>NC_062216.1:161002714-161603623 GCF_902686445.1 Sciurus carolinensis | reverse complement strand
GAAAAGAGGATGGACTACAAATAAACCATATCTAATGGAAGCTGTTGTGAGACAATTACCAATTCATACCTTAAATGCTTACACAGCATTTCAGATTTTAAAATAAAATTTCATCCCCTGGTTCAAGCTGTGTCTCAACCCCATTGTTTATAGCACAACCTCCTGGTAGTAAAAGGCAAATGCACCAGTCAACAAGCCAAGGACATTTAGTGTACTCACTGGGACCTACTGGAAATCAGACCACAGACAGATCTTCAGGATTTTTAACAGATGCCAAAACCAAATAAAATAAAGAAAACCCAAATCTCGCAATGTTAGAGAAGAAGGGTACTGCAGATACCCAGTCATCAGGACATTATTCCATCATTGCTGACCTTCATTTCAAGTTGTAAAAAGGAAGAATGTAAGGAGTCTGAAGAGGCTACAAGTAGGTGTCAACCCACTCCAGACCCGGGGTCACAGCACTGTGCCATGTCTCAGACAGTGCAGGATCGGACATCAATTTTCTATTTCCAAGTCTATGGCTTCACAGAGTGACACAGAAATTGACTTGAGTGGTCTTAAAAGTAATTTGATTTTCTTAAAAGAAGGTATTTCTAATTATAAATAGCAACTGAATTATTCAAGTCATTTTTGGCTCTTAAAAAAATATTAGTTTTAGTTACTAGATCTGTGTAATGGACTACCTTAATTTGATTAGATAAGAACCTAAGAAAAAAATTAAAGCATTCCAAAACCATATCAAGAGAGGAAAATGAATAGCAACTAGAGAAGACAACGGTAGTGACATTCTTAATTTAAGAGCTGTTTCCAATGAGGCTTTAATGTGTTGAGATTTTCTAACTGCTGGTGGCCACGTTAGCCATTACTAAGCAGACACTGTGTCACAAGTACTGTGAGGAGGTGGGGACTGGATGAGGTTCAGGGTTCAAAAGCAGATAGGCGGAGGTAGCCCATGGACAAATTCAAGTGAATATTTCAGACTAGCACATTTATACAGTTTTGCTTGCTGCAGCTGAATGTGCTAAAGTGATGCAGGGCACATCTGGCAGGAGGGTCCACTGAAACCACCAATCAGCACCTGAACCACCTGCTTTTACTCTTGGCAGACACTTCACTGTTAGATAAGGCCATGTATTCTGCACAGCTGAACACCTTCTGCGCCGAACAACGGGTGAAACGATGCTCTGCTTTTTTCTGTATAGTCACAGTGCAAGAAGAGGGCCAGTGTTTAGTAAGGCATGAATGCTCTTCCATTGCCCAGCGTTGATGACGTTTGTAAACGTGGGGAAATGCCATCGGTGGAGATGATTACTCCTTGGACTTCAGACCAAGGGAGGGTGGGACAGCAAGGAATCAAGTGACCTTAATTTGGCTCTGCTGTTCAACAGATAGTCTGAGTTGGGGGGCCTTAGTAGTTTGGTCTTTCTTAAGGCAATTGTGTTAGAAGCACAGATGAGCTAATGTCTGAGAAGTACTTTCCTGGCCCTTTGAGAAAGGCTCCATTTAAATGTAAGGAATTATTATTATATAAGAAACCTCATTACTCTCAGCAGGAGGCATGCTAGCATAGGCAAGAAGACCAACCTAATGAATAGATGGCACAGGAGTACTTGCACTAACTTCGGCTAAAGAGGTGAAAAGAAGCACTAAGTTTCTGAGATCAGGCCATTTAACTTCATCAGGACGCTGCCTCCTAATAACTTCAGTTTCACAGGGCCTGAGGCTGGGATTTCTAGTGGGAAATAGCGTACTACAATGAATATGGCCCAAAATACGGCCAAAGAAGCAGACAGAAGGCTTTCAAGTTTGACTGTTCTTAGTAAGAAATGGTTTGCTTTGAATAAATTTATCTCTGTGGGCCTTAAAACATTCAGAAATGGAAATATCTAGACCAAAATGTGAAGGATAATCCTTCCCTCTTTCTAGTTATCAAACTAACCTTTTATTTTTCACACCACCACCACCTTAAATAATCCCCAGGGGGAGGGGTAGACAAAAACTGTAGCTTGTTCTGCTGTTGAATCACTTCCAGATCTATCATATCACTTGCCATATCCCAGTTGACATAATTTTAATTCAGCTCTTCCTTACATGTTAACAGATAAATAATGCATAAGAAAACTTGATTAGCTTTCTTATTAAAACATCACTCTAAATGAGAGGAGGCGCTAGAAGACAATACAGTTTTTACACGGCTTTCCCATGAGCAGTTGAATGGTTTGATGTGATAAATTTGCATAGTCTGAGCCACACAAAAGGCTGATTAATTGAAACCCTTACAATGCTTCTGGATGCAGCTATTGTAAAACAATAGCCATAGGAACTTTACAAAATACACACGGCTGAATGTGTCAAGAGCTTAATAAAATGTGTTGAGGCTACACTATTTGGAAACAGAATTGGAGATTTTTATTCTGGGCCATAAAACACTAAATACCCTAATTTCAAAGCTTTAGTTGGATATTTACTGAAAGGTCAGAGGGTTACAGGCTAGCTATCAAAGATCAAATTTTGTTCTTAAAAAGCAAATTAAATAAAATCTTCTTACAATAAGGCATCTATGTGTGCAAAATAATCCCGACTTCTAACATGAAAGTAAGAGCTGCTGGAATTTCTTTTTGGACCCAAACTCTGAAGGATCATCGGGCATCATGTACCTTATCTTGGGGCTCACACTGTTAGCCCTGCCTGGCCCCATCTCCCCTCCCACTTAGGAACTTCTATTCAAGCAGGATCAAGCAAAGGAGGGAGCCAAAGATATCCAGACTGTTTGAAGCCTCAGACTTGCAGAGAGGATTTTAGACAGTCTCAAGTACTACATGAGTACAAGGTGCTGTTATTATTACTACTTTAAATCAGGATCTTTTCATGCTCTGTTTTAGAAAGCATAATATAGAAAAAAATAACAAATAAAGCTCTGGCAAAACTAATTTTTAACCAGACTTGTTTAACAAATAAACTTTCTTCTCAGCTTTTCCAGCACATGTGAACGTACAGTTTCTAACTTCCTGCAGTCTCCCTATAGCTAGTGCATAAGTTCTTCAATGTGTTGGAAAGAGGGTAGGTTTTCTTTTCTTCTAAGAAACATTCAACCAAAATCTTAATAAATTAATTTGCAGGTTGCTGAATAACTTATTAATGCAAAATGCAGGCAAGTGACCTTATAATGGGACTTCTTTTGAAAAAGAAAGCATCCAAGATGAATCTTCCAAATCACTTAATCCACATATGCATCATCCTTACCAGCCAAAGATTGAAGGACACACTGAACGAGGAAGTAAAAAACTACCTTTGGCTAAGAGCAGACTTCTGTGTCACACAAAGGTTGGCTTCAGTCCATTTAAACTTGCTGTCTGGTCCTCAGGGCCTGGGGAGGGAGACGCCGAGGAGTGTATGCCATTATCTCAGATGTGCAGTTATTAAGAAGCTTCTGTTTGCCAGGACAAACACTCCTGCTCAAATACAGTATTTCTTCCTGAGGAATGCTCCTTGGGGTTGCTGCCCGATTCTGTGAGCTACAGGACCTCTGCTGGAGGTGCTAATCCTTTCTCACATGAGAAACTGAGAAATGTTCTTTCAGGGAAGTGATATATTGCTTTTTTTTCTCTTTCTCCACATCAAAGGAGTCTGCTTTTTCCTCCCTCGTGAATGGCAGCAAAAGTAAAAGGAAATCTGGAAATATAATAATTTGGTTTGCCTGAACACTGAATAAAACTTAACTTGGGAACTCCTTAGGCTAGTATAATTTTTGCTAAAGGATTAAAAAACAAAACAAAAAACAACAAAATATGGAGCAAGAAATCTAACAATGCACTAGCCATCAGAGAAAACAAGGTTCAAGATAAGACATTTACCCGATAAGTTCCCTCCATGTAATTTATACCTATGCTAAAAAGGCTTTTAATAGAAAGTCTAGCTCCTAACATGATTTCAATCAGCATTCTATGTGAATGTCTCTTTATCTTTAAAGTTGATCACAAAAAAAAACCATGAAGGGCAAACATAGAAGAACACACCAGACCCATGTCCAGTCCTTTTCCTCTTTGGAGCACCATCATGTGTCAGCCACACAAGGCATCACTGCAATGGACCTGGACTTCTAGAACTCTTAGAGAGGGGACCAAGGACTTCAGGCTTCCATACTTCTTCCTAGGTAGAACCAACTATACTTCCTTTCCTTTCTAAATAAGCACCCAACACATTCACAACTGCAGTGGGCTGAAGGTTACTGCTGAATAATTTGACCATGGCTGTACTTTGCATTCTGCTAAAGAGCGAACTGCCCTAGAAATTCTTGATCGATGGCTTGGCTCTTTTGGAGGAGCCAACTCAATGCACATTTTCTGATGAGATACATAGCTGACTTTGCAAATACCAAAAGGAGAGCTATACTTAGTCAAGATTCTTTGGATGTCTTCTTAGAGGGCTGTATTAGAATTCTCTCAACTGAAAAGTGCACTCTGAGCAGATATGGCCTATTTTTGACCCTAGGGGGTAGTCTTTATGTTGTTGTACCACCTTTCTTAAAAAACACTGTCTCCTTCTTCAACCCTTGACTCTATCTGCTTAATCCTCCTCTGCTTTTGAGGGTACAGCAGGTGATGCTGCTTATGGGGTCAGCACCATCTGCAACAGTTACTGATAAACTACTTCCACTTCTGCAGGGCCTTCGCAGACCAATTACATTAGTCTTGCTCATCTCATGCCACTCCTGTGATTTCCCAACTCACTCAGTATTAACTCTTGTTCCACTTCACCCACCCATTCCATCCTCTTCAATCCTCATGAGCTCTTTCAATGTATATAGCATGTAACTGCTGCTGGGTGGTTTCCTCATCCCATTTATTTCATTTAGTTACTAATTATTCTACCACCTTTGAAGTGATTGGGCTTGAGCAAAATAGAAACTCTTGTCTGTGAAACTAAATTTTCAAGTCTCCTCTAATGTAGACAGGATATATATATTTTTGGTGGTGGGGGCAGTACCAGGGATTGAATTCAGGGGCATTCAATCACTGAGTCACATCCCCAGTCATTATATTTTATTTTTATTTAGAGAAGGCGTCTCCCTGAGTTGCTTAGGGCCTCATTAAGTTGCTGAGGCTGACTCTGAACTCTCAATCCTCCTGCCTCAGCCTACTGAGTTGCTGGGATTAAGGTGTGCTCCACCACACCTGGCTCTGAGAGGATACTTTTGAGGCATCAGGTGTAGAAATATCATCTATACATTGAGCATGTACTAAAAGAATCTCTAACAACAGTTTTTTCAAAGAAAACTTTTAAGAAAAGACAATTAGGCAATCTGCAGAGCCCTGTTACTTTCTGAATGCCAGGAACAAACTCAGTGCTCTACATGGAAGAGGAAAGTGTATGCATAAAGACACATCAAATCAAAATAATCTTTACCTTTTCTCATACAGAAGTGGTAATAGAGTAACAGATGAGAAAAGAGTCACCTTCAACTAGTTTTAATGGAATGGGAAATATGCTCAATCAAAAACCTGATTCAGATCCCGCTGTGCTGGCACTAGGCTCTATCAGGCAAGCAACGTCTTCTCTAGGCTTCAATATACTCATTCTAGAAAATAAACATTACTGGCTTCTTCGACCCACAAACCGAGGCCTCTCTTCACCCGTCTTGACGTCTCTCAACTCCCAAGGCATCGGCACGTCCTGTTCACTCTATCTCAAATATATCCAGAGCCCAGTCACTTCTACTTTCCCACTGCTGCTGGCCTTGTCCAAGGCCAGCAAGTACACTGGTCTCTCTGCTTCCTTCCTTGCTCCCCTCCAATCCACTCTCCAGATGAAAGCCAGGCAGAGTCACTCCTTTGCTTATGCTAACCATCTAACAGTCCTATTGGTCCCCAGCATACTTAGAATAAAGCCCAAACTCCTTCCTCTTGGTTCTAAGGCCCTGTGGGGTGTGCCCTACCCCACTCTTCCACTGTGCCTCATACTGTATTCCTCCTCAGGCCTATTTTTGTGCCTTTAATTAGCCAAGCTCATTCCTGCCTCAGAGGCTTTCTCTTAAAAGTTCTCTCTGTCTAGAACTTAGTTCTCCCAGACTTCGCTTGGCCGACTCGTTTTTATTCTTTTTATTCTCCACGTCTCAGCTCAAACATCACTTTCTTCAAGTCATGGCTCCTGAGCATCAATCTAAAGTCAACATTCCATCCCCACATTAGTCACTCTTACACCACCTTCACACACAGCGCTTATCACTGTCTCAAATTATTGTGCTTATGGGTTTTTTTTTTTTTTTTTGGTACTGGGGATTGAACCCAGGGGCACTCAACCATTGAGCCACATCCTCAGCCCTTTTTTGTATTTTATTTAGATATAGGATCTTGCTAAGTTGCTTAGGGCCTCACTAAATTGCTGAGGCTGGCTTTGAACAAGCGATCCTCCTGCCTCAGCCTCCTGAGACACTGAGATTGCAGGCATGTGCCACCACACCAGGCTGTGATTATGTTTTTGTTTCTTTCTTTCCTGGCTGGTTCCTCCCCAAGAAGTCATAAATTCCAGGAGAGCAGACGCCATCTATCAGTCTTGCTTACCCCTGCATTTCCAGTATCTGAGTCAGTGCCTGGTATAGAGGAAAAGCATAGTAAGTGGGTGAATTAATTAATAACACTGTTAATCTCAGGTTCAGTGAGACACAGTTGCTTTGAGACTTGTCATTTGCCAAGTTTAAAACTGAAGTCACCATGGCCTCTTTCTCTCTTTTGCTCTTTACATATCAGTCAGTCAACATGCCCCATAGATTTGCTTCTCTCTGTGTCACTCATGTTCCTTCCCATCTTGGTCAAAGCCCTCCAAGTCCAAATCCTAACCAGTCAATAGCAGCTCACCTTTGCTATCTGCTGCCTGGGCACCAGGTCCTGTGTCCACTGTGTTCCATATACCTTTACAACCACCAGCAACAACCTCTCAGCACAGTCTCCATTTCAGAGAAGACGACCAAGGCACACAGGTCAGAACAACTCACCTTTTTAGGCTGCAAGAACTTGTCTCTCTGCTATATTTTTCTGAACCTTATGTCTTTCTTTAAATGTAGAACAGAGGGTGGTCATGAAGAAAAATGGGTCTCTTCAGTAAACCCACAGGACAAGGCAAGGCTAACATGAGTAAATCACAGGAAAGTGCACTCTGAACTCAAGATAACCAATAGAATTGTGCCACCACACAACAGGAGGCCCTAAATAGCAGTGAAGACCTCCCTTAACAGGCCCGTCCAAGTGGTGAACCATCTGCCTAAGATGAAAGAACTCTTATGCTGGGAAGATGGATCGAGACTAGACTTCTAAAAGGCCTTTCAAACTCTAAGAAGCTTCTCTTGTCCACAATAAACTCTGAACTTCATCATCAATGTTTTTTTATATATCATTTAGTATTGAACTGTGTAATCCTTCATATCTATCTTTGCTTCAGGTGTACAGTCAACTCCCTATGGGCATTAGCCCAGGACTGAATTTCCTTTATAGTCCTTAGAGAGCCCAGAACAGTTCTAAGTCCACGGCAGTGACTTACACATGAGTAAATCGTTCTGTCTAGAGCTCTCAAGGTAGATTCTCATTTGTGCTCAGTGTGTGCAAATCCATTTTGTTATTTTGGTTGGAAGAGCTTCAGTCAACTTGTTTGATCGGTTAGGGTTAAACAGTGCTATAGTATGGATGTGTTCCCCCTAGAAGCACGTGCTAGAAACTTAATCCCCAAGGCAACAGTGTTGGGAGGTGGAGTCTAAGGGGAGGTGTTTAGGTCATGAGTGGATTAACACTGAATATAAAAGCACTCGAGGCTGCAAGTTCTATCTCCTGGTCTCTGGCCAGTGTGTTCTCTTGCTCTTCCACCTTCTACCAGGGGATGATGTGATAATAAAGCTTTCACAAGGTGTGAGCCTCTTGACCTTGTATTTCCTAGCTTCCAGAACTGTAGGAAATAAATTCTTGTTCTTTATAAATCACCCAGCTAGGTATTCTGTTATAGCAGAACAAATTGGATGAAGACAAGAAGTCATGAATCTTACATGCTAAAACTTCTGGTGCCCATCTGGAAAAGGTAAGAGATACTCCTTTCTTGATAGGAAGAACAAGTAACACCGTGGGAGCAATGATTTTGGATGTCAACACAATTTCCAATGAGACCAATGAACATTTAAGGTATTTTATTTAATAACATATTTATTTGTTCCATAAATATAGAGTAGAAACCATATTGTATCAAAATTCTATGCTGGATGTTTTGGGGGTTAGTAGGGAACATTTCCTATCTTAGATGAACCTAAAACATACTTCTGTAAGTCAGCCAACAAGGTATTCTGAATATTCAATGATAACATATACAATTATTTTTAACAAATCCATTTTATCTTGAATAAAAATTCAAGATAAAATTATAAAGATTCAAAAAAAAGAATTTCAAAAATAGACCTCTGCCCCTGTCATGCCTCTAGTTTCAGTCAGTGACCAAGGAGATGATCGAAGTGGAAGACCTGAGCTACAACAACATTCCAGACAAAAGATGTTATTCTCAGAGAATTAAGAATTGACAAAATGTGATCAATACCCTTTGGATGATTGCTAGCATTTATTTGGTAATTCTTAGGGTGCAAGTATTAGACATTTTAAAGTTAGTTTTCAATCTTGGAAATGATTAAGAGGGCTGAAAGTGCTGCTCAGGGGTAGAGTACTTGCATAGCTGTGTGAAGCACTGGGTTCATTCCCCAGTACAGCAACTGATCCATCAATCAATCAATAAAAGAGCCCAAACACCAGAAAGCCAAAAGAGTGACAGCTCTAAAAATCCACCCCACCTTTTCTTCAAATAATTTTAACTTCATTTCTGCAAACTACAGTAAAAAAAAATTGAGCACACTTAGCATTCTTGCATTGAATATTCACAGATAACAGACATTTGGATTTGCAGTTAAACATGACAGAAAACAAGTGTTTCTTAATTATATCTCTCTAACAGAGTTATAATTAAGGTCTAAAACAACCTCTAAGGAGAAAGAATAGGCAAAGTGGTATCAGTGGACCTGAGATAATCCTGTAACTTTGAAAGTGGATGAAAGGAGGGAGAAACAGTAAGAGTGACTTAACAGAAGGAGAAAAATAAACCCAAGTACCTGCAAAGGAGGTATGAAGAAAGAGTGCTGACCCAGCCCTCATCCCAACTCTTGGGAAGGCTCAGGGACAAAGTACTGTAAGAAGTAAGGAGAGGTGTCAGGTAAAACAGGAGGTCTGACTCAAGGCCACCAAGCCATCAGCAATGCCAGGCTCTCCACTTTCAATGCGTGCATACACTGATCCCTTCTCACCACTTCACTATTACTATGCTTTTTGACCCACCGCAGGTTCTCACCCGAGGAGCTATAATAGCCTTCTGACTGCTGTGCGGACCCCTACAATCTCTTGTCAGCACAGTAGCCAGAAGAAGGTCCTCTCTTTCATCTCCTCTAATTCTTCCAGGGGCTTCCCACTCATTTGGAGTAACAGCTGAAGTTCCCACAGTGACTCACAAGGCCTAATCTCTGGCTCTGGATAGCTCACTCACTTGCTCTGCTGCAACCATGCTGGCCTCTCTGCTGGTCCTCTAATACTCTGGTGAACCCCAGAATCTTCCTGTGGGCTTGAAAGCTCTTTTGCCAGGGAGGCTGTGCAACCTGACTCCTCTCAGGGCTTCACTCACAGCCCATTTTTCCTTAAGGTGCTACTTCCCAGTCACTTTACTTAAATTTTCAACCATTAACCACACTCCCTCCCTGACACATGCTTCCTCCCCTATCTTTCATTTACTTTCATCTCAGGACTTAGCATTATCTCAGTACTTTCCATGAAAAGTAGCAAACAAATGGAGAGTGCTTACTGGATGGTTCTAGGGCACAGAAAAGAAGAAGGCTGCTCCTGGCCCTGGTTGCCCTGGGCTCTGCTCAGCAGTTCTGAGGACTCTAGAGTCTAACCTGCCAGGCTCACCCCTGGCCAGTTTTTAACATGGTGCCAGGGAGCTCTGGCTCCGAAAACAACTCCCAGAGTTTGGAGCAAGAAGAGTGGAGGCTCCACATGGGTAATCTTTTTGGGAGGAGAGTACAGTACTCCAAACAGACTACTGATCATGTGGAAAGCTATACCAAAAGGCTATTGATGATCTAGAAGACTCGTAATGGGAATAAAGAAAATTAGCAAAAAAAAAAAAGCAGAACCTTATAACCTTCAAAAAGAAATGTTATAAAGGAAATGCACTCAATCACTTAGTTTGGGAATGAACACTATTCACATAATCCACTATAATGCAATCTAAATAACTAATCAGCTTACATGAGGAGTGAGAGCTGGGAGTGGGGAAGAGAGGTAGCAAAGTGCTGGGTCCTCCCAGTCCATCGTGACAGGAAATCAACAGGTAAGACCTAAAAGGAATGAATGATTATGTGTCTGTTTAACATATGTCTTAAGCATACTTAAGCATATTTAAGATATATCAAACATACATAGTAAACAGAACATATTCATCCATTTGTTTAGAGATATGAAAGTAAATGAAAAGTGAATTGCTTCTGAAAGAATTAGAGGAGAGCTGGAAACTGATGTGTCCGTACTTTTCAAAGAACCCCTTCTGGGGGTACAATTTGATCTTTTAAAGTCATGTGCATTTATTATCTAATAAGATTATATTTAAAATAAATAAATACTATATTATACTGCTCATAAGCATTCTATGTCATTCCTTCCATTACCCTGTTAAAGCTTACACTACCTATTTTTCTATTCGCTTTGTTTTTGCCCCAACTTTTCAATAAGTCTGATGAAGCTGTAAGAGAGGGAACTATCAAGGGGATTTGGGTTAATCAGGAGGTTTTTACCCTTGGATTAAAAGCCATCTGGAAAAGGAAAAGTAACAAGACAAGCTCCTCACTACAAGTGAAAGGTCACCGCCCCCGGGGAGACCTCTCTTGGTTTCATATAGAGATGTGTAAGTAGGAGCCCCCTCTAAGAGTGAAGAAACCTCTCAAATCTTCTTTCAGATCACTGCAAGTTAGAAACCTTCAAGTTTGAAAAAAGGCCACGACACGAAGACTTTCTGACATTTTACCTAGAGGTCTGTGTTAACACTGATCTGGTAATTTTCTATGCGCATACACCGACACTTATGTGCTATGTAGATAAAGTTGAGGAAAATGAACTCATCAAGAGTAGAGAATCTGTAGCTCATCACATGGCTCACCTCCATTTCATTTGTTTTATTCAAATATTCAGTTATTATCAATTATCTATTAAGTGGCTGTTATGAGAAAGGCTCTATCAGAATCTGATCTTCAAAAGAAAAAAAAAAAAAAAAAAAAAAAAAAAAAAAAAACAACCCACATCTATGGACACGGGTTTTTGCCCTCCAGAAACTCAGTGGAATCAGGACCAGTGGATAATCACTGACATGCCTGCCAGTCTTCAGTTCTTCACACGATTCTCTCATGTAACAAAGACACTGAACTTGGGGTATCTGAAGTTTATAAATTGACTCAGAAAGAGGGTGTTCTCTTATGGTATGTACTCTCCTAAAGCTTCCAGTGTCAACATTTTGTAAGAAAATATCAGACTTACTTCTTGCAGATAGTGGGTTTATAATCAAGCTCTGGTTGCCCCAGAATGGCTTAGGAGCACATCTCAGAAATTGTTAAGACCAAGAGAAAAGGAGAAATAATTTTAGTACAGAGAATTCAGTCTCCCTGGCCAGTAGAAGAAAACACAAGAACCTCAAAACACTCTTAAAAAACACTCTTAGGGCATTCAGAGCATTTCGGCAAATTATGTGAATCAGAGGTGTCAAATTCAAATTAACAGATGGAACAAATCCTTTCTTAAAAATATTGACAGGCTAAAATAATCTTGCTTCTGTCAACTGAACTAAAACTGTTTTCAATGAAACAGTATCTTAGTCTGAAATAGTTTCACTGGCAGAATGACAATTAAGGCTGGATTTATTCAACCAAACTGGAATATTTGATATACTTGGTTGGCAAATAAAGTTAAAATCTGCAAGACCATAATTTACAAACTGATCCATTAAAAACAAGAAGGTATTATACTAACTTACAAGCAATGATGAATCAAGGTTTAGAAGTAGAGGAGATACTTCAAGTCACAGTAAGAGAGTAACACTCAATGTTCACTGTCACTGCTGCCACTTCTTGAGCTCTATCACAGGGCAGGTACAACACTGGCTGTTTTAATAGTCAGGCAGCCTAGTAGTTGGTTAGGAGGCTGGACTGTGTCCAAGCAGCCTGGGTTCAAAAATCAATTCTGCCAGAAATAGTACGACACTAGGCAACCTATTCATCTCTCTGTGCCTCTGTTTCTTTTATCTGTAAAATATAGATAATATGGCACTGACTTTGCTGGGCCACACAGGACTCAAGTGAGTCAGTAGACATATAAAGTGCTAGGAACACTGCCAGGCATGCAGTCAGTGGTATAAAAGTGTTAACTGTATTGTCGTTCTTAAAGCTAGGTATCAGGTACAGCCAAACCCCAGGACAAACTTTCCACTCTTGAAGGCTACGTATATTGACTATCTATCATATATTTTCAAATGCCATTAAAATCTGAGAAATAAAACAGCAATAATTTTAATAATACTGTAATAATTTTTTAAAGTTTAAAAAATATTTCTTATATATGTGACCAATAAACTCTTCAATATATTCAATTTTGTAACAAATAAAGAAATGACAAAATTCACCTTTTTGTCCATGACGACTGCTGAATTTGTCTCCGATCTCTGGTCGCCTTGTCTGTCTCAGCAGCATTTTAATCAGAAAGGCATCTTCAGCATTGGACGATATCATCACCTTCTCAATGTAAGAATCTGTTGCCCCTTTGTAACTAGTGTTAAGAGAAAGTCATTAAAGCAAATTTTTCAAACTGTCCTTTGTAAATTTATCACCCATATGATGTATTTTATTTAATCCTACTACAAAATATTTGACATTCTCAACTTGGGCTCTGAAAAGTGACTTTCATTTTTAACATTAAATTCAGATTTCACAATTTCCCTTTTACAGTCCTGTGTATTTATTATGAGGCAGGCACAGCATAACTTATCCTCAACAGTCCCACACTGTTATTCCCTTACTACAAAAGAGGAAAACTAATGCTCAGAGAGGATAAGGAACTGGCCCAAGGGCACATGCATCACAGAGTGGAACTGGGCCTGAGCTGGAGCTTGTCAGACCCAACCCCAAGTTCTTAATTTTTTTGAACAGTTCTTTTATCTACTCAGCTTTTCCATCATTAATTCCCACCACCACCTTGCCCCCACCCCACCACTTTGCTTCTTACACAACAGACAATGTCAAGAGTCTCCCAAGTGTCAGATTCTTGAGAATTCTGGACACAGATACTGAGTGAACCCAGTTCCTGCACAACAGGAGCTCCCCACCAATAAAGGAAGAGGGGAGTGTGGCAGTCAGGCAGGTTGTTCAGCACTGCCACAGAAGAGGTGACCTGCACATGAGAACCACCAGGCAGAGGGAGCAGCCTGAGCAAACATGTGAGGCATGCAGGAGGCCAGTATGTACTGGAGAGTAAGAGGTGAGACCCTAGGAATGGGGGGCCTGGCATTCTGCATGAAGGCAAGAGGCACACCGAGGGTGTGAAGGGTGCTGAGGATCATGGATGGTCATCGATGGCAACTCGACCGTTCAAAGCCATACTCCATTTACTCAAGATAGTAACACAGCTAGACAAGTAATTTAGAAAATCACTCAGACAGTAACACAGAGCAGGAGAGGGGTGGAGAAGTGCAAGCTGGGAGGCAGGAGAAGAGTTAATGATAACTGACAATCCAGGCAGGAGTGGAGGGCACAAACTTGGCAACAGCAGGGAGGAAAGGGAGGGAGGCAGAACCCCCAAGTTCCTGATGTGCACATGTGGCAGGCAGAGGGAAAGTCAGGTTTGTGCTATGGCAACAGGTTAGGTGGTGGTGCCCATCACCACCAAGACAGGAACCCAGGTGGAGATGGCTATCTGGGGTTGGGGTAGGGGCAGGGAGGAAGATATTTGGGGTTTAGGATTGGTGTCCCTGATATGTCTAAGCACTGGCATGGACCCAACACTGGGCAGATCCATCTGGGAACCATCAGTAAGATGTACATGGGAGACTGGATTTCTGTAAGTAGGAAGCACATCTGGACAAGATGCAAGACTCACTGGACAGGACAAGGTCACCAACGAGGTAAGCAGGAGTGGAGGTTGAGAATGAGCAACTAGACTGGCTGGCAGGGTCAGGTAAGGGTGGTATCACAAAATCAAGGGAAGAAGTGTATGACTGATGTCCAAAGCTACAGAAAGGTCATATGCCATTCATCCATTCATCTGATACTGTGCCACACACTGGGGGTCCCAGATAAACAAGACAGACAAAGCCTCAGATCACAAGACTGGGACAAATAAGTCCATGGAACCTGGTGCATCTGAGGAGTTCTGGGCTTTGCTCATTTTTTTGCTGTCACCCTCACCAAGGTGTGGGCTATGCGGGGGCGGGGACCACTGCTGATTTTGCTCACTACATTATCCTGTGCACCTAGAACACGTCCTGGCATATTGTTAGTGCTCAAGATACTTCTAGAATGAAATGAGTGCACAGTAGATCTCTGGTGACAAGATATTTTTGGTGACCCCTTATGCAGCTGTTTCAGTGGGATGAAGAGGCAGCAGGCTGGTCCAGAAGCAGTGATGGAGATGACATTTCCAAGAAGCTCAGCCGTGAAAGGAAAAGGAACAGAATGGTGGCTAGAAAGGAACCCAAACTCCAGAAAGAGCTATTATTTTCCTATAATGATAAGAAGTACCTGACTACACATTCTAGCCTGTGAGGCGGGAATCAACAGAAAACAGTGAATGTATGGGAGGAAAAAGTCACAATGACAGAATAAGGGGTCTGAAAAGAGGAGAATTAAGGACCTGGGAGGAGAGAGATGGGCTTCAAATTGAAAGAGATTCCTCCTTCAGGGCAGGAAAGAGCCATGGAACCTAACTACCTGGGCAGCTTGAACAGCTCTTGCTCTGTGAGGCTCAGAGCTTTTGTCCACACCCTGTCCCCCAAATGAATCGCCCATTCTGTCCCTTGTGTGACCACCCCAGAGACAAGTCCACAGCACCTGCCCCACTCTGCTACACTAAGCATAATGTGCACAAGGGCCTCTGACAGTCTGAATCCTTCCTCTGCCACTTGTGGCTGTGTGACCTTGGGAAGTCACCAGACAGTAGCTCCCTGCCTCCATTTTCATATCTAATGAGCTCCTAAGATAATGTGTCTCAAGGGGTGGTAGTAAGATGAACTAAACTAACATGTAAAGTGGCCAGAACAGCAACTGGTGCAGGGAATTCTCAAGGACGTGACGAGGCTCATGGTAGTAACTGCATTTCTTCTGTGTGAAAGTCTCTGCCAACTAGATGTGGCTCCTGACAGGCAGGCAAGACTGTGGCTTATGTCAGTACTGTATCCCTGGCACATGTGCATGGTGCTTAACACACAGCAGGTCTTGGCAAATATGTGTGAAGTGGGTTTGTGAAACTCACTATGCCCAGTTCAGGAACCCTGTTTTCTCATGTCACTCACTTCCCTCCTCCTGAACATGGCCTAGTCTACCTGGCCTGGGTGGGACTTCTTGCTATCTCCTAGCGTGGTTTCTGTATCAGTGTGATGACTTTCACTAAGAAAGTTCAATATTTTAATATATTTTAATATATTAATATTTTAGAACTAAGAGGAAATCTAGAGATGAACAATTCTAGCTCTTTCATTAGATAGATGAGAAAACTAAAGTTCATGTAGTTTTAACACTTTATCACAACCAGTCCTTGAACCAGACTATATTCTAATGCCACGCTGTGGCCAGTGTGCTCTATTTGTTTTTAAAACCCAAAGTTGATGGTAACGCTTTCTAAGAATGAATTCCCAATTCTTCCACATCCGAGAAGTAGCAAGCTGATGATCCATCCAAACCTGGGCATTTTGACATACTGCACCCTTTATCTTGCTGTTCCTTCCACATGGATCCCTTGTTTATTTGGCCCACAAACTCAAACCAGGTAATAAGGTCTCTATGATTCCACAGCCCATTTTTATCTTCCCTGCACATCTGCTTTCAAAATAACCTACCAAGATCTAGTTCATAATTTCCCCATCCCTTCCTTTTGCCAACCTTTCTGTCTTACCAAGTCACAACCAATACTTACGTTATGGGCACATCTTTGTACTGTGGTTGCTGTGGCACATTACTTCCTTCCAAAGGAATCTGAGTCACTGTGGGCATGGACTTGTTTACAAGCACTTGTTTGTTTTCTACTTTTTCACCTAAGAAAGGGAAAAGAGTGTTAGACATATCATTATCATCTGTGTAGAATGCAAAGATTGCTGGAGCATAAAACTATGTGGTTAGACTTGGTCCATCAAACCCATATAAGGAAGAAAGAAATGGGTCTACACACTGGGAACTAGAATTTAATAAGGCTCATGTGATTCTCTAAGCCAATTTAAAAAAAAAACCTACAGATTAAGATCATAGTGTAAATAAAATTTGAAAATTAATTAATTAATTGTTACCTTAGTCAAACTGTTACCTTATATCTCATAGTTATTTCCAACAGTAACAAATTACCGCCAACTTAACTTGGGGGTAGTGAGGAAATCATAAGTTTCTTGGGTTTTGCTGCTACTCCCATTTCACTTTGTATCTCTTCATGGTGAGTCAAAGAACAACCATGAACAGTACTGTCCCAGCACTTACTTTCCAAGCCACAATGAACAGCATTAAGCGTGAGAGAAATTTTGCATGAATTAAAGGCAGAGAAAATGACAGGGAGCCCATGCACTGAGCTCAATGAAACAGTGACCACCCAGGGAACAAGCAATGACAAGGCTGTGCAGGCGGTTCCCAGTGTGCTGAGAGAGTGCTCAGCTGGTCTCTCCTTTACTCTGTGTCCTCTCATCTTTTCTCCACACTGCAGTCAGAATGATCATTTCAGAACACATACCCAATCCTGTCATTGCTTTGGGGATCACAATGAAAGTAGCCACAAGGCTGCAGATCTTGCCTAGGCTGGCCCCATTGTACCCACCCCCTCTCAAGACTCACGTTCACCACACTGACCTGCACTCTCTTCTTTAGTCTCACTGCCCTTCTTCCAGATCTCTCAGCTTCAAGCTCCAGGACATTTATTTGCACAAGCTTTTCCTACTGCCTAGAGCCTTCTTCAGTAGTTAACACTTACACATCTTTACGATTTCAGCTCACCTTCTTAGGGAAGGTTTGGCTGTCCTTCCTAACCAGGTCAAATCCTCTTGCTATAAAATGCTATGTGATTCCTTAATTTGATATGTGCGTGTATTATCCTTTATCTATGTTGGTCTCCCACAATAGCCTATAAGACTCACCAGGAGCAGGGGCTATGTGTTGCATCAGCAAATTCATCACAAGCTTATAATTACAATGGAGTCATACCTTTTAGGGAAAATAGATTCTAAAGACAGTCTGTGGCAAAGTGTATAAGTAAAGAAATATCAGTGCAGATGCAGGAACAAGACCCTTTTCTAAACATTTCCTTAAAGTGGCTTTTCTATAATTCAAAATTATAAATAGAAAATTATAATTAGAATAGATTATTGCTATGTAAAAACATCATGCATAGAAAAACAAAATGGACAGAAATTCATCCAAAATGACCATACTGGCTGAGTCTGGATAGTAGTAGTATAGGATATTATTTTTTTCTGCCCTATTTACCAAATACTCAGAAATACTGTTGAATAACTTTCGTAATTTCAAAAAGCATGAATTAAAACTACTTTTTAAAAAGACTTTTACCTGGAGAACAAATACCATCTGCATCTAAAATTTCATGTCGCCAGATGGGCTTCCTTGTAGCGGCATCCAACATGGGTCCCATCACTTTATCGAAAGTCTGATTGGTGTACCGTTTCAATGTGCACTTAGCATTTTTATACACGAGGCAACGTCCAAAGCCTAAAATGAATCCAAAATGATTCAAAACCACCAGTAAGATGAAACTATGAGAAAAATGGATTTGTGCTGGTCACCAATCCACTCCGCCTCACCCTGCCCCCAAACCCAAAAGCACCCTACCAGTGGATAATTTGGGACGGGCACAAACCAATTAGCAATCTCATAACCTGAAGAAATACCTTGGGATTCCTGCCCAGTCACTGTGCACACAAACACGGAATCCACTTCCAGTGTGGAACCCACTTGGCTACACTGGAGGAGGGTGGAAAGAGCTAAGTGACGCTGTGATTCTTGCCAAGCATGGAGCCTCAGAAAATTATACTGGAAAAGGACTGAGAAACCACATGGCTTAATTCCTCTCTTTCACAGGCATTATGAGTGAGGCACAGAGAAATTAAGGAGCCACAGTTACCCAGAAAATTGGTAGTAGAGTTGGGAACAGACCAAGTCTACCAAATTCTAAGCCAGAATTCTTGGTATCCATTCTTTTGGTGTGTAATTTCTGTAAGGCCTGGGCAAGTTTTCCTTTTACTAACGTACAAGGAGTCCCAAACAAGCAAATAAACCAAGAAACAAAATAATAATTTTTCTCTAGAGAAGAAAGAAAAGATAAAATCAAATGATTTTAATAGGATAGTTTACCTCTTCTATGAAGATCAGTTTACTTGAATTACATTTTTAGATTTTATTTGTCTAGTAGCTGAGGAAAAATCCTTGAGACCAACATATAAAAAATAAGCAAAATGGACAGAAGAAAACCATTTGGGGGCAAAAAAACCAACCACTGAGAGTCCCCCTCGCTCCCCAAAACCAAAAATACACTAGTTGCAGAGTTACCCAAAAAAGTTGTCATTCTTTCAACACTAAATATCATTTCCAAGATTCTGTGGCTGAATTTTATTCTTTTTTTTCCCTTTGACCAACAAGTTATTTTAAACTGAATTCCCTTTCTAATCTCCTCAGGATACAATGAGCCATGTCAGGGTTCATTTGGATAGGAAAATGTCTCAGGATTAAATGGCAGCTATTACTAATGAAATAAATGCATGGCTGTGAAAGCTTTCACTTTTGATTCTCCACCAGAAGTGGAACTCTTTCAAGAAATCTGAGACTGTGAATTCAGAAAATCAGTGAGGTAAAACAGATTTCTAAATAAAATATCACTGCTCTTATGTAATTTTAATATTTGAAGGTGCCGTGGAATATGAAGATGTAGACATTCGTATGTCTCTGAGCAGGTCCTAGTCATTATGGCTGCTAGTCAACTGTGGCTGAACATAAAAGTAACTCAGCACTGGCTCGGAAACATTGCATGATCTTGAAATGTCATACAGGAGCCATTAACTACAACACACTGGAGTAAAGTATGAATCTGAGCTGCAAGAAATCAAGAAGCATTTTTTTCTAAGTGTCAACAGACGTTTTATTTACAGGTGATAGCTTTAAAAGCTAGGGGACAGTAAACTCAGACCATTAAATTGTGTTGTGGAGTTTTTGACAGACATCACAAAGTCTTCAGATTTCCACATAAACGTAACCAGTTAATCAGAAAGGAAAACATCTAGTTTTAAAGCACGGCTGTTGTCATTTGGAGGAAAAAAAGAGGCATAAATTAAGTGCAGCCAACATTAATGCCAATGACACATGTCTAGGAGTACTATTATGGCTGCCTAGCAACAACCAAGAGGGAAGGGGAAGGCATAGTGGGTATGCCAGGGAGGAAAAAGAGAAACAGATCATGAATAGAGAAGTCAGGCTGCCGATCAGGTGACGGCTAACACACCATGAAGTGGTGACCTGTAAAAGTGAACTGTCAAAAAACAGAGAAAGAAAAGCACAGAAACAAGCTAGGGTTTGTGTCGGTGTGTTTTAAACTTTTGTTATTTGGTTAAAAAAAAAAAAAAAAAAAAGAGGCATAACAGAGGTATACAAAAAATAATAGCCTTTTCCATCTGAATATTGTTACTGCCTCTCAAATAGGTACTTTACTTCACATACTGCAATTCCTGCTGGAAAAAAAAAATTCTTTTTTTTTTTTTTCCTCTTTAAGAAACTCTCAATTTCTTAAAGAAAATAAAGAACAAAAGGTTCTACAGCAGTACATTCAACATATTATCTCAATATACGTAATTAAGAACAAAACAGAATGCAAATACCTCTGTTTATATGCTATTGCTTGAAGCTGACATTAACACTTTGACACCAAACCAAGTGACTTTTATATGAATCACCCCCTATATCTGTTTCTGCAGAAAGTACCTTTTTGGTGTCAGAGCCTTGAAAATTTGCTTACCTCTGTCCAAGGAGGCCTTGTTTAAAACAAGCGCATCTTCAATATCATAACCACTGTAACTCATCACAGCAACTGTTGCATTCTGTCCAGCAGGCAATTTCTCAAATTCTATCAACTCAATAGTTTTTGTTTTAACCATGGGCTTTTGTGGATATGCTAGCAGATACATGAGAGTATCAATTCTGTTTCTCTGGTTGTATCCAATGGTACCTGCATTGATCACGGAGAAAATAAAATGCAATATTCTATTATGTAAAACGATTAGGTAGCAAAGAAGAATATAGATAAACACATTAACTTCGCTAATTAAAAAGAAAAAATCTTCAGGTCAAATATTTTAAAAGCAATTTATTTATAGTAGCTAATGCCTTTTAAAAGCGGTCTTTCTAATATTTAAAATCCCACAAAGAAGAAAAATCATACTCAAGTACACTAATTTAAACAACTTCAACATTTTGGATTTATATAATTGATCTTATTTGAGGGATTTCAGTCTTCACTGGCTAATCTCATGCACTTGGCTGTTGTGTTCCCTGCCCATCCCTGGCAGTTGAGGAAGGGTGATGGAAGGACATCCTGTATTCATAGGAAGAAGCTTGCACAGAGATATAGTTCAGAAAAAGAAATCAATGACTACAAAAGTCCTAAATGAACAAGACAGCAAAAGATGAGGAAAAGAACAAATGAAGAAAGAGGAGACCAAGTGAAGATAGGGAAGAGTGGATTTATTCATCTATGTAAGTATTCACTTATTAAGAAGTTAATACATATCTACTCTGTACCAAGCACTGGAGATAAGTGGGGAAAGGCAAGGTCCCTGATCTTGAGGGAATCTAGGGTACAGGATGGGTTCTTTCCTACCTAGCACTCAGACTTTCTACCGATTGGTCCTTAGAAGGGTGCTAGGTCACTGTTAACTGGAAATAAAATCAGAATGTTAGCCCTTTCTCTTTTTTCCCTTGAGAAACACCCAGGGATTCATGGTCTTCATGAAGAGAGAAGTCTTTCAATATCTTGGACAGTTGATCCTACATAGAGACCTTAAAACTGGTGACCAGGCCTGCCCCACTACTGAGGTTATGTGTGGGTTACTGAGCCTCTCCTGGACAGTTCTCTATCCCCCAAGAGTGGCTGAGAAGTTATGAAGAGGTGTTAACATTAGGAGAGAGTAGTTTTGTTTCTCTCTTGCCCATGCCTCCAAGGTAACACATACACACCCACACCCGAAGGTACCAATGTGTCCTTTCATGAAGCTATGCTATGTAGGGCAAGCAGATACCAAAGTTTAATATTTATTTCCTTTAACTTCTCCATATTCATGTCTTTAAATTAATGGTCATCTCAATTCAGGACTGAAAATAAACTATTTGAACAGCAAATATGACATGGTACTCCTTGACAATTACTACTGAGAGAAAAATAAAATCTGTAGGGTATCAGAGAAATTCACCTAGTACAGTGCCAAGTTCATTAAAGATGCTCAATAAATGTCAAGTGAATTAAGCAGAAGAATCCCACCACATTTTTTATGGCAGGATGTATATGTGCTTAAATCGCTAGAAAATTTACCAAGGTTCAGCTGAAAACAATAGTACGACTGAACCTTGTAAACTCTTTGTTGAGTCTGCACTGTAAACTGCCAATTAATTTATGTTATTTTAGTGTCAACTAATAACCTGGGCAGGATACCTGGCAACTGATCATGTACTGTTCTAGAAATAAGAATGCCACCAGGATCATGGTAAAGTTCACTGACAATAAATGTGTCCTTTTCCATGAAATCATTTTAAAATTTATGTTGAGATTTCAGCTTCAACTGTTCACTTTACTCAGCTTGAGATAAGGGTTTAGGCAATGTCCCACCAGGCTGCCAAACTGCCTTCTGAAACCTGAGACAAGCATTATCATGCAGCAGGGCGGCTTTGCCTCTCAACAATGGTGAAAGAGGCTGGATCCTGCTATAAATTGTGCTTCCAGGCCCAGAACATGATTCTTGGGAACATAATTCTCGGACATTCCAGCTGACCATTGAACAGAGGAATAGCAAAATCGTTAAGCACATGTTCGGGGCTTATGATCTCATAAAAATCTTTCTTTAAAGACTTTAAAAAACTTGTCTTGTGGGAGCATACACACACACACATTTTTAATAACACTATAGGCAAGTTGAAACGTAACTTATAAACTGTGATTTCTATATCATAGAACTTTAAAATGCCAACAGACCCCCATAATTTGTATAAAAAGCATGAAAGGCTGACTAGCTATTTTGCTCATAAACTTTTTTGAAAAATTTCACTAAGAAATTAAATCATAAAGCCTGCCTGTATGAAACACCTGCTCAAACTAGGACACCCCTGATACTGTTTTCGGTTTCCTTAAAAACAGTATTGCGAGGGCTGGGGAGATAGCTCAGTTGGTAGAGTGCTTGCCTTGCAAGCTCAAGGCCCTAGGTTCGGTCCTCAGCACCGGGAATAAAAAAAAAAAAAAAAAAAAAAAAAAAAAAAAAAAAAACAGTATTACAGGGACTGGAAGTGTGGCTCAGTGGTAGAGCACCTGCATGGCATGTACAAGGACCTATGTTTGATACCCAGTATCACAGAAAAAGAAAAGAAAAAAAAAAAAAAAAAAAAAAAAAAAGAAAAGAAAAAAAAAGCACACATGGGGACAAATTACATACATATAATTAGCACAAGGAGAATATCTGTAAGCTGTACTTTACTTATATTGCCCCATTTTGCTGGAACTAAAGTCTCAAATAGTTTCCTTTTCTTACTTCTCAAGACATATTATTGCTTAAAAAGCCTCATTTTCTGAAAATAGCTTTCTTAAGTTATAAACTGGCATAACAGGGTATATAAATATAGGTTAGCTGGGTGTGGTGGCGAGTGCCTGAAATCCCAACAACTCGGGATGCTAAGGCAGGAGGATCCCAAGTTCAAGGCCAGCCTCAGCAACTTAGCAGGGTCCCAAACAACTTAGAAAGCCCCTATCTCAAAGTAAAAATTAAGAGGTCTGGGGATATAGCTTAGTGGTAGAGCATTCCTAGGTTTAATCCCCAGTACCTGACCCCCAAAAATAGTAAGTTAAAATAGGGAAGAAGTACTTTTTTCCCTAAAGTGGGATGAAAAAGATTAGAATGTAAACAAATAAGAATACAAATACTGAAAAAAATAAAATGAAGTTTAAAGCATTGATTTCTTCTACTTCTTTGTCCAAAATCTTAATCATTATCACATGCAATAAACTTCATCCATTTAAAGTATAAAAACGGATGAGTTCTGACAGATATATACATTGATGAGTTCTGACAGATATATACATTTGTGAAACCACAAACAAAACCAAGATCCATCACCAAAGATCTCTCCCTGTTCCTGGACCCAGGGAACCAGTGATCTGTTTTATTATTATAGATTAGTTTGCATTTTTATACAAATCAAATCATATCATATGTATGCTCTCATGACTGCTTATCCCACTTGGCATGATTCTGATATTCATGCACATGCCTGTGTGTATTGTAGGCCATTCCTTTTGATTGATGAGCAGTAGTCTACTGAATGAATCAACACTGTGCTTACCCACTCACCTATTGGTGGATATTTATGTTGATAGTTTTAAAGCCGCTAAACACATTCATCTACAAGACCATCTGTTTTAATTTCTTTGGATAAATACCCAGGAGTGGAATTTTCTGGGTTGTTTGGTAATGGAAGAATTAATTTTAAGAAACTATCCAAGAATTTTCCAGAGTTGTTGCATTACTTTTCCATCTGCACCAAAAGAGTAGAAGCCCTCTGGCTGCTGTTCGTCCTCAACAGCACTTATCATGCTGGTCTTTTTAACTTTGATAATTTTGTGTAGTTGTACCTCATAGTTGTTTTAATTTGTATTTACCCAACAACTAATAATGCTAAACACAGGCTCACATGCTTATAGATGATTCCTACTGCTTTGTGAAGTGCCTGGTTGTGGTTTTGTTTTGCACATTTTTTTACCAAGTTGGCTTCTTACTGAAGAGTTCTTTTTATATACTAGATACAAATCCTTTGTCAGACATATGTATTACAAATACTTTCTCCCAAACTGTGGCTTGCATTTTTGTATTCCTGTCTTTCAGAGAGCAGAGGTTTAATTTTGAGAAATCCAAATTATTTTTCTTAGGATTTGTATTTTTTATGTCCTAAAAAAGCATACCTCGAGTCATAAAGATTTTCAACTCTATTTCCATCTTTAAAGTTTTATGTTTTTAGCTCTTACATTTAATACTATGATCTATTTTGTGTTAATTTTTATATAGTATGAGGTAGAAATTGACAGTCATTCTTTTTTCCATATTGATATTCAGAGATTTTATTTTGTTCAAAAGATTTTTCTTTCCTTAATGAAATACTTCGGTATATTCATTGAACACCAATTGCCCATAATTGTGTAGATCTCTTTCTGGACTCTTATTATAATTCTGTCCCATTCACTGATATATTTGCCCTTCTGTCAATGCCATAGTGCCTTTATTACTGTAGCTTTATAGTTAATCAAAACCAGGTTCTTTAATTCTTCTAATGTACTCTCTCAAAATTATTTAGAAAATCTATTCCTAGTTTCTTAATAATTTTAACCTGCTCCAAGATTTCATTTATTTTGGAACATTTATTAGGTCCTTACCTTACCACTGACTAAGCTGGCATTATGCTAGGCACAAGGATACAATAATAAAGACACTTCCTGCCTTCAAGGAGTTCAGGGTTTGCAGTTCAGCAGGAAGGCAGCCTGTGACCCACGGAGATTAGGAGGAAGTGAGGCAAAAAGTTTTAGCTGAGAAGAATTTTAGTAAGTTTGATAGAACACATAATATAACTTCTTATTAGTTGTTCAACCATACTGGGATTCACCTTCTTTGCCAGAAAAAAAAAAGTATGTATTATATCTTACAGGATTATGTTTGTGTTTAGAAGAAACGTACACAAGAGTTTTGAAGGGCTAGGGAGTAGTTTCATAGTAGAGTACATGTGCAAGGCCCTGAGTTCAATCCCCAGCATCCCCCCAAAAAACTGGGGTAACTCAATAAGTGGTAAATTTATTATGACCAACAACAACATTTGGTAGTACAGTAATGACAAAAATATGCAGTCCATTACCTTGCAATATTACCTGCACTATCTTCAATTCTAACCTACATACTAAACTTTAATTTTACCTTCATATGTATTCATTGCCAACATTCTAATCTTAGGAAACACTACATATGCTCGTATCGAAAATAGCTACAATAATTTTTTAAAAAATGTTTTAACTGCTGGGTGTGGGGAACACTCCTATAATCCAAGTGACTCAGCAGGTTGAGGCAGGAGGATCATAAGTTCAAAGCCTGCCTCAGCAAAAGCAAGGCACTAATAAGCAGCTCAGTGAGACTGTGTCTCTAAATAAAATACAAAAAAAAAAAAAAAAAACCCCAAAACCAAAACAAACAAACAAACAAACAAAAAAACAACAAAATAGGGCTGGGGATGTGGCTCAGTGGTCTAGTGCTCCTGAGTTCAATCCCCGGTAAACCTCCCCCCAACACACACAGAACTGTCATGAATAATTTGGCCAAGACTTCTTTTTTCATTTTGTGCCAAGAAAGAATAAATATTGCTAAAAAACAAAGAACACCCCAAAAGTAGGGAAGAGCTGTAGAAGGAAACAAAATTTTGCGAGGATCTTTATGTGTCATGTTTTGAATATCTTAAAAATTTCCAGCATCTTTCTACTACATCCCATCCTACTCTGAAGTGAGGAACATAAGGGAAGAAACTATTTGCTTAGGAACAGAATCTATTGAAAACAAAGAGAGTCTGCATTAGTTCCTGAGTTAAAAAAAACAAGTCCCAATGACTTGGAGTTGAAGCGGGCGGGGCTGGTGGGAAGCTGCGGGGCTCAGGAGGGCTGTGATGCATATTCATTAATGAGCTGATAGTGACTGAGTGATTCTTTTCAACAGGATAGTGTTCCACTAGAGGACTGCCAACTAATAAAATGGGCAGGATATGAAAGCATGACTCATGTGAACTTAGCACTGAGTACCACTAAGACTCCACCCAATGCAGTTCCAACACTGAGCTTTTGCTCCTAGAGTGAGTGACCTGGAGACCTTGCTTTTCCAGATGTCTACCTGACTTCTTGCTCTGAGCCATGTCACAACACAGAGCCGCACCCATGAAAGAGGAGAGCTTCTCAGCAGCACAGAGAGATGCTGTGTGGAAACCTGAACTTTATTAATAACTTGAAGTGCCAAAGACCAAAGAAACTCCCTCTGCTGGTGTTTCATGTTGGATTAGCTCTCTCTCACATACGAGGTAAGGCTTTTAGTTTCTGAGCTTTGTGCTAGTCTTGGTGTCCTTCCTTGCAGGGACGGAAAATGACTTCTTTCTTCATTCTCTTAGTGGGAGGGGAAGATTGGTATCGAAGGGATAGGAGTTGGTACACAGCAAATTTTCAGGTTGGCTGGAATATTTAGTGAATCAATTTTGGGCTACGGTCTTTCACTTTCTATATGCACTAACAGATAAACTGCAACTATTACTACTTCAGAAAAATTTATATAGAATCTCTGGAAGATTTAAACAGTCTTCACTGATGGCTCTTATTTAAAATGGAAGAACATGATTTTTACTTATCAGTTGCCAAGGTGGCATGGAATTAAAATGATCCAGGGAAGTCCGCTCAAAAGGCTGGTTCTACTTTATAAACCAGGAACTCAGCTGTGGATTTTCTCCCTCCGCTGACCTTTTCCTTTTATGATCTTTCATACAGACCTTGCTCAATACTTCTGCAGCTATTTCACTGTCCAAAGAGATATGTGGCCATGTTATGTGCCAACTTTAAATGTATTTTTATTTCAATGCTTTTCTTTCCAGTCAGGTGTTTTATATTAACAAACAGTAACAAAGACTTTTTTTTTTTTTATTACTTGAGATATTCAGTGGCTTTTGTCTTCCTAGCGTCAGCAGTAACGTCAGAGGATTGTATCCAAGGAGCTAAATGTGCAGGACCCAGGGTCAGAGCAGCTGAATACACCAACCTCAGAAAACACAGACAATGAATTGCAAATGACACTCAAAACAAAACGAGGAAAAAAACCTTCACACAGAAAACTACAAAAGAACTCTACAGACACTGAATTGGCTTTCTGTACACACTGATCCTGCTTAACTGTGTGTGGTAACTAACCCAAGGCTTCAGATACTCAGGACCACAAAATAAAGGTTGTTTTTGTTTTGTTTTGTTTGTGGGGAGTGGTGTTATAAAAATAAAAATATTATTTCCTTCCTTCAAGCCTATTCTTTATTTTTTTTAAAAAAAAGCTTCACTAAGTGGAGATAGATACAGCTCTTCTATTTTAATCTTCAAACACATAAAGAGTGGCATTAGCGATGAAGTGATTAGTCTTCCCTTAACTCTGCTGAAGGTTCTACACAAAAGGTGTATTGTTTCAGCCGGGATTCACATCATGAAACAAAATGGTTTGGTAAACCCAATAGAAGTGATAGCCCTTTCATGACACACAGGGTTCAGCACTGTATATTTCAACTTGTTAGTGAGTCAGAGGCACAAGCGGGACCTCAGCCTCCACTGCCACTGAGGATGAATGGGAAGGCAAAACTGATGAGCCGCTGTTTAGATTTTCCCACTGGGAATTATTCCCAACTGTCCAAGCCTTATATCATTCAGGTAAATGGCAGCAGAGCAACATGCTTTTTATTTCTTCCTAGCCAGCAAAACGGCAATACAAAAAACTGAAAAGTAATATATCTACTCTCTATCCATAATGAAGAAATATGATGCCTTAATTGTCAAGTTATGGTCAGCTCAGATGGTGCTAGTAGCAGAGAAGCTGACTGCACTCTAACTGACCCCCAAGGGCAATGCAAAAACCTTCCTCTCTGCACTCTCACAACTTCTTCATGAAGTTCCTTATATCTCTTAAAATTAGAGATGACAAATTATATTGATGTCATAGGTATATTTCAAAAGAAAATTTATTAAGTTTATTATGCTTTGAACGATTTTAAAATTATTTCAAAAGGTTTATAAGCAAAACTTTTTTTGGGGAGGGGGCACTGGAATTCTCTCCATATCATGTTCAAGACAAAACATAAACTTAATATAAGGTACTTCTCTAACACATTTCTTTCATTCAAATATCAGACAGCCACACTGAAGTACTAAGACTTGCCACTGAAATGCTTATATTTCTATTACCCTTGGAAAAAAATTGCCTTTCAAGGCCAAGCTCAGTTCTATCTTCCTCCTCTAATTTCCTTAGGTTCTGGCTGTTGGTCTATTAGACATTCACTGAACTAGACTGAATTACTGTTTTGTTGGTTGATCTCTCCTACTAGGCTGTGACCTCCTTAGGCACAGGGTTCCATCTCATCTGTTTTCAGGTTCTACCTCTATATCTGGTCTATCGTCTTGCTCAATGGATAGACTGATGGGTGGATAAATGGATTGATAGATAAATTAATAGATGAACAGATAAAGGGAAGAAAAATATAAAGGAAGGAAAATGAACTCAGACTAGGTATGGAGATGCAGGGGCAACCACAAGGATATAATGAGTTTAATGATTGTCATCCAGACAAATCCTGGGTACATTCTAATACATATGGTACATCTTTATTTTTTCTCCCCCTCCTCCCTTCACCCTCAGTTTTTTCTGGCTCTTTCTTCCATCTCACTAAGTTAACAATTCACATTTTGTAGAACTCTGCTCTTCATATTTACTTGTTTTTAATTCTGTGACATTTATTATATGTCACTTTGTTAAGGAAATAAGTTCAGAGAGGTTTTCTGCGTTTTTGTTTTCAGTTGTAATCAGGACAGGGTTCCTGCAACACTACAAGTTCTATAGGCAATTCTCAGGCAACACCTATGCCTGATAGGATCAAACACAGGCTACTAGTGAAGAACAATATAAGTCTTTCCTGCAAGATTTACAATCAAGTATAAGAAATCTTACCCATGGCTTGTTTCCCCATGGCACACTGATAGGTGTTTCTTGGGGACTGGTTATGATGAGGATAAGGGATCAGGCCAGCACAGACGCCAAGAAGAGTGAAGGGTTCAATCTCCAAGTGGGTGGTATCTCTAGCAAGTCAAGAATTAGATATCTGAGACATCAAGTACTAAAGTCAATGTCTCTTAAAGAGTATACTAATATTGTTATCTAGTTCCCCCCGGGAATTTACAAGATTATAAACTGTGATGCTAACAAAACTGAAAAATAAAAACATGCTTAAATAAAACACAATAAAACTTAAAAACCTAAAAATTTCTACCATTATAAAAATTGTATTAGTGATAGACCTACAAGAAAAGGAGATAGCACAGAATTGCATATATAAAAAATAAAGCATTATTGTAACATGCTAACTATTGATATATAATACAGAGAGAAACTAGAATAGTGAACATAGAAATATAGTACTAATAATATGCATATGGATGAGAAGGCTTTTTTACTCACTCTTCCAATGTATATCAATGAGAAGCTTGTCATGTTAGACAGGAACATATCCCCTACAGAGCACTATAGACCTATGGGGACTAAAAGCATAGCCACTTGCTAACTATGCCTACTTTGCACTTGAAACATTAGGCTCGTGTGACTGAGGAAATGAATTTTTAACTTTACTTATTTAAAAATTTAAAACTCAAATCTAAATTTAAATAATTCAATTTGTTATTTAAAATATTCTAATTATGTTCAGAGCAACTTATATTTATGAATCTACTTTTTAAACTAAAATGTTATGAGATCAGATTGAGTATTTCTGATGAAATTTAACATCCAAACTGAGACATTCAAATTATGAGTACATATGAGATTTTGAAAACTTGTAGTAGGAAAAAGAAAGTAAAATAGCTTAGTATGTTTTACAATGATTACATGTTATGTGACAATATTTTGGATATACCGAGTTAAATTAAAATATTAATTTCACCTGTTTCTTCTTACTTTTTAAATGTGGCTACTAGAAAATGTGAAGTTATCGGTGGCTTGCATTGTATTTTTATTGGACAGTATTGCTATAGGTATTAAACAAAAGGTAAGAGTTTATCTAATAAGTCTCAGAATCTCGGTGACTTTCATAATACATTTCTGTAGAAAACCCAGTTTTTGACTAAATGACAAAGCATGTCAGATATTTTCACAGGAAAGAGAAGCCAGATTATTCTTAAGTCTTTGCTGAAAGTAACAGATATCACATTCAGAATTCATGGTCTCCTAAGCAAAGGACTGGGAAGTGGAATCCTAACAATTTCAGTAGCTGACAGTACCTCAGAGAGAGGCGATTTCAAGAAACCAGGTCCCAATACATCATGTGGATTTAGCTGTGATGTACCTGCCCCAAGATTTTCTACTTATTCATTTATCCAGACATTTTTTTTTTCAATACTCATGTACTGAAGTATGTTCCTAGTGTGGTGACGGCAGGTACTTTTTGAGTAGCTCTTGGTTGGAAGAAATTGTTTTCCTTAGGACCTGGCAAAGCCTCATTCTGTCATCATCTTGGGCCTCTTGTCAGCAGGGAGGGAAAGGACTGTAGGTTTTGTTTTGTGTTTTAAAGAGCATGGGCTTACATTTTATGGAATAGAATAAAACAAAGTTTATTTTAAATATACTGCTTTGTTGCATTACTGGCCAGGCTGACATTCCCTTTGAAAATAAAAACTACTTTTCAGCCTTTAGTTGAGTTGAAAGAAAAAAAAAGGGAAACATCAAACAATTTTTTTCTTTCTTGTATCATGACAACAACATACAAAACCATGCAGTTTCTAATAAACACTGAAAGTCTAAACACTGTAAATTCTAATTTTACAAAAAAGGAAAATTATTTATTTTAAAATCATAACCACTATAAGCTTCTATCCTGAACAGGAATTAGGAGATTTTTCTTCCAATGTGCATAAAGCACTTAAATTTACTTCAAATTCAGCAACTTATTGCTTATAATAGTGGAAAAATTAGAAACAACCTAAATATTCTATTAACAGGGAATAAACTAAATAAACTATATTTGTGAAGGAAGATACTATAATAAACAGCAACTAAAAATAATTTATATATATATTTAAATATGTGTATATGTGCTAATATAGAAAATGTCCAGAAGACACTGTTAAATTTAAAAATTAAGACACTGAAAACCATATTACCATTGTCCTGTATATATGCATTGTGTGGGATCAGGTATGTATTTTTATACTTATTTAGAAAAATATCTAGAAAAGTACATATCAAACTATTAGCACTAGCTACTTGAGAAGAGTGGAGTCTAGTGGGATGGAGAAGGAAGGGGATTTATGCATTTCTACATTTAAAAAAACTTCGTAAGTTAAGTAATACAGCAATTTTTATATTTTTTAAATAAGATGAATAGCTTGATGACTGGGTAATCCTAACAGTCATATTCATTTATAGCAATGGAAAAAAAAAAAACAAAACAGTAAAAAAACCCAGCCTCATAGAGCTTCTAGTGGTGGGAAAAAGACCATACACAAATAAACCAGCAAGACACAGCTTTTACTCTGTAGTAATAAGACAAGAAAAAAAACAAAACAAAAAAACTATAAAAATAAAGGGAAGGGGGGCATTTAGGGATAGAGGTATTTTGATTTTCAAATGAGGTGGCCAGAAGACTCACAAGAAGGTGCACTTTGGGGGAACCTGGAGGTGAAGCAGTAAAGCCCTGTAGGTGGGGGAGGGGAGGGAAGGGAGAGAAATTCTAGGCAGCAAAGGCCTAAGGCAGAGTGTGCCAGGAGCATCTCAGGCGAGGCCAGTGTGGGTGGAACTGCTACAGGATGAGGGAGCGGGCAGAGCATAGGAACCTGAGGCCTCTATGAGGACCTTGGGGATGTGAGTAAAGAGGTGACGTGAGCATGCTGTTCGGCGAGGTACAGGCTGGATGAGGCACAGGAAACAAGTCAGGAGACTCCCGCAAGAATTCAGGCAAGCAATGGCAAGGACTGCATGGCAGATGGTGGTGGTAAGAGCTTGGCGTCTGGGTGAAGTCTACATTACAAGCTGAAGAATTGATGTGGACACAGACAAGGACAGAAGTTGAACTGAAACCGACACTGACAGCTTGAGTAACATGAAGTATAAAATATTATGAACATATTACCATCTCAAGTTCATTGCATGCTTAGAGATATCTTTATAACATATGTAGGGAATTCTTGTTTTGACAGTAAGAATTCAGATGTCCACTGACAAAATTCTCTCCAGAAGAAATTTATTTTTATGTAGTCTGATTCACTAGTTCAATTTTTATAACTGAATATCAAAACCAGAAAAATTATTTTTTTTAGAAAAATACATATTAAATGTCACATGGGTTGGAAGGATAATTAAGTCTAAAAATGGCTTGCTAGCAACTTTGTGGTACCTTCAATTGGGATAGTGACAGATATGCTTCACTGCACAACAGTGTACCTCCCTCTACCAGTTCTTACTACAGGAGTACATGACAGAAGAACGGGGAGACAAGTGAAAGAAGGCAGTGTCTATGGTCAGAACAGGTTTTAATTAAGGTTGTTACAGATTCTACTTACTTATTAATTGTATGTTCATAGAGTGCAATGTTACAATCGTTTTCTTCATTCACATCTAAATATTCTACCAGACTCTCATGTAAGAAATCTTCAAAATTCCTGGGAAAATAATGGCAAAAAGGGACATTACAAAAAAGTATTTTATTGAAATATTTTATTTAACAACAGAAGATACTGGCTTTATTTGGCCCAAGGCACCTTTCTCTACCAGAATTAATACACTGGGATATCTGAAACGTTATTCTTGGATTACAGAGTGATCACAGATCACTGAGATAAAAACATTAAATATATCTGATTTTTGCTAATTTGGTTTTCACTTCTAAAATATTTGACTTTAAAAACTTTGCATGATGAAAGACCCACAGTATCCACATCAATGTAAGTTCTTTTCTCACTAAAAACTAGTAGTACAGAAATTTACACCAAGACTTTGTAAATAAGCCTTGCGATCTAATCATGTCCAAGCAACTTCATGTGGAGAAGTATGTTTTTTTAACAGGCTGGAATATTTGATGGGGAAGAATTAAGAGATGAAAAATATACTTTTCTTAAAAGAACAGATCAAAAAACATTATTTTCATTTTTGGCCATTTACCTGTACCCCTGAGCCAGCTCTTCCATGTGCTTATTCGTGACTGCTGGCTTCTGTTTCTTAACAATTATGTAAGGTCTAGGACAGAAAAAAATAACAACTTAATAGTAATTTCACAGAAGAGTTATGCCAGCAAGTAATATTTGTTATAGTGAAAGGATGATGCAGAAACAAGCAAAGTTATTCACAGATTGCTTGAGGACACGGATTTTGGCAAGTGTGACCACATTGGGACCTCTATCCACATATACACGTGTTCTCTATAACTCACAAATACGCACACACTCACACACACAGTTTTAAATGAAAAGGTAGCACAAAAAGGATACTCAACAAAGTCTAGGAAGGAAATGAAAACTTTATGTCACATGTTGTATTTTTTAAAACTGTAAATGTTTCAGAGGGTCTTGGAACATATCACCCACACACAAGTAAGGGGGGACTGCTGTATATCCCTGAAGCTAGGTGGCAATGAAACACTGTCACCAAGGGTAATGATGGCGTTTGTGATGAATATCCAGATGTTCTGGAGCAGTATGATTTAGGATAAGAATCACTGAGCTAGACTAACAGGTTACTTAAACTATATTTGACCAAAACAAGTGGCTCCACTTTTGCAAAAAATGAAGCTTCCTTACTCTGGGATCTGCACTGATGTAATGGGTGGAAGGTAGAGAGAGCACTTTCACAGATTAACCTGTAACTGTCAGTGGTGACTTGCCGACTAGGGCTTTGCCACCACGAAGAAACACCAACACAAAGGGTGGCATGCAGCATGGCAACATTAAGGGCCGTTGCTATTTGGATAGCCGCTCTCACAGAGAGGAGCAAGTAACTAGCAGACACTTGTGCGCTGCACCCTGAAGCCCAAATAACTATGTGAGGACTAATGAGCACTTTAAGCTCTGAAGCAGAGGAGCTGCATAATCACAAAAGGGGAACATGAGTTGCTGAAAAAGTGAACTGGGTGAGTTTTTCATGGAAATCAACAGTACCTCAAAATTCTGGCTTCTTCACTGGAGGGAAGCAGAGTGACCCTGTTGCCATAGGGGATCACTGTAGTGTAGCTCAGGTTAAGACTCAGAAATGAAGGCAGACACAGGAATAGGAGAGGGAGGGATCACTAACCCAATAAATTCCACTATTCGTTCTGCCAGATCTATTGTCTGCCATTGTAAAATTACTGCTAAAAAAGAATTTGTTTTTAGAATATGCTTTATTATGTTGACTGTAATGAAAGAGAAAAATCATAAAAAAAGTCAACCTAGAACATGTCATTGTTTTTCCTGTCCCCAATTAGGCCATGCTGTTAAAAGCTAGAAATACGCACATTATGGGTGATGAGCACCCTAGAAGTACTTACCACACCTTGCCAGTTATTCTCAGGACAATATAGGTAGGCTTTACTATTTACATTATACAGTCAAGGAAACCAAGGCTCAAAGTCACACAAGACAATAAATGTCAAGTTAGGACTTGAACACATATATCACTCTTGGGTATATTTAAGAGAAATCAATTCTTGCTAATTTAAGCAACATGGAATTTGCTGGAAGAATTAAGAATTTACTGGAAGGACAGAAATCAAAGAAAAAGGGGAAATGCTCAGGCACAGAAGGAACAGAAATTAGAGCAGTTACAAGGATCCAGAAGGAAAGGAGTGACAGGCAGACTTCTGCCTGGGTCACTGCCAGAACACAGAAGTTCAATCACTTCCCTCCCTTGATTTATTCTACTTGAATTCAACTGATGACTCTGAGAGGGAGTCTGACTGGCCTTGCTTAGATCTCATACCTGACCCTTTGCTGGTCAAGGAAGGCCTCACACTGAATGCAGTAGGGCGGAGCAGTGCCCAAAGGAGAATATAGTGTAATTGGAAGGAAGAAAAGATGTTGGACAGACACAAACAATGGCAGTCCTCTCTTCCAGTTCTGACTTCCAACTATTGCTAGCTCACTCACTGCCTTATACCCTAACATTATCAGGAGTCAAAAAATTACAACTGGAAAATAAGTGAGTGAAGGCTTCTGAAATACAGTAATGACCTCAGCTGATGCCCCTGCATGTCCCCCAAAGACAAGATACTATGTCATATTCATCGATGTACCTCCAGTTGCTGGACAGTACCTGTGCACAAGTCCTTAATAAAGATCTGCTGAATGAATAATAGTACCCTACTTTCTATTAGGTCTGATGTTATTTTTTTTAATTTTTGATTTTCCTTAGCCTTTCTCTATTTCCCCCACACTCAAGTAACACAATCCTATTAATTCTTTAAAGCTCAGTTTGTAGTAATAGAATACAGAGATAAAATCATGACTGTTAGAGTCAAATGACTTCCACAGAGTTCCCAGTAAAAGCCTGACTCCACCACTCTCTAGCTCTGGGTAAGTTACTCAGCCTCATGGAACACCCCATTGCTAAATGAAAATAATAATTCAACCTCATAGGGCTGAATGTAATTAAACCTTACATATACAGTATTATCCACTAAAATAGTGACTAGCATTTATTACTTGTATAGTTGATTATTATTAATAATAATTACTTCTCCTCTCTCAGCAGACTGAACTCTCTGAAGGCAGTGATGGTCTCCCATTAATCTTTGAAATGTTTGTCAACTGAATTAAATTCATCTTAACATTGAAGAAGGAAAAAACAGCCTTAAAAATAGACTTATTTTTTCAAAAGTTAATATAAAGAGACTCTTAAATTCTTTCTAACAACATATACCTGCACAGCCTTCCTCCATCAGAGGATATATAAACACACCGATCTGTAAGATTTGTTGAGATGGAAACGAATTCATTGATATATCCTGCTCTTCGCATCAGTCGGAATGTATTCACTAGCTTTTTATGATCTCGAATGACACCCAAGATGTTACCTAAGCAAAAAAAGAAGAAAAGGTATAAGACAGGAACAAAAAATAAACCTAATCTGATTTAAAATATCCACCCAATAAAACACATGCAGGAGTACTGAGTAGTCATTTGAAAACAGTTATTAACATGCGGCTGTCCATAGGCTGAGGGAAGCAGTACAGCGGAATGGGCAAGGCCATCCCGAGGCCCTGGACCTGAGGGCCGGTTCCATCACACACTGGCTGAAGAGCAGTGTGAGTGAGTTTCATTGTTCTCATCCTCCAGCGCAGTGCTGTGAATGTGCATGTGGGTACACACTGCCTGGGTTTGCATACTGGCTCTATCACTTCCACAGGTGACTAAGAAGAAGAATGAGTTGAGAGCGCTGTGGATTCTGCCTCACACCCAATGACTGCTCATCTGATCATAATCTGTGAAATGAAGATACTAGGCTTTGCCTCCCATGTTTTCATAAGGATTCAGAGACACCAGGAGAAAGTGTAGGTCAAGAGCTCATGCACTGTTAGCCTCCTGGATTCACTGAGAAGGGAGACAGTTAACAGCCCTGCTGAGGTCCTGACCCACCCTTGACAGGCCCTCCCTGCAGGGTTAATCGATCCCTGACTGAGGGAAAGAGAAGGGAAGAGACACATGGGACCTAAGTGGTCAGAGGTGAGTACATCAAGCAGGCACACAGATTACCAAGTCAAAAGAAGAAAAGGACAGGCATACTGCTGCCCAGCCTCTGGAGGGCTCTGAAGGAGGCAGGAAGAGGTATGTGATGGAGACAACTGAAGTATGAGTTAGAAGAAAGGGAACTTCTTGCCATAGGCTGCTGACGTATCAATGATCAAACAGAAGGGTTGATCTGATTATTTTGCTGGATGACTCAGATATTTAAGATACTATGTTGAACCTTATTTCACTGCGGATATACTAGCAGATACAAGACGGTGGAAACAGTAAGTCTTTGCCATGTTACCCTTCACTCACACAGCTGTGTCCTCTGGGAACTTTACATAATGCAGCCAATAGAATCACAGTCTTCCATCTTTAAATCAAGGTCCACCTGGGCCCACAGTTAAGAGTATGTTTGTGCCTCAAATACAAGGATAATAACTGATTCCTTCCCTACTCCCAACAGTTATTTAGGATGAACATGTCTCTATAACATACCCACCATTGAGAAAAACAAGAAACACATTTGGGTAAGAGAGCTCTTCTCCACATAGTAAATTCACATCTTCCACTCCCAGATTGCTGGCTAATTTAACAATGGGTCCATCTTCCATGTCGGTTGTGATATGTGTCATAAGGGCCAAATTTTTAACCAAACCACAGGCCTAAAAAATAAGACAATCATTTCTAAGAATAAACATTAGTACAGTGTGTGTCTAAAAATAGCTCACCACTCTGCTAGTGGCAATAAAAAGCAGTATAATCTTGTAAGTGACATTTTGGAAATTTATTAACAAGTCCTTAAAATGTATATACCCTTTTGCCCAGAGAAATTTATACTTAGGTAACGAGAAAGGATGAAAAATAAATGTAGCCACATAAATGCTCAGCACAGTATATTTGTAATTATAGATGATGATATCATAAATATCCAAAAAACATAAGGAAACACTATAGAAACATCCAGAGAGTGGAACATCAAAGTCCTTATAATAGTATAATATAGGAAAAGAATAAAGGAAAACAATGTAGCTACACAGAAATAGAAAACTTCTAGTGGGCAATGAGAGGCATCCTACAAAATAACTGGGCAGAACTCTAAAGTTTCTTGGTCATGAGAGGCAAAGAAAGACTGAAGAACTGTTCCAGACTAAGACTCAAGAGCACGGTGACTACAGCAACGTAGGAAAGGACAACTGGGAAATCTGAACCAGGTCTGCAGTTGGTAACATTGTCACTAATGTTAATTTCTTTAAGTTGATAACTGTACTAAGGTTATGTGAGATGCTCACAATGGGGAATCTAGGTATAAGATTGTGAAAAGTCTTCATACTTACTATTTCTGCAACTCTTTCTTATGTCAAATTATTTCATCATGAAAAAATAACAAGTATTTTTCAACTTTTACACAACCAAAAAATCTGCAACAGAAGTATCAATAAGGACAGAATATAGCAAAAGGAGAAACCACTCAAGACACATGTGATACCTAAAGATTGTAACTTCAATTCTTGAAAACCACCTGCTATATATGCAAAGTAGCCACTTTACTGAAGTTAGCAGAAGCAATCTCTGGGAAATACAGCGTTCCAAACCTCAAGATGTTTAACGCATGCAAATTTGAAAGATTGCATAAATATTTAGTGTCAATTTCCACAACAGCATGGAATCCTATTTTTCACCTCTTTCAAATCATAACACTTGTAATATTCTGTAACTGACATCTTTGGTCATTCAGTATATGTTTATGGGGCCTCTACTCCGAACAAAGCTCTGTGCTAGGAGCCTGAGGTACAATGGTGAGCTTTCCTTCTTTGGAAGTTTGATTTAAAAGGAACAGAATCAAGAGAAACTAACAAGGGTAATGCAAAGGAGAAAGGGACCAGGACAGAGAGAGGAGTGGGAGTAAGTGCTTTTATTTGGTGTTTAGGTAACGGTGATGTAAGTGAGTCAGGGTCATCAGGTTTTGGACTGCATACTCCTAAGTTAGCTACACCTGAGCGCATGAAGTCCTCTAAGCACCTCTAAAGGAAGTAAGTTGCTCAAAAAGAGCTCCTTGTGAGCATCAAAAAGGTTGGTTCTCTCAAGTGTCCTTCATTTCATGACTGATTCTTGGGATAAACTATGAGGATCAAAATCAATGTGGACCATGAATCCTTTTCATCAAATGCTTCTACAGACACTGGTTTTGAAATGACACTGATGTAGCCAATATCAAGTTGCATCATTATTTCTTGCCAGATAAGTGATTAATCTACGAAGAAGACGTGGGCTGGAGAATGAGAGCAGAAGCAGAATCCCAGACCCACACGCCAATAGGAATGTCCTCTGACATTGTAGAGAGGAGGTACCTTACCTCTCCTTCAGGAGTGTCCGAAGGACAGAGCATTCCCCACTGAGATGGCTGGAGGGAACGAGGACCACTCACTTTTCTGGTTTTTTCAAACTGGGAAGAGATTCTTGTCATCATGCCCAGTGCAGATATATATGATAAGCGAGACAGGACTTGGGTCACACCTTGGCGGTCCATTTTAAATCTCTTTAGAGACCAATTTCCCTGCAGAGAGATGAAAGACATGAGACTACCAGTAACCCTTTCATATACTGCCTAATCCTAAGAACTCACTCTGAGAAGTTCAGAATAGGAACGATTTGTTTATGAAATTAAAGCCATATTTATTCAGAAATCAAAATGTCACACTTAAAATTAAAACTTACATAGCCACTTGCTGGGGTTTTCTAGGAATATAATGAATACAAACTATGTCTAACAACCATCCCAGTATGCTTCACTCTTTTAACCCTAACACATCAGTATAGTCGTTTTCTGAGGAACTCACACACATTAGTTCAACCCAAGGGTACACTGGAAGCAATAAGTCAGCTGATCAAAGATAAATGAGTTTTAAGCTCAAAGAGATAATTTCATGTTGGAATATGCTATTATTTGGATATCTTCCTAAGTTAGTCTGAATTAGAGAAAAATACAGCAAGAGAAAAATGACTCATCGCAGCTACTAGGGATAATGAACATACTATAGCTTTCTTTGTCAGGTCTAAGGAATCAAAAATTGTATATATGTTCATATTAAATACTGTATATCCTCTGTGGCTATCATGCCAAAAGTAAAATAGATTCATATAAATGAATCTTGAATATTAAATTTGCTTTATCTCCTATGAACTAAATGTCATATTATTTTATAGTTGTATTACAGCTGTACACATTAAATTATATTCCCCAAAATATAAATTCATGGTAATATAAATTAACAAAAAACAGTATGCATCAAGAAAACAAAGTAGAAAACAAAATATCCAAGAAAATGTTTGGCTCAATTATCTTCCTGATTCCATAGAGAAAAACTATATCTGCAGTGGTTCTTCTTTTTTCCTTTAAAAACCTGATGACATAAAATTCATTTGGAAAAATAAACAGGCCCAGAACAGCCAAAGCAATCCTCAGGAGAAGAGTTTGAAGCAGCAGACATCACAATTCCAGATCTTAAATTATACTGCAGAGCTATAGTAACAAAAACAGCAGAGTACTAGCACCAAAACACGCAAGAAGACCAATGGAACAGAACAGAAAAAACAGAGACAAACCCACAAAAATACAGTTACCTCATACTAGACAAAGGTGCCACTAATATACATTGGAGGAAGGATAGCTTCTTCAACAAATGCTGCTGCGAAAACTGAAAATCCATATGTAGCAGAATGAAAGTTAACCCCTACCTCCCACTCTGCTCAAAACTCAACTCAAAGTGGATTAAAGACCTAGAAGCCTTGCACATATTAGAAGAAAATGTAGGCCCAACACTCCAACATAGAGGCACAGGAAATGACTTCCTTAACAAGACCCCTACAGAGCAAGAAGTAATTAAAAATCAGTAAATAGGATGGCACCAAACTAAAAAGCTTCTTCACAGCAAAGGGAACAATCAAGGTCATGAAGAGAGAGCCTACAGAATGGGAGAAAATCTTTGCAACTTGAATCTCAGAGCATTAATTTGCAGGATATATAAAGAACTCAAAAACATATACCAAAATAACACTAAATAACCCAATCAATAAACGGGCAAAGGAACTAAATAGGCACTTCACAGAAGAAGAAATATGAAGGGTCAACAAATACATGAAAAAATGTTCAACATCTCTAGCAATTAGAAAAATGAAAATTAAAATTACACTGAGATTTCATCTCATTCCAGTCAGAATGGCAATCATCAAGAATACAAGTAACAAAAATGTTGGATAGGGTGTGGGGAAAAGGTAACCCTATATAATGCTGGTGGGACTGCAAGTTGGTATAACCACTCTGGAAAGTATGGAGCTTGCTCAGAAAACTTGGAATGGAACCACATTTGACCCAGCTATCCCTGTCTTTGGTATGTATCTAAAGGATGTGAAATCAGTATACTACAGTGACACGGCCACATCAATGTTTACAGCAGCATGATTCACCATAGTAAACTATGAAGTCAACCTAGGTGCCATTCAACAGATGAATGGATAAAGAAAATGTGGTAAATATACACAATTGAGTACTACTCAGCAATTATGAAGAATGACTTTATGACACTTGCCAGTAAATGGGTGGATCTGATGACTAACATGCAAAGTAAAATAAACCAATCCCCAAAACCAAAGGCTGGGGAAGCTAACTCATAATCAAGGGTGGGGGGAGCACAGAAGTTCTATAGATTAGATAAAAGGAAATGAAGGGAAGGTGGGGAATGAAAGGAAAGACAGTGGACTGAATCTGCCCTAATTTTCCTGTATACATATATGCATACACCATAGAATCCCACCATCGTGTACATCCACAAGAATGGGGTCTTAATTAGTTTACGATACGGTCCATGCTTGTAAAATTATATCAAAATGGATTCTACTGTCATGTATAACTAAAAAGAAGTAATTTTTTAAAAAAAGAACCTGATGACAACTATGAGAAAAATGTACAAAGGACTGGGAACACAAAATCTGACACTCAAATTTCAGGAGTAGACTTGTGGATTCCAGCTTAAGACATCCTCATAGTAGATAAATCACCATAGTTGCAGAAAGAGATTAGGTGATCTGTTCATATTGAAATATGTGATTTTGCAGGAGCTCCTTCACAAATTAAAGTTTTATCTTCGTTACAATAAAGGTCTATCAGTTCAGAACCTTGAGTTTCTGAGAATGTGAAAAAGTTAAATTCTAATAAGAAATTCTATCCATTATAAAGCAAGGAAACAGAGCGAACAAATGTATTTCACAAATTAACTTCTTGTATTGTTTATTCAGGCAACTCCTTTTATCCTTGGAATGAGAAAGAATCTAGTAAAATAACTATGCCCAGAGAGTAAGAGTAAATAAGGTAAATAAATATTTGGTACAGAGCTAAAAATAAGGCAGCAGCTGATGGCAAACAGAAAGTAGGTGGGGAGTGAAGCCAAGAGATTCGGCATAAGAATTTGCCCTGGTATTCTGCAGGTTTATTACTAAGGGGAGAGATGAGAAACAGAGCCGAAAAGCGCTCTCAGCAAAAATGGACATGGTGCAAGCACTCTATACAGGGGATACCACAGAATATTACAGGTTCGTCTTTCCTGGTCGCCTTCGGATTGGGGCATACCTGCCACAAGGCCTACTATGGATTTTCTTAATAAGCAGCCCTGTCAGGTAACGCAGCGTCACTTAGCAAAAAACTACTCCTAACAGCTCTGTGACCTGAAAGTCATGGGTCAGGAAGCAAGAAAAAGCACTTCTAACAGAAGCACGCTTACAGAGCCTAAGCCGCACAGAGGCAGGGTGCACCTCCACCTTGGGTGTAGCTGCCACTGTGGAGGCTGCTGCACAGACCACTGTAAATTTCTAAAGTCAACTACTGAAGCAGGTGTGCACTCTTTTTCTCTCATTGTTATGGGAATCAATGTGTCGGGCTACCCCAAACTCTGGCTGGGATAAGATCCCATCCATAAAACTAATTGTATGTCTGGCATCTAAAATGTGAACCAGACTTCATCAGATAGAGCTGTAGTTGCTATGCTTTAAAACAAGGAGCAAAAACCTATCTGATAACCTTTCATGAATAGCCAGAGGCCCCGAATACACAGCAGCTGCTGAGGACTGAATTTATCGCTCAGGGTAGGAAAGCTGATAGGCCTCTGAAGAATATAAGCTAAATGAAACATTACATTAACGGTGAAATAAAACATTTTTGTATTTTTTTGGACAAAACTTGTCAATTAATAAACCTGCCTGAAAAATGTCAATTTTATTACAGAAAAAAGGAAGCTTTCATTAAAAGAAAGGCTATTAATAGATAAAGGGGAAGATTTTGCCCCTCTGTGTGTTACCTGTTTTTTATTGCCTCATACAACAGGAAGTATAATGTGGCAGGAAAGTTATACAGTAGGGCTTCCTTATCCATACAGGATACATTCCAAGACCCTGGTGAATGTCTAAAATTGCAGAAAACACAGAACCCTATATCCTATTTATTTTCTATATATGTAAATAACTTATAATTAAGTTTGCTTTGTAAGATAGGCCCAGTAAGAAGTTAACAATAATAACTAATAAGAAAATAAGAAAACTATAATACAAGTTATTTAAAACTTATAAATTTTTTTATTTCTGGAAATTTCCATTTAACATTTTCAGATTGCAGTTGAAGATGAATAAATGAAACAAACCATGGAAAGCAAAACCACAGCTGAAGGAGGTTACTACAGTATTAAACTTTAAAATATTAGACAATTTAAACTTTAGACTATTTTTTAAAAGTGAAAAATTGTGATTTGTACATTCCTTTAAATACACACATACACCACACCATCTGGATTCTTAAAGTCCTTTAAATCTCCTTTTCACTGACGATACTGACAAACTCACTCCAAAATCCTAAGAGAATGAAGACTTACGGTGGAAATGGCATTCACCATGCCATTGGTAATCTGGTCTTGGCGCATGTGTTTCACAACATCAAACTGGGCTGCTCTTTGTTTAGGAATCACCTGGTCTGCAATCTTCTTCATTTCAGAATTAAATTTTTTGAACAAATCTTCAAAAAGAAGAGATAAAAGCTGGAAAAAAAAAAAGAAGAAGAAGAAGAAGAAGAAGAAAGAAAAGTATGTTATGATTTTTCAAAAAGCAAATTCTTTTTTTGAAGTCTAGAGACTGAACCCAGGGCACATACCAGGCCAATGCTCTACCACTGAGTTACACATCTCCATCCTTTCAGGGCTATTTTAATAAACTTAAACCTTAACTGAGGCCTTTTTTTTTTTTTTTTTTTTTTTTTTAAAGAAACTCCTTAACTTAAAAATATGTATTTTAAAATTAAATCTTAGAGACACATATAATTTTCTATGTGCCCAACATTATACTAGAGAGCAAAGATGATGACATCAGTCTTGCACTTAGAGACACTTTTAGACTAGTCACTTGCAGTTGTTTAGATTTCACTGACCACAAAACTAATTTTTATTTATTTTTTATTTTTTTTAGATATTAATAGACCTTTATTTCATTCATTTATTTATATGTGGTGCTGAGAATCGAACCCAGTGCCTCACATATGCCAGGCAAGTGCTCCACCACTGAGCCACAACCTCAGCCCCATTAATTTTTAATTTTATAAATAAAAACATTTAAACCCAAAAAAGGAGTGTGTGTGTGGGGGGAGGAGATTACCAATAAAAAGTTGACGACACTAAAAATGTAAAGCCACTTGAACTTCCCTGTAGCACTGGTAAAAATGCAATCTGGTATAACCACTTCAGAAACAACCTGCCATTATCTACCCATCATTTATGCCAACAGCTTCTCTCCTAGGTGTATCCCCTATGGCAGGAGCTCTCAAACTTTAGAAGGGACAGTAATCATGCTGAGGACTGTTGAAACACACAGTGCGGGCCCCACCCTTATATTTCTTATTCATTAAGTCTAGGGTAGAGTCCAATAATCTGCTTTTCTAATAAGTTCCCAAAGTGAGAGCTGCTGGTAGGCGGGGACCCTTTAAGAATCAGTTTTTCTCAGAGACAAACCCACATAAATACAGTCACCTCATACTGGACAAAAATGCCAGAAACATACATTGGAGAAAAGATGGCCTCTTCAACAAATGGTGCTAGGAAAACTGAAAATCCGTATGTTGTGAAATGAAATTAAACCCCTATTTCTCACCCTGCACAAAACTCAAATCAACATGGATCAAGGTCCTAGGCATTAGACCAGAGACCCTGTGCCTACTAGAAGAAAAAGTAGGCCCAACACTCCAACATGTTGGCCTAAAACCAAATTCCTCAACAAGACTCCTAAAGTGCAAGAAGTAAAATGAATAATCAATTAATGGGATGGCATTAAACTAAAATGCTTCTTCACTACAAAGGAAATAATCAAGAATGTGAACACAGGCTGGGGCTGGGACTCAGTGGCAAAGTACTTGCCTAGTATGTGGGAGGCACTGGGTTTGATCCTTAGTACCCCATAAAAAATTAAACCAATAAAATAAAGGCATGCTGTCCATCTACAACTACAATTTTTTTTTTTTTTAAAGAACATGAACAGGAGACTACAGAATGGGAGAAAATCTTTGCCACCTGCACCTCAGATAGAGGATGAATCTCCAGGATATATGAGGAACTCAAAAAACTTAACACCAAATAATCCAATTAATAAATGGGCAAAGGAACTAAACAGGCACTTCACAGAAGAAGAAATATGAATGGTCAACAAATACATGAAAAAATGTTCAACATCTCTAGCAATTAGAGAAATGTAAATTAAAATTACACTGAGATTTCATCTCACTCTAGTCAGAACGACAACTACCAAGAATACAAGTAACAATAAATGTTGATGAGGATGTGGGGAAAAGGGTACCCTCATACATTGTTGGTGGGACTGCAAGTTGGTGTAACAACTCTGGAAAGCAATATGGCACTTGCTCAGAAAACCTGGAATGGAACCACCATTTGACCCAGCTGGGTCCCACTCTTTGATATGTATCTACAGGAGTTAAAATCAGCATACTACAGTAACACGGCCACATCGATGTTTAAAGCAGCACAAGTCACAATACTAAACTATGAAGTCAACCTATGTGCCCTTCAACAGATAAATGAATAAAGAAAATGTGGTATATATACACAATTGAGCATTATACAGCCATAAAGAAGAAAATTATGACATTTGCCGGTAAATGGATGGAACTGAATACCATCATGCTAAGTGAAATAAGCCAATTCCCAAAAATTCAGAGGCCAAATGTTCTCTCTGATATGCAGATGCTAACACACAATAAGGGAAGGGAGATAGAAGTTCACTGGATTAGTCAAAGGGGAAGGAGAGGCAGGAGAGGGATTGGAATAGGAAAGACAGTAGAATGGATATAACTTTCCTATGTTCATATATGAATAAAGGACCAGGGAAATTCCACATCATGTACCATCATGAGAATGGGATCCTAGTAAGTTATACTCCTTATCAAAATACCCAAAGGACTTAAAAGCAGCATACTATAATATGTCAAAATACACTCTACTCTCATGTATATCCAAAAAGAACAAATTTTTAAAAAGAGCCAAAAAGAAACATACAAATGCATAGGTTGAAATAAATAAATAAATAAATAAATCAAATCAGTGTTCTACAGAAATTTGTATGTAACTGCATTAGGACACAGTTTATTTGTATCTGCACTATTTGTAACAGATAAAAATTGGAAACCATACAAATACTATTTAGATAACTTTTGTGGCAAATTCACATAAAGCAACATTAATAAGCAATGAAAATGAACAAAAAAATAACTAACCATGGAATCATGGCTGGATCTTAAAAACATGACATTGGGTGAAAGAAATCAGATATAAAAAGAATATATATGGTATGATTTCTTCTGTATAACATTAAAAAATCAGCACAACTAAACTATACTGTTTAGGAAGGTACAGTTAAGAGGTAAAGCTCTAAAGGAAAGCAAGAATATAAAAACCATGAAAGAAGGTGAGCAAAATCTCTTAATGACTTCTTAAAGGCTAACTGTGGGCTACCAAGAGAGTTTAGATTTCTTTAGAGCCCCAGGCTTGAGAAATGTACACACTCCTAAGTCTTCTCTGTGGGGTGCTCACTAAAGGCTGGAGTGCAGCAGAAGACCTGAGAAAGACTCCTTTGTTCTACTGGCCTGGGCTTTCTCAGCATAGGAAGCAAGACCTACATACAGGTGATTAGAGAAGGGTCAGGAAACCTTTCAGTCTAGCAAAGTCCTGGGAAGCAAGGGGAATGTGCACTTGGAAGAAGGCAGAGGCAAGAGATGTTTGTCCCTGAGGTGGAAGAGGAAACCTCCTTTGCTCTCTCTAAGCCTTGCACCTAGTAATAAGAAAGTCTACCATGGAACAGGTTCAGCACAACCTCCTGCCACCAATTCCAGGAAGATACAAAACCAGAGGGAAGCGGTAGAGAGCAAAAAATCATCTTTCCCTGGGCTAAGGCTCCTGCGCTGATACACAGTGGGGGCCGGATCCCACAGGGAAGAGGAAGAAAACTGAAAGCTGTGCACTACAAAACTGGGAGAAGGGAGAGAATGCCCATTCTCACCACTCCTGTTCAACACTGCAGTCACTTCAACAGGGGAGTGAAGGAAGTACCAAATATAAACATTGGATAGGAAACAATAAAACTGTCTCTACTTGAGATAACATGTTCATCAACACAGAAAATCCCAAAGGATCTTAAAACAAAAATTCCACTGGAAACATTAAATTTAGCAAACTTGCAAGCTACAAGAAGAGTGAACAAAAATCAACTAGGTTTAAAACATTACTGAGAGAAACTAGAGAGAATCTCAGCAGGAGATATATACCACATTCATGGATTGGGAGACTATGATTTGGATGTCAATTCTCTCTAAATTGATATACAGGTTGAAATGTAATCTTAAATCAAAAGCTTGCAGGCAGTTTTTTAAATACTTGTAAAAATGAGTAAGCTAATTTTTAAATTTAAGTAAAAAGGCGAAAATTTCTAACTTTATGATGATATTCAGAAAAAGAAGGAAAAAAGTCCTTGACTGCTTATCTCTAGAGGAAACTGGAGATATAAACTATTATTCTGCAAACTGGATTTTTAAAAAACACGTAGCATTCATTTATTCTGCCCCTCCCACATAGATTATGTGTCAAGGTAACAAAAGACATGATAATGAAAACTATTCCTTATTTTAAAATTCTAGTTAATAAGTGCATTAGAGTGAAAACATTAGACTATCACTATTTTCTATGACCTAATGAAATAATAAATTGAGGAAATGATCACCATAAGTTTTAAAATAAAACCATCAGGAGAAGAGTTAATGGGAACTATTACAATAGAAGAATCAGGGCCCCAAAACCTAAACCAATGATCAATCCCAATGACACAAAAAAGCAGATATAATGAGATATATTGTTCCTGAAAGGATGCAATACTACCATCCATGAAGTGTTTGGAGAGGGGATGCAAAACAACACTAACATATATAACATACATAACATACATTTACATATATACATATATACACACACACATATATATATGTATATATGCATGTTAAAAGACACCAAGGGATTTATTTAGTGTCCAGGTGTTCGAGTAATTCTTACTTTTATTATCTTAAAAAATTGATTTCCAATTTCATTCAACTATGATCTGATATAATACAGGGTATCAGCTCTGTTCTTTTGTATTTGCTAAGAGTTGCTCTGTATCCTAAAATATGGCCTATTTTGAAAAATGTTCCATATGCAGCTGAAAGAGAGTCGCTGATGGATGAAATATTGTATATCTGTTAAGTCTAATTTTATTTTTTTAAGTTATATAAGTTTTTGTTTGGCATATCCATCCAGTGAGAAGGATGGAACCCTTCCAAACTCATTCTATGAAGCCAATATCACCCTGATATGAAAACCAGAAAAGACACAACAAGGAAAGAAAACTTGAGAACAATATCCTTGAAGAACATAAATGCAAAAATTCTCAATAAAATGCTCGCAAATCACATATAAAATAACATTAAAAAGATAGTGCACCATGACCAAGTGGGGTTCATCCCAGGGATGCAAGGTTGGTTCAACATAAGGAAATCAATAAATGTAATTCACCACACAAACTTAAGAGACAAGAATCACGTGATTATCTCAATAGATGCAGAAAAGCTATTTGACAAAATACAATACCCATTCATGATTAAAACACAAGAAAAAATAAGAATAAAATGATCATACTTCAACATTCTAAAAGCTACATCTGACAAACCCAAGGCCAACATCATTCTAAATGGAGAAACGCTGAAAGTATTCCCACTAAAAACAGGAACAAGACAGGGATGCTGTTTTTCACCACTTCTAGTCAACATAGTCCTCAAATCTCCAGCCAGAGCAATTAGGCAAAAGAATGAAATAAAAGGGATACAAATAGGAAAAGAAGAGGCAAAACTAGTTGTTTGCTGATGACATGATCCTATATTTACAAGTCCCAAAAAACTCCACTAGATAATTTTAGAATTCATAAATGAATTCAGCAAAGTAGCAGGATACTAAATTAACACTCATAAGTCAATTGTGTTCCTATACTCCAAATGACATATCAGCTGAAAGAGAAATTAGGAAAATAATCCCATTCACAATAGCTAAAACAAACAAACAAACAAAAATCTGGGAATCAATCTAACAGAAGAGTTTGTGAAAGACCGCTACTGGGAAAATTATAGGACAATGAAGAAAGAAATTGAGGAAGACCTTAGAAAATGGAAAGACCTCCCAGGTCTTAGATAGGCAGAATTAACATTGTCAAAATGGCCATACTAACAAATGCTATAGAGTCAATGCAATTCCCATCAAAATTTCATTGACATTTTTCATGAGAATAGAAAAAGCTCTTATGAAATTCATCTGGAAAAACAAAAGGCCCAGAATAGTCAAAGCAATCCTTAGGAGAAGAGTTTGAAGCAGCAGACATCACAACTCCAGATCTTAAATTATACTGCAGAGCTATAGTAACAAAAACAGCAGAGTACTAGCACCAAAACATGCAAGAAGACCAATGGAACAGAACAGATAAAACAGAGACAAACCCACAAAAATACAGTTACCTTATACTAGACAAAGGTGCCAATAATATACACTGGAGGAAGGATAGCTTCTTCAACAAATGCTGCTGCGAAAACTGAAAATCCATATGTAGCAGAATGAAAGTTAACCCCTACCTCCCACTCTGCTCAAAACTCAACTCAAAGTGGATTAAAGACCTAGAAACCCTGCACATATTAGAAGAAAATGTAGGCCCAATACTCCAACACAGAGGCACAGGAAATGACTTCCTTAACAAGACCCCTACAGAGCAAGAAGTAATTAAAAATCAGTAAATAGGATGGCACCAAACTAAAAAGCTTCTTCACAGCAAAGGGAACAATCAGGGTCATGAAGAGAGAGCCTACAGAATGGGAGAAAATCTTTGCAACCTGCATCTCAAACAGAGCATTAATTTGCAGGATATATAAAGAACTCAAAAAACTCAACACCAAAATAAAAGCAATTAACCTAATCAATAAATGGGCAAGGGAACTGAGCAGACACTTCACAGAAGAAATATGAAGGGTCAACAAATACATGAAAAAATACTCAACATCTCTAACAAGTAGAGAAATGAAAATTAAAACTACATTGAGGTTCCATCTCATTCCAGTCAGAATGGCAATCATCAAGAATACAAGTAACAAAAATGTTGGATAGGGTGTGGGGAAAAGGTAACCTTATATAATGCTGGTGGGACTGCAAATTGGTGCAACCACTCTGGAAAGCAGTATGGAGCTTCCTCAGAAAACTTGGAATGGAACCACACTTGACACAGTTACTCCACTTCTTGGTATTTGTCTAAAAGAGTTAAAATCATCATACTACAGTGACACAGCCACATCAATGTTTACAGCAGCTCAATTCATAATACTAAACTATGAAGTCAACCTAGGTGCCCTTCAACAGATGAATGGATAAAGAAAATGTGAATGACTTTATGAGATCTGACAGCAAATGGATGAGTCTGGAGACAATCATACTAAGTGAAGTAAGCCAGTCACCAAAAAACCGAAGGTCAAATGTTTCCTCTGATGGGTGGACACTAACCCACAATAAGGGGAGGCGGGTGAGCGAGGAGAACAGAAATGCAGTAAGTTAGACAATGGAGAATGGAGGGAAGGGAGAGGGAATAAGCAAAGGAAAGAAAGTGGAATGAATCTGACAGTTTTTCCCAAGTATCTATATGAAAACAAAACAGTGACTTCCATCACCATGTACATCAATAGGAGTGGGACCCTAACAAGAGGAAGATATATTCCATGCTTGTAAAACTAAATCAGAATTGATTCTGCTATCACATATAACTGAAAAGAACTAATTAAAAAAATAAAATAAAAAGACACCCTGAGAACACATGATGGTTAATTTTAGGTGTCAACCTGAGTGCATTATGGGATTCCCAGACAGCAGATAAAGCAATTTCTAAATATGTCTATGAGACTATTTCTGGAAGACAGGCATCTGAATCAGTAAACTGAGTAAGCAGATCAGTCCTCTCTCAGTGTGGGTATGTACTATCCAATCTGTTGAGGGCCTGGATAGAAGAGTGTTCCCTTTCTCTTCCTGGAGCTATGACAGTCCTACCCCTGCCCCATCTGCTCCTGTCCTTGGATATTAGAACTCCACAGTCTTCTACCTTTGGACTCCAGAACTTACACCAGTGGATCCCCAGGTTCTCAGGTCTTCAGCCTCAAACTGAAAAGCTACATCACCAGCTCCCTTACTTCTTAGGTCCTTGGATTTTTTTTTTTTTTGGGGGGGGGGGCGGGGGTGAGGACTGAACTCAGGGGCACTCAACCACTGAGCCACATCCCCAGTTCTTTTAGTATTTTTTTTTAGAGACAGGTTCTCACTGAATTACTAAGGGCCTTGCTAAGGCAGAGACTGGCCTCAAACTTGAGATCCTCCTGCCTCAGCCTCCCAAGCCACTGGGATTACAGGGATGTGCCACTGTGCCTGGTTAGGTCCTTGGATTTGGATTGAACTATCACTGGGTTCTGTGGTTCTCCAGCTTGCAGACAGCATATCATAAGACTTCTTTGCTTTCATAATCAAATGGGCCATTTTCATAATAAATTCATCTATCTACCTATCTACCTCCTACTGTTTATTTCTCTGATAACTCTAATACAAGGATACTGTCATTAAAACCCAGGAAGTAGGCAATTCTTGGAACAAAAGATATAGTTTCTTCATACACACAGACACACTCTATAGATTAAAAAAAAAAAAACTCAAGAGACATATCAACAAATTTTATTATAAACAACATTTATGGGGAACTCTAAATACATCATGGATCCTTGATAACAGAAGATAACTATTCCTTAAAATTTTTTAGGTGTGAACAGGACATGGTGGTGCACACCAGTAAGCTCAGCTACTCTGGAGGCTGACACAGGAGGATTGCCAAGTTTGAGGCCAGCCTGAGCACCTTAGAAAGATCCTGTCTCAAAATAAAATAAAAAGGGCTGTGGATATAGCTCAGTGGTAGAGTGCCAGTTTGTGTAAGGTCCTGGGTTCAATCCCTTTGCAACAAAAGAAAAAAATTAAGTATGAAAATGGTGTTTTGATTTTTTAAAAAGTCTTTTTAGAATGTGACTTGATATCTGAAATAAAATAATTTGATGGTTGTAATTTGATTTGGGAAATGAAGGCATAAGAGGGAGATGAGGAGGATACAGATAAAACAAGACTGTCTTATTGATAAAAGTTTTGGGATGGATATATGGGAGTTAATTTTACTATTCCATTTGTGTACATGTTTTAATATTGTTATTGAAAAAAACTACCAAAATCCCAAAAGGACTTAGAAATAAATCTAACACAAGAGGTACAAGGCCTTCAAGAAGAAAATTAGAAATCTTTCTTGAAAGACATCCAGTCCAAGAAAACCTAAATAAAAGAGCAAAATATTTATAAGATAGATATTTTATGATTAGTAATTTTCTCCAAATTTGATCTGCAATTCAAGACAAAATTCTGATTTTAATGAAAACTGACAAATTCTAAATTTTATATGGAAAAGCTAAGACTCTAAAATAGCTAACACACTCTCCTTTGAAAATCAAATGAAAACAGATTCCTTACTTAATTCCAGATAGAATGAAGAACAAATACCAAAGATACTTTTAAAATGTAAAGAGCACAAACTATTGAAAAAAAGGGCTAAGGGCTAATAAAGCTGACCACAAACTTACAAGTGATATTAAAGATACCGTAAGTTACAAAAAAATAAATAAGATAGCCTGGGACAGGATATGCACAACACATACAACTGATAAAAAATTAGGAATCAAAATATACAAAAAAATTTCCTTGAAACCAATAAGGATAATACAAATAACCTAAAAGGCATTTCAAGGCAAAGAACAACAGGACTTCAATACCACATGGAAAGGGCTCAACCTCATTAGTGATGTGAGGTAGGAATGTACAATGAGACCAAAAAGAGATCATTCTACACCCACTAACCAGACAAAATTTTTAAGTTTGATACCAAGTCATGGATGGAGATCATCAGAACTCATATACAAATACGTGGGAAGACAGTTTGACATTTTCCAGTTAAACTGAATATTTAACTTGACTCCATGACTAGGCAATTTTCTTTGTAGAAACTCAAATATATGGAAGTCAGGTGATATAAATAGTGTTAATATTTTTTAAAAGGGAAACTATAAAGTTCTTGATCAATGCAATGGATGAAGTGGTATTCACCATATTATATCTGCACATAATAGAATATAATACAAAAATTATGAAGGTGAATCTTAAAAACAATACTGAATGAAAAAATGTTGAAGAAAAATTATATGGTATCAATCAATTTTTATAAAGCTCAAACATAAGCAAAACTTACAATAAAAGATTTTAAACTTTTAAGATTAAAAACACAAATAATGTAATAAATCAAGAAAATAATAAATGCAAATATTTTGAATAGTGGGAAGAACAGAAGAGGACTAGAGTAACAAGTAAATGGAATGGTACTGATAACAGTCCAGTTCTTAAGTTGGGCTAGGCAGTGGCTTTGAGGGTGTTCATTTTATTTGTATCTTTCATAACTTACATGTATGTAATATATTTTTATGTTAAAAATTACATGATAAAAATTAAATGCTATTAAACAACAGTGACATCTTTTAAATAGTGTGGTCATGGAAGCCAAATCAATGAGATGGAATAGGAATTCACAAAAATGGTGTAAGATGGTTCTGTTTCTAGAACCATGGAATCGTTTCTAATAGATGGTCTCCCCTGCAGATAATAAAGTCTGCACAAAACATTTAAAAACTTCTTGAAGGCACTAGAAGGCAAAAATTAGAGTGTGAGTATCACTGACTATATTTCCATTTTTAAGGCTTTTCACCTAAGGGAAAGCCATATTGTAAGAAGGGTTCAAGACACAATGGGAAGTTAAAACTCAGAACCCCAAAGTCTTAACTGAATGAAGAAGAGAGGAAAAGAATCTGAGCTACTGAATTTGAACAGCTGGAAAGTAAAGGGAAATCTCAGAAATGAGAGAACCACAGAAAGAAACCCTGCATTCTGTATATAAACTTTGCCCAAATCTAGCTGACTCCTGAAAGGTGTGCCCCATGTCCCTGATAGCTCCAAATATGGGTGGGAGTTTGTGACTGCTCTGATTCACAGAATAAGATGAGTGGTGGGATGTAACTGAGGGCTAGGCACTAAGGTCATGCAGTTTCTGTCTTGCCATGGAAAACACTCCCTCTCAGAAATACCAAGTCACTGATGCCACAACACTGGAAAGGCCAGGTCCTCAACTGAACCTCACCTTCAGCACTCCCTAGAGTCCCCTGGCAGAATGCCACCCCTGATCTCCCTCAGCAACACCTGAAACAGAAGAATCAAACAGCCAAGTCCTTCCTGAATTCCTGACCTGCAAAATCATAAAGTCTAAGAAAACTCATTGTTTTAAGCCACTGTTCTGGGAAAGCATGTGACACAGCAACAGATAGAACAACAGTTGCATTAGTTTACAAGAGGAAAAACTAAGTAAGTAGGTGGTTTACCACAAATAAATCGTGGGCATACTTGTTTAATAATAAACATAATAGGTATTACAATTACTAAATCCCTCTGCATAATTAACTGTACTAGTTTTTGTTTTTATTTTGTAAGCATTTTTTTTTTTCTTTACAGAGCAAGAAAAAAACTCAATATATTTGTGATCTAAGTTAACTAAAAATCATTAAAGTATTATGGGAGTATTATATTTATACTAATTATTAACATAAAGAAGGATTGTGAGATTTAGTGAAATTTCAAATAAAGATTTGCCAAATTCCATACTGGCTACACTTGTGAATATTTACAATAGACAAGATAGTTTTTTTGATTCTTCATGAAGAAGATACTCAAAGTAAATGAGTACTCTCCTCTAATTAGCACTAAAAAAAGAATTTCCTAAAAGGGATTGGGCTTTATGCTTTTTCTCTTTAAATCAGACATATCATTCTGTTTTTCTATTAAAACCAACTTTGCAGATAGGGGAGCTAGGATCTTGGACTTGAATTTACTGTCAGAAGAGTTCTAAAAAGAAAACTTCCTCCTCTGAGAGCTTAATCCCTTCTTACAGTCAGACCCAGCAGTTTCACTCATGGAAAGAAAGAATATAGGAATGGAAGCAGGTGCAGAGGGGTGAGAGGGGATGAAGAAGCCCATTCCAGCCACTTCCTGTGGAAACTGGCAAAAGGAACTTGAATAAGCATCCTGAACAGAATCGAATGCCCTTAACCTAAACCACAAAAGCTCAGTTCTCTTTTAATTAGTCCTCTACACTTAAGACACTTTTGTCTCAAATTATGACAAAGTATGTTTGAATCCCAGCTGAATTTGTTGCAGCCTCCTGATGCAAACGCAGGGAAATGTCCCTCGTACCAAACAAGTAAAGCAAGCACACAATCAACAGAAAAACAGCCTCGTTAATAAATTTCTCCACTCCTAAATTTTCAATTTAAGAAAATAACGTTGTCCAGTTCCAGAGCACTGCAAGGCTCCAGAGAAACTGCAAGGCCAAGTCATACAATCAATCACATTATTTAGGTCAAGAAGAAAATGATTAAAAGGGATGGAATGCTGGTGATAATATTCAATACCTTTCATTGCTAGTCTGAGGCCTTTCTGCCTGCTTAAGACAGGAGCACTATTGAGCAAATCAAATTTAAGGAAAATATGCTGACAGCTCATCAATTGATTTTCAATGAAAATGCTAAAAAATTAATAAAGAAGTTAAGCTGCTGAAATACAGTTTCACCAATTAGCTTAATGTCAGAGAATTCTAATTAGGCGTCTTGAGATTGCTATTTAGTGTTTAAGCCTTCAGAGTGCCAAATTCTCCTTTTCACACAAACTGGTTGCAAAATTAAAGACATTAGGCAGCCTTAATTACATTATCAGAACAGCTGGGATTAGGCAATCTCTGAAGTCAAGGCGGCATTCTTTTGTCACAGGGTGGAAATCCCTGGCTTTCCAGGGTGCCGGATTTTGGTGCCATTCCATATCTCACCCATACAAAGCAAGCTGCATTAGAAACAAAAAATTTGCAGACAAAGAATAGAGTAATGTGCAGCAAATAATGAACACATTACCGAAAAAGAAAAGGTAGGTGAAAAGATTAAGCCTGAAATCGGTAGGTTTTGCTAACACCTCTACTGGCGGCTGGCCTGCCAACCCTCTGGTGGCAGTAAGACTGAGGGAAAGCTCTGTGAACCGGCTGGGCCAGTGGAGACAACTCTGTTATCTAAAGCTAAAGCACATTTATACTTCCTCATCCCATGGGGTGTGAAATTAGCAGCTATTGTTTTTACACATTTTTGCCAACACAATGCCTTTTATGTCTTTACATTGTTTAGAAAGCTATGTTTTCTTGCACAAGGGAACCCTCTTCTTAATTCTAATTTCTTAAGCAACAGGATAGCCTCCTTTCCCACTGCCCGCCCTATTCCATTCCTTATTTCTCTAGACAATCAACTTTTTTTCACAAACTCATTTAACAGCATGGTTTTTTTTCCAATTAAAAAGTTAAAAATTGGGATTGTTAGTGGGGATACCATAAATGCCTGCACTAAGGTCAATCAGAATGTGGTCAAAAGCAGACCTGCCAAACTCAACAGAGTTCCCCACAGTCCAGCAGATACTAATTTTTCCCAAAACCAAAACTTGCTGAAACTTCTTTCTGGAGGATGAGGTACTGGGGATTGAACCAGGGGCACTTTACCACTGAACTACATCCCTCCTGACCTCTATATTTTTCATTTTGAGACAGGACCTTGCTAAACTGCTGAAGATGGCTTTAGCCTCCGGAGTAGCTGGGATTATAGGCATGTGCTTGCATCCAGGTACAAAACTTGCTATAACTTCTGAATTCTAATTTTTAATTTTAGCGGTGGTAGTGTCTGCTGTTATCACAGCTGCCATTATCTCTCATCTGGAATACTGCCATCACCTTCTAACCTCCAATCTAGTCTCCAAATCAGATCTTTTAATCTAAAATTCAATCATACCAATCCCCTGATTAACCCTCCAACCATTTTTACTCCATGTAAATCTAAATCCAAATCCCTTTCCATGGCCTACCAGGCTCTAGACAATCCAGCCTCTGCCTAGGTCTTCAAAATCATCTCACCACATTCCACTCTCTCCAACCACACTGACCCTCTCAGTTTCTTCAGTTCCTAAATTCATTCCTGCCTTGAGAGATGCACACCTGCTGTGTCTCTTGATGGAATTTAATTCCCCAGGTTGCATGAGGTTGGCTTCTCATCATTCAAGTTTCTGCCTGAACATGTGAGGGCTTGCTAAAAATATATCATTTTTTTTTTCCAGAAGACCTTCTCTGATCATCCTGACAAAAGCAATACTTTTCCTCACCATTAATACCCCAATACTTTATCAGGTTACAATCCAAGATATTAAACAAAAAAGAAATAGAAAAACATGACCCATACTCAAGAGGAAAGCAAATCAAAAGACGGACTCCAAAATGACAGAATTAGCAGATGAGGATTTTAAAGCAGATATTAAAATTCAAGGATACAGTTAAAAGTCTGGTTGTGATATAGGAACAAAGACATTTCAGTAGAGAAAAAGAAACTCTGAAAAATATATCCAAATGAAATTTCTAGAATTTAAAAATAAAATATCCAGACAAAAAAAATTAGCTGGATGCATATAACAATATATGACATCAAAGAGAGTAAATGAACTTCACAATAGATCAAGAAAAGTTATCCAATATGAAGAGAAAAAAATAATTAATAGAACCTCTATATCAAAAGATTTGTAATAATTAGAGCCAGAAGGATAGAAAAAAAGAGTAAAGCAAAAAAAGATAATTGAATAAAGCCTGCAAATATCTCATTTGGTGAAAGAAATTTACAGATTTAAAATCTAGTAAACTCTAAGCAGGATAACAACAGAGACAGTCATACCAAGGTACTTAAAAACCCAAAGAAAAAGAAAATATGTCCATAGCAGCTAGGTCTCTATTCTAAAGATCTTTAATTTAAGGTAATTTGTGATTCAAATGCTGAAATATGAAGTTTCAAAGATAATTATTAGCTAATTTCTATCCAGTAAAAGAGATACACACTCTCAAAATGAGATGGCATTTATCAGCTAAGGCTTGAAATGAGATTAAAGACATTCTCACAAACCTAGTTTTCTATCATGTTTCCAAAAGAGTTGATAGTTTGTTTATGCACTCTCTCTCACTAAACTATAAGGACTAAGAATAAAGGGATCTTTTTCTGTCTTTTTCTCTTTCTTATACCGGTACCTAGGAGAATGCTTAGAATATAACAGTTGTTTAATAAATATTTGTTAACTGAATACATGATAGGAAAGTCATATTTCACTTCCAACATTACAGGGAATAAGGATAAACATTTCAATAAAAGATATAATACAGGTAACATACAATCAACAATATTTAAAGAATTGATGTTGATTTTTTCATGAAGAAATTCTTAAGCTGAAGACATAGCAAGTCCTGTGTGAAAATATATTTCAAACGTGCAACTTATATTCCATTCAAATCTCTCTTTCTTCTGCTAAAAATGAATACCAAACTATTTTTTGTTGAAAGAAATAAGATTTCTGAGATAAAATAAATAATTCACCTGTCCTGCCAATTCCAACCGCTTGTTACCATAATAGTCTCTGTCGTCAACTTTATTATCACCTTGGGCCAGAATTACTCTTCGCACCATCACTGCAGTATAGATACATTTGGCTCGAAAATTGAATTCCTTAACCTGTAATTCAGAAATTAGAGAAAAATTTTGAGACAATGCAAGCTAAAATTTAAGATGCCTTAAGGAATCATTATAGCATTCAAATAAGAAAGCACTGAGAAGTTACGATTCCCCTGATTCAAAGATATTCCACTATATTCCATATTCAAAGAAAGTTCCCAAGCAGTAGATGGTAACATTTCCTCTTTGTTCTTAGTGTCTGTGATAGCATTTCTTCAGAGGGCCACTGTCAAGTCCTTCTCTTCTTGCCTATTCGCACCACTCCTACACAGGCAGAGCTTATCATCCCCTTTGGATTGACCTGTGGTTAGTCGGAACAACAGCAGAAATGATGCCAAGCCAATTCAGGTCCTAGTCCCTAAGTAAAGTGGCAATCCACCTCCTTTTCTTCTTCACAGAGTTCTGAGATACCACCTGAGACATCCAAACACTATGGGGAGGAAAGATCACATGGAATAGCCTCAGGAGTGCTGAAGAAAATGAGTGGGCCATCTTAGATGTCCAGTTGAGTCTCTGGCTGACTCCAGTCTCAGCAACTTTCTATTTGCAACTTGTGAGAGACCTAAAATGAGAACTCCCTCTCCAATTTTAGGTTAAGCCCTGTAAACCACAGAACTAAGATACAACATATAGTTAAGTTAAGCCATTAAACTTAGGAATTGTTAGGCAGTGATACAGGAAGAGTAATACAGCATTGTTTGACATGTAACAGTTACCTGCTGAATGAATGGACTGATGAATAAAGGCACTGAAAATGTTCTACACAATCTTCTCTGAAAGCTGTATGAATGAAGCTGGCTCAATCACTAAGTTGAACCAGGTAAAATAAGAATTGAGACCTGGTAAAATAACTGCACTGGTTTGTTTGAGAAGACAAAATCTATAGGTAGATCCTTTTCCCTATATCTAAAGAGAGAAGAACATGGCCCAAACTTTTGCAGATTCCAAGGAAGATTTTATAAGCTTTTCCATAGAGGATACATACTATTATAAAATTTCCCTTTATATATCTTAGTCATTTGGTAAAATTTCCATGAGATCTTATAACTCATGACAAAATAATTCAGCAGATTGTGATTTAAAACAACAGCAAACATTTTCCTTCCTATACTTTGCTGTTGCTGTTAAGGAACTCCACTAAACAACACAGGATGATAGAATTCTACATATGTTTCAAAAAATTCATTTTCCTTTGAAGGAAGTTTTATTTATTCTCTAGGTCAATATTTTCTTATTACTGAGAACTTTGGAATGTATCAAAAGACATGCATTTGGAATGTGATAAAGAAACATTAGGAGTCGGGCATGGTGGTGCGTACCTATGAACCCAGCAGCTCAGGAGGCTAAGGCAGGAGGATTGATAGTTCAAAGCCAGCCTCAGATTAACTCAGCAAGGTCCTAAGCAACACAGTGAGACCCTGTTTCAAAATTTAAATAAGGGCTGGAGATACAGCTCAGTGGTAAAGCACCCTGAGTTCAAATTCCAGTACCAAGAAAATAAAAAATAATAATAATTAGGCCTAAAAAGTACTTTAGCATCTGTACTCACAAAACAATTACATCAGTAAGAAAGGTCTTAAAAAAGAAAATTCTCTATCTTCAAAGTACTCTGCAGCCAAAACACCGATCACAATAGTGTTGGACAGCTATAAATACATTCTCAATTAATATTTACAAAGCTCTAAGGTTCATTTTATTTTTCTAATCATACTGTGGCAAGTTATAGTGAACATAATCTAACTCTTCTAGTTGTATTACCCTGTATTACCTTTTTTATTAATGAGAAAAATTAAGCAAATTTTTATTAACCAAATTTTCAATTTTCAATAAAGTTCATTTCAACATTTTCCTTGAATAAACATTAATAGTGGTAGATTCTCCCAAGACATTTGTAAGTGGAAGTAAACAAGGACATATATAGCAAAAACTCTGCTACACTCTATAAGGCACTTGAACCCTAACTCATTTTGCACTTCCCCCTTAACAATTATATGCTGAAAAGTAAACCCCAGGTCTTAACTGAAATGTTTAACACTTAGCACATTTTTCTAGGACTCTTCCAAGTCATACAGTGAGTGGGAACACACTTATTTGGTGGCTAACATCACTTTTTGGTACAATATCAATAATTGTGGGATGTTAATCTATGGATTATCTGAAAAAGGGAGAGAAAGAACTAACAAACAAGCTTAAAATGCTATAACAAAATTACAGTCAACAGAACTTTGGAGATTAATCTCCTACCCTGGAGTTTCAGACTCAGATTCGGTAAGTACAGGGTAGAGTTCCAGTACTTCCAACAAGTTCCCAGATAGTGCTAATAATACTGGTAAAGGGAATGCTCTTTGAGAACCTTGACCCCCTAAAGAACTTAAAGACATGGTATCAAGACAAAGTTCCTTTGCAGGCCACCCTCAAGTATAAGTGCTGGAACTGCCGGATGCCCTGCCCACTGTTCTCTCTCTTTGTGGATATACCTAAACCAGCGCTTTCCATGGTTTCACAATAGCTATATAGTTTCCATAGATTCACAATAGCTATATAGTTTAGTTGTTCAGGTTCAGCACGGAGAGTACTGCTTTATCTCTGTAAGATTTAATTATTTACTTAATATTTTTAATCATCTTTAACCAACTTATTTCAAAGTAAGCTTCATCCTTTGCAATAACACATAAAATCAAAAACCAAAAAAAAGGGATCTATTTTTTTTTTTTTTTTTTTTTTTTGGTACCAAGAATAGAACCCAGGGCCCTTAACCACTAAGCCACATCCCCAGTCCTTTTATTTAGAGGGAGGGTCTTCCTGAGTTGCTTAGGGTCTTGCTAAGTTGCTGAGGCTGGCCTTGAGCTCAAGATCCTCCTGCCTCAGCCTCTGGAGCTACTGGGATTACAGGTGTGTGCCACCCAGCCCAGTCAAGGATCTGAGGTGCTACTTGCATTTGAATAAACATATAATTAAATCAAAATGTCCTGTATCACCTAAAGTTATCCTTTATACCACACTTAGGTTAATACTGTCCTAAATCATTCTGGAAAATGGTCTTTTTCCTGGTTCATCTAATATGACTTCAATACATTATGTACAAATAAGCTTTTAAAATAGCAATTCAGTTTCAAATCTTTCTGATCATCCAAAAGAGTTTAAAATTCAGTTTAGACCCAGCTCCAATGTTAAGAATTTCCTAATTCTTTGAATTCAATCAAGGACACATGGCAGTTGAAGAGAATCAGAGACCTACATTGCAAGCTCACACAAGGTGTTTTGAGAATGTAATCAGATGGCCACTCTCCACTTTTTTTTTTTTTTGGCTTTTAATTTTTTACAGACTGCATTTTGATTCATTGTACACAAATGGGTTACATAATTTCATTTCTATGGTTGTACACAATGCAGATTATGTCATACCATTCGTGTAATCATACATGTACATAGGGCAATGATGTTTGTCTCATTCCATTTTTCATACCCCCATCCGTCTCATTTTCTTCTACATATTCTAAAGTTCCCCAATTATTCTCTCATCCCTCACCCCCAGCCCCATTATATATCATCCTCCACTTATCAGGGAAAACATTCGGCCTTTGGTTTTTTGGGCTTGGCTTATTTCACTTAGCATGATATTCTCCAATTCCATCCATTTATTTGCAAATGCCATAATACTATTTTTCTTTATGGTTAAATAGTATTCCATTGTGTATATATACCAGAGTTTCTTTATCCATTCATCTGTTGAAGGGCATCTAGGTTGGTTCCACAATCTAGCTATTGTGAACTGAGCTGCTATAAACATTGATGTGGCTGTGTTACTGTAGTTTGCTGATTTTAGGTCCTTTGGGTATAAACCGAGGGCCACTCTTCACTTTTACAGATCTCTTGATCTTCCAGTATTAAAATCAGTACCTGAAGGTAGTCAGTCTGCAATGTGAATCAGATCATTCATAAAGGCACATATAGTAATGAATTTATAAAGAGTGGCACATATATTAAAGGGGGAGGGAATGATTCTTGCCAACATGCCACATGCCAACACGGCTAGTCTCTGCTTAATAAGTTAATAAAAAAATACTATGTACTAGTTTAAAGGTCACAGGGGCCAGTCCTCTCTCTGACCACCAATTTGTGGGGTGATAAGGCAAATCATCCAGCTTGCTTGACCAAGAGTGGTCTCCTGTCCAAGCATAGACCTTGGACTGAGTGAAGAAGGTTGGACGATGTAAACTTTAACATGTAAGGTCTAGGAGATGAATTCGTCAAAAAAGCATTTTAAAAAGTATCTATTTTATCCCACTCCATGGTATATACCCAAAAGACTTAAAAATCAGCATACTATGGTAACGCGGGCACATCAATGTATATAGCAGCTCCAATTCACAATAGCTAAGCAATGGAGCCAACCTAGGTGCCCTTCAATAGATGAATTGATGAAGAAAATGTGGTATACATACACAATTGAGTATTACTCGGCCATAAAGATGAATGAAATTATGGCATTTGCAGGTAAATGGACAGAATTAGAGACTACCACGCTAAGTAAAATAAGCCAATCCCAAAAAACCAAAGACCAAATGTCCTCTCTGATATGCAGATGCTATCTCATATTAGGGGGCAGGGGAATAGAAGTTCACTGGATTAGACGAAGGGGAATGAAGGGAAGGAAGCAGGGATGGGAATAAGAAAGACAGTAGAATGAATTGGACATAACTTTGCTATGTTCTTATATGAATACATGACCAGTGTGACTCCACATCATGTACAACCACAAAAATGGGTAGTTATACTCCATATATGTATGATATGTCAAAATACATTCTACTGTCATGTATAAAAAGAACAAAATTTTTTAAAAAGTATCTATTATAGTGATGATTATACAACAATGTGAATATACTTTACACTTAAAAGAGTAAACCTCTGTATATTTTGCAACAATAAGTAAATATATCAGAAAGGACTGTAAGCTTGTCTTATTTTAAAACCAGGTAAGACACCAGAGCTGTTCTTTGAAACCATGAAACTAGTAGCAGCACTATGATCATATGAATATCAAGTAACTGTAAGATTGAAAGAACCACCACCAGACCACACACATCCTAATGGCGAATGGTCTGAATACAAACCACCTGCTGGTAGTGGGTGACTATTTCCAGTGGGGAAGCACAGTCCTTTTCAGAAGTCTCTCTTCAGGAATAGACTTTTAAATAGCAACAACTCCTAGTCACAGTTCTCTAGCAGACATTCACAGATTCCATTATCATCATTATTCACTGCAAAAGTGTTACTCACTGGCACATGGGTCAGGATGGTAGAAGCCAGGAGCTCTCTTGCTTCTTCTATTTTGGTTTTCTTTGGTCCACCTCCCCACATCCTTTGCCTTCTTACTTTATTTCCTATATATTTTAATGCCTATAAAAAACAGATTATAGTGTTTGAATGTCATCACTAGAGATCATTAATTAAGCACCTATATGCAAATATATTATAAGCAAAAAAATAGGCACCCCAGTTGTAGAGAAACCTGCAATAGTAATAAAAAAATCAACACTTATCATGAATTAGTGACTAATTAGCTTAATACACCACCTATTTACATCAGTTTCCTTTTTATTTTTTACACTGCTTTCTTCTATAAAATATATACATGATAATTGCAGGAAACTTAGAAAATACAGATAAGGGGAAAAAAGTGTGTGTGTCTGCATGTGCACACACGTGCATAAGGCAGCATTAATCCTCTACTCAGAGAGAAGCACAAGTAACGTTGTGGGATGGTACTTCTTCCCCTCCAAAAAAATTAAAATCATATCATGTAAGACCTCTATGTTGAAAGTTAAAACAAAAAAACATGCTAAGAGATAACAAAACCTAAATAAATTGAGGGTTAGGACATTTTCATGGACTGGATTATTCAATAGTGTTAAAATGGCTCACTGTTAACATTTTTTCCAAAGTAACCAACAAATTCATAATTGCTAAATACTCCTGACAGGCTTTTTAAAAAAACAAAAGTAGGTTGATTCTGCAGTTTTAGATTCTGCATACATGGAAATGCAAAGGGCCTGGAGTAGCAAAAAAACGATACTGAGAAAGAAAAGTTAGGAGTATTTCTATTATCTGATTTTTTAACTGTAAGTAATCAAAACAGTGTGATACTGGTGTAAGGATAAATAAAAGGAAGAGAATAAGGAGTCCAGAAATAAATCCATGCTCTATGATCAATTGATTTTTTACAAAAGTGCCAAAGCAATTCAATAAGGAAGGAAAAGTGTTTCCAACAAATGGTGGTGAAACAACAAACTAACTATGAGGTAAAAAAAAAATTAACCCTGACCTCTACTTCACCCCAAATGGAAAAATTAGTTTTAAATTAATTTTTAACTCCACATAAAAACTAAATATATAAGCCCTCTAGATGAAAACAGAATATATTCCTGATCTCATGCTAGGAAAGAGTTTTTTAAACACAGTACAGAAAATAGTAACTGTAAATGACAAACAAGCTTCTTGATAATTTGATATTTTTCAAAATTAAACAGCACAGTGAGGAAAACAAATAAGGAAAAAATGCAATAATTGCAATACCTAAATCTGGTAAGGGATTTATACCCAAAATTTGTTTTTAAAAAAGATTCTGAAATTCATGAAAAAAAGACAAATAGATAAGGAAAATGAACAAATGGTTTGCATACTTCATGAAGAAGAAATACTAGTGGTCAATACACAAAAAAGTGTTCATCATCAGTCATCAACAGGGGGACAACACTTAAAACCACAATGAACCTGACACAGAGGCACACACTTGCAATCCCCACTACCTGGGAGGCTCAGGCAGGATGGCAAGTTTGGGGATACCCTCAGCAACTTAGCGAGACCAAGTCTCAAAATAAAAAATAAAAAGGGCTGAGGATGTAGCTCAGTGGTAAGGCACCTTTGGGTTCAATACCTAGCACAGGAATAAAAAAACAGTCACTCAATGAGATACCCCAATACATCCGCTAGGATGGCTAAAATTAACAACTGACAACACCAAATACTGGCAAGAAGCAGCACTTGAATCCTCCTACACACCGGTGGGAACGCGAAGTGGCAGAATCATTCTGGAAGGTTTGGCAGTTCCAGCCTAATGAAAGCTCTACATACCTCTGCCCTGTACTCCAGCAACTCCACCCTTAAGTATTTATCCAAAGAAATGAAAACGTCCACACAGAGATTTGTTCACACACCAACTTTATTCATAATAGCCAAAGATGGAAAACAAACAAATAAATATCAATACAAGGAACACAATAACTCATGGTGTAGTCACAGTGAGATGCCACTCAGCAACAGGAAGGATGAACAACATGGATAAATGACATAAAAAGGAATAAAAAAAAAAAAAAAAAAAAACTTGGATGAATATCAGACAGTATGCTCAGCAAAAAAAAGCTAAACACAATAGAAAATATGCTGCCTAATTCCATACATAAAGTTCTAGAAAAGGCAAAACTACTTTAAGGGGAAAATAAAAGAATAGTGGAAAACAAGTCAAGAGGGTATAAAGGTGAAACTAATCAGGAAAAGCACAGGAAACTTTAGGGGGACATTGGAGATATTATGTATCTTGTAAAAGTACACTTAAGATTTGTCCACTTCAGGATGTACAAATTACTTTAAAAAGAATGAATTACTAAAATAAATCAAGTTGGGGGTGGGGGCAGAGCAGTGGAGTAACAGGAGTGTCGCATGCTGACAGTGGGTGATGGACACCTGAGGGCTCCTAAGCTCTTCTACATACTTCACATTAAAGGCTTTCCATAATAAAGTGTTTAAAGAAGAGGATCATGTGGTTCTTATTATTTTGTAACAACAATGTACTCTTTTAAAATCTGGCTTTCAGTTCCTCAGAAGAAAGGGTTAACTTCCCTGATTCTTCATCCTGGAATCCTGCCTCACTTACCTGCTTGGAAAATTCCCTCTTCAGGCATCAAAACCTAGCTGGGTATCACTTCCTCACTGAAGCCTTTTGAATCCCACTCTTCTTTCTCTGCTATTTGAATTCCTTGTACATAAAAAACTGAATTATTTTCATTCATGTTCACATCACACTATATTTTAATTATCTACTTACATGTATATACTTCTAGACTCTGAGGGCGGAACTTTGTCATCTTTCTCTTTGACTCTCAATGACTAGTACAGTGCCTGACACGGAATGGGACTCCCTCCCCTGTGACAACATCTTCAGTCTTCCTGTTAAAAGGCCCTTGGAGCATAATACAAACTAAGACCCTGAAAACACTTGCTGCAACGCTGTCCCAATACATAGTAACTAAGTAACTGAATAAAGCAAGTCAGCAGTTGGTGGGAACCAAGAGTACACAGGGAGTTTGCTTTTCTCTAAACTGAGCAGTCTTCATTAAATTTTTGCCTTCTAATTCCTTTGGGGAAAAGGCTGATGATTCTTCGCTTTTGAGGGAGAAACAAAGGAACACAGAGGAACAGGGTGTTCCTTCTGATGGACTGGAAAGCCACCTTTCCCCTGGATACCTAATAACGCTGGAGGGTTGCATGTGAGGGTGACAGGAAGAGCCCTACCTTTTCACAAACAGGCCAAAATGACATTTCCCCCCAAAAGGCAAAAATTAATTTCCTTCTTTACACCAGAGCCCTTGGCAACAATGATATAAAACATATATAACCAATACAGAGTGACAGCTTCACAAACAAAAGAAATGTTGCAAAGACTTAAAAGGGAGGCATAAAAGACAAACAGTAAAAACTTGCAGGTTTCCACCAATCTATTAAAGTGCCAAGTTTTCAAAAGTTCTACTACATAATGAAGCGTACTTGCTAACTATTCATTTAGAACAGCACAAAACATTTAGGTTTCTATTAACTGCTAATGTATGTTCAATGATCAACCATTTCAGATTACTTGTGCCTCTGTACCTTTTATTGGTTACAAATAATGCATCTATGCCACAATCCAGCATGCAAAGTATAAACACTTTCAAAGTTACACTTTCTGTTCAGGGAAACATTTGTCTTTCTTATGTTAACTAATTATATAGTCCCTCCTTTTCACTGAATTGATTTAGTTGAAATTTTCTGTCAGTACCTACTTAACAGAAATAAATGTATGAGTTTCCAATCCACTGTTTAGCCAATGCTCAAACAGCCTATGCTTAGGGCTATTTGACCAACATGACGATGTTTCCAATAAAATGCACACTAGATCTCTTTAAAGCCACTGGGGTGCCATTAAGGTAAATCACTCTTCAGGGCACTACTAGCTTTAAAGAACAGTGAACCTCAAAAAACTGAACCAATTATTATTGTCCACAGAGTAAGATTTTGTATTTTCTACTTCCTGGATCTTTCCTAATACTTCTCCTTCACGTTCTTAGAACACCTGGACGAGTTATTTGTAATGAAGATCCATTCTTATAAATATTTCACTTTCAACAAAGGCTATGGACTCTCCTAATCCAAACAACTTTTCCTGGTGCTATTTGTCCAATTATCTGAATCAATTATTAACTAAATGCAGAAAAAGAGGAAAGCAGTGATGACATAATCCCTGCTGATTTGTGCTCTGGAATGATATATACTTACATAAGATGATTAATGTTCCCAAAGGTTTGGCTTAGTTTACAAAAATATCAACACTGATTTGATTTCAGAACACATACCAACAGATACAAGTGGGGATGTTGTGGCTACAAGCATCCTGGGTGACAAGGAAAAAGCAGTGTGGAACTGATGTCTTACTGTAAGCAACCCACAGAATAGACAATGTACATATGGACAAGTAAAAACTGTGACTGTGGTTCTATAATAAGGAACTCTTACCTCCCAAGAGGTTGCAAGGAATGTTACCAGTGATTTATACTCAGTAAAGCACTTGACAAACCTGGGACTACAAATCCTAAATATGGCTTTTATGGTTCTCCCACATGGGAAGGAAGTACAGTTATTTTTATTATGCTTAGCATACCTAGAGCTCCCTATCGTCACCCTTAAGTCTTGTCCTAAAATTCCCTTGACCAGGAATGCCCAAGAAGGTCACTGAAGGCTCTAAGTGGTGAAAGGGACTACTTCTGGTCTGTTCTTTCTATGGAAAGCAGAAGGAAATTGAGGAGATGGGAAAAGGGTCACATAAAACTAGAGGCCTAAAGCAACTGGAAGAGAATGAAAGGGATATTAAGGGCAGGGTATATAGCTTAGTGGAAGAGCAACTACTTAGCATGTGTGAGGCCTGGATTACAGCCCCAGCAAAACACACACACACATACTAAGAAATGCATTTTAAAATCCTCTATACTAGAATTGCTATGGTTCTTTAAAAAAATTATCACTCTGGTAAATAAAGGAAAATATAGTATGGGTCATTTTATCAGAACAAAAGTCTCTTGGGATATATCTCTCCTCTGAATTAAACACCACAGGCTGACAATTTGTCTAGGCAAACTCCCCCTTCAATCTCTAAAAACATGAGTCAAAGAAACTTCTCTACCACTCCTCCCATCTCCCCAACACCCTTCCTAAATCTATAACCCCAAAGGCCAAGGCATCTGAAGACTTATTGATGAACAACATTGAAGTTCCAGTTACAATTCACAGCAAAGGACATCATGAAAGGACACACCTGCATCTGTGTGAAAATCTGAGCTTTCTGGCACTCCTCCAAACTGGGCCCAAATGCAGCCATCACGTGCTCCTCTGTTCCAATCATCTGCACAATTTCCTGGTCACTCTCAACACCCATGGCCTAGGAAGGAAAGAAAAGATGGAAAGAGTGTTGGCTTTGTGTTAACTCACTGACATTTGCTTATGCTAATTTGGCATTGTTTGTGGGTATTACTTCTAAGCAAAAGCTAGCTCTTCCCTCAGAAACAGTGCCATCTGGCATTGGCAGCCATAGCCCAAGCTGCAAGAAGAACCTGAAACAGAAATTCTAATTAGGAAGAGGAAAACAAACATTCTCAAGCATCTTTTTCATGTGTATCACCTTCTAAAATTTTCACAGATTCTAAGTTTCTTCATGGAAATAGGACAGCAAGAGGTACAGCAGAGAGGACTGGTCACAATTACAAAGGCAAACTGAAAAGAAAAACAGTCACAGGATAGTGAACCTTGAAATGTCCACTGTTGAAAATTAGCAGGAACCCAATTAGTTTTGTCACAGAATTAATTTTTTTGAGAATCATCAAATCATTCATATTCAGGCAAAAAGAATTTTCCTAACAGATGCAGATGTTTTACTTCAGTATTCTAGAGATATCAAACCATAGTTCGTGCAGGTTTTAAAAGAGATGTTTAAAAACTAACCACACTCTTAACGGGTTGAAGAAATCCACTTCAGTGTTTCAAGGTGGCAGCAGCTATACAGGTCTCTGTAGATCCCATACGGTCCTAGAGCTCACTTCTTCACATGGTCGCCTGGAACTTGGCCATGGTGAGAAAAAGCATAATCCCACAAAACCTTTCTTGGCAGAGTAATAATTGGCCTCTTAAAAGTTAGGGGGAAAATTATGTTTCCATTAAAATTCATCCTTTAGTTTTGCAGAAGAGACAGAACCAGAAGATAATTGTCCAGTCAAGTTTTGACTGTCTAATTCTCAGTTCTCCTCCACACGAAGGAGAGGAGAGAGAAAGGGAAAATGAATCCCAAGTCCTAATGCAGAACAGTCAGGGCACTACCCTGAGTACAAATGAAAAGGCATCCATCTAAGGTTGGAGGTGATTGTCCTGACAGAGCACAAGCTGAAGACAGACACCCCAACTGCCAGAGTCACACACCCTCTCCCACCCAGTGTTTTCATTTCATCTTCAGATGTCAACTTACTGAAAATTCTGAAGATCTAGGAGAATGCTAAATTGATATGTGGAAAGAGCACATACAACTCTGGAGTTCTGGGTATAAGAGGCATGTTACTTCCTCCTTGCTCTAGTTGCCACATCAAGAAGACAATCCAGCAGTCTATGGGAAGGGTCATCAGGGAGGGACCACAGTTTATTACCAAAAGACAATAAGACTGAGGCTTTCTACCAAGTGGCCTGTCCATGAGCCCCAGGGAAGCAGTTCAGTTCAGTTCCAGGTGACTGCGGCTAGGCTGATCAGAACTACTATCAGGAATCCCCAGATTCCTGACCAACAGAAACTGCAATAATTACAAAGCTCAAACAACTACTATGACAACTTCTGGAATTAAATGTCCTCTTTGAATTTTTAAAAAATTTTAAATAAACAACTTGATTTGTTAAATTATTTGTTTTATAAACAAAGAAATTTTCAGGACATAGTTTTTTTATACTTTATAATTTGTGTGTATTTTAACTTCTGATTAGATATGAAGTATTTATTCAAACTGAAACTAGAGATAAACATCACTATTTGAAAATAACACAAACTTCATAAAATAGTAGTCTTTCATGTTAAGGACAGCAATTCTAAAAATGATCAATTCTATTTTTAAACAAAAACTAGGTTATTCTTAGCTCAAGCACAATGAGTTGAATCTATTCTGATGGTAACAGAATCACCTACACGTTGTCCTCAGTCTGCAAGTAGCCAGTCACAAATGTTAGAAAAGAATTTTTCTCTATGAAAACCTTCATAGAATATAAGTTAATTTTTACTTGTCCATCTCTCAATGTTTGAAGGGTTTCAATGAAATTCAAATATAAGAAAACCAGTGCTAAAACTAACTATCTGTGGTAGAATCCATTCATGTTTCTCTAAAATCTCTGCTATAAAACTTAACGAATGCACTTCACTTCTAAGAAAGCCCCCAAATGAACAGATACCTATACAGGATAAAGACATGCAAAATGACACAGCAAGAAAAGGTCTGAGGCAGAAATAGAATCTTGAATTCAAACGGCAAGAGTTTTCTGGATTAGCCCTTTCTTTAGGTGTATTAACATCTAAATCATGTGAACTGAAAGTCACCTACATGAATTTAGCCATTTTTATTTCAATAATATCCAAGTTAAAAAAAAAAAAAAAACTATAAATTTGATTGCCTACTTCGGTGTTCAATAATAATGGAAAAAACCCCACCTTTCTCATTTGATATTTCGATTGCCACTTCAAATTGTCCTGATGTGAAATCTAAGCAGTAATTTTGTAACTGCATAAAATTCTCAAGTGGCATACCATGGACCTATACAGACTTCTTAGCCCTTCCAACTATGTCTAAGCCATGAAACAAAGGTACACAGTGCTCAGGGAAGGTGACAGCACATGTGGGGAAACCACATTACTGCCTAAGCCTTCCCACAATGGACCAAAGTCTTCCTGTATCAACTCACTGAACTTCAGGGGCAATAACTCAGTCAAGTTATCATCAAAAGTACTCCAACTCCAAAGACCGAACAGACTTCGTAACTATTTAGCCTTCAGTAGTCAGCTACAAATAAATGACACATTACTATGGAAACGAACAAAATGCCCAAACGTTCTGCCTGACAGACGTAATTTAGATATCTGAAAACTACCTTTATATGGAACTCTTTGTACTCTAGATAACCTGAAATCATTCCCACTAAACTAATAACTCAGAAGTAAAGGCTATGTAATAACCTTATGAAAAAATAGCAGAGAATGTGTTTCATCAGAAGGTCAACCAGTCTAGCAACCAGCAATAACGCTGAACAAAATAGGGGGAGGTGCTCTTTTAAAACTGGCATGAAGTCCTCTTCTTGGATATCCTCAGATATCCAAAGTCAGGGGGAAAAAAAAAGAACACTAATGAATAGAAGAGAATGACATGCACACTAATGAAGATTCATTGAAATTATTATGTGAAAGTAGGAAAGGGGAGAACTTCTTAAAATATCTACTATCCAGAAATCTCTAATTTTTCTTTAAAGTATCTAAAGTCCACCTATTTTTAGAGAAGTCCTAGCAGATAATAAAACTATGATGGCCCTCTTTAAATATACAGTTGTTTCACCTCAAAGATGAAATATTTCCATACAAGTTGGTTTCCAAGAAACAATGCTCACCATCCCAGAAATTGGATCCTCTTCTCCACAAAAACTTTCCTACAGATGCCACCATAATGCAACTGCCCAATGCTTGGGAGTACAAAATGGAAAGTGGGGAAGATTCATGAGCAGAAAAACCTTTGCGGTGATTCCAGTCCATAAATAAGTCTGATCTAGGTCTTAAAAGCTTTATCCGTCATATTCAGACTCAGCATGGAATCTGGAAACCCTGCTGTTTCTGTCACTTTTAGCCAATTGTTGGTTACAATCAACAACCATCAAGTCCTAATGACTGTCAAGGTCTGTGTTAGGGCCACACAACACAAAAAGAGAAATGATGTGCCTTTTCTGGCATCCCAGTTTATTTTTCTCAGCTCCTGACAGAAAGTGGATAGGAAAAAACAAGGAAAGAGTACTCTTTTCAAGCGCTCAGTTTTCAAAAAATACATGATCTCACCTGGGCTTCACAATCACCCAGGAGGTGGAGGTGAAGTCTCCCTTTATAGATGAGTTGTCCAGGACACAAAGGGACTAGGAAGTCTGCCCAAGGTCACATAGATAGAAAGTGAAGAAGCTGGGATTTAACCTAGCTGTCTGCTTCTAAGCAGTCTAATACCTATGAAGCCTCCCAGTTGGAGAAGTCTAAACAGTGGTTAACAACAAATTCCCATTCATTCACTAAACATCCCTAGAGTGAAAGAGACCAAAAAAGTGACTATTTCTAACCAAAATATTTAGTTCATTTACATGAACTAACATTTAAAAAATTTTAAGTTTCATGTACTATTAAGATTGTTAACAGACATATCTCTAGAAAAAAATTAGCAATGCATACTGAGCATTAAAAAAAGAGATACATTTCCACTTATAGGACTAAAGTCTCACAAAATATCAGCAATGTGCACAAACATGTATGCATAAGAAGAGTCATCCCAGGGCTATGTATAAGTATGAAAACACTTGAGGGGAAAAAAATGATATCTAAATGTCCCACTATAGGAAATTGGTAATATAAATTATACCATATGTGCAACTTCTACCTAATACTTATTAAAAATGATAATGCATATTCATATTTATAGACATGGGAAACTTCACAATTCATTTTTTTTTTAATTGTGTGTATATTACAAAAATCACAGGGAAAAGGTCTGGAAACAATTTAAAAATGTAGCTATACTTTTCAGCGGCTGTCTTAAATTTTTACAACGTAAGAACTGTTTTGTAATCAGCAAGGGAAACTACTACTTACACAATTATGCTAACTTATAACCACATTCTAAAAAGGACTTAAGTCGGCTATATACAGGTAAACATTTATAATATCTGTATGTATTACATTTGCAAATATTTACAATATTGTATGTATTTACAATATAAATATTAAATCTGACAGAAGAAACTGACCTATTAAACTTTTGTCACCTAGTCAAAAAAAGTACTTAATAAATTTTTTCTGATTTCTCTACATACATGCTGCTCCTTATACATTTTATACATCAGTAGTATAAGAGTATATGCATTACATTTAATTTAAAATTTCTGTTCTAAAGAAAGCAGTCCTATCCATCTTTGAGCATTTAAAACTTTCAAAAATGCCCTCTGGATGCATGGGGCCATATTGCCCTCTGCTGGAGATGTGATGCTACACTGTTAGATAAAATTTTCTTTATCCATCACTATGTACAAAAGACACTGTGTCTGGTACTATGGGATCCCTAAAAGCAAAGCCAAAATGCCTTCTGTGCTTCAAAAATAAAAATTTCAAAGAAAGAAAATAAAAAGTATATATATTTAAGAATTCTCTCTGGACCCTGATATAACTATCCTATTATGATTATCATCATCATTATTCCAAAAAGAAAATAAATGGTTCTACCTCATTTATAGAACTCAAAAGCACATTAAACTATATTAAGTATAGAGAAAATTTCCTAGAACTTCCTTCACATAATTGCATTTTTTTGGTTCTAGGGATTTAAACCAGGGGGGCTTTACCACTGGGCTATATCCTCAGACCTTTTCATTTTTTTTATTTTGAGACACAATCTCACTAAGTTGCTCAGGGCCTTGCTAAATTGCTGAGGCTGGCCTTGAACTTGTGATCCTCCTGTCTCAGTCTCCTGGATCTCTGAGATTACAAGCGTGTGCCACCATGCTCGTCACATAATTGCATTTAGATGTCTCCTGCGTTAGAGAACCTGACTTGTCACTATTCCTTCAGTAACTATGAACCATCCGGGCAAACTCTTCTAGCCCCCAATCACCAACCTGACCTGAAGAAGTCTGACTTCCTCCTGACTCTATGCTCTGTCACCCAATGCACCTTTGACAGTAAAGGCTCAATCCCTTCTTTCTTACTCCTTTGGGGATTATACCCAATGATTTTCCTTTTTAACCAATTTAGTTAGTTCTAACCTCAGAGGATATCTTGTTGTTTCTCACTGTGACCCAAAAGATATGTCCACTATCATAACTACCAAACAGAAGCATTAATTCTAAAGTGAAAATGATGACAAATGAATATTATCAATTTCTAAATTTACAAGAAGTATCCAGGATCTTCTCAAATAATCTGAGCTATTTCAATTGAGTTAGTCATCAAGATTTCATTTTATGCCCAAGCAACAGTCCATTATCTTTATCCATGGAGATTCCATTGAGAAAGTTGCTGAATTGTACTTAATTAGTACATTGGACTCTTGCTCCTGAAGGAAATATAGGGTTAGGTTCCTGCAAGACTGCAAGAACATGTTTCTCAACTGATCAATACAGAATATCAATTGATGTGTGCTTTTGTTTAAAAACATCACACTTAATGCATATTGTTGACACATTGACAAGGAACTCAAAGCTAAAAGTGCCGTATCTCACATCCAACTATGTTTAACACACATATTATCTCCATTAGTGCTTAGGAACATTAGCAACACTTTCAGCATCATACTTGGGAGTCATCTTATACAGCATAACCACGAGCAAAAATACAAAAACATGACACTAAGTGCACTGCAAAGAGCTGAAACAAGAAAGTGGAACATTTCCTTCTTCACCTTGGCAAGAACATGTGCACTGGATGACTCAAATTGCTTGCTGTTCTATGCATGCACATATCCATGAATAACAACAGAAGCACCACTAGTACTGATTGTGAAGCTACACATTTTAGCAATTATGTGAATTCACAAACATGGAACTCTTGAAAACTGAGGACCAACTGTATCACTGTTCTTTTGTTTTTCTTAATGATTAATACTACAATTTAACTGTTCATAGATAGAGCAGGTTAAATGGACCATTATGCAACTATCTGAGAAGATTATGCCATTTAAACATTATTTCTATTTTAAGTATATTTTGGGTTCTAAGCCAACAATTTACAAATAAGTTGGAAAAAAACTAATTACAGAATGAAGGTTTGTGTTTATGCAAAAATTCACAAGAATCTAGAAGCCTAAGAGGGGGTAAAAAAAAAAGAAAAAAAACTCGGCCCATAGTCTTTTTTTAAATTTGAAACAGGGTCTCCTTGCAATACACACACTGGTCTTGAGCTTGTGAGTCTCCTGCCTCAGTCTCCCAAGCAGCCCGAACTCCAGGTATGTACCGCTATGTCTAGTTTCATGCTCTTTAACGTAGAAAATTCCATTGCTGGGAATTTAGATATCTTTGCTCATGTATGACATGATATTATAGCAGTTGTGTAATAACAAGAGATGTATATGTCCACTGAATGAGAACTGGTTAAATAAATTATGTTACTCACATTTAAAAAAAAATTAAGTTAGAAAAAAGAGCTAAAGGTAAAACAATATGCACTGTAGATTTTTAAAATGATATATGAAGCTCAGTCTTACTTTCAATTTAAGATGAATCATATGACCATCAGATTATCTATACCACAAATCCCTCTACTCCTAGAATTCCTTACCTTCCAAACTTCTATTTAGCTATGAAAATAGAGAAAAAATTCTTTTAGTTTTCAGAAGAGGGGGCAGTCTTACCTTAAATATGATGACAATGGGTATATCCTCAGACAAAGTGTTATGCCTCAGGTAAAACCGCCCCTGCTTCACAGCCATGTTGGTCCTACTTTTCTTCTCATGGGTGGAGCTGGACATAAACACAGGTTGGTTACACGGCATCCTCACTAACATCAACTGCAACAGTAATGAGCATCCATCAGCCAGGTTTAATTTAAAACACTATGATTCTTTTTTTCTTTCCTTTTTTTTTTTGGTGGTGGAACAGGGGATTGGGAAAAACAAAACTGTTTCTTTAGCTTTGAGATTAGGGTAGAAACTTCATGGGTAAATGAGTGACAATTGCCTTCTGACCTATTTCACTTTAATTTCACCTGACTTACTTTATCCACTGGAGGGCATATATTCAATACCAATTTTATGTACTGAAGAGACAAAAAACTAAAAATGGGCTTAGACCATACAGAAAAGCTACAAGTAGAAATAAGAGGAAATACATGGGCTTTAAATTAGTACTCCAATAAGACTTATCCACATTCCTGAAGCCAAAAAAAAGGTAAAAAAAAAACAAACAAAAAAAACCCAACCCTAAGAATTTTCCTTCTAGTACTACGTTGGTTAGTTTTGAAATTCTTAATGAAGTTCTGTTCAAGCTCTATTTAACCACAAAAGTAACACATACTCATTACCTACAACATACTATGCACCAAAACTCTACATATATGAGCTCTAATCTTCTACATAATAACTTATTTAGAAGTGCTTTCTCTAAATCACATAGAAGGAAACCAAGACAAACAATCTAAGAAACTGCCCACTCCAGTATCAGTCAGAAATGCACCTTTGGGATTCAAATTCAGACTGGCTCCAAATCTGTGTACAGTAGAAAGATAAAGGTTGTAGAATTATTACATCTGGATTCAATTGCTGACTACTTCCAACAATCAAGGTGAGCTCAGGGCTTGTTACTCAGCTATAAAATGGAGATGATACCACTTAATCTTAAAGGACTGCAGTGACAATTAAATAAAACACATAAAGTACCTAGGACACTGCCTGGCTCTTAGTAAGTGCTCAATACACTATCATTACTGTTAGCTGCCTTTCTATCAGAAATAAAAGTGAAGACATGAATAAACCACAGAAAAGAGGTTACAGAAATGATTTAAGGCATGCTGTTGTAGAAAATAAGTACACTGTGAATGAGGTTGGTCTACAAAATTAGGTTTATAATTCACTAGACACTAAACATAAAATGGCCTCTGCTTATAACAATGTAGGAATATACATGTACATGGTCAGAATGAAAAGGAGCATGAAAAGCTGGAGTACTTCTGTTGTTTTATACAAATTTCTTTCATGCTATAAATTAACAGAAAATCCAACTTAAATAAAATAGTCAGCTTTCAAATGATGTCTCACATTCTCATCATTGACATTTTAAAATCAATATCCTAGTTGGATTACACACCTGTAATTCCAGTGACTCAGAAGGCTGAGGCAGAAGGATGGCAAATTCAAGACCAGCCTCAGTAACTTAGCAAGGCACTAAGTAACTTAGCAAGACACTGTCTCTAAATAAAAAGTAAGTAAATAAAATAAAGTGCTGGGGATGTGGCTCAGTGGTTGAGCATACCTGGGTTCAACGCCAGTATCCAAAACATAAAATCAATACTCTATAATTACAGAGTTACACAATAAAGTGAATGCAGATAATTTAAAAATCACAATACCTGTTACTGAGAGAAATACAGCCTCCAAATAGGATGACAGCCACCTGGTATTTAGGAATTATCAACATACCTGAACAGCACTATCTCGGCTTCCCATACCTGGTAACGGAAGCTCCCACGGCCCCTTTCCTATCCGCCTCCACAATGATTCTGTTCTTGGATAGCTGCTCTTGGATAAGAATGACTTTTTCAACTCCTTTAACAATGAAGTAGCCACCTGCCCAGAGGAAACAAGGAAAGTTTTACCACCTCTTCCTCAGCTAGTGTGGCTGAATAGTAGTGGGAGCTCCTGACTAGAGATCGCCTCTCCAGTGCTCCGTGGCACAGGTGCCCACTTAACCAGAAGGGGCTGCCGATACTGTTTTATGCTAGACTGATGACAGTGTCAGCACATGACTTCATACAGACGATTCACAAGATGATACCCTTCTTAAGGACACAGGATATCACTTATTGGTGTCCACATTACCAACCTCTGACATGAGCAGGTAAATGAAAAAGGAAATCCTTTACATTATCTTCAGACTCCTTAAGCACAGAAGTAACAAACAGTCTTTGACATAAACTGAACTTTGTTCCAATTTTTCTAACAAATCAGTGATTATGGTAGATGAAGATCAGATTTACTAGATAATATCTCAGACAAACTCATAATATTATACTTTAGTTTTCTGCACACAATTCAGAGTAGATTGAGTAAAACTTCATTTCACCTGCAGATATAAGTAAAACAAGACAGTACATTTGACTTCTGGAACACTTTGTTAGTCTAGTAAAACCATGTTCTTCCCAAACCTTCTAGGATTCCAAATCAATGCAATTCTATGGGAATTAAATTAAAGTGACTATACATTAAAATAAGTCAGTGTGAAATGTGAGCTACGGTACTAAGACAACTTTATGTTAAGTGTTATGTTTGAAACTTCACCAAAGAAATTGCCTAAAAATAATACAAAATATAATTTTAAAAAATTTAAACAACAACAAAAAAGACTTTCAACTTTTTCCTCCTTTGTGGTATTTAAAACAGCTTAAAGTGAGCCACTGGAATCTTTTCAGACCAGCCTACACAAGTAACAGGGGGAAATTATTCTTGAATTTTAAGTATCCCCAAAGAAAACACCGAGCACAGGTAGAAAGCAAAGACTAATGAACAATGGCATTAAGTCAGAAGTTGGGGTATTAAAATTTAAAATCTAAAACAAAAGAGGGAACAGTATATTTTTATTTTTATTTTTATTTATTTATTTTTTTTTTTTTTTACGTTTACATAGGGTAATGATGTTTATTTTTCCCCTCCCCCCACCCCTCCCACCCCTCTTTTCCCTCTACACAGTCCTTCTTTCCTTCATTCTTACCGCTCTCCTTAGCCTAACTCTAAACCTAACCCTAAACCTAATGCTAGCCCCTCCCACCCCCCATTATATGTCCTCATCCGCTTATCAGCGAGATCATTCGTCCTTTAGTTTTTTGAGATTGGCTTATCTCACTTAGCATGATATTCTCCAATTTCGACCATTTGCCTACAAATGCCATAATTTTATCATTCTTCATTGCGGAGTAATATTCCATTGTATAAATATGTCACAGTTTCTTTATCCATTCATCAACTGAAGGGCATCTAGGTTGGTTCCACAATCTGGCTATGGTGAATTGAGCAGCAATGAACATTGATGTGGCTGTATCTCTGTAGTATGCTGATTTTAAGTCCTTTGGGTATAGGCCAAGGAGTGGGATAGCTGGGTCAAATGGTGTTTCCATTCCAAGCTTTCTGAGGAATCTCCACACTGCTTTCCAGAGTGGCTGCACTAATTTGCAACCCCACCAGCAATGTATGAGTGTTCCTTTTTCACCACATCCTCGCCAACACCTATTGTTGCTTGTATTCTTGATAATCGCCATTCTAATTGGGGTGAGATGAAATCTTAGGGTAGTTTTGATTTGCATTTCCCTTATTACTAGGGATGTTGAACATTTTTTCATATATCGGGTGATTACTTGTACATCTTCTTCTGTGAAGAGTCTGTTCATTTCCTTAGCCCATTTGTTGATTGGATTATTTGTATTCTTCGTGTAGAGTTTTTTGAGTTCTTTATAGATTCTGGAAATTAGCGCTCTATCTGAGGTATGGTTGGCAAAGATATTCTCCCACTCTGTAGGCTCTCTCTTCACATTTCTGATAGTTTCCTTTGCTGAGAGAAAGCTTTTTAGTTTGAATCTATCCCAGTTGTTGATTCTTGCTTTTATTTCTTGTGCTATGGGAGTCCTGTTAAGGAAGTCTGATCCTAAGCCAACAAGTTGAAGATTTGGACCTACTTTTTCTTCTATAAGATGCAGGGTCTCTGGTCTGATTCCGAGGTCCTTGATCCATTTTGAGTTGAGTTTTGTGTAGGGTGAGAGATAGGGGTTTAATTTCATTCTATTGCATATAGTTTTCCAGTTTTCCCAGCACCATTTGTTGAAGAGGCTATCTTTTCTCCATTGCATATTGTTGGAACCTTTGTCTAGTATGAGAAAATTGTATTTATTTGGGTTTGTGTCCATGTCCTCTATTCTGTACCATTGATCTACCTGTCTATTTTGGTACCAATACCATGCCGTTTTTGTTACTATTGCTTTGTAGTAGAGTTGAAGATCTGGTATTGCAATACCCCCTGCTTCGCTCTTGCTACTGAGGATTGCTTTAGCTATTCTAGGTTTTTTATTCTTCCAGATGAATTTCATAATTGCTTGCTCTATTTCTGCAAGGTACATCATTGGGATTTTAATTGGAATTGCATTGAATCTGTATAGCACTTTAGGTAGTATAGCCATTTTGACGATATTAATTCTGCCTATCCAGGAACATGGGAGATCTTTCCATCTTCTAAGGTTTTCTTGAATTTCTTTCTTTAGTCTTCTGTAGTTCTCATTGTAGAGGTCTTTCACCTCTTTTGTGAGATTGATTCCCAAGTATTTTATTTTTTTCGATGCTATTGTGAATGGGGTAGTTTTCCTAATTTCTCTTTCTGAAGATTCATCACTTATGTATAAAAATGCATTGGATTTATGAGCATTGATCTTGTAACCTGTTACTTTACTGAATTCACTTATGAGTTCTAAAAGTTTTCTGGTGGAATTTCCAGGTTCCTCTAAATATATAATCATGTCATCAGCAAACAGGGATAGTTTGAGTTCTTCTTTTCCTATTCGTATCCCTTTAATTTCTTTGGTTTGTCTGATTGCTCTGGCTAGAGTCTCAAGGACGATGTTGAATAGAAGCGGTGAAAGAGGGCATCCCTGCCTTGTTCCAGTTTTTAGGGGGAACGCTTTCAGTTTTTCACCATTTAGAATGATATTAGCCATGGGCTTAGCGTAGATTGCCTTTATAATGTTTAGGAATGTTCCCACTACCCCAATTTTTTCTAGTGTTTTGAGCATGAAGGGATGCTGTATTTTATCAAATGCTTTTTCTGCATCTATTGAAATAATCATGTGATTCTTAACTTTAAGTCTGTTGATATGGTGAATGACATTTATTGATTTCCGAATGTTGAACCAACCTTGCATCCCTGGGATAAAACCCACTTGATCGTGGTGCACTATCTTTTTAATATATATTTGTATGCGATTTGCTAAAATTTTGTTGAGAATTTTTGCATCGATGTTCATTAAGGATATTGGTCTGAAATTTTCTTTCCTCGATGTGTCTCTGTCTGGTTTAGGTATCAGGGTGATATTGGCTTCATAGAACGAGTTTGGTAGGGTTCCCTCCTCTTCTATTTCATGGAATAGTTTGAGGAGTATTGGAATGAGCTCTTCTTTAAAGGTTTTGTAGAACTCGGCTGAGAACCCATCTGGTCCTGGACTTTTCTTTGTTGGTAGGCTTTTGATGACCTCTTCTATTTCATTGCTTGAAATTGGTTTATTTAAGTTGTGTATGTCCTCCTCGTTCAGTTTAGGTAGTTCATATGTCTCTAGAAATCTGTTGATGTCTTCGAGGTTTTCTGTTTTGTTGGAGTATAGATTTTCGAAATAGCTTCTAATTATGTTTTGTATTTCACTCGTGTCTGTTGTGATGTTTCCTTGTTGATTCCGAATTTTAGTAATTTGAGTTTTCTCCCTCTTTCTCTTTGTTAGTGTGGCTAAGGGTTTATCAATTTTATTTATTTTTTCAAAGAACCAACTATTTATTTTGTTAATTTTTCCAATTGTTTCTTTTGTTTCGATTTCGTTGATTTCGGCTCTGATTTTAACTATTTCCTGTCTTCTACTACTTTTGGTATTGGTCTGCTCTTCTTTTTCTAGTGCTTTGAGCTGTAGTGTTAAGTCGTTTATTTGTTGATTTCTACTTCTTTTTTTGAATGCACCCCATGAAATAAATCTTCCTCTAAGTACTGCTTTCATAGTGTCCCAGAGATTTTGATATGATGTGTCTTTGTTCTCGTTTACTTCTAAGAATTTTTTATTTCCCTCCTGATGTCTTCTGTTATCCATTCATCATATAATAGTGTATTATTTAGTCTCCAGGTATTGGAGAAGTTTCTGTTTTTTATTCTGTCATTTATTTCTAATTTCAATCCATTATGATCTGATAGAGTACAAGGTAGTATCTCTATCTTCTTGTATTTGCTAACAGTAGCTTTGTGGCATAAAATATGGTCTATTTTAGAGAAGGATCCATGTGCTGCTGAGAAGAAAGTGTATTCGTTCTTTGTTGGATGGTATATTCTATATATGTCCGTTAAGTCTAAATTGCTGATTGTGTTGTTGAGATCTATAGTTTCTTTATTCAATTTTTGTTTGGACGATCTATCCAGTGGTGAGAGAGGTGTGTTAAAATCGCCTAGTATTATTGTGTTGTGGTCTATTTGATTTCTGGAATTGAGAAGGATTTGTTTGACATACGTGGATGAGCCAATGTTCGGGGCATAGATATTTATGATTGTTAAGTCTTGCTGATTTATGCTTCCCTTAAGCAGCATGTAATGTCCTTCTTTATCCCTTCTGACTAGTTTTGGTTTGAAGTCCACATTATCTGAGATGAGGATGGATACTCCAGCTTTTTTGCTGTGTCCACGTGCATGGTATGTTTTTCCCCATCCTTTCACCTTTAGTCTATGGGTGTCTCTTTCTATGAGATGAGTCTCTTGCAGGCAGCATATTGTTGGATTTTTCTTTTTAATCCAATCTGCCAGTCTGTGTCTTTTGATTGATGAATTCAGGCCATTAACATTCAGGGTTATTATTGTGATATGATTTGTATTCCCAGTCAATTGACTCATATTTGTTTTTGACATGATTTGGTTTCTCCTTTATTTGGCTATTCCTTTAGGCTAGCGCCTCCTGTTGCTGATTTGCATCGTTGTTTTTCATCTCTTCCTCATGGAATATTTTGCTGAGAATGTTCTGTAATGCTGGCTTTCTTTTTGTAAATTCCTTTAGCTTTTGTTTATCATGGAAGGATCTTATTTCATCGTCAAATTTGAAGGTAAGTTTTGCTGGGTATAAGATTCTTGGTTGGCATCCGTTTTCTTTCAGGGCTTGGTATATGTTGTTCCAGGCCCTTCTAGCTTTAGGGTCTGGATTGAAAAATCTTCTGATATTCTTATTGGTTTCCCCCTGAATGTAATTTGGTTCTTTTCTCTCGCGGCCTTTAAAATTCTGTCTTTATTTTGTATGTTAGGTATTTTCATAATAATGTGCCTTGGTGTGGGTCTGTTGTAATTTTGTATGTTTGGAGTTCTATAAGCCTCTTGTACTTGGTTTTCCATTTCATTCTTCAGATTTGGGAAATTTTCTGTTATTATTTCATTGAATAGATTGTTCATTCCTTTGGTTTGTTTCTCTAAGCCTTCCTCAATCCCAATAATTCTTAAATTTGGCCTTTTCATGATATCCCATAATTCTTGTAGATTCTGTTCATGATTTCTTACCATCTTTTCTGTTTGGCCAACTTTGCTTTCAAGATTAAATAATTTGTCTTCAATGTCTGAGGTTCTGTCTTCCAGGTGTTCTATCCTATTGGTTATGCTTTCTATGGAGTTTTTAACTTGGTTTATTTGTTTCCTTCATTTCAAGGATTTCAGTTTGGTTTTTTTTCAGTATCTCTAACTCTTTATTGAAATGATCTCTTGCTTCCCGTATTTGGTCTTTTAACTGTTGATTGGTACGATCATTTAATGCCTGCATTTGCTCTTTCATCTCCTCCTTCAATGCCTGCATTTGCTCTTTCATCTCCTCATTAGCTTCCCTGATCGTTTTAATTACGTACATTCTGAACTCCCTTTCTGACATTTCTTCTGCTGTGCTGTCATTGGGTTTTATTGATGTAGTATCTAGGTTTGTTTGGGACATTTTCTTCCCTTGTTTTCTCATATTGGTCAGTTGTCAGTGGGACCCTGAGATATTGCAGTTTTTTGCTACTGGCTTATAATGTCCCGGTAGATTTCCAGTGTATCACCTCCCAGCCTTCAGTAGCCTGATGTCTTGGAGGAATCTGATAAAGCAGCTCATCCGAAGAAAACTGCCCCTAGCCCCCTACTGGTTCCACGGTTTGGAACTGGCTCTGTGCGGAAATGCTCTCACTGTGGGCCTGCACCGTGCAGCTGGCCGTGTGGGAAGGGCCCTGCCCTGATCCCAGAGGCTGCCTGCAGATCGAGGCTCTCCGCTGGTTCGTTGCCGGAGTACACTGCGCTGCAACGGCTCCGGGACTCGGAGCTTGTTCTGGTCAGAAAGGCTCTCACTAGCGGGTCAGTTCCGTTCCGAGAACCTGGAGAAGCTGGCTGTGTGGGCGGGGCCCACCGCCGGAGTGCGCAGGGCTGCCTGTGGATGACTCTAGCTGCCCTGCCCGGCTCCGCTAAGCCACCTCTATCTGGGCCTGCCACCCGGGCTGAGCTTTACCCAGTGGGCAGACTCACCCGTGGCTCTATTTCAGTCTGAGTCTCTCAATGCCTCCCCCTCTTAACTCCTGGGTTCTGGAGCGACCGGGGGTGCAGTCTCCCTCTAGGCCGCCATCTTGGATCGCCCCCAGTATATTTTTAGAAATATAGACTAAGAGAATAAAGTTGGAGTCAAATTTCCAGATGTTTTGTGAACACGATTTTATACAATATGTTCACTGTAAGGCAGAAAGACTGATCTTGTTTTAAGGAAAATGTTAAACAACAGCTACAGCAGAACAAAGAAAAAGGAAAATGAAAGGGGGTAAATTCAAGGTATTACACATACCTGGGTCTAATGGACATTCATTCAGTTTGGCAAATTCTGCCGGTGTTTTCCCTGTAAGAACACAATTTGAACTTCGAAGCATTATGGGCATCCTATTTAAAATAAAACAAAAGAAAAGAAAATATCATGTTCAGACTGTCACTGGCAAAAGTTCCAAAAAATACAAAATGTGCACACGTCCCTAAGCATTCTGCATTTCTGTGCACTATGTTAGAGAAGGCAGAGGAAATAATATCATATGAAAGAGTCACAGGAAATGAAGGATTTTCTCAGGACACTACTTTTCTACCACAGAAAATAAAACCTCTAACACTTGGCTTAAATTGTGCATACTGGTTTTAGTGAAAGTCAGAAATGACAGCAACTCCTCACTCACAAGAACAGTGACTATAAGTAGTTACTCAGAATAACATTATCAGTAGTTACTCAGAATATCAAATATAAGGACAATAGACTATCAAAACTAACTAGGTGCTTTCAAAAAAATTAAAACATCTTAGCACTACTGAGTTTCATCATTCATCTAAAACTCTAGGAATAGGATGACTAATAATAGATTTGACACATATGAATACAAAAATTACTCAATTAGAAAGAGAAATTATCAAGAATGTATTTCAGAAAGATTAAGAGATGGAAGACAAGTAGGGGAGTTTTAGAGTCAGGGGAGAACAAAGAAGGTCTAACATGCATCTAGTCAGGCTTCTAGTTGGAGGGGGTCCGATTCAAGAGAAAACACAGAAACCATAAATCCTCACAATACATCAAACAAGACTTAAAACCCAGGCAGAAGAAAAGGCAGGTTAGTACAATGGAAAGCTGATTAGACTGACAGGTGACTTCACAACAATAATTAAAAAGTGACAGTAAAGGAATACAATCAAAGTACTGAGGGAAAGTTATCTAAACTTGGTCATTCTTTTAAGTAATCATCTTTGGAAGATGGAAAATAAACTCTGAAAGAAAGTTCGACAAAAAAATGTATCGGGAACAAAGAAAATAGAAAATAATATATACAGATATAAATGAATATTAACATTGTAAGAACAATAATTTCTAATTTAGGGGTTTAAAAAAAAACAAAACCAGATAGAAATAAAAGTTGGCATATCAAAAGCATGTAAAGTCAAGACTGATTTGATCCAAGTAAAAATTTTCTAAGGTTTTTGTTCTTTCCAGGAGAATAAAGGAGATTATTTTCAAACTTTATTAAGTACACATTTCAAAATTTCTAAGGTGAACAAAAACAACAAGAAATACTGTATATAAATTTTTAATTAGTTGGGGGACAGTAAGTAAAACACCTTTTATTAATCCAAAAGAGAAAAGGGGAAAAAAAACAGAAACATAATGAAAAGTTTAACAGATTTAAAGTGCAGAATAAGTTGATAAAAATATATCCAAATACATATGTACTTATATACCTGTGTGTATATATACATATGTACACAGAGTAAATATAAACTCTCAAGACAAATTGTTTTAAAAAACCTAGACATATGCATCTTACTTCAAGTAAACCAAAAACCTTAGAACATATAAAAGATTAAAACAAAATTTTTAGAAAACAATTTAATAGGAAAATAACCAAAAAAAGCAGATATGGCTATAATAAGATTAAATAAAATTAAAGGGAAAAATATGGTAAGACATAAAGAAAATTACACAAAAACACAGGGAGGAATGGAGAAATCCAACATCACGGTGGGAGATTTTAACATACTTCTCTATCCTAATAATGATAAAATAAACAAAAATAATAAAAATACATAACATCTAAACAACACAATTAACAAGCTTGATCTAAAAGAAAAATACAGACAATGGCACAAAACAACTAGAGAATAACCTGTTTCCAAACACACAAACCATTTATGGAAACAGACTTATGCCCTTCAAAAGAAGAATGGAAAAAGAAATTGTGGTACATATACATAATGGAATATTACTCAGCTTTAAAGAAGAATGAAATTATGGCATTTGCAAGTAAATGGATGGAACTAGAGAATATCATGCTAAGTGAAGTAAGCCAACCCCCAAAAACCAAAGGTCAAATGTGTTCTCTGACAAGTGGCTGCTGATCCATAGTGGCAGGTGGGGGGTTAGGAAAAAATGAAGGAACTCTGGATTGTACAGAGAGGAGTAAGGGGAGGGGAGAGATGGTGGAGGTATAAAGAACAGTAGAATGAGATAGACATCATTACCCTATATACATGTATGATTACACTACTGGTGTGACTCAGCACCATGTACAACAAGAGAATGAGAAGTTATGCTCCATTCGTGTACAATGTGTCAAAATACATTCTACTGTCATGTAGAACTAATTAGAACAAATTTAAAAAATGAAAAAAAAATCCAAAAACTGGACATAAAGCACCAATTTGGAAATTTAAAACATATTCTAAGTAACTAACTGATTAAAAAGAAATCATAATGGTAAGAAAATGAAAATAATATTCTATAAAAAAAATCAAGGCACTGATTAAAGTCATGAAATATGAAATAAAGACATGAGAATAATAAATTTACCACATAACCAAAAGAATTAAAAGCAGCAGCAAAAGGAGGAGGAATGGAGAAACTTGGTGCCACATCTTCCATGTTAGGAGTCAATAAATACTCTCTCAAGTTGATGTAGGAAATAAAGAACTTATAGATTAGAGGTGTAGCAACCACCAGAAGAAATAATGGCAAAAGCTAAGTTAGGAGTGGGACTAGGTCAAGATTTAACAGGTTCACACTGATCAACAGTCCTGCTAAAACACAGATTAACATTTTAATATCCATATTTATTTTCCTAACTGAAGAATGAAGTCAGAAATGATACAGACATATTGCACTGACTTTGACAACATATCCAACAATACATAAGAACATCTGATGCAGAACATTCACCTTGAAAGAAAGCATGAGGACAATGTTATGGTTTGCATGTGAGGTATCTCCCAAAAACTCACATGTGAGACAGTGCAAGAAGGTTCAGAGGAGAAATGATTGGGCTGTAAAAGTCTTAACCCAATCAGTGATTTAATCCCGATAGGGATTAACTGAATGGTAAGTGAAGTGGCAGGGTATGGCTGGAGGCGGTGGGAATTGGGGCGTGACTTTGGGTATATATTTGTATCTGGTCAGTGGAGTCTCTCTGCTTCCAGATCATGGTGTGAGCTGGTTCCCTCTGCCACACTCTAGAAGAGTAGAACCATGAAGTTCTTCCTCAACTCAGGGCCTAAGGAATGGAACCAGCTGTCCATGGACTGAGACTTCTAAAATCATGAGCTCCTAAATAAATCTTTGCTCCTTTACAACTGTTCTGGTTGGGTCCTTCAGTCATAGCAGCAAAAAACTGACTACAACTATAGGGTTTGTTAAGGACTTCCCTATCACAGGACTCGCCCTGGGTGCTCTCATTACTGATGCCTGCCTTCCCTGGAAGCTACAAGTGAATGTATGTAGTCACAGGGGCTGACTTTTTTATGTTCTTTTCACCTGAGAACCCAGCATGACAAGTGACAGGCAATTGGTACATTCTTTGTTGAACAAATGGATGTTTATGAAACTCTTAGCACTTCTGAGGAGGGAAAAACACTTGAATAGAAATTATGTGGACTAAGTTTAAAGTCTAATATTATTAAACTCACAACAATGTGGATTTCGTTCATTTCTACAAGAGAATCAATACATTTTTCTAATTAGAAAAAGTAGATTTCCAAAATGCTAGCTGATGATTTCTCTTATTATTGTTTCCAAACTTGTTCTGGGCAAATAAGTGACTTCTCCTTTAAATACTTCTACATGGTAGAAAGTTAAATTTACAGAAAAACTAAATTTAAATCTACACAGGATCCACCAAGATGATCAGCCTAAGAGAGTTCAGTGAAATGCTATCTTATCTAATGTTCCCTGACAGTTGGGGTTAAAGGAGAAAAGGGAAGCATTTTCCTCCACTTTACTCAAAAAGTTCCACAATTAATAACCACAACTCAGCTTGGCATTTCTCTACATGTCTTACAAGTGTTGGCTCATCAGATCCACAGAACAACCCCATGAAATAGGTACCAATTCCTACATATTTCAGATGAGGAAATAAAGCAAAAACAAAAAAAAACAAAAAACAAAACAAAACACACACACACACACACACACACTTCACAACTTGCTCAAGGTCATATCATGGGGCTGGAATTGAGGCAGTGTGGCTGCAATATGGGATTCATTTCTCACCTGCCAATGGGCAAGGCATTTCGGATGATCCTTTGGCTGCCTCGGGTATACTCAATATCCACCGTAATGGGGGCAGAATAGGTCATGTCCCTCAAACGGCACTGGAAAATAGAATCAGAGAATTACTGTTCCTCCTTTCTGAAAAAGAATGGGTTCTGACCTCTTCAGAATTCTAACCCTAGTAGCACTGTGGCCCTCAGTGAACTCTGATCTTTCACTAAGCTGTTCAACGTGCTGCCTTAGAGAACAGAGTTATCAGCATACTTTCTCTGTGAGGTGGATGGAATCATGTATGTTTTGTTTTGTTTTGTGGTGCTAGGAACTGAACCCAGGCTCACACATGCTACTCAAGAGCTGCTGCTCTGAGCCATAGTCCCTGTCCTGACATCATGCATTGATCCAGATGTTGCAACAGCATCCCTGGTTCTGCCAGTCCAGAGATGAAACAGTAAGTCTGGTACTGATTTTCTTCTCACTGATCTGGAGCTATCACCAGTCTGCTCCTGTGTCATCATGCAGTGATTGTTCCTTACAAAGTAAATCCATGGAAAGTAATCGATGTGACTGGACGTACTGTTTGAAACAGTTCACAACCAGTATAATAGTGTGAACAATATGTAAACACACGCATACAAATTTAAACCATATTTAAATATTCTCCAAATACACTAACTCCTTACCAAGAGATATGTTATGCACAAATCACTCACTGAACCATTCTAATAATTCTGGAACGATCTGTGGGATTTTAGATACTGCTTCCCTATGCTTTTTAGTTTGACAGGTCAGTGACAAGCTACATGATGTCTTGTCTGAGCCATGACCAGACGTAAGGAAACCACATCCAAATCTTCTGATGACTTCTCTGTTATACTGATGGTTGTAGTTTCAAAAAGAGAATTTCTCTGAATATCAACCATATCATTCATGATGCTAAATCCTCTCTCTGGCTTCTATTGAACAAAATGTAGTTAGATTTAAACTTACAGCTTTTACAACAGTGTTTGAGACTTTTAAATATTAATATTTCTGACTGAAATTGTTTATATAGTTATAGTAACTAGATCAAGCCTCCTGCTTCAGGTCATACCAATGGCAGTTTGGTTTCATGTGTTTCATTATTTTAATCTCTCCACAGAAGTGAGGAAAGATATTGTATCTCACTTCTTTTTTCAATATTTAGGCACAGAATAAATGTTCAATAAATGCATGGTGTCTATATAAGACCAAAATTTGCCGATACAGAATGTCTGGTTACTTGATCATACTACCTAATATTGCTTAGACAATAACTATCATGCTGAACACTTTATTGGTTCTTTAATAAAGATTCCTATACTATATTTCCTAATTGCTATTTTAGTTTTACTTGAATACAAACCAGATGAACCTACAAAGTTCATATTCTTTCCAAAATCATTTCCCAATAATGGATCCTAAATGGAGGAATCTGAAGAGAAATCTAGAAAATATTGAAAGTCAGTAAATGGGCCTGCCTTTCTATAAGTCTTTGTCTACAGCCCTATTAAAGTCACTGTATTTCAACTTTCTTCTCATGGATCTCTCCTGTAAGACTACGAGCTCCTAGTTCTTGGTCTCTTCTGCCTATCACAATGCCTGGTCGACCTTCAAAGGAGTGCCAGGTGAGGGACCCTGTGATGAAGAGCACAGCACATGAGGCGCAGTGGCTGGGTGGTGGTGGGGTGACTGCCAAAGAGCTCAGACACAGGATACAAACCGGGCAATCATACAGCAGTGCATGCTTATCAGGACTAAATGACAAAATGAATAGTACAGGCTTATTTCCTAACACAGCATAGTACAGGTTGACTATCCCTTACCCAAAATCACACAGAATCCAAAAACTAGAAATTTCTGATTTTTTTTTCATATTTTGAAATATTTGCACACTACCAGGTGAGCACTGGCATGCTCAGTTTTGAATTCTGGGTTTCCAGATTAGGAATTTTCAACCTGTACACAAGTGCTTATTTACTTTGGTTATCTCTGTGTCAGAAGAGTTTAAAAAAAAAAAAAATCATTTTTAAGTAGTCTTTTAAGATAGCAGAGTCTTTGAGTCAAAGCAAACAAGTTCAATTAAAGTAATTTTTATAATTACCTCATGAGGAGACACTGGTCTAGTTACATTGAAGCTTTCTTCAACATCAGGAAGCCCAACATAGATATTAAGATATCTGAAAAGCAGATTATTCCATTATATATTATACTTCTCCAAAGAACACATTAAAATAAAAAAAGAAGCTATTTTTCTCCCAAATATGAGGATTATGCTTTGACAAATCCCTACCTTGCTAAAGGTAACAAATTAAAAATTATAATTAAACATTTTCTTGAAGTGATAGTACATATAGTTTTAAAATGAGGGAAAATACTATCTAACTATCTTTTAAAAAACTGTAAATTTCTTCACGTGAATACTGAAAATATAGCTTCATAAAAATGATACACGATGAAAAAAGTAAAGTGCAAAAAGAAGTACCTAGGATTCAAATAAGAGAACGTAAGAGGGAAAAATATATGTTCATTGATACAAAATAAACACAGGAAGGATAAAGCAGGGAGACCTACAGGGAGCAGTTGGGACCAGGGTGGAAAGAACTAGAAGGGAAGCACCAATTTTCTGAAATACTTTTTGTACAGTTCTAACTCATCATAACAATGGTTCATACAACTTCACCCCAAAAAGCATAAGTAAAATCAACCAGGATATAAGGGAACCCAAAATAGAACAGAAATCTAACTGTATCATAAAAGAAGAGCATAACTACACTGAAGGGGTGGGAAAGAGCCAGTAACCTAAAGAACTTTGGAAAACAGCATTTTGATTGGCTACTATAAACCTAAAGACAAAAAAGAAGACGTGCAAATGTGGTGCCCTATCTTACAAAGGTATAAGTTAATAATTGTGAAATTACTTTATGTATAGTCTGTGATTTTAAAAAATAAAAAAATTAAGTAGATAATGAGAGGTTTCTTACTGAGACAGAAGTTACAAATTAGGAAGGGGAGAAGATTACAATCAGTCTTGTAGTGTTGGATTGGTATCACAGATATCAGTCTGCATGGTTTTTAAGATATGCAAAAATGGACAGGATACAGAAACGCAAATGTGCATGTGTAAATTGTGGACATATGTATATTTCCTAACTCTGACCTGTGAGACCTAAGTGTTCTTATATTTATATATATTATTTTATAAATACTATTTTATAAATGCTATTCATAAAATAAATACTATTTTCCAATAAAAGGAACCAGGGTCCCTTGAACAAAGGATAGATTTCCAGGCTGGGAGAGGGACAATATCAGATGAATATCGTATCTCATGATGCCAGAAAGTAAACAGTCATGTAAAACAACAGGGGCAAGGAGTCACCTTGAAAGATGTGCTATGGCCAAAGCAGAGACAGGGTGAGCAACAGCACAAGAGTACTGGATTAGACCAGGAGAATAAAACAAATATCCATAAGTCCAAACTGGTATCAGTTAATACACAGGAAGACGATGAGGGAAGGGAAAACAGATGAAAAGATGGAAACAGAGAGTCACCATTACACCACAATAATAACTGTTACAGTTAGTCTCACCAACCATCAATGAATACTAAAATTAGTGAAAATATGATGAGAAATAAGATATCTCATCATTATTTCAAAGGATCTCCCCATAAGATACTTATTAATTGCAAAAATAAAAACAGTAACTTTATAGCGGACAAACCAGGAAAATACCATTTAATCAAGTGAACAAAGTTAAAATCAATAATAAAATATATTGACATCTGTATCTCAATATGAATCAGTGAAAATGACACAAACATTGTTGTGATATTGCCAAAAATGTATAACTGATCTAATCATGAGCAAATACCAAACAAAACCAAGTTAAAGGACTTTCTGCAAACACTTACCAGATCGTTCAAAAGTGTCAAGTCAAAAAGTCAAGAAACACCAAGACTACTGCAAACTGAAGAGACAAGACAAGACAACTAAACAACATGGGGCCCTAGATTGATTCCTGCCATGCAAATAAGACGTTGGTGGGAAAAAAATCAAATAAGGTACACAGACTAGTTAATAACAATGAATCAATGCCAATCTTCTGGTTTTAATAATTGCACTACGGTTATGTAAAATGTATTAATGGAAGTTGGGTGAAGAATATATGGGAACTCTGTACTATTTTGCAAGTTTTCTATTATAAAATTATTTCAAAATAAAAGTTTGTTTAAAATAGTTAAAATCTAGATAGTTTCGGTAACTTCTTAATCGCAACTCTACTTGTTTAGTTTGCCAACTAAAAATTAGACTTGAGCACTTTGTCATTACCTTACTAAACAGATTGAAAATAATTTTCTAAGAGTTTTGACAGCCACTATGTTCACTTTAAAAAATGTTCAACCAATCAAAATAGTACACTCATAGTCATTTCCTTACTTTAAGTACCACATGGGGTCAGCATCACTTGTAACTTTTTCATTGGCTTTCATTATCTTCTTTATCTGTGATGGAAAGCACAACATTAGGAACTATACTCTGACTTCCAACTAATTCTTGGCTTATGTCTGTGCCTAAGATCTGATGCTTACCTCTACATTAATAAAATAGTTAAATGAGTCTATATGCTGTTTCACAAGGCCTTTCACCTAAAAAGATAAAATACAAAGTAGGTCATCAACAAAATAACAGATTATATAATTCTCTCTAACCAAAAGTAACAATCAAATTTTTCTCAAAACCAAAGTAAAGAAAATATCCATGTTCTTCATGAAGCTAAACTACTCATTACATTTCTCTACCATCTAAGTACACTCTCAAATTTTCCTCCTTGAAAAGAACTCTGACCTTTGGAATTTAAGATATGAGTCTTTAAAATACCTACCGACTCTCCTGAAGCTAATAAATCCAAGGGTGGTGGCCACAGCAATTGAACATCATCTCTTCAACCCTCAAAGTCTATTTTCTTTGTTGTACTAGCCTCCTGCACTAAGCCCCAGTAGGCCAGACCAAACCAGAATGGAGTCACTTGTACAAAGTGCCATGTAATCAAACTCTGAAATAGACCAGGTTTCCCCCAAAACAGGAGATTCACAGCAACCAGTCAGAAGGAGCTTAGTTTCCCGGAGCCAGAATGACAGGGAAGCCCCCTGTGTTTTAAACCTATAAGGAAAGTAACTTTGAAAAGATCAATCCAATTTTTGTTCCCTCTTTCTGCTTTCTCCAGACTTTTTCTGTCTAGAAAGCCCACCTCCTCTGCTCAGTTCAGCTGGAACACTCAGATTTTATAGCATGGGGTGCCATCCCATTCTAGCATCTCAAATTAAAGTCCAATTAGATCTTTTAATTTGTTGTAATTCTGACTGTTGATCAGGGATCATGAAAAATAGACCCCTTTATCATAAACCCCTGATCATTCTCACCACTTACAGAAGAATGAGGAAGGATCTCAATATTAAGAAAGATGAAAATAACTGCATTTGAAATCAAAAGGAGGGTCAAATCCAGGGAGTCTAAGATCAGACACAAGTCAGCAGTGGCTTCCATTCTGTCTCAGAAGTAAATCAGCATCAACTGCATAATGGCAGCTTCTGTGCTGCTGCAGACAGACAGAATAACCACACAGACTCCAAATCTTAGGATTTAAAAGGCTAGGCATGATCATTTTTTATATTACTCTTCAAATATATCATTCAACAACTCTAGATCATTCTTACAGACATAACAATAAAATCTGTTTTAATTATAATTCCTTATTAGGAATCTCATTAGTTTACAAAGCAACCATTCCATTTTGAAACAGTCCTGATTTCAGGGGAAAAAATTTAACCTTATAGAGATCGGAGGTTGTCTTCCTTGTTTCCACCCCGTGGACTTACCTGTCTGTTAAAAGAACGATTATGCCCCTTAATTTCCATGTCCTCTCTAGGACAGTCTGTTTCTTCATCCCCTCTCTCTGAGGGTCTCATTCTAGGCAGACCAGGTCCCTCAACTACTTCTCACAGGCATGCCTTTCAGTCTCCAGCTGGGGTGGCCTGCTCCGGCCCACACTCCTCCCAGCGCGGGCACCCGAGCTCTTGGCAACATTCTCAACAATCCAACTGGCACACTCCCTCATGCTGGATATCGCGGTTTTATTATAGAAGCCAGTTCAAATTATTGGCTCATGCTGAGCTGAAAGTCAACTAAACCCAAAAGGTGATCGTGTCCTCACCAAAAAAAAAAAAAAATGCTCTCAAGTCAAGCACACACTCCATTTGGTACTTGTGTAAAACTAAGTTCAGGAATTTACAGTTGCCCTCTTTACCACTGTCACCCCAACCGAACAAGACTTCTGAGTGCTGATTCTGTCAGCCAACAGCACTGGAAGTCTTTGTATTCTTGCCTTTAGTTACACACATTAAAATCTTTAAATTTCTGTCTATGAACAAATATATTCCAAGGTGGTCTGAGTACAGAAATCCAGTTTACTTTTTCTGTTTTCTCATTTATTTTAAATTAACACAATAATTGTGCATGCTTATGGGTTACAGTGATATCTCAACACATGCACACCTATGGACTGATGAATTGAAGGGTTAGCTCTCCCTCTCCTTATTGCCTTGTGTTGGGGGCCTTTGGGCTTTCCTCTTCTAGTTCTTAAAATATAGACTTGTGCACTACAGTCAATGAACTAGGCTGTGGAACACTAGAACTGATTCCTCCACTCTGTGTTTTGGTACCCATTATCCAACCTCATTCTCCCTTACCCACCACTCTTCTGAGCTGTTAAAATTACTATCAACTCTTTTCTACTTTGAGGTAACTCTTTTAGTTTATAAGAGAGAACATACGGTATTTCAGAGAACATATAGCGTTTGTTTTTCTGTGTCTGCCTTATTTCACTTAAAATAATGTCCTTGAGTTCCACACATTTTGCCGTAAACAACAGAATTTCATTCTTTTTTACAGCTGAATAATGTTCCACTGTGTATATACACCAAATTTTCCTTATCCATCCATCCAATGATGGACACCTAGGATGATCCACATCTTGGCTACTGTAAATACTGCTGCAATAAACACAGGCAGGTATCTCTCTGATATGTTAATTTCTTTTTTTTAATTCATTTTTATTATAAACAAATGGGATACATCTTGTTTCTCTGTACATGAAGCACAGGCAAACCATTTGTGTAATCATACATTTACCTAGGGTAATAGTTTTTGATTCATTCTGTTATTTTTTTTCTCTCCCCTACCCCCCTTATCCCTTTATAGAGTCCCTCCTTCCTCCATTCTTGCCCCCTTCCCACCCCCTATATGTGTCATCATCCGCTTATCAGTGAGATCATTCGTCCTTTGGTTTTTTGAGATTGGCTTATCTCACTTAGCATGATATTCTCCAACTGCATCCATTTGCTTACAAATGCCATAATTTTACTATTCTTTATGGCTAAGTAATATTCCATGGTGAATATATATATATGTATATACACCAAAGTTTCTTTAGCCATTCATCAATTGAAGGGCATCTAGGTTGGTTCCACAATTTGGCTACTGTGAATTGAGCAGCTACGAACATTGTTGTGGCTGTATCTCTGTGGTATGCTGATTTTAAGTCCTTTGGGTATAGGCCGAGGAGTGGGATAGCTGGGCCAAAGGGTGGTTCCATTCCAAGTTTTCTAAGGAATCTCCACACTGCTTTCCAGAGTGGCTACACTAATTTGCAGCCCCACCGGCAATGTATGAGTATACTTTTTCTCCACATCTGATATGTTAATTTCATTTCCTTTGGATAGACACCCACAGTGGAATTACTGGATCATATGGTAGATCTGTTTTGATTTTTACGAGGAGCCTCCTTACTGGAGAACCCCAACTTAAATGAAGAAACACAACAACCACAGCCTTACATCTCTAGTGAGTTCTCCACCTTTTCTGGGACTGTAAGCCATCAATTCTCTTCTTCTTTTGAATCACAAATACCATCCCTCTTCTTTGCTTAGGTTCAGTTCCTTAAAAACAAACCAAAACAAAAAACGACCTTCCCTGACTTCAATACCATTTTATTTCATGCCTGGTCACTCCTCTACTTAAAAACTCCTCATTAGCTTTTTATGACTGTTAAAAGCCAAATCCTTAACATGGCTTTCAAATCTGATCAGACCAGGCCCTGACAGCTTCCCCAGCCTCTCCCTTTGGCCTGTGATACTAACTTAACTGAATAAACACTGCTCATTCTTAAGTTTCCATTCTTTCACTTAGCATCATGCTTTCAAGATTCCTCCAGGATACAGTATGTATCAGTACTTGATTTTTTAAAAATAGCTATGTAATATCCCATTGTATAACTACAGCACATTTAAAAAATCTTATCTATCCAGCTGACATTCCTCTGCAGTTTTTCTACCTCTTGGCTTTTATAAATAATGCTGGGTAAACATTTGTGTAAAAGTTTTTGGGTGGATTTTTGTTTTCATTTCTCTTGGGTAGATGCCCAGGAGCAGAATGATGAATTATAAGGTAACTTGGTTTAACCATTCAAGGAACTGCTGGGCTGTTTACCAACTGCTGCAGCTGCAACACTACATTCTTGCCAATAGCACATAAAGATTCTAATTTCCCCACATTGTCTTAACTTTTGATTACAGCCATCCTAGTGGGAAACAGCAGTTTCTCACTAAGGTACCTACTACTACTAAACATGAGCTCTCTCAAACGAAGCCCTACACCATATTGTAGTAAGCTCAACAGTTCCTCTGACTATCCCATTTATTCTAGCCAAACAGACTGGTCTGTTTCCCACAGATGCTGTGGAGGCTCCTCTTAAGCACCCTGAATAAGCCAGACTCTGTACCTCTTTTAGCTTAGTTCAACCCTCTATTCTTAAAATCTAGTTTACATGTCACCTTGTCTGGGTAGCCATCTCTGAACACCTGTGACATTCCTCATACCAATAGCATTTTGTTTTCTTTTGTTATGCATATGCCATGCTCCTAAATATACTGTTTCTTCCCTCTAAAATTAGATTACCATCCCTCACTGCCACTCCCCACCCTCACCCAACCAGCACCATATAGGGAGTGATTTTATCTTAAAATTCCTCATATTAGCCAGATGGGTGCAGTAGCACATGCCTATAATCTGAGACTTGGGAGACTAAAGTGGGAGAATCTCAACTTTGAGTCCAGCCTGGAAAACATAGCAAGACCCTGTCTCTAAAAATAAAAAGGCCCTGGGTTCGATCCCTAGCACCCAAAAAAAAAAAAAAAAAAAAAAAAAGATAAAAAGGATTAGGGATGTAGCTCAGTGGTAAAGTGCCCTGAATTAAATCCCCAGAACCAAAAGGAAAAAAAAAAAAAAAAGAGTTATAATTCCCTGAATTGGCAAAATCTAGCAAAGTACACAATCATACAAAGTAAAAACATGTTATTTGGCAATAAAAATTCAATCTTAAAAAGGTGCTTTTTAAACTTTTATCACGTGAAAAATAATCAGTTATTTAATGTTAAACAATTACCTTTAAAAATGCTGGAAGCAGCCTCCATTTTTCCTGTGAACCAAACAATAAGAATGTAAGAACTCTATGCCAGTACCATAATACTTTTATGTGAAGTTATAAAAGCTTTACCAGTGAGCAAAAGAAAGCAAAAAAGAACAATTTTGAAATTATAACCCCTTTTTGAAAATCATGTGTATGTATATATGTTTACACACACATATATACATACAAATACATGTATATACACATAAATATAGATCACAGATTTCCTAAACATACTACCATTTAATCTCTTCCTGATGACTTGAGATTCCAAGTACTTTCACACTTTATTCTCATGATCCTTCCTGGTAAGTGGGGTTGGCTCACTTGAGAATGGGATAGTAAGGCTGAGTCTAGTGAGGGGATGGGTCTCAGGCTCCTCCTTCCTCCCTCCCATTCTCTCTGCACTAGTGCCGGGTTAGGAGCTCACCTCAGGGATGCAGAGGGGCTGCACACATGGCATTTGCTTCTCTATTAAATGATTCTAAATGCCATGTGTCTTGAGTTTTGGGACACTAAACCACTGTCTACCATGATAGACTCTTTTCACGTACGGCATCTAATTTGCTAATGAAAACTCTGACAAATGGTTACAGCCGGGTCTAAAGTCAGACTACACAATTCCTGAGGAAGGGTCTAAGGATCATGCAGGACCTCACAGCAACTGTAAAACCTGGCTTTCACTTTGGTGACCTGGGACGCACAGGAAGGCTCTGAGCAGAAGAGTGACGATCTGGTTCACCTTAACTGGATCACTCCTGCTACCACCTTGAGAATAAGCAAGGTTAAAAGCAAGAGGATCACTTGGTGTTTAATTGCAGTAATCCAAGCTGGAACAACCCAGGTAGTGAGAAGTTATTAGCTTGGAGGCAAGTTTTCAGTTAGAGCCAACAGCACCCAATAATAGATTAGATGGAGCTTGAAAGAAAACGGAGTCAAAATCAACACCAAGGTTCCTGGTCTGAGCAGATGGAGGGACAGAGCTACTATATTAGAGCTAGCGATGGAGATGAGGAGACAGAGAACCTTGCAGTCTTAGTTGTGGAGGGACTACCAGGAGTATGGTTGGGGGAAAATTTGGTTTGTGATATGCATCAGACATTCTGGTGAAATGTAGAATAGGCAACACATGGTCTGGACTCGGGAGCAGAGCAGTCTGGAGGTGTAAGTTAAGGAGAGATTAGCAAATAGGCGGTAACTAAAAGCATGGGAGTGCAGATGGAGAGGAACTCTACAGAGTGAGAACAAGAACACACCAACATTTAAAGATGAGGAGGGTGAGCAGACCCAACCATGGAGACTGAGGAGTGGCCAGTGAGGGAGGCAGACAAACTGAAGATGGAAGAAACATTTTTAAGAAAGGAGTCAGCCAGGCTGGGCACAGTGGTACATGCCTGTAATTCCAGCTGAGGCAGGAGGATCACAAGTTCAAAGTCAGCCTCTGCAACTTAGCAAGGCCCTACACAACTTAGCAAGATCTTGTCTCAAAATGAAAAATAAAAAAAAAGGTTTGGGGATGTGGCTCAGTGGTTAAGCACCCCTGGGTTCAACCCCTGATACTAGAAAGAGAAAAAGAAAAAGGAAAAAGAAAGTCAGCCAAACCAATCTATGATGAAAGAACTCAAAAGTTAATGGGGAGGAGGATAGAAAAGGATCATAACAAAACTTTCTAGGGTAATGGAAATGTTCTATAGCATGTATTGGACAATAGTTATTTGAGTAACTATCAAAACCAATGTAAATGAATGCTTTATATCTGTGCATTTTTATATAAATTACATGTGAATTTTAAAAAGAACAAAGAGGAGAATCACAACTGATGAAAGTTGAATTGTAGCCTCCCAAAATCTTATATTGAATACTAAGCCCCAGTACCTCAGAATGTGAGATTTATTTTTTAAAAATTTTCTTTTGTAGTTGTACATGGACAACATGACTTTGTTTCATTTTTATGTGGTGCTAAGGATCAAACCCAGTGCCTCACACATGCTATGCAAGCGCTGTCACTGAGCTATAGCCCCAGGCCAGAATGTGAGTTTTATTTAGAAACATGGTTGTTGCCAATGTAACAGTTCTGATGAGGTCGTTAGGGTGAGACCTAATTCAACATGGCTAATCTCCACACAAAAAGGGGAAACCTGAACAGAGACATGCCCAGGGACAGAATCATGTGAAGAGGAAGGTAGAGATCAGGGAAAAGCTTCTACAGGACAGGGATGCCAAAGTTTGCCAGCAAATCACCAGAAGCTAGACGAGAGGCATGGAACAGAGTCTCCCTCCCAGACCCCAAAAGGAACCAACTCTGCTATGAATTCCAGTCTCCTGAACTGTGAGAAATTAAATTTCAGTTGTCAAGTTATGTTTTTGTGGGACTTCATTACAGTAATCCTACAAATTAATACAGTCCCTCATCTTCCTACTCCCACTCTTCAAAGTTCCCCCTGTACCCAATCCCATACCGACTTCCTCACAAACCAAAGCAGGAGGGTCCACTTCTTGGTCAAGGCTGACACTCTGCCACAACCACAGCCTTCCAACCTCCTTTCCCTCCAGAAGAGGGATCCCCCGATCCCTGGATACTCAGCCTAGTCTTTTTACCTACCCATGTGTTCTTTAAAACCATGGCACTGTTCACATCTTTTCATTTAAAAACATAAAAACAAAACCTCCCTTGGCCCCGCAGCAACTTCCAGAACAGTCTACCCTGCGCTTCTGTTCCTCTCCTCCCACTCCGGCTGCAGCCCAGGGCTGTGGATGCTGACTCAGCTGCCTGGGGCACAGCTGACAGAGGTGCCAACTCCAAGGCCCCTGCCCTCAGACCCTCCCCAGTATCAGCCACGCTGACCACGCCTTCTGCGACGCCTCCTTCTCCGACCTCTTTCCTCCTGACAGGGCCTCGAGCTCTGCTTTCCTCGGCCCACCTTGCACATGTTAGTGTTCATCAAAATCCTACCCCCGGAGAATCTTCCTCCTTCTCAAGTAGGACTGGGCGAGCAGCACTTTACACACACGCTGAGCCTCCCCCGCCTCTCCTCACACTCTTATCCCCAGCTCCAAAGGTAAGCTCTTCCAGGGGCAGCGGCCTACCTACTGACTCATTAAACACGGTGCCTGGCACAGAAAAGACCCCCAAAAAATACTGAATGAATAAATGAACAAGGTGAGTGAATATCCATGCTATGGTGAGCCAGTGGGGATGGACCTGTGCACTCTACTGAGTGGACAGTAACACCTTACAGATCCAGAGGCCACTCACTATGCCCCAAATTAAATTAAACGCAAAGATGCTACTCAGCAGTATAAAATAAGTAAAATGTCACTGGGTTCCTTAAAATGCCGTTTTAGCCAAATACCTCTAATGGGCAAAGGCAATAAAAAGTTATTTATTGTATTCATTCACTCAATGAGAACATTATGAACTAAGGACACAGCAGAGGCTAAGACAGTAGTAAAAAGTTTGGTAGGAAGAAAAACAATAAACCACCGAGTTAAGAAACAGTAGGAGGTGCTTCTCTCTGAGAGGACCCATTCTCTCCCTTGACAGTGTCCTTTTTCCCCTTTCTTATCCCTTCAATAAATTCATTTGTTACGCTTGAGAAAAAGGAAGGAAGGAAAGGACAGACAGACTGGATACCCGTGGCAGCAGATAGCTAGGAAATCTAATGCCTTCTGGGAGAATCACAGGAATGGGATTTCTGATTTGTGTATAATTTAGAAGGCAGAACCCTTAAGATAGGGATTGGATGCAGGAAACAGTATTGTTATTCCTGAATCAGAAAACTCGAATTGTGGTACTGGTCTCTTCATAGTTTGCAAGTTCAGACAAGAAATACAAATTTACTAGGCTACTTTCTTCAGGTGTTTACAGAAAAACAGTCTAGTTAGCAGTTAAGTATTAAGACTCTGGAGTCAGGCTGAACGAGTACAAATTCCAGATCAGTCACTTACCAGCCTTTTAACACTGGACTATTTATCTGACCACTCTGGAACACTAGTAAAATAAAACGAAAATGGTATTTAAAAGGACTAAATAACATACTACATATTATGGCTAAACAGAGACTGACACATAGTAGGGGCTCAGTTAAAATCCAGTATTGCCTGATAGATAACAGTGTGCTGCAGGAGCTCATACGTTCAGTCTGATGGAATGATCATTAATCAACTTCATTAAGCTTCAAATAATTATAAAGATGTTCTTGTAGCCCAGTAGAATCACTGATCATGTCCCTCTCCCATTTAAACCCTTCAAATGTTCCCATAGCTCCCAGGGAGAAAGTCCAAGGTCCTTCAGATGTCTTACAAAACATTTCATAATTAGAACCCTTACATATCCTTCATTTCTTATTCTCCTCTTTTTATTCACTCTAGAACTACTTGATTTATTTCAGTTCCTCAGAAAAATCTGATGGTCTTGCTGTGGGGTTTCAAGTATCCTGTTCCCTCTACCAGAAATCCACTTCCCCATTCCAAGCCAATGAAGATTTCCAAGTTTGAATAGTATATAAGAAGGCTGGGGCTGGGGCTCACTGGCAGAGTGCTTGCCTAGTGTGAAAGAGTAGAGACCCCCTTATAAAAAGAAAAAGGTAGAGACCCTCTGATATAAAACAAATATATCTAGTTAAGACTGACCAAACCAAAATGGGTGCAAATAAAATCACTGAGTTGTACTGACTGTGGTAAATACAAGGACAGTACCTGAGATAAAATAATGTGGTCATGAGTTAAGGGCACTGTAAACATTTCTGTGAAGCAACCCATCCCCTTCAGAAGCCACAGAAGCTACCGGTTTTGGACATGGGTAGTCTGGCTCCCCCACCTAGTTTGCCCTACTAACCCGACAGGTGCAGCCTGAAGTAGATAACGCTGGAGCTGGCTGCTTGCACTCCTTGGGGAAAAAAAGGGAAAAGGCCTCTATTGTAAGCCTGCCAGGATTTTTCTTATGGTTTTCACTTTAAAAACGAGCTTGCTGAAGTCACTCCCTACTACTACTGCCCCATTTGGAGTAGTGGTCCTGACATGTCAGTCCATTTTCTTTTTCTTTTTTTTTTCTCTTTTCCCGAAATAAACTTTTTTCCTACTTTAGTTTCTGGGAGTCTCACTAGGCGTCGATAACCGGACCCCACAACACTAGCACGAGTGAGGCACTGGGTTTGATCCTAGGCACCACATAAAAATAAATAAAGCCACTCTCTCCAGCTACAACTACAAAAAAAAATTTTTTTTTAAGGATATAAGAGCCATTCCAGAAAATAAAAATGTCAACAGGTGCACCTCTTTTGGCAGCTTACCGTAGGTAAGTTACCCTTAACTTCTGAGAATCTGATGAAAGCTATAGGGCTTTTCCCCCAGAAAACAGACATTTGGGGTAAATATTCAGGGCGTTTGAGAAATGCCTTTGCAGCCCAAACGTGAACTCTTGAGTTACAAGTAATGACGACTACCCTGCTACCCTGGGATTCAGACGACTTGGTTTGACCACCTCAGCCAGCTGAAGGGATTCATGAAAGTGGCCTAAGCTCCCCTGGACCTCAGTGCACTTCTCTGAAAACCCGTGAAGATGTAACCGGTCCTCCAGGGTGAGTGCGAGGACAAATCCATGCCCATGCACAACGTATACTGTAAGCGCTCCATTCCGAGCACCAAACGCAGTGCTTCTCCGGCCCCGAAACCGCGGACAGCTGGTGATCCGACTTTTTCACCAGCACGCGGACGCAGGATCCGGAAAGGACTTGCACGCGCGGAGCTCTGAGCATGCGCAGAAGTCGGCGGCCCGCCCCCCTCCGCTACCAAGGCTCTCCGGGAAACGCCTCCTGACATGCCTCCCTGCGCCTGCAGTTCTCCTCACTCCCGTCACTTACCTCTACAGTCGGGATCGGCGCTGCCAGCTGCTCCGGGGTTAGGTTTCCAAACTCCTCCGCTAGCACGTCCATGCCGTTCACGACAAAGGAAGAAGCAGACAGAACCCTCACGCACGCCTTGACTGCCCCAGCAAGCTGCAGCACGCCTGAAGAGCGGTGCTCGGTGGCCTAAACCGTCCCCGCCACGCATGTTAATCTGAGACGCGTCAGAAAGGTTCCGCCTGTTGTCGACTGAACCTGCGGAGGAAACCGGAAGTGGCCGAGACCGAGCCTGGAAACTGCGCCCCCTCGTGAAGGTCGGAAGTCTTACCCTGGTAATCCTGGACTCCGGGCGACAAGTGTATGGCCAATTCTCCAATAATGTAGACCAACAAAAATGTGAACCAGTATTGCGCAACCAGAACCACCGAGGCAGAGAATTTACTTCACTCAATCCAAATTGCATTTTTGAAAGGATGAGAAACTTCCCAAAGGCCTAGTAATAGGGTTGGTTAAATGGTGATGATGGTGAGGCTGCGGCTATAGCTCACTAAGGCCCTGGGTTCAATCCCCAGCACCACAAAAACAAATAAGAAAATAGCGACGGTGCCCGTGGGTGACGAAATGGTGTATCAGAATGATCATAATGTGGGGAGGCATTAATACTAGAGAGACAGGCATAACAGACAAGTGGTAAATTCCCAAGGCACTAGACCTGTAATCTGAGCACATGGAGAAATTAGTATAAAAACTAAATTGACAAATCAATTGCGGGAGTCCACTAAATGACATTGGAACAGCGGAGCCATTTGGGAGAAAAATATATCTGAGCATACTTTTAATATGTCCTATATGAATTAAATTTTCAGTGTTTAAAAAAAAAGTTTAGAAGAAAATGTAAGTGAATATTCCTAACATTGAGTTGGCAAAGAACTTCAAGGATGGCAACACAGAAAGCATACAGGATTTGATAAAAATAATTCTAAAACATGATTTTATGATTCCATGAAAAAATTTTAAATTTCCAAAATATTGTTTAAAAAAAACACAGGTTGGTCTCCCTAATTTAAAATAAATTAATATAGGGGAAAATCCCATTGGAAAAAAAGCAAAAGATACCAATAATTGCTTAATGGATAATTGTATCTGGTAAGATGTAAAAGTGGTGTTGATGGTTATACAATGTGCTTAATGCTGCTGAACTATATGCCATTTTTAATGATCAAAATAGGAAGTCTTATGAATTTGACTGCAATGTTATAAAATTTGTAAATATATAAGCCTTGCACCAAGTTAGTCTAGTTTCTGAATTAACTACTTAAATTTCAGTGCTCTTAAGTACTGTGTTGATGGACATCTGAAAATAGGTGAAGAAAAATCAGTGAAGAATCAGCCCCTGTCCTTGAGGTTCTTCAATTTTCTTAGAAACGAGATCAATTTGAATATGGTCTTGTGAATGACCAGAAAGCACCTCATTTAGAGTCTAGTGGGGAAGGGACTATGAAAGTGATTCGTAGATGATAGGATCTCAGGACCCTCTATTGTGTTGGCTTCCTGCTCTAAAGCCCTTTTCACTTTCCACCATCAACGTGGGTTTCCAACTTGGGTAGTATCAGAATCGCCTGGAAAGCTTGTTAAGACAAACTCAGCTTTCTGATTGGTAGCATGTTGCTGCTGCTCTCACTCAATACCATAATCCTCTGTTTATGTGTCTGGTTCTCCAGAGAGCTCCAGAACAGAACCTACTTTTCTTTATATTCCTAGGTTCTACCCTGTTGTTCGTTCCTGAATAAATTTGTGTTGAATAAATTATTTGAAAGAAAAAAATTTCAGTGGGTGATAACAAATTTGATGTTTTTTGGTTTTTTTGTGTGTTTTTTTTGTTGTTGTTATTGTTGTTTTGTTTTTTTTGTCCTGAGTTTTAAAGTTTCTTTTGAAAAGCAGGAGCCTGGTAGTAGTAGTCCCAAAGTCCTCCTTGGTGATAGTTGGCTGACACTGACTGGTGTGTTGGCCATTACAGCACAGCTACCATAATCACTTGGAATCCATCCTGCATTACACCTGCACCCCAGGTCAAATTCATGCCTTCTTTCCAATTCCCTAAGAGGCTGTATTTTTGAAATCAAAAATCTGGGACAGTCTTGTGATTTGTTTTCTGCTGTCACTGATGGTTTGAATAGAGGACCAGGAGATCCCAGAGGGAAAAAAAGATGGTTAACATCTTGGCACACTACTATCGCATCACTTACATATAAAATGTTGTGGTAGCCAGATGAGAAATAGACCAATGCCATGGGACAAGGATAGGAGAATAGGGAGCACTGGTGATGGAAGAGCAAGAAAAAGGGGAAGGCAGGAGTGTCCACGACGGGCCCTGTAATATAAGGAAGAGTTTCCATTTACTGAGTGTCACTCTTTGTCAGACATTGGAATCATCCCTTTATAAACACATTTTCTAGTCAAATGCTCAACCCCTGGGGCATAAGTATGATTATCCCCACTTGATGGTGAGAGACTAAGACTCAGTGGTTAAGAATCTGCCCAAGCAGATTTGGAATTTAAGTCGATAATTATCTGACCTCAGAGCCCATGCTTTTTAACCACTGTATTTACTACCACAATGAAAGCATGGGGAGACAGATCAATGGTATTTCAACAGACAGAGAAATGGCTCGAGAGCTTTAAAGTACATTCTACCACATTCTGGCAACTGAGTGTGGTTCTCACATAGGGCTTGTCTGGACATGTCTAGATGATACTAGAAAGATCTAGCAGAGCTGGGCCATTACTGCCTTAACCCATGTTAAAGAAATTTGAACTGTGTTCTGAGAAGCTTAAATATGAAGATACTCAAGAAAAAAAATACACCTCTTCTTAAAACCTTGGTTCAGACTAGATTATGTTCAGGCTTAATTTCTACACTGGATAAATTTATATATTCAGAACTAAAGACCAGAAGCAGTATCAGAGAAAGGATTCCACAGTGAAAAGGCAAGGACAGAAAAAGAGTCCCTGAATTCTGTCATTTCACAAACAGCAAGGTAAGAGAAATCGTGGACCAAAGTTTCTAAGTCTATAAGCAGAGAATATTTTGCATTTTGAGCAAGACTTGTGAGTTCAAAAATCTTCAGCTGCCTGCTATGCCCACAGCCTTTTTCTAAAAAGTTTTGTTTCATGTGATGAGCTCTTATCATCCTGTGAAAACCTGTAGGGCCATGTACCCTCCCAAAACAACATGTAGGCTAGATGTAAGAGGGCCAAGGATGCTTATCAGGAGAACTTTACCTAACACAGCGTCTTGTCCATACTGACTAGTGGCAAACAAACTCAATCATATTCTCTCTTGGGACATTTTCAATTAAGATACACAGAAAGGGAGGGCAGAAACAGAAGCTGAGAAGTAAACACCAAATCAGCATTTGGTAGCATGGGAACACTGAGAAATACTTCTGACAGGATGATCTGAGGAGCCAATATAGCAAGTAGATAAGAGCACACATTCAAGAGTTAAAGACTCCTTCCTTAGGTTCAAATACACTTAGCAGTTTTGTTACCTTGGGCAAGTCGCCTCTGAGTCTCATTTTGCACATATGGAAATGATAGTTTGCCTGAGAGCATGTTGTGTAGTCTCATGAGATAATTTATATAAAGTACTTAAAGCAGTTCATGCCATATGGTAAATGCTCAGTGGCTGCTATTATGTTCTAAAAGACAAATATTATATCAGCTTCTCCAGCACACCTGCAAGTGCAGCTGCTGAGACAGGATTATCTGGGTTTCCTTTATTCTTCATAAAGCCTTATAATAACTCCCCATTTTTCCCTTGAAATCTAAAAGAAATGAAAATAATAAGCTTAGAATTTATAAGAAAACATTTCATTCCAAAAATAGAGAACAAGATGGAACAAGCTATAATACAAACAAAATTTTGAAAGTTTAGATTGAATCATGCAGGATAAAGTCATAATTGATTACTATGTGAAATTAACACACATTGTTTTGTCACTATCCTTTGAAGTTGGCATCAAGGACAACAACCACAGCCCTCTACCTACCCTTGAGTTTCTCTGCCAATGACAATATTGGGCTTAATGAACCATAGCTCTGATGAGATATGATAATTTTTGTTCTTATGTAGCTAAGTACTTAATCATTGCATCTCAAAGTACTAAAACCCCTTGAAGCTTGAAAGAGATTTAGGACTCATAAATTATAGTTACTATAATGTATTCTGAATACATTAGAATTTGCAGACAATTTCAAATACATCTCATTTCATCCTCACAGTACCTCTGTGAAATAAACAGTCTGGTGGACAGGTAGGGTAGAAAACTCAGACTCAGGGACATTAAAAGACTGACTTGGGTTCTCACAGCTATTAAGTAGTAGGAGTGAACTCAAACTCAGACCTCATGCCCCTCAGCCCCATGCTACTTTTTACTGAGCCATGATGAGTGGATAATTTTGGAACTTAATTTTGGAACCCCTAGAAGAACAGGCTGAACTTTAATTTTGAAAAAGATACAAATGAGAATTTAAAAAAAAAAAACTTACACAAAAGGTGTCCCTCCCCTTGGCTAATCAACCATAGATCTCCATTAATTATTCAAAGTCTTCTCCACATAGTGCTCTAGGGAGTTGCCACCAAAGGTCAGGCACCAGTTTTCAACTTATTTCCCTAAAGAGAAAGTTCACTGGGATTCATTCAAGGAAGCTGCAGGGAACTGAGGTAGAGAATAATGCTTACCCACATCCATGCCCACGTCTCTCTCCTGGGCACACGTGCCAGCCTCCTTGAAGTTAGATGGCTCACATAATGGAATACTGGCAACGGGACATGAGTGAAAGTGGAACCTCCTTTTCTGTCCCCATCTGCTCAGTGAATGGAAAGGACTCTGAAGATCTAGAAGACAGCAGAGTCATAAGATGGATGAAAGTTGGGTCCCTGGATGACTGAATGGAGTAGGTGTACCCCCATTCACCCTCCCCCCTGCTTTGAACTGTGATTGAGAAATGAATTTATCTCAAGGCCACAGAGACTTGGGAGCAGTTCATCCACACATTCTAATAAAGGTTGGTTTCTTTGTCCTTCCTTAGGATTTGTTCCTTTTTTTTTATCACTTTCAGAAGCATGGCTGTTTTGCCTGGTCTGCTCACACATTTCTTAAGAACTTCATAAATGATGGTTTTAGTGGATTTCTTTTTCTGCTTCTCAGCAGGAAAATCCCAAGTAGGATGACTCTGGTAGGATCCCAGGAGTATAAGTGTCAACTATCTATCCCCCGCAAATTAGATCTGGACACTTGATCTAGACTCACTCAAATGAATGTCATCATTCAGAACTTTAAAGTTTTATGTAAATGAGGCATAGAAGCAAGCACAATTGAGAAATCAATCTCTGAAGCCTCCGCAGAGACCAGGGTAGCTGGATTCCTGCAATTAGGATTACTTTGGTTCCTACCCATTTCCTAGCCTGATTCCTCTTTTTAAATAGACTCTGTGAGGTACTCCATCCCATCCAATAAACTCCTTCACTGCTTCTGTCACCCGGAGTCCATTTCTATTGCTCAAGTGTGTGTTCCTGTATGAGCGCATACATGTGTACACACGGGAATGTGCATATGTACACAACACACAGGAACATTCCCTCACCACCAACCACTGTTCTTTGCCAGGGTAATCTTTCCAACACACGAATTTGTTCATGACCTTCTGTTTCTAAGATTCGATGATACTTTATCCCTTACAGAACAACAAAAGCCATTTCAGTACAGCATGCAAGAATCTTCTCACCTTTCTTGTCACCTCTCACCACTTCACTCTTTCACCTTGTGCTAGTCCCTGGGCTCACCATTTCTCCAAATCGCTGTACTCACTGTGCACTTGGCCTGTTGGACTTTTTCCTTTCTTGACTTGGCAAATTTCTATGCAGCCTTCATGTTTTAGCATAAGAATTATCTTCTCCATGAAACATAGTTTGATGATCATGAGCACTTGTTTATTCTATAAATGTTATTGTATTCTTACTAGATTATAAACTTCTTAAGGACAGCATTTCTCTAGTCATCCCTTTATGAAAACGGGGATACTTACCACATAGCAGATGCTCAACAGGTATTTGATAACCAAATGACTGAATGAATGAACATAACTTGATGTCTGCAAGGCTCTGGCAATGAGCACGAGAATCTTTATAGAACAACTACAGTAAATATCCCACCCCTAGGCTACCCAAAAGTAGTCAGAAAACAGACACTGGCTATTTTGAAATAATTTTTAATGTTTTCAAATTTAGTGAGTACATACAGTACATGTTTTAGCCAGAGAAGAATGAAAATGTGTGCATGGTGTTTAATAAAATTTACATTACAAAACAAGACCACATCAGGAAAATCTCAAAAGTAGAAGTAAACAATTAAGTAAAACTAAACAAGCAATATACTAAGGGATACGATTTTAAAACCCTAGTAAATGTAGTTGACTAAATCCAGACTTGAGACACTGAGATTTACTTTGCTAGGTTAAAAAAAGAAGAAACAGCAGAATGCCCTTCATTTTAAATGTATTTTTAAAAATGTTTGCACGTTGTTTTCCTGTAGACAACTGCAGTATAATCAAGTACATAAATGAATTATCAGCTAGATTCCAATCTGACAATAAAAATATACACCACTGTTAAGCATACAGTTCACCTCAGAAAGCAACAACAACAAAATATCACACAATGTATGCCTTTCTACTGGCAGACCCACCCAGCCACCCACGCCCCAAAGTGAGCACGATTGAAAACTACTTCAGCTTCAGAGAAAACGAAAACTGAAGTCTCCAGCACCTTATGGTTTCTAAGCACAGGGAAACATGGCAGAGGGGAGTGTGGGAGAACAAAATGGGCAAGTCCATGATTCGCTCTTCAGTAAAGTCCACCTATGCGCACCTGCTTTAAAACAGAATGTCTGACTTGTGGTATGGGGCATTGTGGGGAAAAATGATATTCAGAATTTCATAAAATTTTGGCAGATTCTCCAAAATTCAAAGATTGGAGATAATCTATTCACACAATCATTTCCTAGAACTTCATAAAATAATGAAGTAACACCATAATGGTGGAGAATGTGACAAGGAAAAGGAGGTTGGAAGAGAAAGGAATATTCTTTTTATTTTTTCTCACCAAATTACTAATGTTTAATGGGTCCCTGGAAAACAAAAAAATCCAAAATGTATTTTGGCAATGAAAGCACTTTATAGACTGAGTACTCCCAAACAGTAGTATTTTCTTCAACACACTAAAAGGAGTATGTAATTCTAGCATAAGCCAACTTTTCTAAAATCACAACAACAACAGTGCCCATCTGCACGAGGTCTGATTTAGTGCTCTAAAATGGCAGATAATACTGCTACTTAAAAGAGCACTGTGCTCATAAGAGGGTAAGGATTTATTCAGCAAAAAAGGCATTTGTAAGTTAAGTTATAATGGTGAAGAAATTCAAAGTGCACCTCTTTCTTTTTCAAAACTTTATGGAGAATGGGATCTCATTTTATTATTAATTTCTCTTCTTCTTATAAGGAAACCAATTCAAACCATCCCTGACTTACATAAAAATAATAAAATCTTACATAAACCTGTCTATGGCCTGAGAAATTTAAGGAAATTCACTAAGAGATTTGTGCTTAAATTGTTTCTCTCAGAGAGCAGGTTACTTTTTAAGAAGAAATCAACCTCTAGAAAAATTTTTTAAGGAAGGGATTTGTTTCTATTTTCACTAAATAAGAATCATTTTTATCTAAAAGTTTGTACATAGCATTAAAATCCATTTAATAAATTTAACTTCTAAATAAATACTAACAATTGGTATTATAAAATATGATCTGGTACATTTGGTGAATTGAGGACTTACTATGTAAGTTTCTATTTTACATTAAGAAAAATGAAATTGTACACTTCATATACAATTATGCTTACTTCACATCATTTATTCAGAACATCAATTGCCTAGGATATTTGCACAATTTTCAGCCTTTTAAAAAGTTGTACCAAAATTAAAAATCATTAGATGTGATACTGACAAATGAGGAAAACAACTCCTTATCAGCTGAATGAATAAGTCAAATAAAAATGCTTGGGAAAACAAGTACTATATAGGTAATACAATTAATTACAAATTGCCTTTTGTTCATTAGAAATGTCTGTTTTAATAATCTTGAAAGTGATGCATAGGTGGGGTCTATGTGATATGTGTGTCTTCTGTAATGCTGACATTACCAGATTACACAGGCTTGGGCTAACACTGCACCACAGACAGTACTGAGAATGTGCCATATCTATAATGCCATTGATGGTTATGGACTGGGTACCAAAGTGCTGGACTTCCCATCTTGTCTCCAGTGTCAGTTTATCTTTAGTTGGGTGGAGATGAAGCGTTTACCTTCCCCGTGGTTTCCTCAATAAAGAGCAGCTTCCGAAGTATATTTGCATAAAATGGTCCATACACTTGTTTGTTGAGATTCACGATGTTTGCATATTGAGAGCCTAATGCTTCTAGTTCCTGCTGAATGACACTAAGGCCTCCTGGCACAGAAGGCATGCATTTTTGAGAGCTTGGAAGACAAAGTAGGCTTTTCATGTATAGCTGGATTCGTTTATCTGAAGGGGAAAAAAAAAAGGTATCTGTCCCATTATTTAAGAACATAATTTGGGGGAAGGGGAATGGAGGATTGAACCTGAGGCCTGGCAAATGCTAGGCAAGTGCTCCATCACTAAACTACACACCCAGCCCTTTATTTATTTTGAGACAGCATCTCATTAAGTTGCCCAGGCTGGCCTCCAACTTGAGATCCTCTTGCCTCAGTTTCTCAAATAGCTAGGATTATAGGCATGTGCCACTGCACCCGGCTAAAATACATAATTTTAAAAACAAGTAATTGTAGTAGGTTGATTGCAATAATGCTCCCAATTCTATACCCCTCCTTGCACCCAGCTGGCATTATAATTCCTCCCATCAAGGGCTAGAATGTGTTTCCCCATCCCTTGAACCTAAACTGGCCTATGACCTGCTTTGGCTAATATAGAATGTTATGGAAATGCTAGCATGCTAGTTCCAGCCTAGACCTGAAGAGGGATGAAATCCCTCTCTCCTTACCTACCATCACCATGTGACAAGGCTGACCTTACAGAGGATGAGATCAAGTGGAGAGAAAACTAGCTGCTCCATCTTACCACCCTGGAGCCAGTCAACTCCCAAACACCCAAGAGAGTCCAGCCATGATCAGCAGGACTACCAACCCAAGACACAGCTGACCACAGATGCATGGATGATCCAACAAGACCAGAAGAACCACCCAACTGCCCAAACAGACTTCTAGATAGTAAGAAATGCTTTTATTTTATTTTTGTAAGTTGTGTGGTTTGGGGAGGACTTGTTATTCAGCAATAGTTAACTGATTAAAAAAAAAAAAAAACACTGAGTACCTGTGAGATGGAATCTTTTACAAAAAAATCAATCGCAAATGTCTACAATTACAGTTACATGGACTGAAGCTTAGCACTGGCACGGCCGGTATGGCCCTCTCTAGGGTTTTTGTTTTTGATTTGATTTTTTTTAACAATAGAAGTCTCTTAAAATCAGGGAATTTCACAATGATATCCAAATTTTTGTTTCTTCATAAAAAATATAGAGCTCTATCACACTTAAGGGTTCAATTTACCACATGGCAAGAGTGACCATACATCTAGGTTTTCCCCAGACAGTTCAAGTTTACATCTGTTGTCACAGTATAATCAAAAAGAGCACTCTCAAAACTTGTACTTGTTTGGATAATAAATCGTGCAGTCACCCTGCACAAGGCCACCAATCAGAAGGCACTGAAGAAGAGCCGCTCCAGGTAGCACTGCAGTTTGCCACCTTCCCGCTGATTCAATGCTTCAGTTACCTGAGTCTGAAACAACTGCATGGAAGTATGCAAATGCACACATCTGTCAGGCTGGAGTCATACTGGGCAACGGGTACGAAGCAAACCAGATCTGCTCTAGCTCATACGGCTGCACGGACTCTGTTTACTAAGAACACACTGCATTGAATATGGACGACTGTGACATTAATGAAGCTCTTTATCTTCAATAACTTCTCCCCCAAATCACATGTGCCAGTCAGATCTAAAGTTTCCAACGTCCATGTCTCAGAAATGTTTTCTTACTAAAATGCCCTTTCATCTCATCTCATCTCTGCTCAGAGGCAGAACATCCCTCAATGTTGGGCCTAACATTACCTCCTTGCCATGGCTTTCCCTAGCATTTATTTCCTATCATGCCGTAACACTACCATTTAAGCCTGCTTCTCTTTCCTGTCTTAGACACTGGGCCCGCTGGGGGTGGTGAGGGCTATGTCTTTTTTGTCTTTATATTCCTGGTCTGGCATGTAGTAGGCACATCACAAATGCTGAATGAACTTAAGTGGAAATGGAATGAAAAAGGTTTATAAAGAAAAATACCAAACTGAAAACAATGGAGTCAATGATGAATGAGACTGGTGAAGGCAGGCACGAATAACTTAAGTCTTATCTGTGATGTTTCAAGAAAAATAGATTATTAATGTATCATGTGGAAAATTGAAAATTACTTTTTAAGAAGTGCAGATGGCTACAGGCATGCAAATAATTTACACAGTAAGTAATCCATAAATAATTTGACCTGGCTTTTGTACACAATTGGAAAAAATTTGATTTAAAAGAAAATTCCCTTTCTAATAATTATTTCAAAAGGTCAAGAATACAGTGAGAAGTACAATCCCTTTGGTAAATGAATAGCACATCAACTAACAACACCAGAAGATAGACTATGGGCACTCTGAACAGAGAGGAAATCCCTGGTTAATGAAGTTGAACCTTTCTTATATGCCAAGGATCTCTCTAAGTGTTTAATTTATTCTAGCCCCTCTGCATTCAGGAAATGCAGAGTTAACTGTGTACTAAGCTTCCCTTTAGACTGGTTGCCTGACTCTCACAGGTTTCATCACAGATATGGTCTGTTTTAGTCAGCTTTTCTGCTGCTGTAACTAAATGACCCGACCAGCACAATTGTAGAGGAGGACAAGTTTCTTTGAGGGCTCACAGTTTTAGAGGTCTTAGTCCATAGATGGCCAGCACCATTTCTCAGGGTTCATGGCAGAAGAGTGTGGGAGAGGGAACGAGCTCACATCATGATCAGGAAGCAGAGAGAGACTCCACTTGCCAGATACAAGTACATACCCAAAGCCATGCCCCAATTCCCACCTTCTCCAGTCATACCCACCACTTCAAACCACTCAGTTAATCCCTATCTGGGGATTAAATCACTGATTGGGTTAAGACTCTTACAACCCAATCATTTCTCCTCAGAACCTTCTTGCATTGTCTCATACATGAGCTTTTGGGGGACACCTCACATCCAAACCATAACATGGTTCGAACACTTTCCTGAAAGAAGGTTTAAAAAATAAACCCTTTCAAAATTGCTATTATACCAACAAGTGGTTCTGTTTCCTCAGTTTTAAAGTGAAGATTAAAGTGACAGAAGCACTTGTCCAGTTAGGAGCAGAGTCCCTGCCAAAGGCACGTCCTTGGCTTTTGAAACCAAAGAAGAGACAATGCAGTGAGTCAATCAAGTTGCTAGGCCAACGATACTCTGAATGAGGTTAAAAAAAATTGCTTTCAATTTGCAAAAGAAAAGGAAAGCTGACTGGGGAGAGACTGGTAGACTGAAGTTGCTTTTCTGGATTTTAAGAGGCATCTCCCACCTCCTTTCCCTCTCCCTTCTGACACTGCAAGTACTTTTCTCATCAAGCAAGAGCACAGGGCACATACTGTGATGCTCTGGCCACTTGGCCAACTGCAGCAGGGTTCCAGCTCTGATTGAAGTGCCAGTCAGAGCACTCAGAAATATGAGCTCTGGACTCAGGTTAAGAAAGAATCACAACTCTGCCCCAGTTAACTATGTGACCCTGGAGAGAGTACTTAACCTCTAGGTCTCCCATACATTCACCCATTCCACAAGTACTTATCAAATGTCATCTACAGACTCAGCATTGATACAGCCAGGAACAACCATCTACCCTTCCTCATAGGCACTAGTGGGGCTCTAGCAGTATGTGGTAGAGACTGCTAGACATTCTCCTCCTCTCCTCCTAGGAACACAATCTCCCAGGTTTAAACTCTTCATCTGGAGACTACACACTGTGAGGATAGATGTAAGTCAGCAGAGGCAGGTACACAGGTAAGGACTGTCACAGGTGGCTGTGTCATTATTATCAACTGTCCCCTCTCAGCAGCAGCTTCTTCTGCCACCCACAATGCTGTAGTGCTCTTCTCTCCTGGGAGCAGGACTAAATGAAGCCTCGGGCCACTCAAGTAGCTTGTATAGCCAGATCCCCAGCATTCCATATCCCCAGAGTAAGGACAAGAAAAGCCATTTGAGAACCTCAAAGAAATAATAAAATATGTCTGTATCCTTCAGGCACTCAGTGCTGTAACTGGAAAACTTGCACGTTAATACTAGTATGTCAGTATATTCCATTCTACACTCTTCTTCCTCCTAGTGTTTCTTCTCCAACTTCTGTAGTAGACACTTGCTTTTACCACACACCAGCCTCCTCCCTTTCTCAAGGTCATAGTGCACTGATTTTGTTTGGGAAAGCATTTCTTCCCTAATCTCATCAGGTATGAGAGGTGAAGCAGACTGTTCCTGGATTCAGGATGTGAGCACATGGCTCAAGTTTAAGTTTCTCCCCTCTGGCTACCATGACTGATTTGGGAATGGGACAAGACCTAGAGGTAGGCCAACTGAAGTCAACAAACCTCAATGTTGGGGAAACTCTGAGTTAACAGGGAAGCACTCCTTGATTTTGCCTGACTTAACCATGGACAGCGTGGGCTGAAGCTGAAGCCATCTTGCTGTCATGAGGAGAGATATAGGCAGCCCAGAGTTGGGAGGTGAAGGTGGGAAAACTAATGAACTTCATTAAGCTGAATGCCTGGTCTTTTCAGTTATGTGAGAAAACAAATGTTCTCTTTGCTTCAAGTAGTTTAGAAGTTTAGATTCTTTGTCACAGGTAACAGAAAAAGGCTAACAATCTGCACTTTCCCAACTCACCAACATGGCTTGCCACTAAGACATTTTCCTAGCCGACAAAAAAGAGCCCACCTGTCACACCTCCCAGTTTCTAAGTCTTTTTGCATTTTGTCTTTCCTGATCAGAAAGATGCCTCAGTTCCCTTAGGGTGGCTCACAGCAGAATCAATATCTACTTTCTGTGAACATATTGCCATCTGGTTTGAATTGTGCATTGATCTAGAATTTTAATGTTAGTAGCAGCACTGTGTCACTTCATTCATAACATCTGTTGGCTGGACAGTTAAAGACAGTAGGCCCTGAAACACCCCCATCCACCCCACTGCACATATATAAGAATCACTGAATCCCAGATCTTTGAAAATATTAATATTTATATATATTTTTAAAATTTATCCTCCAAAAAGCCAATATAAGCTGAATATTCTTTATCTAAAATATTTAGAGTTAGATGTCTTTCAGATTTTACAGTTTTTTTAAATTTGGGAGTATTTGTATGGATTTTACTAGTTGAGCATTCTTAATTTGAAAATATAAAATCTGAAATGCTACAGAACTGAAAGTTTTGTTGATGTGCTTAAGACTAAAATATGCCTGATCTTTAAAATTGGTCAAAAACAGCAAGTTAAAGCAAATTGGAACTGAGGCAGAAACCAATAAAAAAAATGGCCAACTCACCAATCAAAGACCAGATAGAATTGTCCTCCTCTTCAATGCTTGAAAATTGACCTATGAGATTAGCCTGAACTTCAGCATTTAAAGTGGGTAAACCCCTCTCTGTCAGGGTCTTGTTAACCTCAACACACGTCTGAAGACCGATGGAATTCAGGGCTTCCTTCAAGTTAAAGGGCCTACAAACATAAAATGAAACCCCTTCAGGTAAAGTTTTTGTTCTTCAGGTGATATTTGTTTGTTTCTTTAAATATAACAACTTATTTCAGATGTCTACCATTTTTTTTCTTATACCAAATAAATTCTTACAATTACTTCTACTAGAAGTAATTATAAGTTACTAGAAAGTAGTAACTCCTCCCAATCACCAACCCTTACAACGTAACAATTTAAAATGCATAAAACCACTCAGTTGTGCACACAGTGTCTTAATAGTATGAACCAAAAAATGTCCCTGAAAATAAGTCTGCAACTCTATTTACATACAGGTTATCAGAAAGGGAAAGAAAATACAAATTTACTTCTTGAAATAAACTTGTTGTTCTGAGTGGATCCATTCATACATTTCTTTTAAATGTGCTTGGAAAATGAGGTAGAATCAATTCATTTTTCTATGCCTGAGCAGAAAATCTAAAACACCAATCAAAAACAATGAAGCTATTCACAGGTAAATTACCTAAAACTCTTGACTGATCATGAGCAAAGAAAACAAACTCCTTCCCATTATTATTTTCAAGTAATCCCAAGTATACAGAGAGCCCTGAAAATTGTAAAAAGTAATTACGTAGTAGGTTATTTAATAGGTAAGGGGAAAAGGTAATAAGAAAGGGAAGTTATTAGATTCATACTATTAAGGAATGCTAATTGTAAATTATACTTCACTATCCAGAAAACATCTTTAAGGTGACTATGTGCAAAATGGGAATTAAAGGATAGGAAAAAGGCCAATGATAGGAGGCAGCACAATAAAGTGAACTAGAACATAAGCCATGGTGTCATGCAGACCTTTTACAAATCCTGGCTGTACCAGTAAACTTACTATATGCCTATATTAACTTTTTTTGTGTGCGTGGTGCTGGGGATTGAACCCAAGTCCTTGTGCATGCGAGACAAGCCACTCTACCAACTGAGCTATATCCCCAGCCCCTCTATATTAGCTTTTTGCAAATTGCATAGCAAGCGCTCAATGAGAAGAAGAGAAAAAAAAATGATATCATTATTGGCATCATTAACAGCAATAAAAAATAAGTCCTTTCTGTTCTTCTTTGACAGCAATCTATTAAACTTCTACACTGGACCTGCCTTTGAGGTTCTACAACACAGGGGTAGACTGTGACAAAAATTTTACTCCTGACTACAAAGTACTACACTAGCTTTCTTCTGCTTTTAATCAGTGAGTTCTCATTCTAAATGAAAAATTAAATTGTAGCATAAGCGAAGGCTTCCTATTCACAATGGAGGAAAAACCCTTGCTCATTTTTTAGATGAATCATCAAATCAAATATAAATGACATATGGGTCTATTAGTTATTTGGGACCATCTGTTTTTTCATATTATAGCTGTTATTATCCCATCCATAATGAGGACATTGAGAACTGACTGCATTCATTTCCTAATAAAGGAAAATATTAAATGAAACAGCCAGATGAAGCTATAAAGAGGGTGGTTTAACAAGTAAACAATTATTAATAGCCTATACTCACCATGCACAATATGTGCTGGACACCTATACTAAGTGCTTTACCTAAATCATCTTTAAAAAAAAATTCTTTTTAGTTATGATACAACACCAAGATACACCTGGTATCAAAAAAGCATAATCAAAAAAGCATGGAAATCATCCCACTCTGATTCAGTCCTCAGTACTTCCCACCTGCCCCACGCTCATCCCCTCCCTCTACTCTGTAGATCCCTCTTCATTCAATTTACAGTTTTTTTTTTTTTTTGGTTTTTTCTGTTTTTTTTTTTTTTGGCGGTGCTGGGGATCGAACCCAGGGCCTTGTGCTTGCAAGACAAGCACTCTACCAACTGAGCTATCTCCCCAGCCCCAATTTACGGTTTATTTATTTTTTTAATTAGTGTCCTGTGGATACACTAGATGCTGGAACCCACTGTGCCACATCCATGCATGTACATACAAAAGTTTGGTCAGATTCATTCCACTACTTTTCCCTTTCTGGTCCCTTCTTCTTCCTCCTCAAACCCCTTAGTCTACTCTACTAATCTTTCCTCTATTTTGATCAAAATCCCTTTCCCCTCTTTTTTTTTTTCTTTCTTTCTTCTTTTTTTTTTTAAATCTTCCCCTCCCCTTATTTCAGATTAGCTTTCACATATCAGAGAAAACAATGAATCACCTTAAGTTCTCACAATTACAAGGTAGATACAATTATTATTCTCCTTTGATGTAGAAAGTAAGGCTCAGAGTGGATTTAGGAATTTGTTCATGCACACTGAACAAGACCCTAACACAGCTGGAATTTAAGCACTGGTCAGTCTGACCTGAAAGCCTGTTCTCCTGGTAACCCATTTCTATATGCTCCATGTTCATAAGTAAGCACCACTGTACATTCAATAAATGTTTAATAAATAAAAGCTTCTGAAAATTAATGGTTACTCAGTGTGAGAAAACATTAACAACAGGAGCAATATGAAATAAATGAATATGGCAGGTTCAAATCAGAATCAGCAGAAAGGATGGGGCCTTGAGACAATCAGAGCAGGGATCAGGCCTTGGATTTCCCTTTTCTATTTGTGTAGTAACAAGGCAAATTCTATTCTTTCTCTAAGTTTCAGCTCAAAATGGGAAGTTTGGATCCTATAACCACTCAGGCTCCTATTATAGAATTTTATCAAGTAATTTATGTGCTCTGAGTATGGGACAGAAGGCTAGGTGCATCTTCATTCAACAACAGGAATAAAGAGGACATATTCCTGAAAATACCTGGAATGCAAACCAGCAGGAGAAGCTGACCCACATAAGACCCACAAAAACATCTGGTCAATGATAAAACTAGGAATTTTCTGACTTGGATAGGATTTCCGTGCAATGACCTACATGCAAAATCTAAATGGGACTCTTTCATTCAATGAAAGTATGATACTGGAGATGCATCTGTGAAAAACAAAACATTCACTAGACTTCTGTCACATCTTTGAAGGACAGAATTGTCCCACTTCTAAAGATTTCATAGCAGGTTGGATTGGTAAACGCAGTAAACATTCACTGCAGAAAAACAATGAAATAAGAACAATTGAACCTGGGAAGACCTCTTTGATAGGACACTTCTAAACACAGGGCTCAGAGGATTTCTATTTTTTGTTTTTGCCACTCTGTTCTCAAAGTGCTGCCATCATAAGTAGCAACACTATACTCACTCTGGAAAATACCTCTTCCTGACTATGAAAGGACATTTAAACCTTCAGAGATATGAAAAGAAATTCTATAAGAAGGTATAAAATAAGCTTCTCTAAAGCACAGGCCTGAATGTCACATCCAGATGTCCAGGGTTATCCTTGGTTCTCTGAAACACGTGTAGAGTCTTAATATATGGGCAAACAGATACAAACACTGGGAACTTACTGTTTGTTCATGCCTTCAAGTAGAACAGCTGAAATCCTTTTTAGCCTGTCTGCAAGCTGAGGGAAGCCTTCTGTAACAGCACCCACCATATTCTTGGTAATTAGGGACAGGCAGGCAATAATTTTCAATTGATTCAGCTTTTCTGTCAGTTCCTGAAGTCGTGCTCCATCTGTCACAAGTGTCTGCATATTTATTTGAAATGTAAAAATAGAAAAGGAAACACAATACCATGAAAATGTAAAATAAGCAATGTCATATCCAAATTCCCATTCTTATCTGATTTCAGTAAAGTAAATAAACCATATACAACAAAAACAGGCTAGTCAATTCGAAGTTACAACTTAAGAATTATATTATTGGAAAACTTGGGGGAAGAAAAACAATTACTCACCTCTGGTAAGTCTTTTTTCTGATAATCCCACTGTAACAGTTTCAAGTAACTATTATTTAGCACCACTGTAGGACTCAAGCTTGATTTGGAGCTATTTTCAGCCCCAGGAGTTAAAGCAGTCTCAGAAATAGAAAGTAATTCTTCATTTACAGATTCTTTTATCCATTCTGTAGTTTGATCAAGAGCACCTAAGAGTAAAAAGGCCACAATTTGTTCCACAGCTGATCATCCCTTCAATGGTGTATTCCATGTGACAGACGCATGTTGGGTGATAAGCATGACAGAAAGACACAGTAACCTCCCTAGTCTAGATGGGGAGACAGTCCTGTAAGCTAACAGTTAATTATAATAGGATGCCATTTATGCTAGAAACACAGGAGAAGAGCAGGAAGCAGAGACTGTCCAGGAGAGAGTCTACAGGAGTAGTTCCATAAGTGACATGAAGGCAAAAATCAAAGAGGAAAGGGTTGGGATTTCAGGCAAGAATACCCACACAAGGAGCTGGAAAAGACAGCATGTGGCACATTCTGGATACTACCAGCAAATCTGTATTTCTGGTCCATAATGAATTACGAGAAAGAGTGGTAGCAGATGGCACTGGATGGGTACTCAGAAGTGAGCCCACAAATAACCTTGAGTTTTATGCTGATAAGGTATTTAAGCTAACAGCATTGTGAAACATTTTGGGGTCCTGGACCCCTATGAGTGCTTGATGAGAGCTATACTTTTCCCAAGATGCATGTGTTTGCTTATGCACATGCCCATAAATACTTTTCATTCTGTCATCATATTCATAGACCCTAGGTTACAAACACCAGCTATGGGAACAGGGAGCCTGCATAATTGTTTCAACATGGAACTGATATGATCAGATATGTATGTAAGAAATATTACTTAGGAGGACTGAATTAGTGGAGGAAGAGTGGGCTGTTGCAGTGGTTCAGACAATAGTGAATAGACAAGAGCAATGGAAGGGGGGGGTAAAGGAGGGAAAATAAATATTTAGGGAGAGCACCTGCAGGTCTTGGTAACCACTTAAACCTAGAAAGTAAGAAAGGAGGATTCTAGAATTACTGCCAGATACCTGCATGGGGCAGCTAAATGAATGTTTATGCCATCTACCAGGAAATGGAATATAGGGTAGGGTTCCTGAAATATATCCTGCCCGTGACCTTTCAGAGGTCACCAGCAACCTCCTGATCCTCAAATCCACAAACTAGTATCTAAATTCTTTTTTGTTTTACATCTGTCTAACACATGCCCTCTGGGCACACCCCTTCTGACCCACTCTCTCCTGGTTTCCTCTTCTTTTACTGATTCTGAAAATGCTGATGTTCGTAAGGACTACTCGATTCACCTTGATTTGTTACCTCCCTATCTCAAAGGACATCTTACTCATTTTCATGGTTTCCCTTCCATCCATACCCCAGAAGGCTCTCAGATCTATATCTCCAGCCCTTATTTCTCCCCTGAGCTTTTGATTTTCTCATTTGTAGAATGAGCAAGCAGAAGGAGAGTCACTGAATGTGAAGTTAGGAAGAGAAGTCCAGTAGCACACTGCTACGTGGTGTTTCCATTATCTGATTCAGGTGTGAAGACTCTCAAGACAATAGTAAGATAATTAGTAAGTGATAAACATAGCATTTATTTTACTTTTAAATCATTCTCATTTTACTTGTTTTTTTCAGACATAAAAATACATTTATGTTTATATACATAATGATTTCATACAATAAAATGCTCAGTTTTTAAACTTGTTTGGTGTGGTGAGTTTTGATCATGCTATATATGTGTACAACTACCACAAGACACAGGCCATCTATGTTGCCCTAGAAAATTCTCTCACCTCACATTCCAGCCAGTTTACATTCCATTCGACTACTTTAAACTATTAACCCCATGAATTATTTCTCTGTTCCAAAGTTTGATGTAAATGGAATCATACAGTGCCTAACTTAGCTTTTGAGATTAATCCATGTTGTCTGCATAGCTCATTCTTTTTTTTTCAGAACTTTCAAAAATAACCTTTTTATTCTGAAATAATTTTCCTAAAGTCCTTTTTTAGTTGTCAATGGACCTTTATTTTAGGTCCTCAGGCCTATTCTGAAATAGTTTGAGACTCAAAAAGCTGTAAAAATAGTGCAAAGAGTTCCGGTATGCCCTTTACTATGCTGCTCCCAATGACAACCTCTTATATAACTACAATATATTGTCAAAACCAAGAAACTGACATTATTGGTACACTACCATTAACTCGGACACAGATTTTATTCAATTTCCACTAGTTTTTACATTCATTTTTCAATGTTTTTATTAGGGCATAATAGTTAAACATAATGGTGTGGTTCATTTTTATGTGTGTGTGTGTGTGTGTGTGTTTTATTTTTATTTTTTTGGTACTGTGGATTGAACCCAGGGGTGTTTAACCGCTGAGCCACATCACTAGTCCTTTTTTAAGTTATAGATGAACACATTCCCTTTATTTTATTTCTTTTTATGTTACGCTGAAGATTGAACCCAGTGCCTCATACATGCTAAGCAAGTGCTCTACCACTGAGTTACAACCCCAGCCCCATTTTTATAAAATTATTTTTTATTTTGAAACAGGGTCTTGTTAAGCTGCTGAGGGTTTTGAACTTGCAATCCTCCTGCCTCAGGCCCGCCTCCCCCCGAGTCACTGGGATTGCAGGCATGTGCTACTCACTCAGCTTTCATGTATTTATGTATGCATATAGTTCTATGAAATTTTGTTACACACATGAATTCATGTAAGCATCATAATATTGAACAATAACAACAACAACAAAAATCTCCCTAAGGGGCTAGGAGTATAGCTCAGTGGTAGAGCACTTGCCTAGGAGGTACAAAGTCCTGGTTCAATCCCCAGCATCATAAAATAAAAATCAAATTAAAAAAACTCCTCAATGTTCACACTCTCACTCCAATCCTAACCTCTGGTAACCACTGATCACTTGACTTATGTAAATTTGAAAAGTTATAAAAATGGAGAAAGGTGGTGGTGATCATAAGAAAAGCAAAGGGACATCAATAGAATACAGGAAAGGGACCAAGGAGCAGGAAGTTAAAAGGAAGGGGAAGTGCTAGGGAGGGATACTGGCCAAATTATATTGTTATATTGTGTGCATGTACTAACATATACCAATAAATCCCACCAATATGTACAACTACAATACACCAATAAAAAAATGTGGAGAAAAAGGAACATTTTTTACACTATTGGTAGGACTGTAAATTAGTATAGCCATTACAGAAATCAGCATGGAGGTTCCTCAAAAGACTAGGCATAGAACCACCATATGACCCAGCTATACCACTCCTTGGTATTTATCTAAAGAGTTAAAGTCATCATACCACAGTGATACATGCATTCCCATGTTTATAGCAGTATAATTCATAACAGTCAAACTGTGAAACCAGCCTTGGTGTTCATCAGCAGATAAATGGATAAAGAAAATGCAGTAAATATACACGAATGGAGTTTTATTCAGCCATTAAAAAATGAAATTATGTCATTTGCAGGGAAAGGGGTGGAAATTGAGACATTGTGTTAAGTGAAATAAGCCAAACTCAGAAGGTCAAAGGCTGTATGCTTTCTCTCAAATATAGACGCTAGAGAGGAAAAAGCAAAGGAAATGTGGTGGTGATCACATGAAAAGCAAAGGGATATCAATAGAATAGAAGAAAGGGAATGGGCAGGTGGGAGAGGTGACAGAAGAGCTAGGAACGAATATTGACAAAAATATATTGTTAAGTTGTATACATGTACTAATAAGTAACAACAAATCCTACTATTATGTACAACTATAAGGCACCAATTAAAAATGTGGAGAAAAAAGTTATATAAATAGAATTGAACAACACAACTGTTATGGACCAAATGGATCCTTCCCCACCCATCTCAAATCCATATGTTGAATCTGTAAATCCCAGTGTGCTGGCTTGATATGTAGCCTTTGGGAGGTTAATTAGTTAGATGAGGCTCTAAGGATGGGGTCCTCAGGATGACATTGTTGCCTTCATAAGAGGGAATGCGAGATAGCTTACTCTTCTTCTTTCCACTTGCATACACTGAGACAAGGACAAGTGAGAAGATGACAGTGGTTTGAAAGTCAAGAGGAAAGCTCTCACCTGCCAGCATCTTGATCTTGGACTTCCTAGCCTCCACAAAAATAAGAAACAAATTTCTGTTGTTTAAACAACCCAGTGGGGCTGGGGTTGTGGCTCTGTGGTAGAACACTTGCCTAGCATATGTGAGGCACTGGATTTGATCCTCAGCACCACATTTGAAAAATGAATAAAAAATAATGGTATTATGTCCATATACAACTAAAAAATATTTTTTAAAAGATTTAAAAACCCAATCCAGTGTATGGTATTTTGTTATAGAAGTCCCAAAAGACTAATACAGTGAGCTTCTGAGACTGGTTTTGCTCATTCAGCATCCGAGTTGTGTGCATTTCTTTTCATTGTTGATGAGTAGACCATTGCATCAATGTACCCTCATTTGTTTGTCTTGCTTATCTATTGAAATACATTTGGGTTGCTTCTAGCCTGGGGTTATAAACATAAGGCTGCTATGCACATTCATGCACAGGTTTCTGTAGTATTAAAATCACTGGGTTATATGGTAGAGTTTGTTTAACAAGAAATTGCCAAACTAAAACAGAGTCCCACCTTTGCTTTTAATGTAATTTATTGTGATTAAATATAATTCAAAACATAAATCTAACTTAATATGTAAATTCTATTTTTATTTAATATAATTTATTTGATTTATATAATTTAAAGTTTATTAATGGTTGTATTTACTGGCCCACAAAATTCCTGAAAATGTAACAAGTGACTCCAAAGTCAGTACCAACAACATTCAGCACACCATTGAAGTGTGTGTCAGATTATTAACTAATAATAAATTTTGACTATTTCTCAAATAGAATCCAATGTAAGGAATCAGAGAAGTATTTTATGTTGATTTCTTGAAATAGATCTGACAAGAACCTAAACATCCCTTACAGTAGAGAGGCTGATCAGCACCAGTCTGTTCTGCACCAGTTTAGAAAGTAACACAAGGAATGGGGAAGCAACTTGACTGTGTGGTCAAATTTCCATTGCAGATGAATGAATTTCAAGCACAATCTAATATAAAAGCAATCAACATAGGACTCAGAACCTGTGCTAAGTTTTCCCCTACAGGATAAAGGATTGGTGCAGTGATTGGCAGCCTGGCCTTAGAGCAAGACAGTCTCAGTGGAAGTCTAGCCAATATCAATGATTAATTGGATGCCTGGGGCAAATTACTTATGAGTTCCTGGTTTCTACACCTGTAAACTGGGTATAATAATAATTCCTTCCTGCAGGAATCGGAAAGATTCGATAAATTAATACATGAGCAACACTTAGAACCATTTTGGTATGCAGGAAATGTCCAATAAGTTTTAGCAATTTTTAGATTATCTCGCTTAACTCTCCATACATCTTTAGAAGGGGGATTACAATCTCCACTTGAATTGGTTTTGATGTCTGAAGCTCAGGAGGTCCCAGTCAGGTTCTTTTCCTGTCATATAACAGCTGCCTCATTGTTGAAGTTACCTGAGACGGAAGAGATCCCCATGGCAAAAAAAGAATGGGTAGGCTGAGCAGTGGATTTGTTAAGATTTCTGGGGAATCTGACTTTATTATTATTTTAAGGACCAACTAGTGTGGCTAGGTTGAGGGAAAAGAATCTCAGCAGATCCTCTAAAGAAAAGTCAATGCTTTTAAAGAGGAGATGCTATCAAGAAAACACACAAACTAAAAATCTAGTTCACTCAGGATGATCCTTAGAATTTGGCAAGGACCATTATAGAAGGAAAGATGAGAGAAGGAAGGTAGCAAGGCAAGGAAGAGGTCACTGAACTTGAGTCTCATGATTAATGTACTAATGTGACTTGAAAGAACGTGTGCCAATGTCTGGTTAGGCTGCTCTTTCACTTTAAACAAATTTATTTATCAAGTTCAATTCTTCTGCATTAAAAATATGTATCACTAGAGATGAGATCTTGAATTCATTTAAGTACATGCCACTTAAATATTAAATAGAGTATGGATTATCATCAGATGCCTAAGAGTTATCATTAACAGAATTTTCTCAATATTAGTAGTTTCTGGGGCTGGGGAGATAGCTCAGTCGGCAGAGTGCTTGCCTTGCAAGCACAAGTCCCTGGGTTCAATCCCCAGCACCAAAAAAAAAAAAATATTAGTAGTTTCTGTTGATAAATAACTACAACCCACACAGAATTGCTCCAAAAGGTGCCTCTGCAAGTGCCTGCTTCTGTGTGCGAAGACAGCCCCCTTCAGACAATGGAAAGAGGAAGGCACCCACCATCCACCATGACCTACTGAAGTAGACCACTTCCACATACAAAATCACCCTCTCTGGCTCAATTGCCACCACACTTCCTTGTTTACTGAAGCCCAAATTGTCCTGGCATGAAGATGTTTCTTTGAGTCACCATGAAATGAATTTATTCCAATGCTTGACCTTCAACAGGGTGCCTCAATCTTGGCACTTGACATTTTGGGCTGGATAATTCTTGGCTGGGAGCACTGTCCTGTTCACTATAGGATGCTCCGCAGCATTCCTAGCTCCTACCCACTAGATGCCAGTGGTACTCCATGCAACCCACCTCCCTCACCTGCTAACCCACTGCTAGGTTGGGACAACCAAAAGTGTCTCTAGACATGACATGGCTCCATGTCCTCTGGGGGCTGGGCTGGGAGGAGCTAAATCGCTCCTGGTTGAAAACCACTGACTTAAGATGACAGGTTGATATTTATTTTTGTTTACATCTTCCAAGCTTGAATTAAATATTTCTTATATCATAAACTAAATAAAATCATACTGAAGGCTATTCCAGATGGCTTAAAGTTGGGAGGTAATATTTCTTTCCTGGACTGTTTGCCTTAGGGAAAAATCCACTTTATTTTATGTTAGCCCCAGTTCTAAGGCATCCCACTAGAAACAAATTGGTTTTTATATTCCAGTACTTATATAAAGTTATGTATTTAGTAGAATTTATAAGGTCGCAACTGCTAAGAAATGCTGACAGAACACAGGTGCAGATTAAAAGGCAGAGGGCAGAGAGAGAAAGAAAGAATAGATTGAAATTCCTTCTCAGATCCAGCACTTGAACAGGGATAATTTATGAGTAGCTGTTTGCCACACTGAAGCCACAACACCCCCAGAATTTCACAATTCTATTCTCCTCTGGCAAACGTTGTTCTTGGTTTGCTAGTTCTGTTTATAAAGATGTAAAAGACTTGCAGTCTTTTATTTAAAAGGCATCCAGCAGAGAAAGCAAAAGTGGAAATCATAGTGGATATAATTACAAAGTGGCAGTAATAAGCATTTAGATGGCAAGTTTAATCATTCAGGGTTGACACATTTAAAAGCCCATTTAGTTATCTTGAACAAAAGCAACAGTGTGGCTTAGTGGTTCTCAATTTTGGCTGACTTCAGAATCACCCTGGGAGCTTTAAAAAGAAAAATAATGATACTGGGCATAGCTCCTGGAGATTCTGATTTAACCAGTTTGAGGTGGGGCTCTGGCATCCCATTTTAATATACCAGGTGATTCTAAAATGAAGTCAGACTTGCCTAAGACTGGTAAAGCAGAAAGAGCATGCATTTACAGCAGAATATCAGCTTTTCTCTCTGGGATCTGCTGAGATTTCATGCCCACAAGCTAACACACTGACTGCTCCAAGTGGCTCCAAAAGCAAAGTCAACTCACAATTATAACATTTATAACCTTTTTTAAGGGGACAGGAGTATGAGCTTTACCATTCACTCAACTATTCAGTGATAACTATTGAGCATCGACTATGCGCCAGGTATTGTACCAAGTACTGGGGATTCACAGATGAATAAACATAGCTCCTGCACTCAAGAATGTTCTGGTGGAGTAGCAATGACTTTACAGGTGCATTTACTTAAGTGCCCTAATCTTCAATTAGAAACATGTTGCCGCCCTTACCCAAGACATCTGCTCTTTTTTTTGTCTAGCAACACCTCACCTTCATTCTTTTGGCATTGATTTTCTTTGAGAAGCCATTTTCCCTCATTCCATGTTTTCCTTTCTTGAATATCAATTAGGAGGCCTGGCTAGGATTAGCCTATCTTAGTCATATGCCCATCAAACTTCCAGGATTCTGAATGTGACTAGAGTGCCAGGGATGGTCTGTACATGTTAACATTCTGATGATAAAGCCTTACTTTCCGTTGACTTTACTATACTTTCTTGATGCTCTTTTGGTTTCTGGCATTTAGCTTCTCCTTTGATTCTATGAACTGCCCCAATTCTTCCATTCATTTCCGTTTTTGCTATATCAGCTAGGATTGTTTTCTATAACCCAACTAATACAACACAAAACAAAAATTCCAAAGAAAGTAGCAGAAGTACAGCTTGGTTTAATTTGGACTTAGGAGACCTGGCTTCCAGTTCTAGTTTTACTGCTTTTTAAAGGTGGACTGATTTTAAGCATCAGTGTGCTCTTCTTTAAAATGTTCCTGAGTGACTTTTATGCCAGGAAAAGACCATAATGGAGTTTGGTAAATTTCTGAAAAAGATTATGTCTGTTCCATAGGATTTTTTTCTTCGCTTTTTCTTTTTCTTTCTTTTCTTTTCTTTCTTTTTTTGTGCTGGGGATCAAAGCCAGGGTTTCTTTCACTCACGAGGCAAGTGTTCTACCAATAAGTTATAATCCATGAAATAAAATTCATGAAAACAACAGATATGCTATTTTTCCTTGGGCAAAATAAAATACTTTCCTGGAGTTCATTTAGAAATCCAGTGTTATTTATCAGTATTAATTTTCCAATAAAATTATAAACATATAAGAAAAATGTATGCACAAACATACTACTTCTGTCCTGTGTCAATCTGTGAGGCTCTTATTTTGATATTAGGGCACAGGGACTGGCTTTTGGCAGAGTGACTTGGGGACATAATTTACAGCTGACACGTACTCTGCTTCCTGCACTCTTGAATGCTCCAGCTGGACAAAAATGACGTATATGCATAGCTGAATTTAGTCTATTCTTAAAACTCTGGAAATGGCCAAGTCAATGTGAAAGATGCAAATGAATTAGGGTCATTAACCCTGGGTTTTAAGAGAGAAGTAATTCATCTGAGATGAACAAAATGATAATTCAACTCCATATTAAGAAATCTGCTCAAGATTCCAGGTTATTTTAGTTCCAGACATGGGCAAATCTGTACACACATGTACAGACACAGGCATACAAATGAAGCTCATCACTTAGGACATCACTGCTAAGGACACAGACGGTAGAGTTCAGGTTTCAGATTCAGGTTCTATGTAGGATTCTACTTCTCCTAATACTTTCCCTATAAGAGCCAAAATAACAGAGTCCTTGTAATTTTTGTTGTAAAAAGATATTTAGAATCTAGTGCCATCTGCCAGCTGAAACCAGAGATCCCTCTGCAATATTCCCACAGATGGTATCCTGTTTGAAGAGAGGCAGGACCCCAGAGGGTGGACATGCACATGCTTTGAGGAAGAGACATGTCTGGCTCCATCCCCTGGTACAAGTGCCTTAATCTCAACTTCCTCATTTGTAAATGAGGATGATGACAGTATCAACTTCATAGAACTGTTGTGGGCTTGAATGAGCTGATGGAGTGTTTGGCACATGTAAGGACAAGGCATGTCCTAAGAGCTCAAATAAGGTGTTAATTAGTACTGACTGCTACTAGCAATAGCCAGGCCCATTTCAAAGTTAAAACAGCTCCAACTGTTGGGAAGGTCAAAACCAGCTGTCTGTTACATCCCCTTCACAGATCCTAGTCTGTTCCACGGGGCTTAAACAAAGTCTCTGAATGGCATCCAAGGGGAGAGTGGTACCATGGACCACTGGGTCTCCATGTCACCAAGCAGAACATGCCCAACTTTGCCACTGTTCCCAACACGGCCCTCCATATGTGCACTTCCCTGGGTGCTCCAGCTTGCTGGAGCCCCTTTAGAAGTGGCTTCCCTTCTGCTTTATTTCCATAAAAATTCTGTGTTGACCATTGTGACAGAAAAACTTACCCTAATGAGGATAAGGGGTGGGGAAGGGTGGATCACCTTACTCAGTCTTGGACTGGTGCACACTGAATCCCAGAGACTAAAGACAAGGGTTTGTCAATGAGCAATTAGTCGACTTCTTGCCAGCAGTGCAACATCTGGCACCTCAATTTCTTCACCATGGGATAACAGTAGCTACCTCGCAGGGTGAGAGGTAACTGTGAGAATCCAATGAGGCAATACTTCCTCTATTTCCATTTTTCCCTGGCCCTCCTCCAGTCTCGTTTTAATGCCCATGAGTCCACTGAAACTGCTCCCATTAAGGTCATCAACTCTCCTTCAATATTTAGTCATACCCAATTGTCAAACCTTGACCTGCCTCATTCTGGACTACTTAGCAGCCCCCTGCCCCATCCCACTTCTCCAAATACCACTTTCTTCACTTGTTTTATAGGTTGTCACCTCCTCCTGACTTGCATACTACCTCTCTGGCTATTACTTCCTTCACAGTCTACTCCCCTCACCCTATAGATACAAGAGTCCCAGGCCAGTCCCCTCCGTGTCTACAGACCCCCCACAGTCTCACCCCATGTAATAATCATGATAAGTGCAGAGACCATGGAGCCAAATGTCTGCGTGAATCCAGTTCCATACCTTACAAGCAATTTTAACCTTCCATGTTTCAGTTTCACATCCACAAAGTAGGGGGTAAATTCCTACAGTGTTTTAAAATTTAAATTAGTTAATACAGGCAAAGTGCTTAGAATGTCATAAGCACTTAACTATTATCCATTTCCATGCCTTTATATACCATAAATATGCCCAAATGAATACCCATGATTCCCAGCACCCTCCAATCTCTTATATCTAAATGTCTGCCTGATAGCTCCACACTAATGTCAAACAAGATTTCAAAGTTCATACAAGAAATAAAAAAACTGAATTCTTGATTCCACATCATCTCTTAACTTTCTTTCCTCTGGTATCCCCCATCTCACTAAAATACATTACTATTTACCCAGTAGTTCAGGTCAAGAGAGTCATCTCAACTCCTCTAACTTCCCTCATTCAACCTTCAGCAAATCTTACTACTCTGCCTTCAAAATACACCTGGAATCTGAACTCTTCACACTACTTCCACCACTACAACCTGGAACAAGACACTATTATTTCTTGTCTAATACAATCCAATCAGTATCTTTATTCTTGTACAATCTATTCCCTACCCAGGAACCAGAACATTCTTCAAAAACAAAAATCAGATGTTGGTCCCCTGCTCAAAAACTTCTCACTGCACTTGGAATAAAATCTAAACTACTCTCACTACTAACATGGCTCTCTGTTGCCTGCATCTCCCTCCATGCTCCCCTTGCCTACTCCAGTCATAATGCCTGCCTTGTGTTTGTCAAACTTCATAAGCAAGTTTCTGCTTTGGCATCTTTTTATTTGAAGTTCTCTACACATCCTTTCCTCATCTCTTTGTGATCTCCTCTAAAACGTTATTTTCTAAAGAGGCAACCCTTCTCCATCCTATCTAAAAATACCACCCTCATTCCTGCCCAGTTACTATCTGTCCCCTAATAACACACCTGACAATATTATGTTTACTTGTCATGCCTATTAGCAAGTCAGCTCTTTGGGGCTCTGACTGTTTTGTTCACTGTGGCAACCCCATAGCACCTAAACAATGTCTAGAACACAGCAGGTGCTCAGTAAACACTTCTTGAATGAATGAAAAATTAAATAGTGCTTAGCATAGTTCCTGGGACAGAGTAAACAACTTAAGTTTGTGTGTCTCAAAATGATTGAAAGCAAGGCCAAAACAGTGAAACTAGGCAAAGTGTCAAAAATTAGAGTATCTTATTGTCACCCAATATTAATATAAATACACATTTTATTATACTTACTTGGAGTTTCTTCTAAAATTTCCTGAAACTTGGTTCTCTCATATTCTACCAGCTGGCGTTGAAGGTGTGGTCTGATACTTCTAATTGTAAAATTGACCATGTCCATTTTCATGAGGTCCAGGACATGGAATATTTGTCTAAAAATTTTAAATTAAAATAGGTGATTAAGAAGTTAAGCAGAAGTTAAGCTGAAATTTAATAACAATTACCTATGTGTTGAAGTCTGTAAAATATAAACATCCCAAATATGATTTTGAAATTTCAATTATCATTTGTCAAGGTCACTTTTCATAGAATTTATACATGTGTATTCCAAATGTTTCTTCCACAGGTCTCAAGAATATTTATTATAGCAGATATAATACTTTCAGCTGATCCATTAAGGCCAGTCACAAACAGAGAAAGACAATAAGAAGAATCATCAATTAGCCTTAACAATGACATAAGAAAAAGTCAAGAATAAATTTTCATTTGAAAACCCCTGAAATTTTAAGGAGCCTTAACATAGTGTAGAGGGTTTATATTTCTAAGGAAACAAGAAAGAATAAGTAAATCAACAAAACAAAGAAGGGAGAGGGTAGTGAGGCACCAAGGGAAAATATTTCTAAAAAGAGTTGGGCAGTCCTGTGCTCAAATCCAGCTTTGCAACTGAGCAGATTTTTGGCCATGCAGAAGTTACTCAAAGTCACTGGACCCGAGTTTCCTCATGGGTGAAAGAGGAGGACACCAACCTTGGAGGGATATTATGAATAGTCAATGAGATAATAAATGTAAAGTGCAGGGGGCAGTGGCACACAGCAGGTGCTCAATAAATGACCAAGATGAACATCACGGATTTGGCATTTTATATACACAGTAAGACACCTGGAAGCAAGTTGTGTGCCAGAAAGGAACACAACTCTAAGAATAAAATATATCAAAGCCCAATTTACAGACAAAGAAAGTGTCACTTTGAGAGACTATCAACTTGACTTAAGACACAAAGTAAGTTACCTGCTACATACAGATCAATTTCCTTTTGCTACCTTTCCAAAACAATTACATAAAACTCAATTCCTTAATGTGGGAACATCATAAAACATATATTTAAAAAGGGAAGAAAAGTTCCCATTAATGGGAAAAAGTGTTGTAGACTTTTCTTTCCTCTTGGATCAAGTTGCTGTCTACACAGCTAAATTAGATTCTAGCAATTTAATGTACACCTCACTTCCTCAGGGAAACTGCAGCAAAGATGGTTAGTTGGGTGGGAGGGGTGGGGGGGAAGGGAAAAAAAAAAAAGAAACATCATTACCCTATGTAAACGTAAAAAAATAAAAAAAAAATAAAAAAAAAAAAAAGATGGTTAGTTGATGACCAAAGGTTCATGTTACCTCTCTGCAGAGAGGTACCTCTTTTTCTGGCTGCAAAAAGTATTTCCAGACAGCAGTTACTTTCCCAGGTCCCTCTCAATCTAGGTGGGACCATGTGACTAGCCTTGAACAAAGAAGTGTCACTTTAGGGCTGAGGTGTTTACCCATTGAGTCTACCGACCCCTGTGGTTTCTTTCCATTCCCTAGCTGAATTGAGAAGACTCTGTAAACATTGGGGGAAAGTAAGGAGCTTGGGTCCAAATGGCATGCAGAAGGTCGCCAAACCAAGAACTCCTGAATCAACTGTCATGAGTGAGAACAAACTATTATTAATTAAATCACTGAGAATTCAGGGTTTAGGTGTTAGAGCAGCTAGTGACCCTTACTAATAAAGATGACTTCCTAGACCCTTGATTAGATTAAGACCCTCTGCGGAGGCTCTATTAAGACCCTCTATTTCTCTTCCATACCACTTACCATGACTATAATTCACAGTTCAAGACCTGTCTCCCTGTGAAACCGTAAACTCCCTGGTGCCGGGACTACATCTTTGTATCACAGCATCCCCAGGGCCCACTACATGCCAGCCAACAACCTTGCCAGACCATTCTGTCTGAAAACTGCACACACAGTAAACAACTGACTTACTCCCTGTTTATGTGGTTTTCTTAAAGGGTCAAGAATTCCTTTGGGAATTCTCAGTGATAGCATGCTTACCTATTATATGTGAGGCCCTGAGTTTGATTCCCAACACTGCCAAAGAGAGAATTCTTTAGGAAGACCAGTTATTATTCTGTGTTCCCCAATGCCCACACTTCCTTTCTGAAGGAACACAAAGATACTGTAAGAAAATTCAAGAAACAAAAGTGCTAACCTCAGCAACTCCACAATGTTGCTAGAGGCCTTTAACTCTCTGATATCATCATCTCGCACAGGAGCACACAGCTTTCCCATTGTACTGATGACGTAGTTGGCCAGGCCTTGGATGTCGACAGCACTGTGCTCAGCCTGTTGCCTAATGAGGTCTGTGTCCAAAACTTCACAGATTTGATTGCGAAGCCGGTTCCCACCAGGAGTCAGAAAAGAGAGAAGAATCTACACAGGGGAAGCAAGAAAAATTAACAGGGTCATTGCATGAATAAAGGTTGTCACTTTCCACTTTTGTGTCTAGATGACCAAGCTCCTTATCCATATTATAATGCCCCGTGATGCCACAGATAGTGTCTTTGCCTGGGTGGTGGATCAAAGGAGCATACCAGCATCTCAGCTCTAAGAAGAAAGCTCTATTTCTTAATCAAAAAGTCTATGGAAAAGTAGTACAAATAAGTTGTAGATTATGGCTCCAAAAGTACCCTTGAAAAAAGAGTAGACAAAAACACCCTGTGGGGCCAATAAAGTATCTTTTTCATATAAAATATTATTTATTAGAAAAGCAAACTGTTTACTGAGTCTCCAATACACAGTGGACACTATGCTTACATATATAGCACATGGCTGGGAGCACAGGCTCTAAGCCACAATGCCTCAATTCAAATCCCTCTGATCCCTCAAAGCTTTGGGATACCAGGTAAATTGGAGAACTTGGTTTCTTTACATAAAATTATGGGAGTAACTACCTCAAAGAGTTACAGTAAAAATAAATAAAAATTTGGTGCATGATACGAAACAAGTGCCTTGTAAAAGTTAGTTCATTTAATTCTCATAACTACCCTGTAAGCACTCAGGAAATTGAGACTTGGAGTCCATCCCTAACTCAACCTATCTAACTCCAGAGTCTGGTCTGTGCTCAGCACTGCCCTGATCTCTGTCTTTGACCTTTTTATTCCAGTCTCCATCCCACTTCAGAAGGTGCAGGGAAAAACTCTTACTAGTGATTGTGCTCCATTTTTCAAAAAGAGTAGCTAATACCAAAGGATATGAAATGGTCTTTGCAGGGAGTTTGGGGTGTGTAATTGCTGTAGAGAAAATGTTTTGTCCTCCTCCCCACAAATTCTTATGTTGAAATCCAATTCCCAATGAATGAATTGGAGGTGGAGCTTTTGGGAGGTGATTAGGTGATGACGACGAAGCCATCATGAATGCAATTAATGCCCTTATACAAGAACCTATAAAGCTCCCTTATCCCTTCTACCATGTGAGAACACAGCAAGAATGTGTCCTCTATGAAAGGGAAAGCAGGCCTTCACCAGACAGCAAATCTGATGGTGCCTGGTATTAAGATTTCTCAGCCTCCAAAACTGTAATAAGTTTCTATTGATTATCAGCCAGTCCCTCTATAGTATACTGATACAGAAGCCCAAATGACCAAGACACTAATTCACACAAGCATCAACTTGCCTCTCGGATTTCTTCAAACAGTTTGATGGCATGTTCATATTCAGGAGGGTCAGCATTTAGTTCTGATTCCAAGACATCCCAGAAGGCCTGGTGAACAATATGCTTCACTCGACCAGCCAAGCTATAGCAATGAAATAGACTGCATTAAAATAAGAATTATTTTCCCTAATCATAAAAGACTCACTGTAGCAATTTTTAAAAATGCATAAAAAACAGAACAAAATCACCCATAATCCCATTATTAATCTTTTGACATATTTACCCTGATTAATACATTATTTTAGTAGTTAAAAGTACCCAGTATAGCCAGGAGGAGTGGCACACACCTAAAATCCCAGCAGCTCAGGAGGCTGAGATAGCAGGATCGTGAGTTGAAAGCCAGCCTCAGCCAAAGTGAGGTGCTAATCATTCAGTGAGACCCTGCCTTTAAACAAAATACAAAATAGGGCTGGGGATGTGGCTCAGTGGTCAAGTGACCCTGAGTTCAATCCCTGGTACTAAAAATTTTTTTTAAAAGTATCCAGTATGCATGATATTAGATTTTTTTTCATTTAGTATTCTATCCTGTTTCTGCTAGATTTTTAAAATCTTTCTTATCTTGGCTTATAATAACTTCATAAAATTCTGTCCTAAGGAGATATAATTTAGCTATTACTCTTGTGTTCTAAATTTTAGCAATGAGATGACAAAGTTGCTCTTTCCTCAACAGCTGAAGTTTCAAGGCAAGGAACAGAACAGGTTGACCCAAGGAGCATTTAATGCCTGCCAACTTCCACCTCAATGTCCCATTTAATAGTCAGCCAGACCAAAACACTAAAATAGGAACCTTCCTAGGAAAAGCTTACAATAGAATAGGAGGCCACATTGCTTTACCTCTATATCAATGCCCTAAAATAGTGCACATTAAAATACACATTCCTACACCATTTTGCAACAGCTAATTGGAAAATCACATATTTCTCTGTACTATAATTACTGATGCATCTCTTTTGCCATATAGCAACATATTTCTCCCAGGCAGAGGCCACAACTACTTCCTTCAGGTACTGCCATTCTATGAATGCATGGTGGATGAATTAATAATTTGACAATTATATCTCTTAATATTCCTTCTTTATCTTAATTTCCCCAGTGGAACCCAAGGCCTCGTGTGTGTTAGATAAGTGCTCTACCACTGAGTTACATCCCCAGTCCCTTTAAAAATTTTTAATTTTGAGATCAATCTCACTAAGTTGCCCAGGTTGACCTTCAACTTGCAATTCTCTTGCCTTAGCTCCCCGAGTAGCTGGGATTACAGGCTGGCACCAATATACCTGGCCAAATTTGCCTTCTTAAAATACAAATAGCTAAGTATATAATAGGCTATGAGAGCTGGAAATTAGCCAAAATGCATGAATTAAAATTGCTTATATAATTGCAAATGTTATATTCTACTTAGCAACTTTAAATATTAAAACTTATTCTAGTGGGTTTATTCAACAGAAATGTCATTGCCAATATCTGAGACTCTCCTGGGCAACTACAGAACAATGAGAAAGGCAAACACTGCTGTGCAGACTTTTGCTCTTGACTTTACAAGCCACACACATGTATATACAGCATGAAGGAACAAGAAATGGGCTAAAACAATTTCATAGTTCCCTAAGGGACATCAGAGTTTAAATTGAAGTCTTCCTAAATGCTGCAAGATACTTTTTACCTCTTTAAATTTTGAGAGAAACTTGGAGGAATGGAAAGAACGGATATGATCAATCAAATCCAAGCATTCCTACTGGGTATCAGAAACCTTACTAATTTTACCATGCTTTTTCCCCCAGAGAAAATATTTGATAAAATATGAGAGTCAGTCATATGTTAAAAAGGTAAAAAAAAAAAAAAAAAAACTGGTCACTCTAAAGAGTCACCCAAAAGTCAACAACTAATAACAGGCTACTTCATGCTTAAACAGAGATGATATGTCCTAACTCTGTATTTTGCTTTCTGTGCTCACATTTTCTAGCCATGGCAGAAGATGAAGGGAAGTGGGATTGAAATTTTCCACAGTATTGAAGTACTATATGTACTTTGTATGTATGTACACTGCACTTCTATGCCAATGATCATGCATCTAAAGTGAGTGATGTAGTCCCCATCTTATCCTTGGGAAGAGGCTCAGATATGGTCTCAGTAGAGCCAGGACTCAAACCCAGGGTCTGTCTGATCCTAAAGTGCCTGTGCACTGGCCTTTACTTCCAACTTTTGAATTAAAGTACTCCCCAACTGTCTTTAGACATACTTCATAAAAATTATTAATTTTAAGATTTTATTTTTATTAGTCAATAAATGTGTATTAAACATCCAATACGTGGTTAGTCCTGTTTTAGGCACTAGAGACGCTGCAATACAAAGAAAGTCTCTACCTCAAAAAGCTTATGCTAGTTGGAATATAAAGACAAAAACTCATTAAAATGAGTACGGGGAAGCGGGTAGAGATCAGTGGTAGAGTATAAGCTTAGCATGTGTAAGGTCCTGGGCTCAATGCCCAGCATGTGCACGCACACACACATGCTCTCTCACATACACAAAGAGTAAGATAATTTCAGAGCCATGAACAGAACAGAGTGAAGCAATGTGGTGGATAGTGAAAGGGTACTAATTTCACTAGGTAGGTAAAAAATCTTCTAAGATCACAGTGATCTTTGAGTCAGACCTCAAAGGGGAGAAGAAAGAAACTGTGTGAAGATCAGGGAAAAAACAAGAAGGAAAAGTGACAAAGTCCTTGAAGTAGGATCAAGCTTAGTGTACACCCACATCAGGAAGGAAAGTACTACAAAATAAGGTAGGGAATTAGGGTTTTCCAAGCCATCGTAATTTAGATTTTTATTCTACATTTAATGGAAAACCACTGAAAGGTAATAAGCTAAGAAATGATCTGATCTGATCTGATTTATCCTTCAGAAGGATCATTATAGCTACTAACTAGATATGGAGGACAGACTGTGGCAAGAGAGGCAACCAGTTGGGACAACCAGAAGGGACCGAGCTTAGGGGTGTAACATGAGAGCTAGTATATCATGAAATTACCAAAGAAAACCAAACAGATACACCTACCGCAGCCTGTAATCTTAAAAAATATTAAAGATTATTAGAAATAACATCTCCAGCAATATATATTTCAAAGAAGGAAAATTATTATGTTTACTTGTTTTCCTACTTTAAAATAAACAAAAAGTTATGAATGAAATCAAATACTATCTGTAAGTTATCTTAGAAGAGAGAATGCTTCAGGACTAATAATTGGCCCTGTGAGGTTAAAAATATCAATGCCACTGTCTATGAGTTAACTTAGGATAACTGATCTGTATTAAAGTGTTCAAGCCTTTTTCCTCTTTGTTCCAGAAGAACTGGAGCCACTGATGCCAGAGGTTGGGTGAGATTCAAGAGTGTGGCTCTAACTAGAGGCCCCTGGGGATAAGATAATCAAGGGGTGCCCACCTGCTGCTGTAATTCCTACTATAATGCTCTGGTTTGCCTATTCTTAAACTCTGGTGGTTCAGTTGCATTTATTTATTCTTTACAACTTGAATATCAGTTTTTAAAGTTTTTTATTTGTTCTTTTTAGTTATACATGACAGTAGAATGCATTTGGACATATTATATGAAGTATAACTTCCCATTCTTGTGGTTGAACATGATGTGGAGTCATATGGGTCGTGTATTCATATAAGAACATAGCAAAGTATGTTCATTCATTCTACTGCCTTTCCTATTTCCATACCCCCTCCCTTCCTTCATCCTGAATATCGGTTTTTAATAAACTAATCAGCAAGTATTTCTATATGTCAGACAGTATCCGAGGCAATTCAGACAAAGCAGAAAACAATATAGGCATAGTTCTGCCATTGATGTGGGGAATCAAGTGGACAATGAACATAAAATTTATAAATTTTATAAAATTTATAAAAATTTATAAAATTAATAATTTTTTTTTGCAGTGCCTTGTGCGTGCTAGGAAAGTGCTCTACCTCTAAACTGCATCCTCAGACCAAAATTATAAGATTTCATAACAAAGGGGAAGTAGTGGAGTCTATACCAAGAGAGTTAATTGTAGCCTAGGGGGTTCAGGATCGTCAAGAAAAGCATCCCTTAGGATGTAACATGTAACTGAGTCCTAAAATCCTAGAGAAATTTTTTTAAGTATGAGACCTTGTTAGAGAACTAAAGAAGGTTCATTCCCTGTGGATATTACACAAGAACTTCTAGGAATCAGTATGAAACAGACAGATACACACACACACACACACAATCTTCAGCATTGTTTATGCACAACAAAGGTCTACAGGTCACCTGTTTTCAGGGAGGGCATCTTGTTTCAATTCAAAGTTCTCATTTACAGCAATCTCATGAGCAAGAGTCATGTTGGATAAGTTCCTTGCTGCAGTCATCACTTCATCAAATGTCACAAATCTGGGAGGGCTCGTTGCTGAAAGAAAAATAAAAAGTCAGTCAATGCTATAGAAGAGAAGCTGCCATCCAAAGAAGACACCTGATGTATACAATGTTTAATTTATTCTAACGCATACTTCATGGTTTTATAAGCATAAAGAATATACACAAAATACATGGATTTGCTCACTTAATAAAGACTTGAAAAATAGTTTGTTACCAAATTTATTAAATATGTTTTATTTGTAGATGGACACAATGCCTTTATTTAGTTTATTTATATGTGTCATGGAGGATCAAACCCTGTGCCTCACATGTACTAGGCAAGTGCTCTACCACTGAACTATATAGTACCAGCCCTACCATGTTTTATAATAAATTTTTGTTTGATAATAAATTTTCAAATGTTTCTAAGATAAACTTATTAAAATAGGCCTATTATAACATTTTTAAAAATTAAATCATCTTATTTTTGGACTTGCCTTTATTTACATATATTACATAGAGATTGATTATTTTTTAATTTGGTAATTCAGAATTCTCATTAGTTTAAGTAGACTCAATATGAAATAACTAATTTATGAAACTTTAATTTCTAAATGTATAGACAATATAACGTAAGGCTTAAGTTCAATTCTAAGATTTTCTCCCTAGTAATTATCATTTGACTTCACTGAGATATAGCTAACCTTCTATGAGGGCTGGCCTGAGGATTAAATAATATAATTTAAGTGAGGAAGAACATAATAAGAGCTCAATAAATAATTAAAGTAAAATAAAATATACCAGAGAAGCTGGATAACCTAATTTCAGTAGGACAGTTAAAAGAATTTGAGTTATTTCTAGTGATTTTACTATGAAAATATTATAATAAATAATGTTGGTTGGAAATCTTAGCTTCTATTAATTAAAAATCATGATCTCAAGCAATAGGACTGACATATATTTTGCTACCTAATTTTTTAACAAAGGTGGGGAGAGGAGAAGGGAAGAGGAAAGGGATGGGGAAGGCGGGAGGCTAAAGAAAGGTGATATAGAACAACCTCAAAATCCTTCTTCCGGACATATACATATACATATCAGATGTATGAACCATATATATGTAGTGTCAAGAATAAGAAAAAGCACAGAAACTTGAGGTGGCTGCTATTAATTCTTTTGTCAACTCTACCACAAGATTCTCCTTAAAAATTACTGTATTCTTTGGTCCAATAATCCAATGATATCCAAAATAATTTGCAGAAAGGTCTCATGTACCAAGATGTTAATAAAGCACTATTTATTACAGCAAAAATCAAATGAAAACTAACCCGCCCTTTTTTTGTGTGTGGTACTGGGGATCAAAACCAGGGCTTCATGCATGAAGGCAAGTATACTGAGCCACATCCCAGCCCACAAAATAGAACTACATGTTTGATAACAAATCAATGGGCAAGTAAATTTATGTTCTACTCACTTGAAGTAGTAAGCAATCATTTAGAAAATATATTATCGCAAGTAGATGCTTTAGTTATAATACTAAGTGAAAAGATTCCATGTACACACACACACACACACACACACACACACACACACACGCATATGTCTATGTGAAGGATAAGACAGCAAAGTGCTGCTCCCAGCTGTAGTCTTTTGGTGATAGTATCAGCAAGTTTCTTTTTTCTATACTAACATATTTTCCAAGTTTTTAAAATATGAACATAAAAATTTTAAATACAAATGTACAAGTTTTTTATTCTATTAAACATTAGTTGATTTTTTCCTTTATTTACCTTGTCTGCTTGAGTTGTTGCACTTCCTAGACTAAAATGCTAATCAAAAATCTTAAAAAAAAAAAAAAAAAAAAAGAAGGCAAACACACCTTTTTGACACATCTCAAGTGTCCACACACAAAAAAGGAAAAAGCTGTCTTCCTTTGCTACTCTTTCAATTCTTTCACATAACTCTGGTGTAGTAATTCTCCTCATGGGCCCCTTTCTGAGTGACTTGCACAACAGTGTTTGCAATTAGCAGGAAATTCTTTAGAATATCTCACTTCCTGCCTAACCCTTCTACAAGGGCATGTTTCCTTAAATGTGAATCAGAAAAAAGAAAAAAATCTGGTTTGGGATTTATTTTAATTTGTCCAAGAAGCAATCACAAGAAGGAGTGACTTTTCATCATTTGGGAGAAAAGACAGATGGGGTCTGGGAGTCTGATTTATGGTCAAACCAAAGCAGATTAGAGACACTGATCAAAATAAAAATCAGCAGGTTGTGAGCTTTAGTGCCTATTTCTGAGAACACATGCAAAATAGCTGCAGTCCCCCTGCAGTGCCGGGCTGATATGCCTAGAAAGGAGGGTTAAATCTGGGCTTTGCACTCCACCATGGCTGACTTTTCAAATCCAACACACTCTACAAGCACCCCACCGCCCTCAGCCCCGCTACCCTGTGGGCTCACAAACAGGAGAGCTGGATTTGCTGGAGGAATCGCTTGTGAAGCTCTGTCTGGAGCACTCATAGTCACTGAGTGAAGCCATGCTCTCGGAAAACCGTGAAGAGTCTGAATCACTCGGATGGTCCTCGCCCACACACTGCTTCTCACCATTGAATGGCATTGTGTGTCACTTGAGTATGGGTAAAGGGAGAGCACCTGTACAGACAAACAGACCCTGCGTCAACAATCTGAGGCACTGCCACTGGCGCTGAAGAGGCTTTTCCACTATCGACAACTATACCTACAGTCTAACAGTGTTGGAAAGCTCCCAGAAGATTGCTGTGTCCCTCTGTTAGCACCTTGGCCACGTGATCACAAGGCTATCAAGAATGCCTTCCAGAAAAGGGATTCCACACTCACCAATGTGAGCTGACCCAGGACATACCCATTATGAATGCGGAACAGATCTAAGCAATGACATATTGATTTAAAAAAATATGCTAAGACATGGGAAGGTAAGAGAATGCTGGGCTCTGGGGTTATACTGCTCTTTCTGCCTTGGGGAGATCACTTTACCACCTACCTCATCAGTGAAACTGGACTGGAAGACTGACCTCATAGGGTACTTGAAGACTGAGTAGGATAAATCTCATTAAGGGCTTGGCACAGCAATCAAATGTTAGTTGTTGTTATTGTTTTAAATAAAATAGTTTTGAAAGTAGACTCTTCATGCTCCCTATGAGCTTCTTGCAGGAAGGAAAGACTGAAGAAATCTCTGTCTGGAGTGTCTTTAGCTTCTTCTCCTCCACTTTCATATGAATTGCCACAACATGAAGAATAAGACCTAATATTTGGTTTGTACAAAGTAGCTACCCGCCCAATTGAGTGATCGGGCACACAGGATGCTGATTTACAGAACAAGGGAATAGACTTAGAGGGACAAGGGGACTTACTGTACCACAGAACCAATCCCTTGAGTCTAAACTGAATGCTGTTTCTGGGACATTAGACTGCCCACCAGGAAAGGGAGTCAGGCCTGGGCACAACCCAGAAAGATCATGTGTACAATGAATGATCAGGGCTGGGATCAGGAGCAAGGCCTGTGAGGAAGTTGGCCTTGATATGAATGTGATGTCAGCTGACACACAAGGGAAACCTGGGCCCCAGAAGAAAGGCGCTTCAAATCCTGGATGGGCAATGATAGGAAGAGTTCATGCATCCCTTTAAACTTGAACCAGCCCTTGCAATAGAGGATACAGTGCTTTTAAAACTGCCAGAATGTGAAGCCATAACTATGCAGAATAAAATTAGCAGAAATGCCTGCAGTTTCTGCAATGATTCCATTTACTGAGTGCTCACAGGGCACAGGGCACTGGGCATGGGAAATATTAACAGTGAACAAACCAGACAGGGACCTACTCTCACAGCTCACAAGTCCAGTTACCCAAAACTGTGTGTGTCAAATGCTAGATGAGAAAGGGGAAAACAAGGCATTGCTGAGAAAACATGATAAAGAAAAGGGACGATCAGAACTCAAGAGGGGGAAGGAGTTACTTTGTTGAGAGAAACAGCCAGTTTTTATTTCTTAGGTGGTGACAGGAACAAGAATGAGCCTGAGAGGATATACTAGGTGTGAAAAGCCCAAGGGCATCTGCCCACTGCCTCACCTACCAAATTTCTTCAGTCAGTCCTGACACAGAAATGCACCCTGCCCAGGTCACTTTTCTTTTGGGAAGGGGTAGCGGGGATACTAGGGATTGTACCCAGGGATGCTTTGCCAGTGAGTTACATTCCCAGCCCCTTTTTAAAATATTTTTTTGAGACAGGGTCTTTGTTAATTTGCTGAGACCGGCCTCAAACTTGTGATCCTCCTGCCTCAGCCTCCTAAGGCTGGTTATAGGCATGCATGTTCAGCTCCAGGCCACCACTTTTGCAAGCGGAAAAACCCTAACTGCCTCTGCAGACTAAAGGGCATGGTGTGGAGCACAGCTGCCAGGAAGCACTCTACTGCATGGAGAACACCCTACCTTAGAATCCTCAGCTAATTACCACGAACACAGGCTATAAAATAGCCCTGAACCCTTGCATCTTCAGTGGTGAAATAACCTACTCTACCCAATGATACCTAGCCTCTAGCTGAGCTTTACCTCCAATCTGCTGGCAGAAAGGAAGAGGTGATAAAAGAAAAGGGGTTTCTATAACTCTTTTACTTCCACCAAACCCTAAATCCTCAATGGAAACCAACCCCTCTAGCTTGCTGCCTCCCTCTTTGCCAACATCTTACTTCCTACTGACAGTAATCGTGAAAACACTACCTTCTTGAGGAAGCTTCCCTCTACCCTCCTGCCAAAGTTCATGGTACTCTCCTTAGTATATTTGCAGCATATCTCCACAAAAGCACTTGTACAGTTATTTTCTTCCCATGGCTACTCCTGAATCTGCTTAATAAGGCAGACACTGAGTCTTGTCCACTACCAGTGCCAAGTATATGACAAGTAATCATTCAGGGTCAGCTGAATCACAATCATTGAATTCCATTTGGTACAGCTTCGACTAGAACATTTGCAAGCTGATACCACTACACATTTACATGCCTGGTACTGCCAAAGTCCAAGCCCCAGTGCAGGGAATCTACTACCTAAGCCTAGTTCATTAGATTTAAAACTCAAAATACCAGGTCTTTGTCACACTCTTATTTGAATATCTTAAAGTTTGTTTCCACATTTTTTTTCCTTCAGTCATTTCCCAGCAATGTAACAACTGGGCTGTGCAGGCTCTGCTCTTGATTTTCACCCTACAGCTGCCTCAAATGAGTATCTTTGGTTGTTTTTCTAAATATAAGTGAATAAAAGCTTTCATCCATGGGAATTTATGAACTAGGTTAACTGTTATTACTTCCATTATATTCTTCTACTCCAACTGGACAGCACATTTGGTAAGTTTCTTAGTTGTATTTAACAAGGCAATCAACTGCAAAGATTTAAAAAACAAAAAGCTCTAGGTTAGGAATTGGAAGTCCAGGGTTAGTTTGCTATGTGACTCTATGCATAGGACATCTGCTCTCCTCACCTCATTTTCTAAGAGGATGGGGTCAGTTAGTTCCTTTCAACTAGGAATTGTTAAGATGCTGCAACCCAGAATTCTATGAGGCATCACTAAAAGCTCTAATAAATTAAATGTGCTCATAGCAGGCATGTTTAATTGCATACCACTATACTTTCTGCCAACAAGTTACTAGAGGTAGATCACAGGGGATAAAGCAGAAAATTTTAAAGATTTGCAATGTTTAGAAATGCTTGTTTAGTTGGTAGAAGCTGTCCCATTGTTACTGGGCTTAGTATATCTAAGCACAAAAGCCTGTATTTGAAGATGATTATTATTACTCTACTAAAAAACTGCCTATTTCCTCTTACGGGCAAACTGATAATGCCTAATTAGGGCTGGGTGAATATCCACATAGTCAATATACAGAGAGTACTCAGCATAGAGTCTGACACAGAATAAACAGGATACAGAGGTTTTCTTTTGATTATGTGCTTGATGTTAATACTATCATTCAGGTGTTAAAAACTGGAGGGAAAACCAGTTTTATTCCAGGATGACAAAATTATGTTCCCCTACAGATATACAAGGTGGTAGTCAACCTAGGACAGAGTTCTTGTACTTGTTTGAAATATAAAACCCAAAAGCAAATGGCCTTCTGCTGGTTCCTTCTCACCTTTTTGGTCTTGAGTTTCTATTTAAGTCATCTAGGGACAAAGCTACTTGACTCAAAAAGCACTGAGGTTAATTAGATTGCTTTTATAAGTATTTTGGATCCTTTCTTAGACTGGTGATGATAAAACTAGGCTTTAAAAAAAAAGAAACATAATAGTTATACTCACAAATTTAGAGTTACCTAACTTTCACCAATGCAACTCAGAGGTAAATCAAATAACTTTTCAGGAATACCACCTGTCATCCTACCTGGAGGCTCACTCACTGGTCACAACAGTAAAGACAGAAGGTTACTCCAAGCAAAGCCTCCAACACTTACAGTGGATCACTATTTAAAGAAAATGAAATACTGTCATGTCCGCACCTGTATTGTATTGTACTGGTCTGTTCTTTCATAGTAATAAATACTGTCTTTTGACATGCCTTCTAAAGTCAATGACTCAAAGACAGTCAGATACTTAAATACTCGTTTAATAAATGAACAGATGAACGAATGGCAGTGTAACTACTGACATCTTAGAGATGAGGGATCCTAAGGGTCTAATCATGTTTCCTCCCACAGACTCAGCCTGTATCCCACTTTACTTCTTTATTTCCTTTCTGCAGCAAACTATAAGTAGTCCTCTACTGGACTGGGATTGTAAAAGTATGCCAGGGATAATACACATTTCACTGAAGCAGTAAGAACGCTAGCTAGCCCACTGAACTGGGTTCTTAATCCCAACTCTTGACACTTACTAACTGGAGACAGGGAACTTACCACTTGTACAATAGGGATAATAATAGTATCTACTCCGTAGAATTGTTGTGAATATTAACTGAAATAGTCTATGTCAAATACATTAGTTCCTAGTAAGGGCCTGAAAATGTCAACTATTATTTTAGCCTTATTAAAAGAAGTTAAAAGCCAATGTCATAAAAAACAAAAGTTGAAGATATTTTCCAGATGAAGAGAGATTTGATAACTGCTGTTGTTTGAAGATGTCTCCAAAAAAAGTATGTTTTGGAAACTTAATCCCCAATGTAACAGTGTTAGGAAGTGGGACTCAATGCAGGTGCTTAGGTCATGAGGAGTCTGTGCTCATGAATGGATTAATACCAATTACAGAAGGGTATGAGGCCCTGAGTTCAACCTCTGTGCTCTCTCTTGCCCATGTGATGCATTTGGTCATGTTATGACGCAGCAAGGAGGCCCTCACCATATGCTGGCCCCTTGATCTTGGGCTTCTCAGCCTCCAGATTGTGGCTAAATAAATTTCTGTTTGTTGTAAATTACCCAGTTTGACGTATTCACAAAATGAACTAAGACAAAACTGAATGCAATATTCCAGATTAGATTCTGTTCTGGACAAAATAAATGTGATCAAGAACATAGTTATAATACTTGAATCTACTATTTTACTCTAATATTAAATATAATAAAGTTGATAAATGGACTAAGGTTATTTTAAAAAGGAACTTGATGTGTACAACTTTTTCTCAAATGATTCAAACAAAAGAGAAAGAAAACAACAAAACATATGGAGAAAAATGTATTAGGTGAATCTGACTCACAAGCAGACAACAGGATTGTTCTTAGTACTATTCTTGTAATTTTTTTCTGTAAGTTTGACAGTCAAAACTTGTCATAATGCCCATATTCAACAGTGCTTGGAGAATAAAACAAGAAATAGGCCAGAGTCCTTCAGAAGGGGCAAATAAATACATCACATTCCCAGGTGATTTCCCTTTTCCTAAGAGATCTCTTGGCTGTGGTTTACAACCCTTTGTGGGCTGGCCTCTGCCCACTTTGTCCTGCTCCACTCTCCCCCTAACCTAGACACAGTGGCCTTCATTGGGTCCTGCAGACATGTCCAGTTTCCTACTTTGGAACACTTGTACCTGTTCTTTTCTCCCCCTGGAATGTTACTCTTCCTAATCTCCAAAGGGTTGGCTCCTTGTTGTCATTCAGATTAGAAATTTAATATCACAACTTCAAGGAGACCTTCCCCTGAGACCCTTCCACTCACCTCATCTACATTAGCCTTCTAGAGCTTGGAGCACTGGTTGGGATGTAGTCTGGGCTCAACAAACATTGTTGTATGAACAAATTGAGCCACTCCTATTCATAAGACAACTTGGATTTTCCTTTTTTTCTGCCCCCGTCACATTACTCATATTACCATTATGTGGTCACTTAAACTACTAGAGTTGTCTGCATATCTTCTCACTGCTAAATTTTAAGCTGCTTGTGGTAAGAAAGCTATGTCTCCCTTCTCCAATTCCCAGTGCCTACTTCAACACATTTACAAGGCGTCAATAATTCAAGCTAGCAAAGACTTAGTTTCAGGAGTTTAAAGAAAATTTTTACATTATATTTTTCCACCCTCCAAAAGCACTAACACCAAATAATAACAATTGGAGTTAACAGTCATGGAGCACTTATTATAATCTTAATAATAAGAACTCAGTAACTATTTAAGTCTTTTAAATATTTTATCTCCTTGAATCCTCATTATAGCCTTGTTAGCTAAGGTATTATCCCCATTTTATTATGAAAGCCTGAGGCTCAGAGAGGTTGCATTACTTTCCCAAGAGTGCACAGTAATGCAGAGGCATCAGTTAAAACCAGACACTGGAACTCTAAAGCCCATGCACTCTATTACTCCAGGATGGCTGAAGAAAATTCAGTGAGCTGCTCTTTCTTTCCATTCCCACTCTGCCAAATTGATCTCTCCACCACCACGTGGACACTTGCACATGTGGTAGCAAGCTGACCTTATCCTGGGATGTCTGCTCAAGTACTATACTGTGAAGGACATTACTGAGAGAGTTCACTGTTCAAAATAACTCTCAACCACCCCACTGGAGTGACTGAAAATCCTCTATCAGGGAGTCAATCCTTATGTACTGCAAAATCCGTAGTTAGAACCCAAATATGATACAAAGGGTTAACTGCTTAAAGCTAACATGAGTCATAAACATTTTGGAGTGAATTATTCAGATTATCCAGCAGAGTTCTGAGGAATGGAACCCATCCAGTTAAGGTTAGGTTATGGAAAAGAGATGACCAGAAACGTCTAATGGGTATACTTCTTTAAGACCAGATCAAGGTCAGGTGGAAGGACAAGCATTCACATATGGGTAGTAAAGGGCAGGGAGTCAGAAGAGTAAGACTAGGCTCTTATAACAAAATTGCAGATGCTGGAAAATGTACATTTTCCACAAACTGCTGCTTTAGAACCAGTACCAAATAGCAGCACTGAAGTTATTCACGCATAGCAAAGCAAAACCACAGAGCAGAGAGATAGGTGCCTGCACTATTCAGCTAGACAATACTGGTCTTCATCAAATTAGAACCAACAAAGAGCTAGATAAAAGCCAACAAGCCAGTCACTGTCTAAAAAGCAGATGTTCATGCTACACATAGCATTACAGCATCAGGGAGAAGGATTTCTAGGCACTTTTCATAATTGAAAGCACTCTCCTCCCATCCCAGCTGGCCTGTTTTAGTACCTGTGCTTCCCCCTCCAGGGCCCTCAACCCTCACAAAATGGCATTGATGCTGCTTCTACACGTGACTGGGTATTTTCAACCCTGGGTCACTTCAAGCCAGACACTCTCCACTGGCTGTCACGGTTGATGTATGAAATCTTTTCTAGGAACAAGAGAAAGAGGCTGAGAGGCAGGTAGGAAGGGCAAGGTTTCTGGACTGGAGACCATAGGTGCTGGGGGCTCAACAGGGATGAGGGCATTTTGTCTTCTATCTTCCTGCTTAAGGTAGTAGGACAATCGTCTAGAAGAAAATTCCCCAAACTTGACAAAATTCGTCAAGCTTAACAACTGTGTCCCTGTCTCCATCTTCTACCTCCAATAATATGGCAATTATCTTAATTAGGAATTTGCACTTAAATACGTTTATTTTCAAAGGAAAACTTTGTATCATCGAGAAATCGCTTGGATTAATGGAGCAGTTTTTCCTCTTTCTAACAAAAACACGCAACTATGTTTATCCACGTGCCACCAAATCATCTCAGCTACCCCCAGCGGTACCAGCCCGAGGAGCAGCTTTGGGAAGCACAAAGCCATCCCTGCGAGGTCCAGGTCCAGGGTTGGAGCCCAAGCCGACCAGCATCTCCACGCCTCCTCCAGGCGAGGTCACGACCAGGGGACTCACCCGGAGGACGCCCCTCCCTCCAGGAGCACCACGTTTCCTGTCAAAACAAACCCGAGGAGGAGGGGACGGCGGAGGCAGAGCCGAGTGCTCGGGAAACCCCGGCAACAAACCCCAAACAGTCGCCGCGGGCCCCGCCCGGCCCTGCCCGGGGAAGGGGCCTCGGCAGCCAGTTTGGAAGCCGCCCGCGGCGCAGGCGCTGGCCCCGGCCCAGCGGGCTGTGAGCGGCGGCGAACAGCCGGGACCCCGCCGCCTCCCGGGCCGGCGGCCCGCGGCCACTCGCGTGCGCGCCCCGCTCCCACGCGGGACGGCAGTTCGAGGTCAAACAGGGAGCGGGTGGGTAAGGGGCCAAGCGTGTCGGTCCCTGGGCCCCACCGCCTCGGGCGGCGTTCCGAAATGCAGCGGGGAGGCCCTCGGGCTGCCCTGGGTTGAGCTGTCCCCTCTGCTGGCCCTGGTCCGTCACCTCAGAGCCCGCAACCCCTCCCGGGGAAGGATACGCACCGAGTCCGGCGCGGAGACAGGAGAAAGGCGACCAAGTGACCCCGGGCCAGGGGTGGGGGTTCCTCAGGGAGTCCCCCCACCGAGTGCGGCACAACCTTGGAACTCCTCGACCCAACAAGTCCCAGCCCCTCGGCACCCCCACGCGGTATTTAAAGGGCCCTGAGGGACTCCAGGGAGGAGGCCACCACAAAACCAGCGAGAGGGGGGACGACGGAGCCGTGGAGCCGGGAACGGCAAGTCGTTTCCGGCTCCAAAAGGCGAATTCTCACGGAATTCACCTGAGACCGAAAGAGTCTCCCCGATGCTCGGAGGATAAAGGGCAAGGATAGCTCGAGATGGAGGCCGTTTTGGATGCGAGATGGACGCTCCCCCCGCGCGGCGAGTGGTGCGGTCCGGACTCCGCGGGGCGGGGAGAGGAGTGTTTACGGAACTGGGGCAGCGGTGCTGCCCTGAGAGCCGGGCGTTGGGGGCGGGGCCTATGGAGGGCGGAGCACCGGGCGTTGAAGGCGGGGCCGAGCGGGGGCGGAGCCGGAGCGGCGCTTGAGTCCCTGGCACAGGGCTGCGAGCCTCGCTGGCTCAGTGAACCGTGTTGCCGGCTCCTGGCCCCTACTGAAACTTTCAGAACCCTCACACCCCTTATCTAGACCTGGCACTCAGCTAGGTGCTCATCATAGCACTGTCCACACACAAACACACACAGATTGTCAAACCGAAAACGTCCCAAGTGGGCTTTCCCACGCACTTCAGCGACTCACCACGTCATTCATCTTTATATCTGCTTCTCCATTTAGAAACGTGAGTTCAGATTTGCACCTGCAAGCGACGATTAGCGCCTGGGAGCCACACCTACCCAGGTTCTCGGAAGACTTCGTGTGCGTGCAAAAGATAAAGCTTCATACTTCCTCTAGGGTTCTTTGGCAGCGCCTATCTCCAGAAGAAGTTTCAACATGAGTTAATGTAAATAAGCAACTACAGGAGAGGCTCTGCGAGGTCAGGCCTGCTGTTCATCGCTTGTGAACTTGCTTCAGGGCATACAAGAAACAAGCTTCCCCTACAGTATACATGAAAACCACTATGTCTTCTGCCAGGGGTAAATGGGAATTATTTGGTAGACAGTTTCACGCAGTAAAAATGTAAGTAAAAGAATGTTAATTGGATTGTGTATAGGCTGAAGTATTTCTGCCTAGTGCTGAAATCATGTCTGGATTGTGGAGGCAAATTGACCAGCACTGTTGTAGAAAGAAAGAAGAAGAAAATCAAAGAAAGAAAGGCAACATTTTAAAGCAGGATAGAAATCCAGGTCTTCAGTGGTTACAACATGGACTCTTCTTGGGTTCAAACTCTGGCTCTGATATTTACTACCCGTGAGATTTTGGTCATTGAGAGTGACAATAGTTGTTCCATTGGGTTATTATGAGGAGGAAGTGAGAAGAAGTATGTTTAAGTGTGGCATACACGGTAAGCATGCAATCAGTCTTAGTTTTTGAAACTATTTGGCAAACCACTCTGAACAAACTTAGCTGGTAATCTGTGGAGATTTATATGTGTTTTCTTTTATCACTTTCTCCTAAAATACACAACCATCTGATACAGATCAAGAGATTAAAAAGAAAATGTTGTTACCACCCAGGTTCTTTCCTACAAACACACCCTTATTTATATCATTTGTTGGAATAAGCAGATGACAGAAGTCTCCAATTTAAATTCTTGCCAAATAACAACCACCACACAACTGCCATCACCACCCTAAAAGCTCCACAACAGAAAGATTAGCCAAAAATATCTCCAGACTGCTGGTAACTCTGTGACAATGACACATTGCAGCAGTGCTTCCTTTGTAGCTTTGTAGGAATGTGTAATATATTGTTTTGTGCTGTGACATAACCTGGAACAGGTGGACATGAGTCAGGGTAGTTGTGCAGTCTACCTGGGCTGACCAGCTGCCTGACCCTAGCTATGACACTTGTTTTAAAACTCAAATGTGTATCTCTCAAAGCCACAAGGAAGCAATTTTTGTCAAAGCAGATGAGTCACATTTTAGCATGTGGTGGGGTAAGAATCTTAAGTTGGAAGAGGTGGTAAAACATCACAGACCCAAGTTGGGACACAAAAAGATCCTGGAAACACAATCTCCTATAGCTTTAATGTTAAATAACTTGCTATCTTAAAACCCTTTTGTGAATTACCTGACTAACTGCTTTCAGCTGGGCTTTTCTGTAAAAGCACTTTGAAATAACATAAATCTATAAAATATAAGGCAGTTCCCTTAAAAACATGAGCCTCATATCAATCACATCCTTGCTCACAGAGCTCAGACAGTTGTAAAAGAAGACCCCCCCTGCTCAGGTTATGTTCCTGATCTTCTGGAGGGAAAATTTTTGAAAAGGCAACCTCTTCATTTAGTAAAATAATTAGCATTTTATCTGAAGAAGACATATTATTACACCTAATTTTCATAACTTACCTTTTTGAATTATTTAGAGAACTTATGCTAATACAATTGGTTTCCCCCCTACAAATTCTACAAGAGATCAGATTTGTTCTAAGAGCAAAAGACTAAGGGCAGATCAATTTTTTTTTTTGCTTTATAAAAACATATGAATAATCACCTTCTTTTTACAGATCTGAAATCTGAGTTTTAAATTCAATGAATTCTTTAAAAATCAGAAAATTCAAAAATGTAATTGTCATATGGATTTACCACCTCTCAATCATTTGACTTTTCTGATGAAGTCGCATCATGTGCTGATTTAATGTCATGCATACATACTCAGCTAACATGGGGCCTGGGAAGCACACGAGAAGGTTAAACGCTGCCTGTGGTCTTGCCCACTATTTCTTCCTATGGGGATCCTGAAGCCTCTCCTTGTGTTCCTAGGCTTTTACTCAGGCCTGACTTTTTGGTCTGCAACCTGCGCATTTGTCCAAGATCTCACTCTCAAAAGAACCCTGTGCTTGGTTTCATGCTCCACTACTACTGTTTAACATTCTTACTCCTTTTGAACAAAGGGTCCCTGCATTCTCATTTTGTGCTGGACCCCACAAATGATGAAACTGGTCCTGACCTCACCATCCAGAATATGAATCTAGTGTTTTAAAGCACTTACCCCCCCCCACCAAAGCTGCCCCCAAATACAAATCTATTTCATCTAGTATTTAGTTGAAGAAGAATATCTGTTTTGATGCTGGAGAAAAACAAACAAGCAAAAACAGGTTGTGTGGCCCATTTAAGCAATTTTCAAGGGTAATTTTGACTGCATGTGATTTTTGACCTTTAGTTCTCCCTTTACAGCTTAACAGCTCACATAAGATGTGACTCTGTAGAAAAACAAAAGATTAAGTGGAATCTCATGTCTTTCTCTCTCCCTGATCATCTTAAGGTACTTGGGGAAGGTTTGAAAAAATCTCTAAGGGGAAGAGGGACACAATTGAAAGCAGAAAGAAGAAAAAGAATTTGGCTAATACACATAGTATATAGGTCACTGGATGTTTAAAAATCAGCTGCATGCCCTCTGCTCAAATTTGCTGTGAAACTAAAACTGCTCTAAAAAATAAAGGCTATTAAAAATAAATAACCACATCTTATTGGCAAATTCCATTGTTCTTTTACTTTTGGTTTTGAAGATAAGGCAGATTTAAGACATTGACCAGTTTGACTCTTACTTGGTGTTAGATCAATCTCCCAAATCACCACGACCAGTTTTTCCCATGATTCCACTTAACTGAATTAGTATAAGATTGGAAGTTACTTGCTTGTACCCTCACATTTAGACACTGCCCAGACCCTGACCCTGTCAGATACGAAAAAGACAAGTTCCTTCCCCATCCCTCATGGCTCCTTCCACTTACCTGGACAACACTGTTCTCCCCTGGAAAGTAAAAAGAAGAATGACAACCAGCAGCAAGGACAGCTCAGTAGGAAGCAGGGTAGGAAGTGGGAGGAGCCCAGAAGCACCTATGGGAGGTCAGAAAGGTGATGGTGATGGCTCCTTCCCTGACCAGTACAAATCCCTCTTCCTGAGTCCACCTCTGGGCCAGCAGGCAATCTTTTTCTAAGTGACATTCATGGTGGCTGTTTTAGGCCTTCACTTTTAAAGTCAAGTGGAATGCCCAATGGATTGGGGAAGAGCTTCTAAAATAAGATGCAAAACCCAGAATACATAAAGGCAAGATTAGGAAGTGTGACTCTTCAGATACAGAGTGCAACATAAAAACATGAGTTAGAGAACAGTGATTACAGGGAAAGGCCCTGTATGCTAGAAGGTGCCACCGTTAGAGACAGCATGGGTGCATCCTGTATGTATGACATGCATAGGAAAAGACAGAAGACCTTCCGAACTGATTAGGAGGCAAGATCCCAATTCATTCTATATACCTTCAAATAGCTTATTAATGAGAATGTGCTCATTCATAGAAGTGTAATTTCATATGCCACTCTTACCATTGTGTGTCTTCCTAAGTATACCTTGGTGGAGATAAGCTATCAACACTGTACAATAGATAATTTTCCCATCTCCTTTTTATACATACTTAAGAAAGACATGATAACAAATGAAACTTTTCACATAAATCATGTAAAGGAATCTATTTGAAAAAGGTCCTTCTGTATATGGTATGTCAACATTATTCATGCCAGGTGGAATATTGATCCTTAATTTTTAGGTTGTTCTTTTGAAGCCCTATTCCTAGATAGCCAGAGTACATGGACTTCACTTTCATTTTAAACATGGTTTTGCCCTAACCTCTGACCTCTAAGGCCTTCTTTTCTTTGATGACCGAATAAGCATCCTTTCCCAAAGTGGTATGGGACTTAGAATAATTATATTACTTTTTTCTCTTCTTTTGGCACAGGAGATTAGACCCCAGGGGCACTTAACCACTGAGCAACATCTCCAACCCTTTGTTAAAATATATTTTGTTTAGAAACAGGGTCTTGCTAGGTTGCTTAAGGTCTTGCAGAGTTGCTGAGGCTGGCTTTGAACCCACCATCCTCCTGCCTCAGACTTCTGAGCCCCTGGGCATTTCAGGCATGCACCACCACAACCAGCCAGGCTTATATTACTTTTTGAGAACCCTGGATGTTCAGATGCCTGCACAGTGCTTTTACCTGAGTTCCTGAACAATCTAGTGGAAGATGTCAGAGTAGGACACTGAAGGTTTAGATGTCAGAGTAGGACACTGAAGGTTTATCTCTTGAACAAAGAGCTACTCAGTGGTGACTCATTGAGCTGGCAGGTCGAGAATAGAAACTAGAAGAACTCATCAAATGGCTTGTCTCCATGCATTTGCGCACACACATAAACACAGACACGTACAGACAGTGTCATATGCAAAGTATTACCTGTTGGTATAATTATATAATTTCCATAACGACATGTCAACAAGCATACCAGCACTGTACCAACTAAGTGCCCAAAGTATTTATAAACACATTCCATTACTCTAGCTGGATGGCTGGATCAGGTGCTGGGATGACAGTGCCTTCCAGAAAGCAAGAAGAATAGAAGGCTGCCAACTATCCTGAAATATGAGACTGTTTACCCTTTTCTTTTATATATATATATGTGTGTGTGTGTGTGTGTGTGTGTGTGTATACACACACACACACACATACAGAAAGAAAGAAAAAGAGAAAGGAAGTAAATTTTGTTCCAAGAAAATCCAGAGTAAAAAGTCACATAAGGTATTTCTGTTCAATACCTGGAAACAGATTCCAGGCCATGACATTGTGTATATTACAGATAAACCTGCAAGTACCTAATCATCAAATTCCTGAATTGGGGTTTTAAAATTTGCAAATTCAAGTCATCAAATTTTTAAAGAACAAATCATCTAGAAGAAAGTGCAGTATGGTGGGAAGAGGGTGGACTTTCACATGGACCGGAGTTTCCAACCAAGTTCCACCCCTTGTCATGCATTTGTATATGCCTTTATCTCCAAGGTAGAAAGTGGACATAATGATGGTGTGCGGGTCATTGTAATTTTGGTCATTGCGTTAGTCTTTTTTCTGTTGCCGGTAGCATAATACCACAGACTGGAAGAGTTATGAAGGAGGTTTATTTTGGCTCCTGGTTCTGTAAGTGCCAGGCCAAGGGGCTGCATCTGGCAATAGCTGCCTTGCTGGCTGACTACCATGTCAGAGGAGGACACCACATGTCAAGAGACAGGAAGTGCATGTCCCTGCAGGTCTCTCTCCCTCTTTTCATAAAGCCTCCAGGAGTCATTCGTAGGGCTCCACCCTAAGGACTTTTATCCCTGCCACCTTCCAAAGGCCCCACCTCTAAATACCATAGTCAGATTAAGTTTCTACCCTCTGGATACCTCACCATAGGGATTAAGTTTCCATACATGAAGCCTTGGGGATACCCTTAAACTATATCCAAACCCTAGCAGTGGTGCAGCTTCCTGTGTGGTTGTTCCATCATCACACAGAAACCAAAGTGGGGATAATAGGTGATCCCACTGATACTGTACTACTGAAGCTGGAAAAGCTCCTGCTTCCCAGGACCTGACAGCTGTAGCAGCACAGGCAAGAGACCTAAGTGCGTTCTGTTAGTTGCTGGCCACCATAAGAAGGTAATCGTGGTTCACAGAGCCTGCAGTGGTGTCCAAACCTGGTTGCACCACCATGGTAAATAGTCCCCAAGGTGTGGTTTTAGCTGTGCCTGGCCTCCTCTAGTTCTTTCCTTTGCCTGGTTTTTCAGCCTAAAATAGGTTGGGTTCACTCATTAGCTAACTCCACAAGCTACCAAGACTCTCTGGTTTCAGTTCCAAGAGCTACCAAGATCCTTCTGGCCTTTTCAAAGTAGGTCTCTACCATTTGCCACTGAGAACCTTGACTAGAACAAATACCCAATGGTTTGTCAGAGAATTAACAGAGATAATTTAAATGAGGCGTTGAGCAGAGTGCCACTTACCTTGTATGGATAGATAAATTACAGCTACTATTCTTAAACTCTTGTTATTTTATGGATTTACTATTTCCAGTGTCAACAGATCCTGAGCCACTGAGAGGTTCATGACATGTGTTCATCTAAAATTTTGCAAAGTACAAATTCACATCCACCAATTTTGTTGTACAGGAGCCATTTGCTTAGCTAATAAGTGAGCCTAACACACCAGCCAGTATTTTAAGACCAATGTGAATATTGCTATCCTCTATTCATTAGACCAGTAAGTCAGGATCCATTCAGGAAAACAAGAGTCCATTCCAGATGGTTTAAGAGATGAATTTAATGGGGAGAACAAATGACATACAGGTAGGAGGAGCTAAAAGTCCCACCATCGTTGGTGAAACGTCCAGACAATACATTCCATGGCACGCTGCTACCATCTCCAGAGCTAAAAATACAGAGGCCACAGAAAAAGGGACTGAGTGATGAGCAGGAGGTAGACATAGAGACCAGCTGCCACTAGAGATGTTTGCTTGAGGTATGTGTCAAAGGGGATGGATGGAAGTGAGGGCTTCCTCATTCTTCCCGTCCTCCCCACTCCCTCCAGGACTAACTATTAGCTAAACTAGCTTGAAGCCAGTTACAAGGGAGCCTGGGAGATGTAGCATTCAGGCAAAGGATGTAGTATTCAGGGAAGGGAAGACAAAGGATCTTCCAGCAAGCTGGACATAATCAGTACAATAAATTTTATTAAGGGTAAGTATTTTAGACTGTGCAGGCTTCTATAACAAAATACCAGAGACTGGGTCACTTATTTTATTTCCCACAGTTCTGGAGGCCAGGAAGTCCAAGGTCAAAGCAGCAGTAGATTCAGTGTCTGGTGAAGGGCCTCTTCCTGGTTCATAGATGGCACATTTTGCTGTGTCTTCATGGTGTAAGGGGCAGCGGAGCTTCTTTGAACTTCTTTTGTAAGGGTACCATTCATGAGGATTCTATGCTCATAATCTAATTATCTGCTAATCCTATCTCATTGGAGATTAGATTTCAACATATACATTTTGGGGGCACATAAACATCAGACAACAGTAGTAAGAAAGAATCATTTGCGCTTTTAAAAGTTATATTCGATGCTATTTTATCAGGAGAACTACACTGAGAGTTGCTAATTGGGGTACTCAAGAAAGATCCCAAGAAATTTTCATGGACTTGCAATAATTCCTCACTCAACAATTACTCAGTCATTCAATTAGCAATTATTGATTAAGTGACTATTATGTCCTAAGCTCTTTGCCAGGTGCTGGGACAAAATAAGTTGATTGAGATAGACGCAATTCCTTTTCATAAAAGTACAACTTAACAGGGGAACCATTCTTACCATGCCTGGCACAATGCTTGGCACTTATGAAGCACTCAACAAACCCTTACTGTATAAATAACTCTAAGTGAACTTGGCGCAGTGGTCCACGCCTGTAATCCCAGCGACTTGGCAGGTCGAGGCAGGAAAATCGAGAGTTCAAAGCCAGCCTCAGCAAAAGCGAGGCACCAAGTCACTCAGTGAGACCCTGTCTCTAAATAAAATACAAAATAGGGCTGGGCATGTGGCTCAGTGGTCGAGTGCCCCTGAGTCAAATCCCTGGTACTCCCCCAAAAAAAACCCAAAAAAACAAAACAAAGAAAAAAACTCTAAGTGAATAAAGAATGTGTTGGTTGTACTTCACCCATCCCCACCCTTACTGACAGGTAAAAAGGGATGAAAATAAGAACCATAAATGACTTGTTAATTATCAAAGAAGGATGATAAAAAGGCTATAAAAAGAAAAGAAAAGGGCTAGGGTTGCGGCTCAGTGGTAGTGTGCTCGCCTAGCATGCGTGAGGCCCTGGGTTCGATCCTCAGCACCACACAAAAATAAAATAAAGGTATTGTGTCCACCTACAACTAAAACAAAATGTTTTTAAAAAGCGAAAAGAAAAGAAAAAAGAGAAAGGATTAGCTGGGGGTGTAACTCAATGTTAGGGCATGTACTTAGCATGCATGAGGTTCAATCCTCAGTCCAAAGAGGAAAAACAAGTAATAGAATTGGAATATGATTCTCTGCTTTTGCATAATCAATTTAATTTAAAGAAATTCATATTATTTATTATGTGCTGGATATATTATGTGCTGCACCTCCTGAGGTGCAGGAAAAATAACAACTAGACAGAAAAGCATGATAATTGCCCTTATGAAACTCCTAGTCCAGCAAGAAGATAGGTAAAATAAATGGGCTATTTAACCATCAGGTAACAAATGCTACACATGGCTAAGAGCATGGACATGAAGTCTGGCAGGCAGGTTTAGGTTCTAGTGCCAGCTCTGGTTCTTAAAAGCCATATGACTTTGGGAAGGATATTTCAGCTCAGCTTCAGTTTCATCTGTAAAACAGGCTAATACCAATAATACTTATTTTAGTATTAAGATGATATATGTGTCATATTAGTACTCAATGAACATTACTATTAACTAATAATAATATAAATTACATTAATAACAATCATTCAAAAACTCACATAATTATCCAAAAACTTGGAAATAGGTAAAAGGACTTCTGGATACCCTTTGCTATAGAGCTTTCCAGAGCAGTGCAGTGGCAGGTCTGTACAAGAACTAACGGATCCTCTAGGACTGTGAACGTTTGCTGGACTCAACATTTAATATTGGTTCAGATATTTTACGACTTTGTAAAGGTAAACTTTGATTTCCTGACAAGTGATAATGATGCAAATAATTATTGTCCGTTGCCAGTACAAGTTAAATTATTTGTGTTTTGCAGAAAAGATAATCCCAAATGTTACTGCTTATTTTTTTTTTACTCTACACAACATTAGTCAACTTTGTATTTCACACAGTTATCTTTTAAAAAAGTTTTTTTTTTTTTAGTTGTTGATGGACCTGTATTTTATTTATTTATTTATATGGGGTGTTGAGAATTGAAACTAGAGTCTCACACATGATAGGCAAGCACTCTACCACTGAGCTACAACCCCCGCCCTCACACAGTAATATTATTCTAAGGTTTTATAAAATGCATTTCTTGATGAGATATATAAACCCCCTGCTCCTCAGCATTGCTTAAACTGATTTGATCACTTTATGGTTATCTCTTTAACTGTTGAACAAAATAATTTTTCTTATCCATGGTTGTTCCATTTTATAGCATTTATGTTTTGAACTTTTTGAAAATTATACCTTAACAGATAGAAGTCAATTCTAGGCACCATGTAGGAGGAGCAGGTCATACAGACCTGAGGACCAGGCAGAGCTTCCCAGTCACAGCAGCATCTAAGCAGAGATGTGCATAACACATTCTCGGGTGACCTCAATAGATTTAAACTCAGACTCATAGATTTAGTATTTGGGTCAAATTCATCACTGAAAAATAAAGCTGAGGTTAGCTTAACTGACTTGGAAAAAATTCAGCACTGCTTAGCCAAAAGTCTGGATTGCTTTAAACGACCTCACGGTGGTTTTACAAGTTTTAAAAATGGCAATAAATGACTTACTTCAGCACCACAGGAACATGCAAACTGGGAGATTCATCATCCCTACTAAAGGAGGTAAGGAGCTCACTTTAGTGTCTAGATTTAGATAGTCCTGAGAAATTTCCTCAGAGACCCAGAAATAGAACACGCACTGGGTCTAGAGGGCATTACAGTGAGTGGATTTCAGCCCATGTGTGTATTTTGTCTAAATGTGAATGTTGCACATGCTTACTTCATTCATTAACATGATTCACTCCATCCTTTGGGCATTTGTACTCTCTGTAAATCCACCTTGGTTCACTTATGAAATCTGCCACACGGGACTAGATACAGAACAGACTTTAGGCACGCATGTGTCCTGTCATGATACAACTACATGAAAGTCCACACTTTAGACTGTGAGTCCCTTGGGTTCAAGGTCTGTATCTAATTCACCTTCATGACTTGGAGACAAGCAGTTTGATTGTCCGAGGTCTGAACCCAGAGGCTTATCCCAGGGTGCTTGACTGTGGGTTGGTTGGGACTTTTGAGGTTCTTCCCCACCACAAGGAGAGATGGGGCCAAAATTCAACCTTTCTTTCTTTCTTTCTTTCTTTCTTTCTTTCTTTCTTTCTTTCTTTCTTTTTTATTGTAAACAAATGGGGTACATCTTGTTTCTCTGTACTTGAAGTATAGGCATACCATTTGTGTAATCATACATTTACATAGGGTAATGCTGTTTGATTCATTCTGTTATTTTTTCTTTCCCCCACCACCCCTCCTACCCCTCTTTTCCCTCTATACAGTCCCTCCTTCCTCCATTCTTGCCTCCCTCCCACCCCCCATTATATATCATCATTCGCTTACCAGCAAGATCATTCGACCTTTGGTTTTTGAGATTGGCTTATCTCAGCATGATAGTCTCCAATTTCATCCATTTGCCTGCAAATGCCATAATTTTATTATTCTTTATGGCTGAGTAATATTCCATTGTGTGTGTGTGTGTGTGTATATATATATATCTCACAGTTTCATTATCCGTTCATCAATTGAAGGGCATCTAGGTTGGTTCCACAATCTGGTTATTGTGAATTAAGCAGTTATGAACATTGATGTGGCTGCATCACTGTAGTATGCTGATTTTAAGTCCTTTGGGTATAGGCCGAGGAGTGGGATAGCTGGGCCAAATGGTGGTTCCATTCCAAGTTTTATAAGGAATCTCCACACTGCTGTCCAGAATGACTGCACTAATTTGCAACCCCATCAGCAATGTATGAGTGTACCTTTTTCCCCACATCCTCACCAACACCTATTGTTGCTTGTATTCTTGATAATCGCCATTCTACTTGGGGTGAGATGGAATCTTAGTGTAGTTTTGATTTGCATTTCTCTTTTTACTAGAGATGTTGAACATTCTTTCATATGTTTGTTGATTGCTTGTAGATCTTCTTCTGTGAAGTGTCTGTTCATATCCTTAGCCCATTTATTGATTGGGTTATTTGTATTCTTGGTGTAGAGTTTTTTGAGTTCTTTATATATTTTGGAAATTAGTGCTCTATCTGAAGTATGAGTGGCAAAGATTTTCTCCCACTCTGTAGGCTCTCTCTTCGCATTCCTGATAGTTTCCTTTGCTGAGAGAAAGCTTTTTAGTTTGAATCTATCCCAGTTATTGATTCTTGCTTTTATTACTTGTGCTATGGGAGTCCTGTTAAGGAAGTCTGATCCTAAGCTCACATGTTGAAGATTTGGACCTACTTTTTCTTCTATAAAAGATGCAGGGTCTCTGGTCTGATTCTGAGGTCCTTGATCCATTTTGAGTTGATTTTTGTGCAGGGTGAGAGATAGGGGTTTAGTTTCATTCTGTTGCATATGGATTTCCAGTTTTCTCAGCACCATTTGTTGAAGAGGCTATCTTTTCTCCATTGCATATTTTTGGCACCTTTGTCTAGTATGAGAAAATTAAGATCTCCCATGTTCTTGGATAGGCAGAATTAATATTGTAAATGGCCATACTACCAAAAGTGCTATACAGATTCAATGCAATTCCAATTAAAATCCCGATGACGTACCTCACAGAAACAGAGTGAGCAATCATGAAATTCATCTGGAAGAATAAGAAACCCAGAATACTTAAAGCAATCCTTAGCAGGAAGAATGAAGCAGGGGGTATCACAATACCAGAACTTCAACTATACTACACAGCAATAGTAACAAAAACAGCATGGTATTGGTACCAAAATAGAAAGGTAGATCAATGGTACAGAATAGAGGACATGGACACAAACCCGAATAAGTACAATTTTCTCAACCTCTCTGATGCACTGTGTTACCAACGCTCCCCTTAGTGGGTGCCTCTGAACTCTGCCCAAGACCACATGTTTTCCAACAAAGCCTTTTTTGCTTGCTCCATAAAATGGTGAGAGGCAGGATGAGGGTTCTGCTGGTGAAGCATGGCTCTGAAGAACATGCATTGTACCCTCACCCAGACACACCTCTTGGCCCTAGGTCAAGAGAACAGGCCTTGCTTCTGCCTGTGCATTGCAGCCTGCAGGAAGCAATGCTGGCTGGTGTTTGCTCCAAGCAGGTTGTCAGACAATAACCCTTTTTGTCTATCTTTATGTCAATCTGTGTTCCTTTACAGAGTATCTGTGTCATAGTAGGTTCTCAATGCTGTATACAGTTGGTCTTCCATATTCAGAAGTTCTACATTAAAAATATTCAAAAGAAAAAATGTGTTTCTGCTGAGTATGTATTGTTTCTTGTCATCATTCTCCAAAAGAGTACAATACAATCAATAGTTACATAGTATTTATATTGTATTAGGTATCACAAGCAACCTAGATTTAGAGTACAGAAGAGAAATATATAAATTTTATGCAAAATATATGCATATTGATCGATAAGAAGATTTTATTGGCAAACTTTCAAATATTGCTTGAGAGTGCAGAAAGCTAATTAGCAGGGAAATCATTGATAGGAGGGAACTTAACTCTGAACAACTTACATGACAACTTCCTTTTTCATTTACCAGGAAATACACAAAGAAGTCAGAGAGCTTTTTGTGAAAATTAAAAAGAAAATGTATTCCTTCATCTCTGTTTAAATTGAGGAGCGATCACTCCGTCCCTTGAAAGAAGATCAAAAGCTCTATGGGAGCTGACCTCAGAGGTCCCCAAGCAATCTAAGAGAGATTAAGGATCAGGTAGGACTGCCCAAAACCTTGCACAAACCAGTGTTTGATTAAGAGAGTTTTAAATGATCCTAATTATTTACAGAGACACAAAGCAATCTAAGCCTTTCCTTTAAGGAATAGCAGCAGAGTTAAGAGAAATTAGCATTCATTGAATGAAAAGAGGGAAGAGGAGGATTTAGTCAAATCAATCTAGATTTTTGCTTTGCATCTCTAACACCTAATAGCTGTATCAGTTTTGGGCAACCATGCAGAGTCCTAGTTATGCTATCTACGAAATGGGAGTAATAATGGCTCACTAATGGGAAATTCTGTGAAAATAAGATGAAATGTTTCTGCATATGAATAAGAGCCAGCCAGAGACTGACAAGCCACGCATCGTGCCCATTTTCTTTTCCCGTTTGGCACACAGCTTTCTTGATGGTGAGATATGGTCAATGGAATGGCAAGGAAGTGAGAGGCACCATTTTCTAGGCGGGTCCTTAGACACCACTCTCCCCGGTCCTTTTGAGAGACTCCAGTCTTTTTCCTTTGCCATTCCCACATCCAACCCTCTGGGGACAGTGGAAGAAGAGGAACCATGGAAGATGGCAATCTGAGAATGTGCTGCTTGGTTTGTGTACTTCCTAGATGGTACAGTTGTCAGTGACACAGACGAGGGCAGAGCTAGCTGAGAAGACTTTCTGGTCCACGGTCTGAGCTCCCAGTAGGCTCAGTCCACACGTGGCCAGTGAGAACCTGAGATGTGGCTATTGCCCCACCCACACACAACATCCGATTTTATTTCCCTTTAGTTTGATTTAAGTGGCCATGGAGTCCTGGGAGACACCGACACATAAACAGATGATTTCATAGAGTATAATTTAAAATGCACCCAGGGAGGCTCTGTCTGTCGCTGAGTGGTAGATAACTTGCCTAGCATGTGTGAGGCACTGGGTTCCATCCTCGGCACCACATAAAAATAAATAAAACAAAGGTGTTGAGTCCATCCAGAACTACGATAAATAAGTAAATAAATAAATGCACCTAGGATGCCAAGGGAACTTAAAAGAGATACAGTTAGGCTAATCTGAGAACTACGCAGAGATTTCCTGGAAAACCTGCAAGTTGCCAAATGCAGAGGTGAATTCAGTGATGACTGCATTTCTGAACACCGTCTGCATTGCCTAGCATGCCCTTCGCTTTGTTTCTATACATCATAGTCTCTTGATTTATTTCCTACTCCTCTGGTCATTCCTCTCAATCTTCCCCTGCTGACAATCAGCCCTTCAGTGTTGCTGAAAGGTAAGGTTTGTCCCTCTTTTTATTCTCAACCTACCAACATCTTCTCCCCAGGTACTCCAGCTCCCTCCTGTGACATCCATGACTGTTCACGGGTGCGACCCCTCCAAATCTAATCCTTTCTCCCTCTGCGAGGTGAGGGGCCACAAGTCACAGAACTTACTTTTGATCACCTCTTGTGCAAATCTATCTACGTAGTCTGACTTCTCTTCAGAACTCAGAAGTAGTTGTCACCCACTTACTTGGGGCTGCAGGTGATTGATATCATTGCTTCATTTACACATCCCGTTACATCACCCACAGGACCCTGTGTGCTATGGACTGCATCACTCTACTTATTTTTACTTTTTACTAATTTTTTATTTGTTCTAATTAGTTGTACATCATAGTAGAATGAATCATACATAAATGGAGTGTAATTTCTCATTTTTCTGATTGTACATATTGTAGGATCACATCAGTTATGGAGTCACATATGTTCATGAGGTAATAATGTCCATTTCACTCTACTATCCTCGCTCCCCCATGCCCCTTCCCCTCCCTTCACCCCCCTCTCTCTAAAGTAACTCTATTCTTCCCTACGACCACTCCCCTTATGGTGAATTAGCATCTGCATATCAGAGAAATCAATCAGCCTTTGGTTTTTTGGGTTTGGTTTATTTCGTTTAGCATAATATTCTCCAACTCCATCCATTTACCAGCAAGTGCCATAATTTCATTCTTCTTTAAAGTTAAATAATATTCCATTGTGTATATATACCACATTTTCTTTATCCATTCATCTGTTGAAGGGCACCTAGGTTGGTTCCATATTTTAGCTATTGTGAGTTGAGCTGCTGTAAACATTGATGTGGCTGTGTCACTGTAGTATGCTGTTTTTAAGTCTTTTGGGTATAAACCGAGGAGTGGGATACCTGGGTCAAATGGTGGTTCCATTCCAAGTTTTCTGAGGAATCTCCACACTGCTTTCCAGAGTGGCTGCATTAATTTGCAATCCCACCAGTAATGTATGAGTGTACCTTTTTCCCCTCATCCTCGCCAACACCTATTGTTGCTTGTATTCTCGATAATTGCCATTTTGATTGGAGTGAGATGAAATCTTAGAGTAGTTTTGATTTGCATTTCTCTAATTGCTAGAGATGTTGAATGTTTTTTCACATATTTGTTGACCAATTGTATATCTTCTTCTGTTGTATCACTCTTCTTAATGGCTCTTCATCTAATACCTGATGTGACATCAGATGCAATGTTTGATTCTTCATAAATATTTTGTAAATGAATGAGTGAAGGAGCTGACCCAAAGCTGAGTCTTGAAGAATGAATTAGTTAGAAAAAAAGGGACTCAGAATGTTCTAGATAAAGGGACAGCAAGACAAAAGACATAGAGGTGAGAAATTACGGTATATACCTCACGGGGAAAAGCAAGATCTAAAGAGAAACAGCAGTGGCTACATTTCACTTATTTAGTTCATTTCTCTTTGTGTAACTCTCACCAATCTATTATTATTATTATTATTATTATTAATATTGGTCATCTTATGGTAGACGAGAGAAAAAAGAGAAGACTAGTGTTTGGTCTGACATTCAGGTCCTAAAGCAAAAGTTTTGTGCATCATGGTAGATCTCCAATATTCCCACCTACCACATTACTGTTCCATGTTTTCTAGGATTTCCCAGGGACAGGAGAGAGATCCACAGAGATCAGTGGCCCTGCTTCCATCCCACTTCCCCAGATCATGGACTTCACAAAATGCTCTCTTCCTCCTCCTTTGTCCAGTAAAAATAAGATTTCAAGGAAATACTAAGTTATCCTCCCCAAAATGTTGCATAACCATGTTAGAGAATATCATCCTGTCAAGTCCCTTCTTAAAACAGTCAGTGGCTCCCCTTTACCCCCTAGTAAAACCTGGTTTCCAACATGGATGTCAAGGTCTTTATTGATTGGAAAGCAACCAGTTCTTTTTGACTTATCGCTCCAAAAACTTACTCTCCTTACTATGATTATGTAACAATCTAGCCTCAAAACTTTGTGGCTTGCAACAAGATTTCATTGTGCTCAGAGATTCTCCTGTGTCAGGAATTTGAACAGGACTCATCAGGGAAGACTCATGTCTGCCCCCAGTGTCTGGGACCTCAGCTAGAAGACTGAGAGGCAGAGGGTAAGAATGGATGCAAATGCCTACACTCTTGTGTCTGTTCTTCAGAGCTGGGGTTCCTGGAGCGCCTCTCGATGTGGCTTCTCTGTGTGGTCTCTCCTCTCTGGGGCTTCAGGATAACTGAATTTCTCATGTGTAGGTCCCCAGGGCACATGTCCTGAGAAAGAAAGCCAGGTGGAAATCACCTGTTCTTTTTGGATGGAGTCATTTCCACTATGTTCCATCAGTTAGAAGCCAGTCTTTAGGGCCAGCCCATAAAGGAGGAGGGTCAAAGAATTTGCAGGCACGTTTCGAAATGACTGCAAATCCCACCATATGTGTTGCTGTTCCTTAGGGAGGCAGGACCACTCACTGGTCTCTAAATCTGTGGCCCTGCTTTGACTTACACGCTGCCCTTTTCTTGCTCTGTCTTTTGCCCCCACACGCTTGCCTTCCAATTTTCTGCCCTTCGTTTAAGAATCAGCTCAGACGCCACCCGCATCACGGCCTTCCAAGGCTCCCCATTTGAAGTAATGGTGCCCTTCTCGGTAGTTCCCACGGACCTTGGATTCAATTTTCCTTAGGTGACCTGAATACAGATCGGTTGGATGGATAAACAGAACAGAACAATAAAATCTCAGGTGTGAAAGTGACCGAAGGCGGTGCTTAGAACATCCTTTGTGAGCTTCTCTGTTTCTGTCTGTGTCTGCTTGTCCTCTAAAAGGGTTGGTGTCTGAAAGGCAGGGCCAAGACTGAGCCTTTGTCACCATCCCGCCCCCCCCCCCCCCCCGCACCACCCCCACCCCCGCACCACCTTCCATCTTAATTCTTCCAGAAGTGGTTTGGCCAGAGGAGACTATCAAAGAATGTCCGTTAAATGAAGAAGCCTGCCTCCCCCAACACACACACACACACACACACACACACACACACACACCCCTAGGCCCATTCTGCTGCTTTTGCCTCTATTTACCAGGCAATCTTTGGTTTGAGGTTGGTTGAAATAGTTGGAAGAAATGAGCTCCAAATGCTGACTGAGCACTAAATGTTCTTAAAACGCCAACTGCCATCAGGTCATAATTAATGCCCCCGATCGCGGTAACCTTCTGCTATTGTTTGAAAGTTGAATGCCTCAAACATCCGTGTGTTATAGGTCTGGTCCCAAGGGTGCAGCTATTGGGAGGTGGTGGACCCCCAGGAAGTGAGGACTAGTAGGAGGACCTTAGGTCATTGTGGGTGTGCCCCCAAAGAGGGTTAGGTGACACCAGCCCATCCTCTCTTTTCCTGCTTCTTGACTCATTATGCAAGCACTTGGGTTTTATTGCTTTGTCAGAGGCCCAACCAGGAGCCAGGATAAAAGTTTTCTCTTCATAAGTAATTGCCTCAGGTATTTCATTGTAACAGAGGGAAGCTGACCAATACCTTCTAATCAACAACCACTCTTCTGGAGAAGACTACTGCGGTCATTCCAAATAGACCTGTGAAAGGTCACAGTGTCGCCTTACCCTTCAGCTTTCCTTTCTAGTCCCTCTCCTCCCTGATTGTCTCTTCCAAAAAAGCAGAAATTTCTGGGTCACAGCGAATGGATTAAACAGGGTCATTGTGCTCATGGTCAATATCAGTGCTAAACAAAGCAATGATGTTGATCAGTTTCTGATTCACACAAAAAGCAATTTCTAGTAATTTTCAGGGATTCTTTGCAAGAATACCTGGTTGCACTATGGAATTCAAAACTCTTTAGGTGTTTTACAAATGCACCAATAACAAAAAATGTGGAATAGAATAAGAATACAAAAAAAAAAAAAAAAAAAAAAAAAGAGCTAGACATGGTGGCGCATGCCTGTAATCACAGCTATTCAGGAGGCTGAGGCAAGAGGATCATAACTTTGAGGCTAGCTTCAGTAACTTAGTGAGATCCTGTCTTACAATGAAAAATGAAGAGGATAGGGGATGTAGCTCAGTGGTCAAGTGCCCCTGGGTTCAATCACAAGTACCAAAAAATAAAAAAAATAAATAAAATAAATAGACAAAAAAAAAAAAAAAACCTATTGAAGCACAAAACAAAAAACAAACAAAAAACCTATAAAATGCTAGTAATGAAAACAAAACAAAAATAAATACAATTTTTTTGAAAGAACTTCTCTAACATGCTGCTGTTGGAGGGGAAAGCTAATTTAAGGGAAAGAAAATCAGAAAGAATTTGGGGAGCCTGGAGGTGTGTTTTGCTGAAGACTCTTTGACCTTAACCATGACTTTGAAGGTTGATTGACCTGGCTCGGTTTCGTATCTGACGCTCATTCCCGGTTCATGCTTTCTTTCTCAAGTATCCGACATTCCGACACTAAAAGTCCCAGTTCACAAGAGCCTAAGAGAAAATGAGGTCACACTTCCATTTTGTGCTCGGATTATGATGGCATGGGTGCCTATGGCGTGTGGTGCTGGAGCGAGTCTCTTCAGAGCCTGCGCTGCCCACCCGTCCTGGCCGAGCGCTCACACGTGCCCCTGAGCTTCCAAACATGGCCTGGCACGGGCTCTGCATGTCTTTCTGCTCAGGGTCCCACACGTGCAGGCCCACTGCTCGCAGATACTTGGATACCTCTGCCACCATGAGCCACAGGACAGCCAAGACCCATGCCAGGAATCTCCAGACGCTTCCAAACGTTGCACTGGGCTCAGTGCAGGTGGAAGCCAAGCATCCTCGCTGAACCTGTGCATATGCTCATTCATTTATTTTATTTGTTCTTTTTGGTTACATGTGACAGTAGAGTGAATTTTGACTTATTATGACTTCCCATTCTTGTGGTGTACTTGATGTGGAGTTACACTGGTTGTGTATTCATATGTGAACATAGGGAAGTGAAGTTCAATTCATTCTACTGTCTTTCCCTTTCCCATTCCCACTCCCTTCCCCCCATTTTCCCAATCTGGTGAACCTCCACTCCTCCCTTCCCTTCACCTATTGTGAGTTAGCATCCACATACCAGAGAGAGCATTCCACCTTTGGTTTTTGGGATTGGCTTATTTCACTTAGCATGATAATCTGTAGTTCCATCCATTTACTGGCAAATGCCATAACTTCATTCTTCTTTATGACTGAGTAATATTCCATTGTGTATATGTACCACATTTTCTATATCCATTCATCTATTGAGGGGCACCTAGACTGCGAATTGAGCTTAGCTTATTGCAAATTGATCTGCTATGAACATTGATGTGGCCCTGTCACTGTAGCATACTCTCATTTACTTGTGCCTGGGACCTCATGAAGTCTTCCTCTATCACTTTCAACATGACTTGGTCCCCCTGCTTAGCTATTGCGAATTGAGCTGCTATGAACATTGATGTGGCCCTGTCACTATAGCGTACTCTCATTTGCTTGTGCCTGGGACCTCATGAAGTCTTCCTCTATCACTTTCAATATGGCTTGGTCCCCCTGGAGACAGCTCTGTCAACTCCTGGTCCAAGACTTTGGCATTCATCAGATTATTAATCATATATGACTTTAAAAATATGTTTTGGGGGGCTGAGGATATAACTCAGTCTTGCATAACACACGCGCAAGGCCCTGGGTTAGATCTTCAGCTCTGCAAAATAAATCAATTAAAAGAAAGACTTTTTTATTCAAGGGACTGAAGAGAGAAAATGGAAGCAAATGTTTCCTGACAACATCAGGAGAATCAGAGAAGGAGAGGAGAGGACAAGGCTTGACCAGCGTGTGGTGTGCTTGATGTGGAGTTACGCTGGTTGTGTATTCATAGGTGAACATGGGACAGTGACGTTCAGTTCATTTTACTGTCTTTCCCTTTCCCATTCCCACTCCCTTCCCCACATCCCCCCAGTCTGGTGAACCTCCACTCCTCCCTTCCCTTCGCCTATTGTGAGTTAGCATCCACGTACCAGAGCGAGCGTGTCTTCTCTTGGTCAGGAGCCAGGCAGAGTCAAGTTATCATTAATTCATGCAGAAGAGATTTGCTGAGCCCCTGCTGGGTGCCAGGCACCGTTCGTATCCAGAGAATCCTGGGGTGAGCAAAATCAGCCAGGCCCACCTCCTCCAGGAGCTGACGTTTTGGTAAGGAGAGACCAGCAGCATAGAAGACAGAAACCGGCCCACACAGTAATTCCATGTATGCCAAGCGCTACGGTGGAAATCAAAGCAAGGCAAGGAGACCACCAGCAGGACCTGGGCCAGGCAGGACCTCCCTGCGAAAGCTACGTGGGAGCAGAAATCGAAACAAAGTGAGGGCATGGAGACGTCTGGGAAAAGAACATTCTAGATGGTGGGAATAGCCAGTGCTGTGGGTCCGAGTGTGAGCACGTGGTGTGTGTGAGGAGCGTGGCAGGAGCCGAGGAAGGGGGAGCTGCTGGGAGAGACGCTGGTGTGAACCTTGGCCAGGTCGCACGCGGCAGTGACCCAGCTACTGGAGGGAAATGACAGGACGTGACGGCTGTCTCAAAGGACTCACCCTGGGTGCTGCGAGGCTGGGAGGCAGGGAGGCCAGTGGGGAGGCCATGGCAATCCAGGCTGGAGGGACAGGGTTGTGCTGGCCGCCTGTCCCTGGGGACAGAGCGTGCTTAGGAGCGGCAGCACGCACTGCTCCCGGGGTCCTGTCCTGGAGGGTACTTTGAGGACAGCTTTCCTTTGGTGGGCAAGATGGATCGAACTGAATGGCATGTGAGGACAGACACGGCGTTGTCATCAAAGGCCCTCAGGAGAACCTCTGGTGGAAACTGACCCTCAACACCTCCTTGTGACCCTTCTTCCTTGCTGAGGGACCAGACGGGCAGGGGGAAACCAGCACCGTCTCAAGGAAGGTTCACCGAGGCAGCTGCTTGAGTCAGTCAAGGTGCTTTGGCTTCAAGGAACAGGCATCCAGCCCCATGGGCTTAGCAGGCGGGAAACCTTCTCCGCAGCAGCAAGTCCTGCGGATTCAACTTGCTCCCACATTCTGAGATGCATACCTCTGTGGATGGAGCCCTCTGACCTGCCTGACTTTTTCTTGCTTTCCCTGACACTTAGTTCCCGTGAACTGTGCCATGTGCTTGCTTGCCACGGCTATTAGCCTTCTCCTGTGGGAGTGAAGCTCCTTGAGGGCCAGGATCACTGTCAGGGTCACCGTGACTCCGCTAAGGCCTGACTCATAGCACACTCTGTAAACACTTGCCACTCAGTAAACACTCGCTGGGTGAAAGAGTGGAACACTTTCCGTTGGATCTCAAATGAGATAAGTTGTGAAGTCATTATTAGCCTCACAGTTTCTCCTCTGAAAGAGAAAATGGCAGGAAGGCCTCTGTTTGCTGGAACAGTCTCCCTGGGGCCCCCACAGGGGTCAGTCTAAACCGCGACCCTCACCCACAGTCCTTTCCGCCCCGGCCATGGAGTGTGCAAGGTCAAGTTCAGGATAGTGCAGATGACATTCAGGCTTGACAAGGGGCGTGGTTGGTGAATACTAGAGCATGTGGTCCCCTCGCGGGTCCAGCACCTGGACTTTGTGTCATGACCAACAGCGTTCCTAACCTTGGCAGGTCCTATACGTGTGGGAAAAAGAGAAGGCGTGAGGTACCGTTACCTGGAGGCTACGCAGGCGGTTAGTTCATCCTGTTCTAGTGTCTGCTCAGTAGGCCTCACTTCCCTGTGTTCTGGGCACTGTGGAAGACGCTGGAGAGAAAACAGTGACCAAGAGACAGTGCTTGCCCTTAAGTTCAGTAAGGAGGTTCAGTGAGGGAGCCGGTTTAGCATAAAAGATGAACGTATAAGCGGATCCTTGTATCAAATATCACAGGTACGTTATTTGATTTATGTGCCAGGCAGAGTAGAAGTCGTCAGCTCTAGGTCAGGAAAAAGACATGACTGAGAGAGGAGAGGACTCTGGAGTAGGGTTTTGAAGGCTGAATAGGAGTTTATCATGTAAGCATGGAGTGCAAAGAGTGACATTCCAGGGAGAGCAAATAGCAGATGTAAAGATATGGATGCATGAAGCAACACTGTGTGTTTAGAGAACTTGGTATGCATCACTGGAATACAAAGTGCTGGGAACAGAGTTACCAAAACAGGTTGGAGAGGTAGGCAAGGATAGGAGGATCACCAATTTGTCTGCTCTGGTAAGGGGCTCATGTTTGTTTTGGTGAGAAGTTCTTATGAACTTATGAGCAAGAGGATCAGACTGGCATCAGGGGACATGGTCAACTTGAGAAGGGCCATCTGGAGACAAGGGGACCCAACAGGAAAATACTAAAGCTGGGCAGTGTCTTACAATTGCCACCCGGGGGCGCAAGTAGGCCAGGACAGCTTGGTTGCTGGCTGGGGAGGTGGGGAGGAAGAGGTAGGAGAAAGTCCTAAAGCTGGATGATGTCATGAGCACTAAGCTTCTTAGTCAGGTGCTCAAAACTGCGAAGAACTCTAGTGGTTAAAAAAATTCTCCAGCACAAGCGGGAAGCACCCCCCCCTCCAAAGCCACAAATAGAGGACTAATTAAATATCACAAGGATTCACATGCTGTTACTAGGCAGCCAGTGAGTTAGTTCTATATGTATACACAAGAAAAAGCATCCAAGTTAAAAAAGCAAGTTGTAGAATCATGTGTGTATTTTAATTCTTGTCGTGTAAATGACTAGAAAGATGATCATGTCACTGATACTGGTGGTAACTTCTAGAAAGGATCTTGGGGTTACTGACTATAGTCCCTTTGGGCTGCTATAACAAAACACCATAAACTGGGTAGCTAATAACCAACAGAAATTTATTTCTCACAGTTCTGCAGGCTGGGAAGTCCAAAATCAAGGTACTAGCAGATCTGGCATCCAGTGAGGGCTGCTTTCTGCTCTAAGCAGGGTGCCTTCTTGCTGTGTCTTTACGTAGCAAAAGGGGCAAGGGGTTTCTCTGGGCCTCTTTTTATAAGGGTACTGTGTCAATCAGCTTTCTGTCACTATAACAACTACCTGAGGTATTTCTCTTATAAAGACAAAAGGTTTATTGTAGCAGCAAGGTACATTATGGGGGGAGCAGATAGCAGAGAAAAATTACTCACCTTGGTAGGGAAGAAAAAGAGATAGAAGAGACAGAGTTCCCACAATGCCCTTCAAGAGCATGCCCCCAGTGACCTAAAACCTCCTACTACCGCCACCTTCCAAAAGTGCTAAACTGGGGACCAAGTCTTTAACACATGGGCCTTTGAGGGACAATCCAGATCCAGACCCTAGCAGGCACTAATCGTATTCAGGAGGGCTCCTTCCACATGACGTGATCATTCTCCAGGGACCCCACTCCTAATGCCATTGCCTTGGGGTTAGGATTGCAATGTATGAATTTTAGGGGAGACAAGTATTTAGTTCACTGCAGTGTGTGTGTGTGTGTGTGTGTGTGTGTTACTGTTTTACTGTGGTATAACTGACATACAACAACCTGGACATGTTTAAAAAGTACGCTTTAATAACTTGACATATTTATATACCTGGGAAGCCATCACTACAATCACAAACAATGACCGTATCCATCACTCCCCAAAGTGACAGCAATCCCTCCCCACCAGCCTTCCCTGTCCCCCATCCCCAGGTGATTACTGGTCTTCTTTCAGTGACCAAAAGATTACACTTTCTAGAATTTTATATAAGTAGAGTCAAACAATATGTACGTTATTTTTGGCCTTCTTTCCTGTGGCAAGATTAATTTGAGAGTCATCCATTTGGGGTAGGTGTCTGTGATTAGTTCTTTTTAAATGCTGATGGGGTGCTGCATTGTCCAGCTGTAGCAAGATCTGCTTTTCCATTCATCTGCAGATGGACATTGGACTGTTCACAGTTTGGGGCTATTGCAGATAAAGTTGCTATGAACAGCTGAAGCTCAAAACCCATACCCCAGAGTCAACAGTGCTCCGGCTGGCCGTGAGGCCTGGAACCGACCTGAGTAAGGACTTTCTGCCCTCCCTTCTTGTTCCTCCACGCTCCAGGAGACACTTTCTGGAAAGCTTCCTTAGTTGCCTAAAGTCTGGACCCCCAAGGAAGAAAACAACCACCCCTGTCCTTCTCCAGTCTCCATTAATTATAGTCCCAGCAAGGAAGCTTGTCAGACCCCATTGTTCCCTTTTTGATACCAAAGAGAATCATTAACCAACTATTATTTGTTCTGCAGACCAAAAAGACTTTGTCCCAGGCCACTATATATTCTCCAAGCCTGTTGAGTTCCCCTAAAAATCACCTTACAGAGTCCCCTCACAACTGTGGACATTCCCCTTCTCCTCCCTGTGAAAGTGGGACGTGTAAGAGTCTGAATAATTTGACTAGAAGGCAATCTCACTCCTATGATTCTCCCACCCTCTTGTTAATAATTTTTCTTTTGGTGCTGGGATCTGGACCCAAGGCCACTGTATCACTGAGCCACATCCCTAGTCCTTTCCTATTATTTTTGTTGTTGTTTTGAGACAGGGTCTTGCTAAATTGCTCAGTGCAAATACTTAAGAGTGGGATGATATACATTTTAAAGAAACCGCCAAACTGTGTTCCCAAGCAGTTGTACCAATTTATATCCTAGCAGCAACCTATGAGCCTTCCAATTTCTGTATATCCTTGCAAATATCTGGTGTGGTCAGACTTTTACTTAGCTCTTCAAATGGAAAATTTTCATTCCTTTTATAACTAATTTGTATATTTTTCATCTGTTTATTTGCCATCTGTAGATCTTCTTTAGTAAAGTGTTCATTCAAATTTTTATGGTCTAGTGACATTTATATTCCACTTTATACTTGTACAAACTTTTAAAATTTACAATGAGACTCTCTTTTATAATAAAAAAATGAATTTGAAATTAGTTCAATAGTAGCTAGAGTTCAACAACAGCTACAATTTGAACTTTAAACAATAAAAATATACTAAAATGAAGGCAGATTCCAATGATATCCTTAGGAGATAAAACATTTGATTTTAATGTTTGGTCTCGAGTGAATGGGAATGACTTCAAAATCAATACAATTTTTATTTCTATAAATTATAGATTTGAGAGAGAACATGAGTTCAGATTCAAATGAATCTGGCTTCAAACTCCTCCTCTTTTACTTATCAACCCTGTGATCTTAAGCAGATTCTCAGCATCTCAGTTTTTTTTCTTTTATTTTGAGAATTAAATTCTATGTATTCAACCAGTCAGTACATAACTAGCATGTAGCCTGTGCTCCACAAATATCAGAACTTCTATGATGAAGCGGTTTGATTGTCCTATCAAAAGTCCCATGGCCCAAATTCAAGCTAAAGCTAACTAAAGCACAGTCACAGTGTTTTGTAAAGGAACTGTTGAAACCAGTGTCACGGAGCAACATCCTTTGTGATAACCATACCACCACCTCTCCCCTGCCTCCATTTATTTTTAACTAATCGGAAAGAAGAGCTCTGGTTTGCTTTTGGTTTTGAAAGGTCAGGTGGGGAAACAGGAAGAGGAAACAGGTTGGAAATGGACCTCGGGGAGCGTCTTAGCACACAGCGACTTTCTTTATAAAACCCTCAGTATCCTCTGTTAGGCAACCCACTGAATGGTCTTGCAGATGCGCTCAGTGCCCTGAAGGACGGTGCAGAGTTAGTGCAGAGCTCACAGTTTAGCCTGGGGTCACGGTCAAGTTAGGGTCACTGCGGTCAGTGTTGGTTGTAAGTGCTGTATATTGCGTCATGTAATGGAAAGACCCTGGCCTGCTGCACCCAAAGAAAAGCCTGTGGAAGGAGGATGTGAGGAACACGTGACCAGGAAAGGCATGGGAGACTCCTGCGTGCCCACACCTGCAGGCTGCTCCACCTGCCTGAGACCCAGGGTCCTTTGTGCCTGCCCCTGTTGTAGCACCAATGACCTAGCAGGAGGGCAACTCGTTTCGTGAGCTGTGCGTTTGTAAGGAACGTAAGGATGAAGTTCTTAAGGACTGTTGCTTGTGTGCTTTTTCAGTTCTGAATCTCTAGCATCAGGCCCAAGATAGGGCCTCGATTAAATGGATATACATTTTTTTTTCTTAATTTTTTTTTTAGTTGTAGATGGACAAAATACCTTTTATTTATTTATTTATTTTTAATGTGGTGCTGAGGATCGAACCCAGTGCCTCACATGTGTGAGTCAGCAGCTCTACCACTGAGCCATGACCCCAGATCAATTAAATGGATATATTTAAGTGTAACAGAATAGTACTATAGTTTGCCTGTTGAATGTTCCCCAAAGGCCCATATGTAAACGTTTGGTCCCCGGGGTGGCACTATTGGGAAGTGGTGGAAATAGGGGGTAAAGACTAATGGGAAGTCCTTAGCTCACTGGGGGCCAGGGACACCCATTCACCTCACATCCGTCCCTGGGTAAAGATGTGACCGCTTCCTCTGAAACACTCTCCCACCACTGCCACCCGGGGTCTTCAACAGCAGGCCCAAAACAATGGGGCCACCTGATCTTGGACTTGAACTTTCAAAACTGTGAGCTAAATAAACCATTTTTCTTCACTAAGTTAGATGCTGCAGGTATTTCATCAGAGTAACGGGAAGCTGACGAATACAAAAGGATAAAAACATCCTGCCATTGGCAAACACAACTACCTTGTAAGAGGAGGGGGTTCTGCTTTCATGAAAGATCCTTCTGTTCAGCTGGGCACCTGGAAGGGGTGGGGCTGAGGCTGGAGGTCAGGGCTGGAGTGGCCTGAATGGTTGAGCAGAGTGGAGAGAATGTGGAGTACAGGTGTAAGGGGCAGGAGGAAAGGAATGGGAGGAGGGAGTGGGAGATGCAGCGAGATGCTAGGAGAGCAAGTAGCCACCCCAGAACACACCTCCAGAGCCAGTGGCAAGGAGTTCTGTTTGGTTTTCCTCGGGATGTCTAAGTTCACATTGAAGTTGTTTGGATTCCAGTAGCGTGAACCTGTCTTCAGTCCTCCAGTATCTTTGATAAAGTCCACACATTCAAACTACCTTCTAAATGTGGGTATTCTACAGCAACTGGGAAGGGGTTGAGCTTCCATCTGGGTCAGAAACAGAACAGGACCGTGGCTTACATGTGTTAGTTCAGTGGGGCTCAGGAGTGCAGGCAGAAGCAGCAGTGAGAAGATAAACTTAAGAAAATAAGTTGCCAAGGAACTCTTGGAAATCTTTGGTAAGGCTTTTAGGATGTGACTTTGTAAATCTCCAGCTCCTTTTATCTTATGGTGTTGAGACATCGTAGCTGATAGATAGGGTACAACAGGAAGGAAAGGAGAACGGAGGAGAAGGTGTCCCTCTCACTTTCAGCCTTTTTGGCAAAAGGCATACCTCCCCCTACTGTACTTCCCAGGTAATTGTGTTTTTGTTTTTGTTTTGTGGTGCTGGGGATTGAACGATAATTTTGTTTTTAAAATAATTATTTCATTTTACTTTTGATCAGCATGTATTAATTATATGCATCAATGGGGTTTGGTGTGGTATTTCCATACAGGCACACAGCATGCACTGATCAAATCCAACTTCCCTTTATTCATCTCCTCAATCCCCACCCTTCCTAACTTCTATGAATCACTGTTCTACATTCAGCTTGACTTTATGTTTAGCTTTCACATGGGAGAGAGAATATGTAGTACTTGTTCTGTTGCTGGCTTATTTCACTTAACATAGTGTTCTTCAATTCCATCCATTTTGTTGAAAATAACAAGATTTCATTTTTTATGTCTGAATGACACCCCATTATGTCCAGTTTCTTTATCTATTCATCTCCTGATGGACTCGTGGGCTGATCCTGTATCTTAGCCATTGTGAATAGTGCTACAGTAAATGTGGATGTGTATGTATCTCTTCGGTAGGCCGATGTCATTTCCTTCGGATACATACCCAGGAGTGCAACAGGTAGACCATATACTAGATCTATTTTTAGTTTTATGTGGAACCTCCACACGGTTCCCCGTAATGGCTATACTAAAGTACACGCCCACCAACAGAGTCTGAGAGTTCCTTTTTATCCACATCCTTGCCAGCATTTTTAGAAAAATTATTAGCCTTGTAGCTGGCATGAGTATTTCATTGTAGTTTTGATTTTAATTTCCCTGAGGGCTAATGATAATGAGCATTTTTTTCATACATTTCGTGGCCATTTGTATTTCTTCTTTTGAGAAAAGTCTATGCAGGTCATTTGCCCATTTTAAAACTGGATTACCCGTTGTTAAGTAACTAATTGCATTTTTTACAAATTGAAGGTTTGTGGCAACACTGCATCCAGCAACTCTGTTGGTGCCATTTTCCCAAAGGCATGTGCTCTCATTTCATGTCTTTGTATTACATGTCAGTATTCTTGCAACACCTCAAGCTTTTTCATGATTATTATACATATTGTGGTGACCTGTGATCAGTGATCTTTGATGACAGTAACTGCTGTTATTGTCAAAATAATAACATTAATGGGAGCTTGGGCAGAGTTGATTTCAATTCTCGTGGTTGACTTTGAGTGATTCAAGAATTCAGTGGAGGGTAACTGCAGAGGTGGTAGAAAGAGCAAGTGAATTAGAAAAAGGAGCTGAACCTGAGGATGTGACTGAATTGTTCAGTCTCATGATAACATTTTAACAGACGAGGAATTGCTTCTATGGATGAACAAAGAAAATGATTTCCTGGGATAGAATCTACTCCTGGTGAATATCATGTGAACATTGTGGAAATGACAAGAAAGAATGTCGAATACTACATAAGCTTCCTTAATAAAGCAGGGTCAGCAGCTGAGAGGACTGCCTCCGGTTTTAAAAGGAGTTCTGTTGCAGGCAAAATACTATCAAATGGCATCACATGCTGCAGAGAACTCTTTCACGAAAGGAGGAATCAATCCATACAACAGATTTCATGGTTGTCTTATTGTAAGAAATCACCATAGTTGCCCCAACCTTTAGCAGCTACCATCCTGATCAGTCAGCAGCCATCAGAGTTGAGGTGAGATTCTCACTGGCAAACAGATTAGGACTTGCTGAAAGCTCAGGAGATTATTAGCATTTTTGAGCAATAAAGTGTTTTTTCCTGTGTTGTCTTATTTATCTTTTTTCCCACATTTTTTATTGGTGCATTATAGTCGTAAAGGGTGTTTAAATTAAATATGTGTAATGGACATCTTATAACATAATGGTATTGCACACTTAATAAAGTATATGTAGATTTTATACATACTGGGAAGTCAAAGAATTAGCTCAACCAACTTTATTGCAATATGTCCACTTTATTGTGGTAGTTTGGAACTGAACCTGCAATAGCTCCAGGGCATGCCTGTACAAATCCTGCCTGCGAGGACAGATAGTCAATGATGAGGGCAATAAAGTGAGCGGATATCATCATAAGAGTATAGGGAGAGCAGGAGAAATTCTCATGAAAGAGGTCTGCTTTGACTATCCTTGAAGGATGGATCTGCTACTTAAAAGAATTTATTCTGCAATATGTAATTCTATATATGTATAGTTTTGTGCAAATTACTTCTCTAATTTATTCTCTTATTGGGATGGGTTATTCTCTTATTGGGGTGGGTAAGATAGATAGTGAGTGGGCTTTGACTCTAAAATCAAACAGACCAGACTAAATCCTGGCTCTTGTACAAGACTTTGGCCAAGTCTCTTAAGCTATTTGAGACTCAGTGTCTTAATTAATGAACTGGAGATAATAAAAATACCCATCTTATAGAATTGCTTAAGATTTAAATAAAATAAGAAAGGGGCTTTAGCATAGGCCTGGCATAAGAGAAATGCTTAATAATAATACACGATGTTAAATTTTTATGTAAATTTGCTGACTGCAACTTGGAATATACAGAAAAAAGCAGAACTAAAACCTATCAATAGTTTTACCACAAGAAGAAGAAAACCACAGTTTACATGTTGGAGTCTATCTTCCCAGTTTTCAGTCAATGCATAGTTTAGTTGGCATTTTTCCCCCTTTTTGTATACCAGTCATTTTGAATATAAAATTTAAATCCTAATTTTCAGTTAGTTAGCATAAGAATTCTTTCCATCTTATTACGATTTCTTCAAAAATTCTTAATGACTTCAATGCATTAAATTGAGTTGGCATATTATTATTTACTTAATCATTCTCCTATTGTTAGACATTTACATAGATTCCAGTTTTTCCCCTAAATAGGTCAGTAATAGACAAATCTATACATAAATGTTTTCCTTTATTTTGTATTATTTCTTTAGAACTGATTCCCAGAAATTAGATCACTGATGTAGGAGGTATGAACAGTTTGTGATCCTATAATAATTCTGAGGCCTGTGAAGGAGGGGCTTCCATCTCCAGACTCTTCCTTACATGGCTTTCTTGCCTCTTCCCAAGATGATGAGGAGGAAGAAACAGAATGTGATTAACCAGAGGTGTAGGCACTCACTGGTCGCCTTTGCAGTGGGCAGGTCACGGGGCAGAAAGAAATCTGGAGATGGGCATCTGCCTTTTTTTCCTGCTAACTTGTTGAACATAGTCAGAAGGAAAAGCTGACCCAGAGCACGAACTGCTGGAGGAAGCCTGGACACTCCTTTTGCTCCTTTTTCTTCCCCATAGAAGGCAGGCCTAGGCATCTCATTGGCCTGGGCTCCTTGAGAACTGAGAGATAGATGTGGTTTTTTTTTGTCCAGGTCTCTTCTTCTGAGACTGCATCTCATACAGCACAGGTGAATGTGCATGGTGCCATCTTTCCCTGCAAGATGGCCTACCCAAGGCTCAGGTGTGGGGAGAGGGCTGCCCGAGGGGTTCAGTGGCAATTGGACATTTTCATGTGCAGAATTCTGCTTTGAGGGTGCCTTGGGTGTTGCCTCCCTTGGGTACTATCTAGGGAGGTTTCTTCTTTTGTAAGCTGGAGATTAATAAAAAGTCTCAGGTAGGATTCAGTGGCTTTCATTATATCTGGCTCCATTGTCCTGGATGGTAAAGAAAAGTTGGTAAATATTTAACAACTGGCTTAGTTAACAACTTGCTCTCCAGGTAAAAAAGAAAGACAGAAAGAAAAAAAAAAGGCCCTGATTTGTAGTGTTTGAAGATTTCCATGGGCTAAACATTCTCATCATGGTTTTAGAGCAAATGCTTCTACCAGGACTGATTTCAAGGTCCAACTACTTAATCAGTTTACAAAATTCTCGACCTTTAGCAATAGGCTCTTGCAAGCAAAAGGAAGCCCTTTCTAGCACACTAAGAGTGAAAAACCATGGATGGGATGATTCACTCCTTTCATCACCATGTGGGAAGAGCAGGGGCACAGGAAATGATCTCCGCAAGGCTGGGAACCAGAGAAACCAACGCCTGCAGGGTTCTCTCTGCGAATCAATCTCTTTTTTTTTCCTGCTATAGATCCATTCTCTCCATGTTTCAAGAGGCATGGCTGCAGGGAGCTTCCAGGGCTACATCCTTACTGATTCACAGCCAGAGAAAAAGGAAGCCTTCAGAGCTGGTGTGAGTAATCCCAGAGAAGTCTGGTCAATCTTTACTCGTGCATCACTTTCCCCTTGGAGCAGAAGGTAGGCGCCCTGACTGAGGATGGTAAGGTCTGTTGGATGGGGGCAGGAAGAAGTGTGGCCAGACCAAACCAATACTTCCCCTTACACTGATTGTCTGGGTACCACAAGGACACTGTTCCCATTTCTACTAGTCTCCAAAGTGGCTGAATCAATGACAGCATGGAGGAGCTATTTCACATTACATATTTTGGCATTATATTTTATAGCTATTTCACATTACATATTTTGGCATTTTATTTTATAGCTTAAAGGAAAAAAACTCAGCTAATTTTCTAGGTAAAAAAGTAACCCGTTGGTATTTTAAGTGCTTCTATTTTTTTTTTTTTATGCTGCAAGTGGGTTAGCAATATGCTATGTGTTAAATAATCATTATTTCCCCTTCTGTGAATTATGTTCATGTCTTTTGCTCACTTATCTTCTGGGGCTGGAAGTTAGTTTTTAATTTCTTTGCTCAGCAAGTATTTACTCGTCTGCTGTACTAGGCCAAGCATCTGGAGACACAGGAAATAAGATAGTAAATAAAACAGACAGGGTTCCCATCTTCAGAGTACTTACCCTCTATTTGTATGGACTTTAAAAATAATAATATACTATCATTTTTGTCATATGTACAACAAATAATTTTCCTATATGCTTTCTGTCATCTTTAATAGAGTAGTTACACATTTTTATGTAGTAAAGTCTGATCTAGTTTCCCTTTTTTTTGTGTGTGTGTGTGGTACTGGGGATTGAATGCAGAAGTGCTTTACCACTGAGCTACATTCCCCAGCCCTTTTTACTTTTTATTTTGAGACAGGGTCTCACCAAATTGCTTAGGTCCTCACTAAGTTTCTGAGATTGGCTTTGAACTGTGATCCTCCTGCCCCAGCCTTCTGAGTCACTGGGATTTACTTTTCCCTTTTAGCAAAACCTTTTTCCTCATCCTTATAGATTACATGACCCCACCAACAATTAAGAGATGATTTATTTTATTTATTTCCTGTTTTCCTTGGCATGACACTTGTACATTCAATTATTTCATTAATTTGTAATTTAGCACAGTGTGTAGCATAAGCAAAGCATTTGCATTGGTTATTTCTCCAAACATTTAACACTTCCGGCAGCCTTGCCTTCTCCTTTGATCTGGGTAGATGCCAACAGGCAGAACTGAGATCAAAGGAGACATGAGAAGAGGTCTGTTGGGGTTTGCAGGAGGGCAACCATTATAGCTCCACTTAGGGAATTTGGTATGGGAAATGATAAGGATTGTGTTTGCCTGGAGTATGGAGTCCAAATAGTGCAGTGATTCTTAACCAAGGTGGGCATACCTGTTGAATGGGGAGCTTTAAGAGCTGGGGCAGAGGTTCATCTATTTTTAAAGCTCCTGTAATCCCAGCAACTCATGAAGCTGAGGCAGGAGAACCATAGTTTGAGGCCAGTCTCAGCAACTTAGCAAGACTCTGTCTCAAAATAAAAATAAAATGGGATGGGAATGTAGCTTGGTGGTAAAGTGCCCCTAGGTTCAATCCCCAGTATATAATAAAAAGCTTCCCAGGCACCTCTGAAACAGGAAATTATGGGAGATAAAGCTTGTTAGAAAAGGAGGGGAGCAGATGGAGAGAGGCATCAAGGACAAGGTGAACTTAGCTACAGGGTCAGGGGGCCTCTGAGGGCCTCAGAGAGTGGATGTGGATCCAGGGACCTAGGCTTCAATCCCATTTTTAGCCCTTACAAACTGTTTTCTGGACAGATTGCTTGTTCTCTCGCATTTCCTCTTCTTAAATTTTTTCCTGTCTTTCTTTTCTTTCTTTCTTTCTTTCTTTCTTTCTTTCTTTCTTTCTTTCTTTCTTTCTTTCTTTCTTTCTTTCTTTTCTTTCTTTCTTTCTTTCTTTCTTTCTTTCTTTCTCTCTTTCTTTCTTTCTCTCTTTCCCTCTCTCTCTCTCTCTCTCTCTCTCTCTCTCTCTCTCTCTCTGTTGTTGTTGGGTCTTAAACTTAAAAATATTTACTTAACAGGGTTGTGATGAGCCAGTGGGAAACCAAGAATAAACGCCTGGCCCAGCACTTGGCACCTGCATGAATTCTCCCCTCTTCTCCAGTGAGCCTCTGGCTCATGCCAGCCCTGCCTCTTCGCTGCCTTTGTGATCAATGCACACAAGATATTTTCAGAGAAAACATGCCAACACATGCTGAGATGAGAAATGCAGAGAGAGTTGAGTTGTCCTTGAGTCCCAGAGGCCTCAGAAAGCTTCAAAGAGGCTGCATATTTTCAAAGAGGGATGCTTCTGCCTTCGAGAAACAGCGAGAAGCTCAACATTTGCACAGGACTTCCTTCAGGAACTCTTTGCTTGGCAAAGGCAAAGCCTGGCTCCATTACTGCGCACCTCAGCTCAGCCACAAACATAATCCCAGCCCTGGGGCTGCCTAACCTGTGAACCAACGGCAGATGTTTTGAAAATAACACAACTACAGTCCTTTTTATAAAAGAAAATTCCTCAAGCAAGTCTATTTACAGAACAGAGATTCTCCCTTCTTGAGGGTGGAGAATAGCATTCCTTCTTGAAAGATGCAGCTGCTTTACCTTCATGTCACTGATACCATTCTGCGATCTGACAAATACTTATTGATATCTCCTCTGTTTGACAAATACTTTGGAACTGGCCTCTACACGGGTATCATTTAAGATTGATTTTCATGCTGCTTTGTATTATAAATTGACACCAAATATTTATTTTGGGATTAGGAGCTATCGATATTCCTCAGAGGCCACCCCCACAAGAGGCAGTGTGGATGGGAGAAGGGAGAGGGAACTCAGAATCAGACACATGTGGTCTGGCTCTTGATGGATATAGCTGTGTGACTTTAGGCGGACGGCTAAGACACTCTGGGCCTCAGTCTTACTTTTCTCTAAATGAGAACATCTTTCTTACTTGAAAGTCAATGGTCTCTTCCTCAAAGAGCACCTTTCAGTTGGGTGGGGAGGAGGCAAGAGCTCACTTATCCTGGCAGACAGGAATTGGCACAGTACCTGATGGTAGAGAGAGAGAGACAGTCCAGCCAGCCCAACCCAAGAGGGTGTGTTTGGGAACGAGCATTAATGTTGAGTTGGAAGAAAAGAGCTTCTGTGTGGCACATCGATCACACCTCAAAGTCCAGGTTTTAGGATAAGGGTTTTGGGAGGCCCTGGATGATGGTGGGGCTTGAACTTCTGGAAATGAATGAAAGCCTCCTATCAATAGAGTTCTTATCTGCTTGTCCTTCACTGGACATCAGAGAAAATAGCCAAGAGAAAGATGGCATTTTTCTTGCTTGAAGAAAGAATAAAGGGACCTGGGCTTATTTAAACAAGAGCAGCTTAAGTGAAAAAGTAACACCTTCTTTTCCACTGTGAGAAAACTACAAAATTATCCTCTGTCACCAAAGCATCCCCTTTCTAAGAGACCTGAAGTTTCCTGGCTGGCAGAGCTCAGAGGGGGGCTCATCAGTGACTCACAGTCTCTCCTGCATACTGGATGAGTCTCCTGAATTACAGGGACATGGCTGCTGGGTTGGAAGCTTCCTGGAGAGCTCTTGCTCCTCTCTCTGCTCTCCCCTCCTAGGCAGACACCTTTCAGAGGCTCATCTCATCTGAGTTTTGAACAACAGGCACCTCGTCCTGGTCACTGTGTCCCAGGTGATGTTCCAAAGCTGATGAGCAGTCTGGGCCCAGAGACCAGGAACTCTCCCTGCCCCTGCTAGACATGGACCTATAAAACCAAGGGCCCCAGGAACAGATCAGAAGTTATAGTCTAAACTCCTAGATGTCCTATCTTTTTGAAGATTGAGGAATCCAACCAAAGGGCTATAATATGGCATTTACATACAATAGTGTTATCACTTTTAAGACCTAAGGATTTTCAGAGCAGAAGGCTAACATAAGGAAACAAGTCTCTGATGCAGGTGAACTTCAAGGATAACCAGGTGTTAAAGGTTAGGGACGCTGACCTGTGCAGGAGAGTGAGCCCCAGTTCTTCAAGCAGTTGCTAGTTACTGGCTCTTACTAGGTTCCAGGTCTTGTGCCGAGTATTGGGTGTTGGCACGGTGCTGCGAGAGAGACAGAGATAAAAATCGATAATGACAATGACAATGGTAACAGCCATATGTGTGGAGAGCTAGGTGCCAGGCATTGGGCTCATTTATTCTTTTATCTGATAAATTGCAGGGGCTCCTCAGAGCACTTGCTGAATGAACTGCTCACAGACAGTTGCGCACCTCCTTTCCTTTCCGGGGTAACAGCGCAGAATTTGCTTTTGCTTTTTTCTCGGTCAGGAAGTTCTTCTGCATATTTGTTGGGTTGGCTGCCCGTCTTCCTTCAGGTCTTTACTCACACGTCACCTCAGTGAGGTCTCCCTGACCTGCATCTCAATCCCTCCCCCTCTGGGCCTCCTACCCCCACTTTCTCCCCAGCCCCCAGCACCTGGTGCTACCCAGCACACTGTATTGGACTCAAGGCTGTTGTCTGCGCTCTGCTAACCTCAGAGATCCATGAGGACAGGACTTTGGACCACTTTGCTCACTCCTTAGCCCCTTGTGTAGGTCACATGCTTGAATTTGTCCAGGGTATGAAATGAATCAAAGAAATACTTTCTTAGTGTCAATGACATGCCCTGCCAAACAATGCGTGGCAAGGTAGCAAAGCGAACAAGTAGACAAGGTGTTGCCACCTAGAGACCCAGGACCTGGTAGAGATAAGACATTAAGCTAACTATGCAATGATCTCCATTCTCTGGAAAGAGAACACTCTGGATGCTTGAATTTGTCTTTTGCTGAAGTGTCACTACCACCGCAGGACGTGGGTACCCTAATTCCCTGCTTTAGATCCTATCTTTGCTTGTTCTGTGGCTGCAAATATCCACATAGGCTCTGAATTACAGAAGGACTGGACTTACTTAGATAACTGTATATGCAACTTGTAGTTCTGATGGCCTTTTGGATAATCATTACTTTTCATGAATCCTGTGACGTGTTCATGCTACTTTACAAAGAGGAACCTGAGGCCTATAGAAATTAGGTAACTTAACCAGTGCCACATACAAGTCTTCCAGGTAGGATCAAAGCCAATCTGTATGCTTACCACTCTTCCTCGTTCTGAGGAACTGGATGGTGGAGGGATTAACTAGGGGAGGGAGAGATCATCAGGGAAGAAGACCTTGAACAAAGAACAAAGGTAGGGCAGGGAGCCTAGGCCTAGGAGAGGTGCCGCACCTCCAACCCCACCCGGCTCCCACATCTGGTATCGTAGTTTGATTCTAATGAGATATGGCAGATGCTACGCAAGGCAGGGGCAGGATGAAAATCTTGTCTGGGAAGTAGGGACCTACACTTGCCTCTCCATCTCCACACACCTTCTGGTGTTTTTGGTTACATTAGCAACATGTATTTATACTGTTATCTGAGCCACTCATAAAATGTTGCATTTTTTATCAGATACCTCTTGTGCTAAACTTGCAAAGTTTTGAGAGTTTCTCAACATCCCCTTGGGAACCCTGACAGAGTGGTACAGAGAATCAGCATAGCATTCTAAGTCACCTACTGTCATATCCATCCTTCCCCCGCCCCCAAATTCACACTGAAGTCCTCTGGTACTTCATACTGTGATTGCATGTGGAGACAGTCTTTAAAGAAGTGATTAGGTTACAAAGAGCCTGTTAAGGTGAGTCCTGAGCCAACCTGACTGGTGTCCTTATAAGAAGAGGAACTTTGGACACCTAGGGAGACATAAGAGGGTGCCGTTCTACAGGGCAGAGATCATGTGAAGGCACAGCAAGGTGACCATTTACAAGCCAGGGAAAGAGACCTCAGAAGAAACTAAACCTGCTGACCTCTTGATTTTGGACTTCTGGCCTCCAGAAATGTGAGAAAATGAATATCTGTTGTTCCAGCTGAGTGCTCACTTGGTAGTATTTTGTTATGGAAGCTTGAGAAAAAAGAATACACCACCCACCCATTTGTCCATCTGTCCATCCGTCTGTCCATCCAGCCAGCCATCGTATATTGAATGCCTCCTGCTATCCAGGCACACTGCCTTGCACTGGAGATAAAAAGAGAACAGATCACAGTCTTTTGTCCTGAGATTTCTGTGGGATGACAGTAAGTAAATAGACATTTAGAATGGTGAGTTCTGTACCTAGGAGCTGGAGGCGTAGCAGGGATGGTACCTTGGGAGTAAAGGCAGGAAAAAGATCAAGGAAGCTGAGTTCCTAAGAGGAGGGTAAATCAGGGCAACTGCAGGGAAGCTGGGTCTGGCTAAACCTAGAGGAGGAAGGGATTGGGGAGAGCAATGAGGCTGGAGAGAGGAGAGGAGCCAGATTGGGGGGGATTTTTAAAAAATGTCACGCTAAGGCAGTGGTTCTTTTAACTCTTTGTCTGCCCACAGCACATCTAAGGGATGAGACATGTCCACCCCTAGCACTGTAAGAGGAGCCATTGCAAAGGTGAACTGCTGTAGGGAGGTGGGGTGTGGCCCTTCCCCTCCTGTCCCAGTTGGAGATTCCTAATGCTCATCATTTCTGGGGTTCATCTGAAGGCTGAGTGGCCTGGGTCAGTTACTTACCCTCCAGGCCCTCTCTCCTTAGCTGTCTACGTTTGTGTGCTACCTCAGAGAGTGAGTTTTAAGCTCAGTCGCCTGGATTCTAGCCTGGTCTGCAATTCTCAAGTGGGCAAGCGGTCGCGGGTCACAGGAGCTGGATCTGTACTCTGTGGGGCCTCCATCAGAGATTCACTGAGGTGAGAGGGAGTAGTGGAGGTGATGCCCTGGCAGTGCCTGGCATTTGGCAAACCATCAGTCAATGCTAAAGATCACAGGGCATGTGCTATTGAAGCTCCCTTTCTGCCCAGTGGTGGCAGCGATCATCCTGCTGGTAGTCATAGCTGTCACGGTCATCACTGCCACCACTGTCACCATCCCATCACCACCGTCTTGCCACTGCATCACCCCACCATTGACACCATCATCATGGCCATTGTCATCTTTCCCTGCCCCGGATCATAGTGCTGGAGTTCTTGGAGGCCATTTCTCACTGAGTTCCTTCCATCTGCTGTTCTCCTCGAGGATGTCTTATGTAAGGTCAGGTCCTACGCAGTCAGAGTTTAATAATGTGATATTTGTTATATTTACTGAGTACCTACTATTTGCTAGGCATCATTCTAGGCACTGGGGATAAAAAATGGAACTAAATAAGGCTCCCATTCATGGAAGTTACTTTAATAAGAAGAAAAAGACAGTAAAAACAGAGAAAAACAGATACTAAGAGAAAAACAAATACTAAGAGAAAATAACCTGGAACGGTAGTTTCCAGGTTGGGCAGGATGGCATTTGATTTAAGGAAGTAAAGAGTAACTTTACCTGGGGTAAAGTTGCCAGGCACAGGGAACAGAATTCCAAAGCTCTGAGGTAGGAAAATTCCTGACATGTCGAGGAGCAACAAGGACGCCCCAGTGGCTGGATGGCAGTGAGCAAGGGGGTGTAACAGGGTGAGGTAAGAGGTAGCAGGGGACAGAACATGGGAACAGAGAGGTCACTGTAAAAACTCTGGCTTTCTGTCTTGGAAAGCCATCAGAGGGTTTTGGATAGAGGGATGACATGAATTGACTTATATTTTAATGAAGATATTCTCGCCTTTGTGCTGAAAATGGACAACAGGGCAGCAAGTACTTGAGCAGGGAGGCCAGGTGGGAGGTTATTTCAATAATCCGTACGTGAGTTGCCGCCGGTGGCTCGCATCAGTGGGTAACTCGCCGTGGAGGTCACTGGAAGTGGAAGGTGCTGAACTCAATTAGAAGCTAAAGCCAACGTAATTTGCTGATACAGTGCATTGACTATGGGAGAGGGGTGAGAGAAAGGGATGGTACTAGTTCTCCAAAACCAAACCATGAAGTCCCCCACCTCGGATCCATACTCAGTTTGGAGAGCATTCGGACTCATGTTGGCCTCTGCCAGTCTTGGCAACCTAGGTCACAGAAGAGGCGACCGATATGCAGGGGGGATCTCTATTTATGCATTCTAACTGAAATGTAGAAACCAAGAGGGCTGTGGGCTTACAAAGCTTGACCCTGTTGTCCACAGTCCGTGCTGTCCAAGGGTGTTGTGAGGCACGCTGGTGCAAGTTGGAAGCCTGAAGAGATGTCTCTGGTTCCTTCTCTGCTTTGACCACATTCCTGACCATCCAATCTACTCTAGGGAGGAAGAGGAGGAAAAGGGAAGAAGAAACTCCCCTAAATGTGTGCTGTGCTGACTCAGAAAAGGGGAGAGCAGAATGGAAATCTCCAAGAGCCACTGGACCCCCTTGCTGCCCTAGAAGACATTCCCACTACCACTGGGCAGCCTCCTCCTCTGGGTGTAACCAAACACCACGGTGGAGCCCTACTTAGAGGAAAACACTGCCTGCCTTTTTTAGTTAAACACATCAGAGCCTGTGGTTTGTAAGCCACATATGGGGCTGGAGTTCCAAGAAATAAGGATGAAAGAAAATCCTTGAAGTCTAGACACAGAAGCTCTGTGAAGTTATACTTGCCCCCGGTGACTCTCTGGATTGTTAGCTACCTTTTCCTCACGGAGCCTCACTATGTGCCTAGTATCATATGGCGTCTCTCATTTAATCCTCACGACAACCTGGAGAAGTAGTTCTTATTACTCTCATCTTAAAGATGAAGCTGCTGCGGGTGCACTCTGCAGTCCATTGTGGAGCTGTCTGAACCCAGGTGGGTTTGTTCCAGAGCTGTCTTGACCACCATACTCTCTGCCCCCCAGAGGAAAAGGGTCAGAGGGAAACATTCAAGGTTATAGTAGTACCCTCTCCCTACCCTCTATTCTAGTGCTGGGTAGAAGCAAAAGCTGAGAACACTTCCATTCTCCAGAATCTCTGGCCTACAGTCGGTCAACTTAAAAAAAAAACTAAGTATCACTGAACTATTCTTGATATTGGATGACTATTTTCTCTAAGAAATAGGTTTACATAAATAAGATCTTTAGAGATGCACTTTATAGAAGGGGTGACCCTGAAACTCAGGAGGTTAAGTACATTTCCCAAGGTCACACTGGTGGCAGAGCAAAGGCTCAAAAAGCAGGGCTCCTGCCTCCAGGGCCAGCATTTGGCTGGGCCCCAGCAAGCTGCTCTGCATTATCACTGTCTCTGCCCCTGACACGGATGACTGCTTGAAGGAGGATGATCTCTTTTGTGTACCAGACAGTCCAAGCACAACTCAAACACAGCTGGACAGTTTTTAAAGCAGGTTCTTCTGAGAACCTTCTAATCTGCTGGTTTTTCTGTTTTCCAATGCCATCTCTATGCCCCACAGGTTGAGTCCTGTACCCTGTGGAACCAAGTCTTCTACTATAGTTCCTGGAATTCACTGGCTGTGGGAATGGTCCTCTGTCTGGGGCAGATGATTATGTTACAGCAGGTTCTGCTGGAGAATCTGCTGTAATTTACTCTGGCCTCCCACACTAATAGTGACTCTTGTACAGCCCTCTGCAATCTGGACCCGCTCTACTAGCTCATCTCTATGTGCAGCACGCACCCGTCATGCAGAGACAGGTGTCCTGGACTCACCCCATTCTGCCACAGAAATATCCTCCTGCTCTCCTATGCAAATCCATTCTTTGAGGCGTTTCAGCCTCAGATGGACTTCCCCACCTACAGCCCAATGGTTTGCTGTCCAAGATCGCTTTACATTTCTATTCTCAACCTTGTGTGTTAGCCCTTAGCATGTTTGTGTGTATTTCTTCAAATGCAGTGCAGGCTTCTTGAGGGCAGGAACATATCTGTTTACACCTTTGCTAGGGAATTTTAAAAGCATCCTATGTGAGATCCAAAGAGAAACCTAAACAATGGTGCTTCCTACAAGGAGAGGAGACTTGAGTTTAGAGACATAGTGGGACCTCAAGTTATCTTGAAAGAACACATAGAATGCCTTGTTCCAATTATTTGCTAAGTCTCATGAGAGGTATCAAGTGGTGTTACAGGGAAAGCAGTGGCATTTGAACTTGGCTTTAAGAACAGGAAATGCTTTTTTCTTTTTAAATAGATCAGGAGGAGGGTATGCTTTTACCTGCACACAGCCAGGTACACACCAGAGACCAGGCAGAGGAGATAGGGGGAGGGGAGTCCTGTCCTGTCCCAGCACCAACTAGCTTGAGGGTGGACAAGCTGCTTAACTTCCCTGGGCCCCAGTTTCCTTCCCATTTGGAGGAGATTAAACCACAGTCTTGGGAAGAAGCAGATCTGTAACCTTGAGCCAATCGGTTAGAGTGAGGGGGCCTGTCTTTTTCCTTCCTATAAAATGGGTAAAGTAATTGCTACCTTCCAGCGCTTTTGTGAGGTTTTAAGAACGCAAGTTGCTGAGCACGGAGCCTGGCATGGTTTTTTCTTCTTCTACAAACCCTGATCCGTGTTCCGGTCAGTGCGGCTGCGGCTGACTTCCAGGCACCGGCCCTAAGCCTGTCCAAAGCAGGGGCTGTGGAAGACCGTGTGACCCTCAAAGGAACAATCAAGAGGGCTTGGGCAAAGCGCTGTCCACGCGGGCTGGCCGGGCGAACAGGGACGCTCAATCAGCGCGTTCCCTTGAACAGTTTTACCTCGGTCCAAGAGTCTTCACTACTTCTTACCCACACGCCTCCGACCCACTGTTTTGGAGACAGCCCCGGGGCCTCGGCCTTCAAGCCCAAGGGGAGAGGCAAGGCCCAACCCCGTGGAGGCCTGGGTCCGCAGCTCCCGACCGGTAGGCGCGGGGGTCCGCTCCGGGCCTCCCTCCCACCCGGGCTCCACTTCCTCCCTCCGCCCCGGCCGGGAGGGGAGGGGGCTCGCGCCCGGCCCACTGCGCAGGGTCCTCGCGGCTCGCCGGCGCCGCCCGGCCTCCCCACCCGGCCGCCCACCGCGGCCGCCCCAGCGCCGCCGCCAGCCCGAGCCGGGGGCGACGCGCCCTCCTCCCCGCGCCCGCCCGGCCGCCGCCGGCGCCCGCCGCGGCCGCCTTAGCGCCGCCCCGCGGAGCCTCCGCCCGCCGGCCCACGCCCCCGGCCCGCAGGCCCGCTCGGCCCGCCGGCCGCCGGCCCGCCCTCGCTGGGGTCGTGGCGGCGGGAGGAGGGGCCGCGGCGGCCCGGCGTGCGTGGCAGGCTCTCCCGGCTCGGCTCGCGCGGCCTCCCTTCCCGGGAGGCGGGGTCGGCGCCGCGGCGGCGGAGGCAGGCCCCCTCCTCCCTCCTCCTCGGCCGGCCTCCTTCCTCGGCCGCCCGCGCTCTCGGCCGCTCCGACGCCAGCAGCGCCCGCGTGCCGCCCGCCCGGCCCCCGGGGAGCCCGAGCAAGTTTCCGGGCCGCGCGCCCCTCGCTCGCCTCGCCGCCCGCGGCCCCCGCCGCCGCTGCCGCGCCGCCATGCCCTCGGCCAAACAAAGGGGCTCCAAGGGCGGCCACGGCGCCGCGAGCCCCGCGGAGAAGGGCGCCCACCCGTCGGGCGGCGCGGATGACGTGGCGAAGAAGCCGCCGCCGGCGCCGCAGCAGCAGCCGCCGCCGCCCGCGCCGCACCCGCAGCAGCACCCGCCGCAGCACCCGCAGAACCAGGCGCACGGCAAGGGCGGCCACCGCGGCGGCGGCAGGTCCTCGGCCGCCGCCGCCGCCTCGTCCTCGGCGTCCTGCTCGCGCAGGCTCGGCCGTGCGCTCAACTTTCTCTTCTACCTCGCCCTGGTGGCGGCGGCCGCCTTCTCGGGCTGGTGTGTCCACCACGTCCTGGAGGAGGTCCAGCAGGTCCGGCGCAGCCACCAGGACTTCTCCCGGCAGCGGGAGGAGCTGGGCCAGGGCTTACAGAGCGTCGAGCAGAAGGTGGGTGCCCGGCCCCCGCCGCCCCCAGGCGCCCCCAGCCGTGTCCGGTGCCCTGCCCGGCCGGCCCCCAGCCCCGCCTGCCCCAGCCCCGCGGGCCCCGCAGACACCCCGACCCGGCCCCGGTGCCTGGGCGGTCCCAGACCCTCTTTGTTAATGGCCGCGGAGGAACGGGCCCGAGGGCTGGACCGCGGGGAGGGTGGGCCACGGGCCTGTCACAGGACATTAGCGGTGACCTGTAAGGAAGCCGGCGGCTCTGGGGAGCCCATTCTTTTTGGATTAGGAACCGCTGAATGGGCAGAGTTGCCTGCAAAGGAGGTTGGAAAGGAAGCCAGCGCATCCCTGGAAGCCTCCGCAAGGCCGCACCTCTGCTCTGCCGGCGAGAGACCTTCGAGCCGGTGTCTGTAGACCCAGAGCCCACGAAGGAAAAGCCAGTATTGTTAGTCATTTGCGAAGTTCAGATGGAATATCCTCTATCTTTAGGTCACTTGTTCTTTATTGGGCCAGGGTGCTCTTGTGGGCCTTTGAAATAGCCTACTTCAGCTTTAGAGGGATGGGAAGGCCAAAAATACTAGGTCCTAAGGGAGAACAGGACGTCTAGTCACATCTGTGTGGCGTTGGGAAGGCTTACCTACATACTTACTAATTCTTAGGGCAGCCTGAGGAGGGAGGGCTGCTGGTTCAGACTCCATTTTCCAGTCCAGAAAATTGAGGTTTAGAGAGAGACAGTGAATTGACGCACACCGCAGGTGGTGAGGGCAGAGAGCATGAGAAAGTCTGGCCACTGTCCAGTTAAGGGTTCCCAGGGGCCTATTTCAGGTGTGGATGGACCCAGGTCCCAAGGCAAAGTTGCTCAGCTCCCATCCTTCCGGGGCTTTTCCAGACCAAATGTAACCCCTTCCATTGAATTCTCCCTCCTCAATACTCCACCTGTGTCATTGCTGAATGGAAAATTGGTTGCAGGACTGAAACAAAAAATCCCGCCACTTCTGAGCCCGGAACCACTGCCTCCTTTTCCCAGCATGCTGCCTGTCCTGCCAAGTCTCTCTACTTTTGTTGAGTGTGCAGGACTAGGAATTTCCTCTTAAGACCGGCAGAGCAACTGGAATGAGTCAGCCTGCTAAATGCTGCAGGCTAAGGGAGGTGACTTTTATAAGGGAATTAAGTAGGCAGTGCTGCTTTGCCTATCCTGAATGTCACATCATCCTTATAAAGTAGACATCCTGCTGGTGTCAAATCACTAGCCCGATTCTTTTCTTTCAGCCACCCACTTGCTAATCAATCATAATATTTATTGAAGTCTGGTAGTCATATAGCTCTGTGTAGGCCCTGTGGAAGAGCAAAAGACAAATCATATTTGTGAAGCAGCTCACAGGTGGCACTTAGGGTCACTTCTGTGCAGGTTGGGAGGTGTGGAATTTCCCTGGGCCTGTGTCTGGGGTAGAGCCAGCCATCTAGTTGGTGATGGCCGAATGTTCAGAGAAGGAATGTGAAGAACTCACAGGCAGGGAACAATCTTGAACATGTTTAAGGGACAGGAGGTGGCTACCCTGCCGTGGCAGAGTAGCATTTGAGAAATAATTAGGGGATGTTGGAAGTTGAGGCCTACATGGGGACGTCTTGAGTCCAGGTTGAAGAAATAGGGCCTTATTCCCTGTGTTTCCTCCTTGTCTCTCCCTTAGTCCCTTCTTTCTGATTCTCGCCCCTTCTCCGTCACAGATATGTGCAGAACACTTTTGGGACCTCAGTTACCCCTCCACACAATGAGAGGAAGTCTCCATCCAGATTTTTAAGAATCCTCTGGCTCTAAGACTGAGGACATAGTGACCACCTTTCTTTTCATGTAGTAGTATAATTAAGCTATTGATCAGTGCCTTGCATTTATTGTGCATTTACATGTAAGGCTGTGTGCTAAGCACCTGAAAATATTTCATGCCTTTGACCTCACAGCAACTCCAAGAGGTGAATGCTGTTACCAGTCTTACCAATCCCATTTCCCAGGTGAGGAAAAGTGAGGAGCTACAAAACCAGGTAGTGACACAGCTAGCAAGCGGCAGGGCTAGATTCACACTGCAGTCTAACCACTCAGCTGTTTATTTCTTTCTATTTCCCTGGCCTTGCCTGGTGTATCAGACGCTCGATATGCTCAGTGCAGTTGTTAGCATATTTGTGTGGCCACTTCTGCCTGCATCTTTCCTGTGGCCAGTAAGGAAGTTGTTTTGCACTGAGGAGCCAGTACTGCTTGGTTCTCTGACAAGCAAAGTTTGAATCCCTGTATAACTCTTGAGTCTCTGTCGGGGGCAAGCTTTGGTCCTTGGCAGGGAAATGCACTTAGAGTAGTAGTATTCATAATTAGTAGTTCCTGTGGGCCAGGCATTCCATTAAGTGCTTTTTGGCCACAATTGCAGTTCTCCAAGCCATCTGAGGCAGATAGCACTTAGCACCATTTCACAGACGGGCCAGGTAAGCCAGGACTGGATGTGTAACTTGTTCCAGGTCGTACGTGGACTGGTTGTATAACATATTCCAGGTCACAGCGTAAGTGGTGGATCTGGGACTGGAGTAGGAGTTGGGTGCCTACCTGGTGTCTCTTGTTCTCCAAAAGTTCATCAGTATGGAAAACTGTCCCAGATCACCTGAATGGGCACAGCACAGGCAGCAAGGCTGGCCTGTCCTTACCAGAAAATTCAGGCACAGTTGCGTCCAGGGCTTTAGGAAAGGTTGGCAGTTTAGTTCTAGACCCTCAGAAGAGCCCATTTTGCCCTGGCACAGCCAGGGTGGCAAAAAGTGATTGCAGGAGTAACCTAGGCTGTTGAGAACAGTTTATGAAAGGAGAAGCTGTTTGTGGGAGAGTCAGTTTTCTGGCTCTGATCTTGGTTTTCTCATTTGATTCTGTACGAGGAAGCAGGGCTCTGGGTGTTGGCAGCCTCTTTTCCAGGCTCTCAGTGCTCTTTGAACACCTCTCTGCCTGAGCATGTCACAGTGCTTAAGAGCGGATGTTCTGGGACTTTGGTGATGTTCGACCTACCGCTCACACTGGCAGTTAGCATGCATAGTAAGTGCCCTGCTGAATGTGGGCCGTTACTAACAACAGTCCCTCCACCCCTGCTCCCAGCCCAGCGAGGCTTCCTGAGGGCAGGGATCCAGGCCTAGCCTTTATGTTATCTCTGGCTTCTTCCCCAGTGCTCACCACTTAGTGGGCATCCCACATATGTTGGGAGAACAGACACATCCAATACCTATTGATTAATATGCACATAAAGATGAACAACTCACAATATCCTCAGTGTGGGGACACTGTTCTTTTTAGTGTTGGGGTTGGTTTGGTTTTATCCATAATTTCTAATCTAATTCCCTTTCTAACCACTTGTAAAGAGCTAGCCCAGGTTAGGGGTGACATTCAGGGATCAGGGAATGGAGCAACCCTTCATCAGGCTTTGCTCTGAATTCATGATTTGGATCATTCAGGTAGCACTGGGTGTTCGCCTGCCCTGTGGCCAGTGCTGTGCTCGGCCGCTCACACCTCCATTTTGAGTCCTGTGCTTAGAACAGGCAGGTACTATGATTCAATAACCTAGTTTCAGAGTTTAACTCTCTCTAGTACCTTCCCAAAGTGTCCTTTATGACTCAGGTTGCATTTGGTGGGGCAGAGAAATTGGCTCACATCCTGGAGGCCCTGAGAACCTTACTCTGCTGTCTGAAAATGACAGACTGACTCTAGAAGAGAGACTTTTAGAGAGACCTGTTGTCTAAAAGATGAGGAACCTGGGACTTGGAAAGCAGTGTGACTGTGCTCGAAGTGGTTACTGTTGTGGCTGGACCTGGCACCCAGGCGTCCTGTTGTGTTTCTCACTAGTCTTCCTTCTGGCATCCGGCTGAGGAGAGTGCTGGGGACCTCCAGGACTTCTGAGTAGGGGCACAGCAGGAGTGAGGACAACTGCCACTTACGGGGCCTTCGCTGTGTGTTAGGCAAGGCTAAGCACTTTACTTAGATGAACTCACATAACCCTCAGTCTCACCGTCCTGTGAGTTGGGTACTGGTTTTGTTCCCCTCTTGCAGCTGTGGAAATCAAGGCACAGCTAGGCTATGTAGCATGCCCAAGATCACACAGCAGGGAAGTGTCAAAGCTAGGACTTGAGCATTCTGGCTACAGAGTCCATGTTACTTTATTTTCTAACTTCTTATCATGGTAATGTTCAAGCATAAACAAAAGAAGAGGACAATATAATGAACCCCAGTTTTAATAATTATCAGTATTTTGCCATTCTTGTTTCATTTCACCACCTCCTCCCTCCCCTGTCTTTTGGTTGGAGTTAGAGCAGTCTGACCCCAAACCCCTCTGTGACCCTGTTGGGGGGCCCACATGGCCTCTCTTCTCCAGATGTACTTAGTATTGGAAAATGGCCAGGTTGCCTGAGTGACCGTAGCATAGGCCAGAGGCTGGCCTGTCCTTACTCAGAAGATTGATCTAGAACAGGTGGGTCTAGGGCTTCAGAACATGTTGACAATTTAGCTCTAGTCCCTCAGAAGAGCCCATGTTGCCCTGCAGACCCAGGGGATAGGGCACCAGGAACTAATTTTAAAATGAATCCCTGGGAGACATTAGTTCACCCAAGGTTTTTTAGGATTTACTTCTAACAAGTAAGAGTTTCTTTCCTTTTATTCCCTTCTCTTCCTTGTTTGTTTTAAACAAACACGGGATATGGCGCCTAACAATATTAATAGTGGTTCCCGCCCCCTCAACCCCCCATGTTCGGGATAGAACCTAGAGCCTTGTATATGCTGGGCAAGACTCTTCCACTGAGCTACACCCCCAGCTGCAGAGATTCTGGAATATCATACTAGACAATAGTCGGGTTTCCCTGATTCTCCCCCAGATTGCCTTTTTGTAGTTGGTTTGAGTCAGGATCCATATAAGATGCACATATTTGTGCATCTTTGAAAATATCTTGAACTTCTTTTAATGGATAATAAAGTGCCGTTCATTTGTTCAATGTTGACCAGGGTCATTCATCCTGCAGAATTTTCTACATTGTGGATTTGGCTGGTCCCATTGTGGCATGTCCTGAGAACTGGTGGTTAGAGCTAGGGACTTGAGAGAGTCAGATTTGTTCTTTCTTTCCCTTTTTTCTTTTTCTTCCTTCTCTCTCTCTCTCTCTCTCTCTCTCTCTCTCTCTCTTTTAACGAAGCATTATAGATGGCACCAAATGCTGTACCAGGATAATGCCTCCTAGGTTATTAATCATCCTACAGCCTCATTAGTATATTAAAGCAGTTCCCCTGGGCAATTCTCAGGTCAGGCCTCATTCAGGGTAGAACTTTTTAAGAAGGAACATGTAGAGGCCAACAGAATCCCAGTGTGTTCACGAAACCAGAGCATACTGGGGGATCAGTTTGTCCCTTTGTCAGTGGTCTAAAGATGGTGCTAGAGATCTCTGGGTTTCTGAGATTAAATGAGGCCTGTGGAGGACAATGACTTGTTTAGGGCCACATAGCTGAAAGTGATGAGTTAAGACCTGGATCATTGTCTTCTCTTCAGCTCAGAGTCTCTCTGTGTCTCAGCTTCTTTCCTACAAAAACTTGAAACTCTTCCAGTTGAAGCAGGTAGAAATTCCGCCCCACGTGGCTTAGGGAGAGAATTGACTGGCTATAACTGCAAGTTCAAGAGTGGATTCCTTCAGGTATAGCTGTATCCAGGGGTTCAAATGATGTCTGCAGAACTTGATCTCTCCATTTCTCAGCTGTGCTGGCTTGATTCCTAGACAGACATTCCATGTGCTGGTCTAAGCAGCTCTAGGCCTACCTGACCCGGTGATGAGAGGTCCCTGTGGGGAAAGTTTACTTCCCCTGTAGTTTTAACAGAAGTCCTGGATTTGCCTCATTGGCCTGTCTTGGCACATGTGCCCATGCTTGGCTAGTTAGCATGACTCTGAGTGGCTGGAAAGTGCCCATTGTTCAGGCCAGAGTAATAAGCCATCCCTGGGGCTATTGGAGGTGGTCCTAAGTTTGTTCCCCACAACTGCAGGGGTTACATGTGGGAAGAGGGTTCTTCAAAGGAGCGCTGTAGTGTTATTCTGGAAGAGAAGGGACCTGGAGGCTGGGCAGACTGAAAACAACAAAGTAGCTGTACCTATAAGACTCACTGACTCTTTTCTACAGCTAATGTCTGGATTTTGGCTACAGGTACAGTCTCTGCAAGCCACATTTGGGGCTTTCGAGTCTATCCTGAGAAGCTCCCAACATAAGCAAGACCTCACAGAGAAAGCAGTGAAACAGGGGGAGAGTGAGATCAACCGGATCGGTGAAGTTCTGCAAAAACTCCAGAACGAGATTCTTAAGGACCTCTCCGACGGCATTCACGTAGTGAAGGATGCCCGTGAGCGCGACTTCACGTCCTTGGAGAACACAGTGGAAGAAAGGCTGACGGAGCTCACCAAGTCCATCAATGACAACATCGCCATCTTCACCGAGGTCCAGAAGAGGAGTCAGAAGGAAATAAATGATGTGAAGGCGAAGGTCGCCTCTCTGGAAGAATCCGAGGGGTACAAGCAGGACCTGAGAGCGCTAAAGGATGCAGTGAAGGAGATACAGACCTCTGAGAAGTCCAGGGAGAGGGACATCGAGGCCCTGAGAAGCTCCCTGCAGACCATGGAGTCTGATGTCTACACAGAGGTCCGGGAGCTGGTGAGCCTCAAGCAGGAGCAGCAGGCGTTCAAGGAGGCCGCCGACTCGGAGCGCCTGGCCTTGCAGGCCCTCACCAAGAAGCTCCTGCAGTCTGAGGAGTCCACTGCCCGCCTCCCAGAGGAGATCAGGAGGCTGGAGGAGGAGCTGCACCAGCTGAAGGCCGAGTCCCACAGGCTGGAGGAAGAGGGACCCTCCAGCACCCCTGACGCCTTAGATGCGCTCCAGGAAAAGAGTCAGGGTCTGGACTCCAGGCTCCAGAACTTAGAGGATGAAGTCCACTCCGTGCAGGTGGCTTCTGCACGCCAGAGCGATAGCCTGGAATCCCTCCTGTTCAAGAACCAGGAGCACGAGCAGCGCCTGGCTGTGCTGCAGGGCCGCCTGGAAGGCCTGGGGTCGTCCTCTGAGGCAGACAAGGACAGCCTGGCCGGCACAGTGAGGAGCCTGGGGGAGGCCCAGCTGGCGCTCTACGGCGATGTGGAGGAGCTGAAGAGGAGCGTGGGCGAGCTCCCCAGCACCGTGGAGTCGCTGCAGAAGGTGCAAGCGCAGGTGCACAGGCTGCTGAGCCAGGACCAAGCCCAGGCTGCCCATCTGCCCTCTCAGGACTTCCTGGACAGACTTTCTTCCCTGGACAACCTGAAATCCTCAGTGAGCCAAGTGGAGTCGGACTTGAAAATGCTCAGGACTGCCGTGGACAGTTTGGTCGCGTACTCAGTCAAAATCGAAACCAACGAGAACAACTTGGAGTCAGCCAAGGGTCTGCTAGATGACCTGAGAAATGATCTGGATAGCTTGTTTGTGAAAGTTGAAAAGATTCACGAAAAAATTTAAGTGAATTGTGTGCGCGGAGCACGGATTGATAGTCCATTTTCTCATGACCAAAAAAATGTGTCGTTTCTTCCCACATGCCCTCCCCCAGGTTTTGTCATCCCCTGAAGAGCAGTGGACACCACCTGAACACCAAGGCGTTGCATTTCTGTGCCCAGTTAATTTATTTGCAATTATTACCACACACCATTGGTTTCTTAAGTTCTCTGCTTCTGCTTTTGATTGGTTTCCTGAAGGCCCAGCCCCTGTGCATGAGGTGGCTTTTAGAAGGGATGTGTCTAGTGTCAGAAAAATGACAGTGGCTTCAATCAAGGATTAACAGAAGCAGATTAACCTTCAAATACCCTGTCTGGCTGGCAGATTTCAAGTTTAAAAAAAAAAAAAAAAAAATCGGGGGGCACTTTTTTTTCTAATTGTCTTTAAGAAAAATTACTTTTTAAAAAATACTTCTGGCCGAAGTTTTCATGAGATATCTCTCACTTGTCTTCCACCTACAGCTGGTTAAAACTCACAGATGTAAGCTCTGAGTCAGGAGAGGGTGAAGCCCATCTTCATTTTGAAAGAATCAGTTACTTGAGGGTTGCCTTTCCCGTGTGGGTGTCTTTTCCAATCCTGAACCATCTAGTGATATCAAAGGTAACTATGCAAAGAATCAGATGGTTCTGGACACACAAGCACACCACGCAGAGTTCCTGGTGCCTGTCTGTCTCTGGTGGCCCACCTGTGTCCACACTCCGGTGGGTTACCAAATAATGCATAGGTTTAGAGTCCCAGGAAAGAGTCATGGGGTCTTTCAGGAAATGTGTTGAGAGCTGTCCACAAAGTGGTGGGGTGTCTCCCTGGGGGATGTAGGCCAGGTCTTTTTATTTTAACACGACATCCTGAGGAGGTCTGCGGTGGGAGCAGACCCCATCTGTTGGTGGGGAGCGAGTGCACGGCATTTCTATAATTGTTTGCTGTACCCCTTCCCCTTGAGCTGTACTGTTCTTAAATGGCTGTCTTGCCCTTCCAAAAGAAAAAAAGAAAGAAAAAAAAAGCCGAAAAGTAAAAGTTAAAAAAAAAAAAAAAAAAAAGGTTTGTTTAGTTTACTGTGAAATGAACTGTATGGCTTCTTTACAGTATTTTTAATTCTTAATAAACATTTGAGCTTTGTTATGATTTTTTTCCAGAGTGGTTGCTTTCTGAGAATTTAGTAATTGTGATGTAGTCTATTTGCATGTGTATTCAGGAGTAGAAAACAGGTAAGTTTTCAATTTTGAGAATTTTCTGTTTTCAATTCTGAAATCAAGATAGCCTCACTGAACCAGGGACATCCTTTTGTTGGACTCTTCGCTGGTTCGTTTATAGGTTTTTGCTTGTCTCCAACTCTGCTGGTTTCGGCAGAGGATCTCAACCTGCTTACTATTACAATCTTCGGGAGAGTTGGTTCCCAGGAATTTGGGTTGAAAGGCACCAGCATTCTGACTTGCATCCAGGGTGGAGAACCACTGTCTGAGACTATCCTTTGGCCCAAAGTATACTGGGGCATATTTCTTTCTATCCCTGGGCTACCATTTACCAACCAACTAAAGATAACATACTGTTTATTGAGTCCCTCTGAGCAGGTGAGGTGCTGAACTCTGTGTAGGCTCCTTCCTCCTTAGAATTTCTGGGGTAGGCAGGATCGTTCCCCGTTCCAACAAGGGCAGCAGACTGAGAAGCACTGAGCAAGGTCATTAGGAAATGGCAGGGATGAGATTTGAAGGCAACCCCTGTTCTCAGACTGCAAAGTGGTTTAATAGATTCTCTTTAATACATTCATAATAATAGTCAAAGATAAATTCAAATGCTAAAGATGAGAGGAACGTATTATGTATTTCTGTATTCCTGTTGGTGGAGCAGTTAGAGATCCATCTAACCTTAGATAACAGTTGTATTTCAGTCTAGTTCATGTGTCCGCTCACTTATTCATGCACTTGACCAACAATTGGGCCCATAGCCAGACATTTTGCTGAGCAGTGAATTAAAGATGCATGGGACAGGATTCTGTCGTCAAAGGTCTTATTGCCCAGTTGTGACAGTTGTGTAAACAGTGTCATAAGGAATTACAGGGCTATAGCCAGGAATAATGAGGTTGGTGGCAGTGGCTGTGGCGGTGGCTCTGCCGGGGTCGGGCTAGAGGTGGTTAGAACAGGTTTGCAAAGGACTGTGGGAAATGCCTTGGAATGCTTCTGAGAATGATGTTGGGGACTTGGGAAATGTTAGGCTGTACTGCCCTTTGAAGAAAAGGCAGATTTAAGTGTAGTCCAGCAAGAGGATCTGCAGTGAGACCCCTCAGCAGGAACGTCAGCATGTTGGTGATGGTGCTAGTGGTGGAAACGGTGGGCATGGAGGTGATGGTGAGGAAGATGGTGGTGGAGGTGATGACTGTACCTCAAGGGTGAGGTGGTGCTGGTTGAATGAGGCAGGTGGGTGCAGTGGGTCAGCCCCAGGCTCAAGCATGTGCAGCCATACTGGAAGTTAAAAGACAAGGTACTTCTGTGCCGCCTGGTGTGTAGCTGCTGCCCTGAGTGCCCCTCTCTGAACTGCTAGCCCTTTTCACAGTCCAGTAACCAATAGGTTAGTAATCCTGGCAAGCAGGGAACCTTAGAAGGCTTTTTCCCAGTCTTAGGGCCAGCACTTGTCCTCAGGTGCGAGCATCCATGCTTTATCAGGGGTTAGATTTTGAAATCGTCCTTTGTGAGCTCAGTAATTATGTATGTGCATGCGTGTGAGGTTGGTTTAAGGAAATGACTGCATAAAGAGGTGGAGAAGTTTGAGCCTGTCCTAAAAGGTAAGCAGGACTGTCAAGAAGGCAGGCCATCTTTCCTGGCCAGCAGAGCTGGGGGTTATTCTCATAGCCAGGACAGAGGGAGCAGAGGTGGGCACTGAGCCTCCTGAGGTCCACCTGCCCCCATCTTGCTTTTCTCCAATCCTGCCTACAGAGTGGAGGGCCACTGGGGCCAGGACCTGGAGGCCTGTTGTCATTCTCAAGAGTTTGGATTTTGCTCTCTGATGATGAGAAATCACCAAAGGGTTTTAAGCAGGGTAGGGAGTAACCATGCTCTGAACTGGATTTTAGACTGCCTCTCCAGCCCTGTGGCGGGACTGGAGGACATCAAGACGGGTGGACACTGGGAGACCTAGAGCTTGAACAAAGGGCCGGAGGGAGAGTGTTGCAGAGGAATTTCAGAGCCAGTGTGTCAGATGCTGCAGAGTGCACGCGGGCTGAGGGAGGGAGAGAGACTCAGTGGCCCTCCTGGATTGAGAGAGTGTGTAGGAGGGCAACTCGTTGGGAGGCCCAGGTCTGGACCTCAGTTGGGAGGCCTGCCTTCAGAATTACTCATCTGCATTCACTTTTAAATTAAGGAAGCAGAAGAATTTGCCCAAAGAATATAAAGGAGATGTAAAGCAAAGAAATTCTTGAGAGAATGATCAGAGAGGGAGGAAGGAAAGCAATGGAGGAATCAGGAGTGGAGTAAATTTCCAGAGGGAATTTGCTCTGTGGTCACAGGCAGTGTAGTTCTGATAGTTAACCAGCTTTTACTAGGTAATAAATCCTTATATTAAAATTTCCCTAATCAAATTACTAATTTGACTTGCTTCCTGGGTGGATCCTGACTCAGAAGGCTTTCAGTGGGTGAAGCATGTTTTGAAAAACCACTATGCCAGACCCTCATGGTTTCCAGCAATATGTGTGCTGATATGGCTCAGGGCCTGGCCTGGAGGAAATGCTTAAGAAATCGAGGGACTTTGGGTGACTTTGCAGAACCGACCCCTTGAAGATTGGTCATTTCTTCCTATCACCTTACCCGCTGTGAGGGCAGCTGCTGCTGCGCCTTGGTCAGGATGTGTAGCCCAATGTTTCGGTCATTCTTCAGATGTCTGGTCAGACCTTGCTGTGGCCACAGTGTGATGTCAAGCAAGGGCATCTTTTAATTTCTATGTCTCATTTTCCTCATCTGCGAAATGGGGAATTGTCCAGACCAGTGGTTCTCAATTTTTAACTTGTTTAAGTCACCTAGAAAATGAGTTAAAACAGATTGCTGGACCTCACTCCTCCTGAGATTCCAGTTCAGTAGATCTGGGTGGGGTGAGGGGGACCTAGCCAAAAATTTTCATTTCTAACAAGTTCCAAATAAATCTGATACTGCTGGACTGGGGAGCACGGAGCCACTAGACTAGAAGATTCCTAAGACTAAAATTAGAGGGTAAGACAAACTCTATGTACCAGGTACCATTTGTTTTTATCTGGAGGGAAGAGGCAAGTAAGAGGCAGCAGATAGCCTGAAAGGAAATATCAAAGTTGCATTTAAGGAGTCCTGCCTTTTTGTTTTTAATTTTTAAAATTCTTTTTAGATGTTTTTTTAATAACAAGGATCAGTATGACTGAGTGACTTTTTACTCCAACACAAATGCTTGAACAAGGCAAAGTCATTTGTAGACTTCTTGAATGTATGTTTGAGTAGTTTGCCATCAAGGCAACATTAATCCCCAAACCTCTGTGCTCAGCTCAGGCCTTACCTCCACTTATCCACTAATAATTAGATACCTCCTTCCCAGACATCTCACTTGGTTCCAGATGGAAGTCGCCTCCCCTCCCATGGGAATAGGTAGAATCACCGATCCCCTCGTTGCTGAAAGCAGGAGCTCAGGAGTCACCTGACTCCTTGCCTTTCCTCTCCCTCCCCCTTTTCCACACCCACCACCATCCACCCTGCCACTGCTGTCTGCCTTCACTCCACCAGGTGGGCCTAGGCTTCAGTCGCAGCCCCCTCACTGTGCTTCCTGCAGGTCAGCTGAGATGGGAGTGGCGACTCAAGCACCCACTACTCCTTCAACCGCGTTGGGTACGGCTCTTTGCTGGACGCCGAGGAGACGACTGGGAGCGAGACAGATAGGGCTGCTGCCTTCATGGTGCTCGTGGTCCAGCTGGGAGACCAGTAGCGAATATGGGAACAAGTGTGGAAATGGGAGTGTGCTGGAGGGCGGGCACAGCCGCCGACTGACCTTCCTGTCACTAGCCGGGTTCCCATTCAGGGACTCCACAGTGACCAATGTGATCTGCTCGTGTCCCTTCCCAACCTCTTACCTTCTGGAGTGGCACTATGGTTTGTTGAATGCTTACTAGTCCTAGTCATGATTCTAAAGGTGTTACAAGGATTAACTTATTGGTTCTCACAATGGTCCTGAAGGTAGAGCTTCAGAAATTTGTTCCAAGTGCTTACTCATTACAGCTAGTAAGTGGTAGAGCCAGCTTTAGCAGCCAACAGCCTGAGTTAAAAAAAACCTGTGTTTCATGGTGCTCTAGAACTGGTTTCTTTCCTTCACTTAAAAAGACATAGCACCATTACGGTTTGGATCTTTAATGTCTCCCCAAATTTCCTGTGTTATTGCAGGAATGTTCACAGGTGAAATGATTAGAGATCTGCTCAGTGGATTAGTTACTAGATGGATTAGTAACTTAGTGGACCACTGGTGGTAACTGTAGGGGTGTGACTGGAGGCAGTAGGTCACTGGGGATGTGGCTATCCCTTGTCCCTGCCTCCTCTCTGGCTACCAGGAGCTGAGCAGCTTCTCCTCTGCCACACCCTTCCTCCGTGATGTTCTGCTACGTCTCTGGTCCAGAGCACAAAGTTGGCCATCCTGGACTAAAACCCTGAAACTATGAGCCTAAAATAAACTTTCCTCCTCTAAGTTACACTTGTCAGGTATTTTGGTCACAGTGATGAAGAGCTGACTAAAACGAGCACTTTTCTGTTTGCTTTGTATGAAAGTGTAACTTCCATGCTCCAATGCACACACATCTGAAGTACATGCTCAGGAAATTTCTGCATGTGAAGTGCTCATGTCCTACCTCCTGACCAGACCTGGGACTTTCCCAGCATTGAGAGGCTTGGGAGCCCCAGTGATCCTCCCTGAGGGAAGCACTCTTCTGACCGCTAACGCTGTAGACCACTTTTGCCCATCTTAAAATTTCATATAAATGGGATCATATTACATAAGATCTGTATTCCTTTTGGAAAAAATAACAGCTTTATTGAGAAAAAAATCCACATACCATAAAATTCACCCTATTAACGTGTCTTTCATGTATTCACAGAAAGCTAGAAACATTCCTATCTGGAGGTGTGGCATATAGCAGGTGTTCAATAAACAGCAGCCATCTGAGCACATATGGATTTGTCTGAGACTCAGAAGGTGGGTGGAAATTTCCTCTTACCTGGTTATCTGGGTTTGCAGTGGGAGGAGCTAAAACTGCAGAGGCAGAGGGTGGAGTTGCCCTTTCCCTTCAGGCTGCGTTGACTGGAGGTATTGAGTCCATAGCTGCCCTTCATTGTGCCGGGGCACTGAGCTGCACTGAGCTGCACTGGCTCTGGTGAGATGAGAGGAAAGATTAGCTCTTTCCTAGAGAGGTTCCCAGCCACATGGGGCAGCAGCATGATCACAAGCAGTGTGATGGGTTCAGCAGTAAAAGAGGGCATGTAAGGGACTGCTGAGGTCCTGGGCATTGTGGTCCGCTCGGCTCCCGGTCCTCCTCCATTTGGTAACGACTTATTTTCCTTTGGAGAGTCGCCTTTCCCTGCTCAGTCTATTTGGCTTTGATGAGCTGGACTGAGAGGAGCAAGTGACCCAGGTAGGTCTGACTTGTTCAGGATGAACACCGGTTGCCATCTGTTCCATTGACCATTGCTGGAACTTTCTGGAAAGGGGTGCCTCTGTCCCCCGGGGCTGCCAAGGCCACCACATATGCAGAGACCTCTAAGAATGAAGCCAGATTAGTAGAAAACAGAACCGAAACATGACTGCAGGCAGGCTGCTGATGACCCAGTTTGAACGCCTGAGTCCACACTGCGTGATATGGCAGAGGCCACGGCCTTCCTTACACGGCATCTCGACACCACCATACCTGCTTCCACATGTACCAGGATGACCAGACCAGGGGAAGAATGCCCGTGACCAAAGACGACTGGAAACCCCTAAGAAGGCTGGCAACTTCAGAACAGCAATAAAAAGGAATAAGGGGCTGGGGTTGTGGCTCAGTGGTAGAGCACTTGCCTGGCATGTGTGAGGCACTGGGTTCGATTCTCAGCACCATGTATAAATAAATGAATAATATAAAGGTCCTTTAACATCTAAAAAAAATTTCAAAAAAAAAAAAGGAATAAGAGTCCCGTCAGTCAGTGCAGATGAATCTCAGAACTAAAATGCTAAGTGAAAAAATTAAGCTACAGAAGAAAATATGAAGTATGAAAATCTGGAAATAACATTAAGAAAATTTATAATGCAAATGATACTATGACTTGTCCCTACCTTACCATGATTAGCTTCGATTTTTTTTTACTTTTTCACTTTTAGTATTCTATAAATTACATGAGATATTCAACACTTTAATATAAAATAGGCTTAATGTTAGATGAGTTTGCCCAACTTTAGGCTAATATGTGTTTGGAGCATTGTGTGTGTGTGTGTCTGCTGGGATTGAACCCAGGGGTGAGTCACCATTAAGCTACATCCCCAGCCCTTTTAAAAAATACTTTATTTTGAGATAGGGTCTTGCTAAGTTTGGAGGCTGGCCTTGGGCCTGCAAGCTCCTGCGTCAGCTAGGATTGCAGGCGTGAGCCACCACAGGAAGGCAGGCTGGGCTGAGCCATGGTCCTTACTGGGTCAGGTCCGCTGAATATGTTTCAGCTTACATTTTCAGCTTGGGATGGGTTGATCAAGACGTGCCCCACCTGTCTATTGTAGTAGAAGTGTCCAAAGCCAGGAGGTTTGCTTTCACAGGCTGAGTGGCAATTACACAGGGACTCATTTTATTATTCTTAATATCTTTTTTCTCCTCTCAGTGTTTTATTATGAAAATTCAGACAAATAGCAAAGTTGAAACAAATGTCCACTCAATTATCTACTACTTAGATACTAAACGCCTCTGAATCTATTGTCCCATATTCTTGACACCTTTGTGTATGTCAGGAATATTTTGAAATTAAAATTTTTTTAAAGGAGAAGAAACACATAAGGAAAAACTTTTTCTTTTTTGAAGGGGAGGTTTGGAGATTGATACTCAGGGGTGCTTTCTTTACCATTGAGCTATATCCCCAGTCCTTTTTTATTTTGAGACAGGGTCTCACTAAGTTGCTCAGGGCCTCACTGAATTGCTGAGGCTGGCCTCAAGCTCATGATCCTCCTGCCTCAGTGTCCTGAGTCAAAAAAACTCACACTTTTGATACTTAAAATAGTATATATCAGAAGACCAATGATGACCTACATATCCTCCATGAGGTGCTGTATTTAAACATTATGAATTAATTATATAATAACGATTGCTAAATAGTCACGTGACAGACCCTAGAAAGACACTCAGAGGGGTCTGATCTAACTCCCTTGTCATCCAGATGGGGAGACTGAGTCTCCAAGAGAGGCCCTTGTTCACTCAGCTCACAAACCAGCTGGCCAGGGAGACAGGGACCCGTTCCTTCTCTTCTCTGAACTGTTTGTTTTGGCTCTGCCCCAGTCCTAACCAGAGATCCTAAAGGCCCAGGAGCGAGCCTCGGAAGGAGAGTGCTGAGTTGCAGCAAGCTGCAGACATGTTCGTGGTGGCAAGGGAGTGGCACCTTGCAAGCTGTGCAAGCTGCGCATGTTGGTCCTGACAGCCAGGAGCAATACCAGTTGGGCAATGGGCCTGAGGGAAACCACAGATTATCTGTGTTTAAACACCTGGTAATGTTCTGTGGAAATGTGTGTTACCAATCCTGGGTAACTTCTCCGTGTTAGGATGCATAGTCACAGAGTCATACAGAAACCATTTTCTGATGTGATCCTGGTGGCTGTCCTTGGGGGATTCCCAAGTGAAATTATAAGCCAACCACAGAGGGTAGAAAGGACCAAGGATCAGGAAACAGGTTCTAATTCTGGTCTGTCAGCCTGTGCCTCCTGGGATAACTCACTTTCTGTCTCTGGGCCATTATCACTATATGTGAAGTGAAAGGGTGATAAGTAATCTCTGTGTTCTCTCCTGACTCCAACTCCCCTTGACTTTCTCAGCTCCTATGATTCTTCTGGAGTTTTCTGTAGATAGCAGGAGGCCTGGGCCGGGGGAAGGTAAAGCATGGACAGATCCCTGGGGTGCAAGGCTGGATTCCCTTTAAGAGCTGACACATAGTGGGTGCTTAGTAAATATGTTCTCATTCATTGGAGGGAGTGGGGATAGTTGACCAGGTTGGGCTGACATCTTGAAAGACCCCATATGATACCTGCTCACTTTCAGAAGATGTCTGGTGTACTTGTGGAAAATGGAATGCAGCTCAAGTCCTTGAATTTTCAGCTGAGGAGTTGTTCAAAATCAGACTGATGGCCGAAGGAGGCCAAAAGGTAGCTGAAGTGAGAATGTGGCACCATCTAGTGTCTGAGGCAGGTATCACAGGAAAGTACCTGTCTTCATTTTCAGTTATTTAGACGGGAGGGGGAAACATCCAGTTGTACCATTAACAATACCAGGAAGATCCACTGTTGAAAAGATCTGTGAGCGTACCTCGCAGTGACATGGAGACTTTTGTAATACGTATACTTCCCCCTAGTCAGCCCCCTTTGAAAACTCAGAGAATGATAAAGGTGTTTGTTGATGTGAATTTTTTGTTAGAAGTTTTATTCTAAGAACCTTTATCCTGCTCATGTCCAGCTAGTACAGAGGGCCAGGCTCTTAAATCAGTTGTCTGTTTAGTCATTAACTTAAGTAATAGCCAACTGTCACTGTGTATCTGTGTTCGGTGTCATGCCTTAGGTTGAATACATTTATCATTGCACATAATCCTGGTGATCATGCTAGAGAGTGGGAAGGGTCTTCTCTGATTTACTGAGCAGTCACTGCTGGTGAGAGATTCATTCATTTGCCCTGGGGTCAGCTGCTATATAGTAGAAGCAGGATTTAGACTCAGATCTGTCTCTAATGCCTGTTCCCTGTCCACTGACTCACACTCCCTTTCCCATGGTGATGAAGTCTGGTTCCCGGCCTCTCCTAGGATACAAGTCTGCATGCATACCAGCCTATATAACACTGGTGGTTAAGGAATTGGGTTCTGGAGTCAGACCCTCCGAGCCCAAGCAGTAGCCATGTTCCTTTGATCTGTCTGCCATTAGGAAAGCTCCTGAGGTGCTCCAGGCCTCCGTCCCCCACTTTCAAATAGGGCTGCACTTATGATTACGCCTAGTTCAGAGGCTTGTTGTGAGGCTTAAAATAGTTACTACATCCAAGGTGCTTAGAACAGCCAGTGCCATGGCAAAGTGCTCAATAAAGAAAATATTACTTAAATAAGGACTCCGAGGCAGGGAGTTGGAAGGGTAAGTCCTGAGAGATGGCCTCCGTGTTCCCGCGCTCACTTGTGTCTAGTTGTTAATTCACTTAGGTCTCTTGTCTGACTCCTGAAGGCATCTGGGGTTTTGATCCTTACAGTGTCTGAGATGGATAAATGGAGACTGTCACCCTGAGAAACAGACACTGCGAGCTCTCTGTGGATGTTTTAGGGCCTGTGATGTTGCAGCTTTGTACATCAAAGATCTTTGGGTTTTCTCTTCGTGCAACCTGGCTTAACCTGCCAAACAGAGAGGGTCCTCTAGCCAAGAGCTAAGGCCCAGGGCAGCCCCTCTCCTCCTCCAGTTCCGGCTTCACGTTCTCCCATCACCTCCTTCTGCAGGTTTCTACCTGCCTTCCGTCCTCATAGGGAAGAACCGGTGCTCCCTGAGGTAAGGAGGATGTAGGAAAGAGTGAGATTTGCAAAGAAAGACACAACCTAGAGACAACCCCCGGAAAGAAAGTCTGCTGAGAAGGTGTTAGTAGACAAAAGAGCCATGAAAATCAGTGCCACCCAGAGGCAATTCCCTCCATCGCCAGCAGAGGGGAGTGTAGTGCAGGGGACAGGGCGGGGCTCACCGCCAGCAGTGGAAGGTAAGTCCAGACTGCATGCAAGTAGCTGTGACCTGCAAAATACAGAGCTTGACCCAGTTTTTCCTGGGTCCCTTCTAGCTCTGACATTCTGTATTCCTGAAAGGAGAAACTGAAACGAATCAGCCAAGAATTCCAAATGGGCTCATACAAGGAAGAAACCAGAAGCAAGGGCTGGGGATAGGGTGGATGGGGCTGGGAAGTTTCCTTTGAGGGGGCTCAAATCTCCCTAAGTGAGCACAGCAGGGAGAAAAAATATGTTAAAACATCTCTGAAGGTCATGTGCTCAGGTTGGTGGCTTGTCAAACATCCCAAGTCCTTGGGAATCCAGCATTACGGTCTGCTCCTGCCCTTCTTGGGGAAAATGCTTAATCCAAGGAAGCAATTAAAGTGCCGTACACCACAGACTGGTGGTTTACCCATTCCTGCATTTGGTAACAGCACAGCCTTTTTCCTTTTGTGATGGAAATTCCTTCCAGAAGTGACTTGATGTAAAGACTGTGGTGGCTTCCGGGTGTCCCTTGGCAGAGATAAAAAGTGAAGTCAGCGGGCAGAGCTCTTCCTGGCTCAGTTGGCAGCCACTGAACATGCATGTCATGCTTTAGAAACCTCCTTGGATCCCAGTCCAGCAGCTAACTTTCGCAGGGCCTTTTTCTAATGTCAGTTATTTGAGTAGGTGCTTTGAAGTTAGGGACAGTGTCCTCCAAAGACCACTGAAGTTGTGGCTTGTCATTATGGGGCAAGCAGGTATTTCTGATGGTTCCAGATGCATGGGTCTCCACTGTCCTGTTAATTCTGCCACAGTCACTGAAATGCCACAAAGCCAGCACCAAAGGTAAAAACTCTGGACACATGATTCTCGTTCAGGACCTTCCTACTGTGATCCCCACTTTCCAGTCTATTCCAACATCTTCTCGCTATCCCCCTTTTACCTCACATCCTGTTACTACTCTTGAACTTGGAGCTGGTGGGAACAGGATCGTCTAGTGACTAGGAACACAGTCTGTAGAGCTAGGCTACCTGTGTGTGTGTCGTGGGGCCAGTTACTTAAACTTCTTACCTCCCTAGTTCCTCAGCTGCAAAACAGGATGATTATACTCACTGAGTATATTTGAAGATTAAATCTGAAAAGTCCTTAGAACACTATTATTAGGCACTTGTTAAAGATTTGCTGCATATGCATATGCATGACTATATTGCAGAGACTAATGTATAAAGAGAAGAAAATTCCAGAAGAAAACATATGAAAAAAATCATGATCTTCTGTTTCTGACCAACATGGAGTAACAGGGACTGGATTTACCCACCTGTCTGAAACAAATCAGTAACGAGCACAAAATAAGGGCTTTTGAAATGTTTGGTGTTCTTATCGCCTGAACTTACTTAATCCTCACAGAAGGCATAAGATTTGGGTCATATCATCAGTTCCATTTGCAGCTGAGAAAGTCAGGCTCCTGAGGTTATTTAACTTGACAAGGTCGCTTAGCTCCTCAGGGCAGAGTGAAGACCTCCCACTCCAGTGGCTGCTTTCTGAACCCCTGTGGTCTCATGCTGAGCATGTAGCTAAGGGCTCTGTAGGATCTGCTGAATGAATGACCCGACCCCCAGCCACCCAGAAGGAAACACTGCTTCCTCCCCCACTTCCTCCTCCACTTCCTCCTCCACTTCATGTTTTTTCGTGGTTCTCTCCTGGATGTCTCTGGTCCAGTCTTTTTTTTTTTTTTAATACTGTAAACAAATGGGATACATGTTGTTTCTCTGTTTGTACATGGAGTCAAGGCATGCCATTTGTGTAATCATAAATTTACAAAGGGTAATGTTGTTTGATTCATTCTGTTATTTTTTTCCTTTCCCCCATCTTCTACCCCTCTTTTCCCTCTATACAGTCCTTCCTTCCTCCATTCTTGCCCCCCTCCCTAACCCTAACCCTAACCCTAATCCTAACCCCTCCCACCCCCCATTATGTGTCACCACATCTGCTTATCAGTGAGATCATTCGTTCTTTGGTTTTTTGAGATTGGCTTATCTCACTTGGCATGATATTCTCCAATTTCATCCATTTGCCTGCAAATGCCATACTTTTATCATTCTTTATGGCTGAGTAATATTCCATTGTATATATATACCACAGTTTCTTTATCCATTCATCAATTGAAGGACATCTAGGTTGGTTCTACAGTCTGGCTATTGTGAATTGAGCAGCTATGAACATCAATGTGGCTGTATCTCTGTAGTATGCTGATTTAAAGTCCTTTGGGTATAGGCCAAGGAGTGGGATAGCTGGGTCGAATGGTGGTTCCATTCCAAGCTTTCTGAGGAATCTCCATACTGCTTTCCAGAGTGGCTGCACTAATTTGCAGCCCCACCAGCAATGTATGAGTGTACCTTTTTCCCCACATCCTCGCCAACACCTGTTGTTGCTTGTGTTCTTGATAATCGCCATTCTAATTGGGGTGAGATGAAATCTTAGTGTAGTTTTGATTTGCATTTCTCTTATTACTAGAGATGTTGAACATTTTTTCATATATCTGTTGATTTCTTGTAGATCTTCTTCTGTGAAGTGTCTGTTCATTTCCTTAGTCCATTTGTTGATTAGGTCATTTGTATTCTTGCTGTAGAGTTTCTTGAGTTCTTTATAGATTCTGGAAATTAGTGCTCTATCTGAAGTATGAGTGGCAAAGATTTTCTCCCACTCTGTAGGCTCTCTTTTCACATTACTGATAGTTTCCTTTGCTGAGAGAAAGCTTTTTAGTTTGAATCTATCCCAGTTGTTGATTCTTACTTTTATTTCTTATGCTATGGGAGTCCTGTTAAGGAAGTCTGATCCTAAGCCGACATGTTGAAGATTTGGATCTACTTTTTCTTGTATAAGATGCAGGGTCTCTGGTCTGATTCTGAGGTCCTTGATCCATTTTGAGTTGAGTTTTGTGCAGGGTGAGAGATAGGGGTTCAATTTCATTTTGTTGCATATGGATTTCCAGTTTCCCAGCACCACTTGTTGAAGAGGCTATCTTTTCTCCATTGCATATTTTTGGTACCTTTGTCTAGTATGAGAAAATTGTATTTATTTGGGTTTGTGTCCATGTCCTCTATTCTGTACCATTGATCTACCTGTCTATTTTGGTACCAATACCATGCCGTTTTTGTTACTATTGCTTTGTAGTATAGTTGAAGTTCTGGTATTGTGATACCCCGTTTCATTTTTTCTGCTAAGGATTGCTTTAGCTATTCTGGGTTTCTTATTCTTTCAGATGAATTTCATATTTGCTTGCTCTATTTCTGTAAGGTATGTCTTTGGGATTTTAATTGGAATTGCATTGAATCTGTATAGCACTTTTGGTAGTATGGCCATTTAGACAATATTAATTCTGCCTATCCAAGAACATGGGAGATCTTTCCACCTTCTAAGATTTTCTTTAATTTCTTTCATTAGTGTTCTGTAATTCTCATTGTAGAGGTCTTTCACCTCTTTTGTTAGATTGATTCCCAAGTATTTTATTTTTTTTCGAGGCTATTGTGAATGGGGTAGCAACATCTGGAAATCAATAAATGTCATTCACCATATCAACAGACTTAAAGTTAAGAATCACATGATTATTTTGATAGATGCAGAAAAAGCATTCGATAAAATACAGCACACCTTCATGCTCAAAACACTAGAAAAAATAGGGATAGTGGGAACATTCCTTAACATTGTAAAGGCCATCTACGCTAAGCCCATGGCCAATATCATTCTAAATGGTGAAAAACTGAAAGCATTCCCCCTAAAAACTGGAACAAGGCAGGGATGCCCTCTTTCATCGCTTCTATTCAACATCATCCTTGAGACTCTAGCCAGAGCAATTAGACAGACCAAAGAAATTAAAGGGATACGAATAGGAAAAGAAGAACTCAAACTATCCCTGTTTGCTGATGACATGATTATATATTTAGAGGAACCCGGAAATTCCACCAGAAAACTTTTAGAACTCATAAGTGAATTCAGTAAAGTAGCAGGTTACAAGATCAATGCTCATAAATCCAATGCATTTTTATACATAAGTGATGAATCTTCAGAAAGAGAAATTAGGAAAACTACCCCATTCACAATGGTCCAGTCTTACACAGTCCATCCCTCTCCTATCCAGGAAAAGCAAAGCAAAGCAAACCTCCAGTGCCCATCCCAACTCTTGCCTCTGCCCCTCAGGCCAACTTCAAGAAGGACTCACCTGTGGCCGCCTCCCTCGCCGCAGCCTCCAGGATCCTCCATTCTGGACTCTATCCTGTGCTATAAAAACCGCCCCTTCCCAGTCGCCAGTGTTTTCCGAGAGCCAGCTCTTCCTGTGCTCAGGGCCTTCAGTTCTCACTGCAGGGCCTCCTGCTTCACTTGTGTGCTCGTCACTGCTGCTCCTGGTTTTCTTCTCACTTGCTTGGCCTCTCCTCCTTGGGATCTGGGCAGTCCTGTCCTCCGATCAGATCTGAGGGCTTGGTCCTGGGCTGCCCTCCCTCCCTGTCCTATTCTCTCTTCCTGGTGTTGCCATCTGACCCTGGGCTCAGCCGGCCACCTAATGGGCTGAGGATACTAAGGTTTTATGCCCAATCCAAGACTTCTCTCCTGAGTTCTGTTCCGGCTCTGGTTAAATGTCTACTTCATATTTCTCCTCTGATATCTAAAGACCCTCCAGTGGACTGTCCATCATTGGAATACCTTTCTGTTTGGGGGATGGAACACAGATGCTCTCTTTTCTAATTTTCAACAAATCACACATTCTCACTGTGGAACATTGAATCTTTGAGGTACACAGATAATCAGGATATTTACAGTGGTTCAGAAGAAACGGAGAGTCCACCATTGAGGCGGCCAGTGTTCAGGGGTGGTGATTGGCAACACGCTATTTTCACTTCAACTTTGCCTTCCTCTTGCCTGAATATTTTCAGTGCCTGTGTGTCTGGCCTTTCAGATGAACAAGACATGTTTTCAAGCCATGGTTGTTTTATGTAGATTGCAACCAAGAACCACAAATGACACAAGCTTATTCAATTCATCTTGCTCCAAATCATTAGTTATTCCTCTGAAACCTTCTCCAGTGAACCATAGTGGAGTTAATGGCTTTTTAATCTATCTAGTTTTTCATGTCAGAAGCATGAGCCCTTAAAACTCCCTGTCTCTCACTGCCCACATGCAGTCACCAAGTCCTATAGAAGACTATTTCCTGAGGCCTCTTCTTAGTCTCTATGACCATGACTCTAGTCCAAACCACCATCCTCTCTTCCCCTAGACTTTCCTAAATGCCTCCTAAGAGTGTTCTGGCTTCTACTAGTCAGTTGTTCACACAAATGAGAGAGAGAAATTTCAACAAGGTAAATATAATTATATCACTCCTTTGCTTAAAACCTCTTGTGTTGCTCTGAAAATCAGGTTTAAGAATCAAACCATAGTGCCACCAAAATAATAAATATAATTAAGAGCATTGGTGGACTGTGGGAAAAGTGTAAGAGGCCTCGTCTATGTGTAGTTTGAATCTCTGAAGATGTGAGGGGAAAGACGTTTGGAGAAATAACGGTACGCAATTTTCAAATTTGATGACAAGTATCAGCCCACAGATCCAAGATGCCTGATGAACCCCAAGAACCATGTGGCAAACTAGGTGAACACACATCATAATCAGATTGCTGAAAATGGGTGGCAAGGGAGACCCCGAAAGCAACCAGGTGAGGAAAAACACATTTTGTATTGAATACAGGGAAGACGGCAGATTTTTTTTTGTTGTTGGAAAAAATATAAGTTAAGACGACTTTGGGGTGACACATTTAAAACCTTGAAAGAAAAAAAAAACCATCAACTCAGTGAAGATAGCTTTCAAAAATGAAGGCAAAATAAAGCTGAAAGAATTTTATCAGCTAACTGGCCTCATAAGAAAGATTAAAGGAAGCCCTTTAGGCAGAAGGAAAATGCTGCTGGGAGAAATAGTTTGATCTACGCAGAGGAACAAGGAGCCCCAGGAATGTCAATTATGTATGTAAAATTAAATCTCTGTAAAATATTATTGCTCGTTCAGGTTAAAAAAAAAAGTAGTAGTATACTGTGGGTTTTAAACATAGGTAGAAGTAAAATGTTTGATAACAAAGCACAAAAAGAAGAGAGGGTGAGGTAGAAGGATTTTATTGGGAGGTATCTTACAAACCCTAGAGCACCCAGTAAAATCACAAAATGAAGAGTTACGTAATAGCTATATGCCAACAGACGGGGTAAAATACTAAGAGACAGAAACAAGGGATTCCAAAAACACTGGAGAAAACTTCCTGGAATGATGAATGTGAGCCTTATTTTGTTTGGTGATAATTTCCTAGGTGTATCCATATGTCAAAACTTACTAAACTGTACACTTATCACATTTGCCCTTCCTTGTATGCCATTTATATTGCAATCAAGCTGTTGAAAAAAGACCTCTTCAAAACCTCAAAAAAAAAAATACTTGGGAATCATTCTAACAAACGAGGTGAAAGACCTCTACAATGAAAACTATAGCACATTAAAGAAAGAAATTAAAGAAAACCTTAGAAGATGGAAAGATCTCCCATGTTCTTGGATAGGCAGAATTTAGACAATGGCCATACTACCAAAAGTGCTATACAGATTCAATGCAATTCCAATTAAAATTCCAATGACATTCCTCATAGAAATAGAGAAAGCAATCATGAACTTCATCTGGAAGAATAAGAGACCTCGAATAGCCAAAACAATCCTGAGCAGAAAAAGTGAAGCAGGAGGTATCACAATACCAGACCTTAAACTGTACTATAGAGCAATAATAACGAAAACGACATGGTATCGGCACCAAAATAGACAGGCAGACCAATGGTACAGAATAGAAGACACAGAGACAAACCCACATAAATACAGTCACCTCATTACTAGACAAAGGAGCCAAAACATACGATAGAGAAAAGATAGCCTGTTCAACAAATGGTGCTGGGAAAACTGGAAATCCAAATGCAGTAAAATGAAATTAAACCTCTATCTCTCACCCTGCACAAAATTCAACTCAAAATGAATCAAGGATTTAGGAATTAGACTAGAGACCCTTCACCAAATAGAAGACAAAGTAGGCCCGAATCTTCATCATGTTTGCTTGGGATCAGACTTCCTCAACAAGACTCCCAAAGCACAAGAAATCAAAGCAAGAATCAATAAGTGGGATTCAAACTAAAAAACTTTTTTTTGGCAAAGGATACAATCAATAATGTGAAAAGAGAGCCTACAGAGTGGGAGAAAATCTTTTCCACACATACTTCAGATAGAGCACTAATCTCCAAAATTTATAAAGAAACAAATTTTACACCAAAAATACAAAGAACCCAATCAATAAATAGGTCAAGGAACTAGATAGACACTTTATAGAAGAAGATATACAGGAGATTAATAAATATATGAAAAAGTGTTCAACATCTCTAGTAATTAAAGAAATGCAAATTAAAACAACTCTAAGATTTCATCTTACTCCAATTAGAATGGCTGTTATAAAGAACACAAATAATAATAGATGTTGGCATGGATATGGGGGAAAAGGCACACTTTTACATTACTGGTGGAGTTGCAAATTGGTGCAGCCAGTCTGGAAAGCAGTGTGGAGAATTCTCAGAAAACTTGGAATGGACCCACTTTTGACCCAGTTATTCCACTCCTCAGTTTATATCCAAAGGACTTAAAATTAGCATACTACAGTAACGCAGCCACATCAATGTTTACAGCAGCTCAGTTAACAATAGCTAGATTGTTGAACCAACCTAGATGCCCTTCAACAAATGAATGGATAAGGAAACTGGTATATATACATAATGGAATATTATTCAGCCATAAAGAATAATAATATGATGGCATTTGCCAATAAATGAATGGAATTGGAGAATATCATACTAAGTGAAATAAGCCAACCCCCAAAAACCAAAGGCCGAATGTTCCCTGATAAGTGGATGATGATTTATAAAGGAGGTGGGGGAGTTGGGGGGGGGGTGAGAGAAGAATGGAGGAACTTTAGATTATGTAGAAGGAAATGAGAGGAAGGAGGGTATGAAAAATGGTGGTATGAGACAGACATCGTTACCCTATGTACATGTATGATTACACAAATGGTATGAATCTACATCATGCACAACCATAGAAAAAAAAAGTTGTATCCCATTTGTGTACCATGAATCAAAATGCAGTCTGTAAAAATAAAAAAAAAATAAAAAAAATAAAAGAAAAGTTGGAATAAAAAAAAAATCTCTTGATGGTGGATTATGGGTCACTTTTATTTTCCTTATTATCCTGTCCGGTATATTTTGCAGAATGAAAACAACAGAGAAAAAGCCAATAAATATGCCTTTGTCAAGGCCTTTCCGTTCCTTCTAGAAAACCGTACTGCTTGCATTCTCCATACATTTTTTCCCTCTGATCACCAGCTCTGAGGTGCAGGTGCACCTCTCTCTGGCTTCCCACCGCCTACGCCAAGCCGAGGTTTGGAACTGTAGCTGGGCATGCAGTGCTGTGGGCCCAGAGGCTTTCTAGCTGCGGTCTGGTGAGCCTGCTCCAGTGGGCACACTTTGGCTGTCAGAAGCTCACCTGGACTTTGGGGTTCAGTCTCGCGGGTCACGATTTTCCCTGAGCTCCATCCTGTAATCTTTGCAGAGGAAAAGCAGGAGGCCAGAGAGCTGCTTCTAACTCCTAAAACCCAGCCTCTCTCCACAAAGCCATGGAGGGTGAGTGAAGAGAGGGAGACTGGCCTCCTTTTCCCCCAGTGTCTCAAGTGTCCCTGAAAAGAGAAGACCCGGGGCTGCAGTGAGCGCAGAGACCAGCATCCTCCCAAGTTAGGGCTTGGAGCAGGTACGCGTGTGTGACTCTCTCAGCCATAAATTCTAAGCAATAACAGGGACAGTCCCTTTGTCCCTCCATCTCTCCCTCCCTTGCTCTTCTTCCTTCCTTTGGTTTCCCTTCCTCTTCCTCTTTTCCTCCTCCGCCCACTTCCACCCACCTACCCCGCTTCTGCTCCTACGACAGACACCGCCCTTTTCTCATGATCACGCTTTCTGGTCTGCGGTTCAACGGCACCTGGTCTTAAAAGGACCCAGCTGCCCCCAGGGCTCCTTGGCGGAGGCTGTTTCCGACAGGTGTGTCCCATTGAGACCTCCCCCCGGCTCTCCTTTCTGCCCACCTGCCACCGCCCACTGCCCCAGTGAGCTTCAGCTTTTGTGGAGTAGGAGACAAGGCTGCCTGTAGCAGGTGTGCCCCTGGCAGCCCGTCTGCCTGCCAAACACAACACTCGCGGTGCCAGGCAAGAGCTCGCTGCATGGCAGAATGTCTATGGAACTTTTCCTCAGAAAAATCTGGAGTTTAGCTGTTTGAAACCATGTGGGGAGGGATCCCGAAAGACTATTTTTTTTTTTTTTTTTTGTGCTTTCTCCAAAGAACTTTCTCAAAAACAAAGGCAAATTGCACTGTTTATGGAGAAAAAAAGAAAAACGCAAGAAACTAACAAGAACGTGGGGTAATGACAGAGGCAGGGGTGAAACGCTGTCAGCAACGGCTGGAAGGAGGTTGCTGTTTTTCCTTGGCACTCTTCATGTTGGAGGCAAAATGGCCCCTGCTGTGCTAAATTCCTGTGGATGAACTCGGTGGGTCTGGTTGGGACAAAATCTTTTGGTTCTGACTAAGGGTGGAAAGCATCAGTGTGTGTTGGAAAGAGCATGAATTCCTTGACCTTTTCCATTCTCCAGGCTCTGTGTCTCCCTGGGAGCTAAGATTCTGAAGCGCTCAGATTCTCTAACATCCTGCTCTGGTCGGATGAGGGTGCCTGGTCCCCGGTCCCCAGGGTAATAAAGCCCAGCGTTCACCCTTCTCCCCTTGACTGGAACTCTGGCGAGCTGCTGACCTGCCGAGTCACTGACCTTAAATGTCAAGGTCTCCAAGAGTTGGGACAAGGAAGAAAACAGGTAGAGAGTGATTTGTGAAGAACTTTGAACCTGGAATCAGTTTCCTGTCACTGCTGTAACTAATCACCACAAGCCTGATGCCTTAAAACAACACAAACATACTCTCTTAAGGTTCTGGAAGTCAGAGTCCTAAATTGGCCTCCCTGGGCTAAAGTCAAGGTGTTGGCAGGGTTGGTTCCTTCTACAGAAACATTCTCGGGGAAAATGTTTCTTGCTCTCCCAGCATCTGGAGGCCACCCACATTCCTTGGCTTGGGGCCCCTCCCAAGGTGACAGTGCAGCATCCGCAGTCCCACACAACATCCTTTTGACACCACTTTCATCTTTGCATGTCCTCTGACTCTTCTAAGGACCCTGTGAGTTTGCCTGAACTTACCTGGTAACCCAGAACAATCTCTTCATCTCACGATCTTCAACTCGATCACATTGGCCGAGTCCCTTTTGCCATAGAAGGTAACATATTCGTAGGCTCAGGAATTAGGAAATGGACCTTTCATGGAGGGTTGTTATTGTGTCTTTGAAAGGCAATTCCTTTAGTAATATGGGGAGACTCCCCCAGGATGGAGGATAGAGGGGACTTGCTTTAGGATAGTCAGTGGCTGAGATGAGATTTAAATTCTGGTTTAGGAACTCCTATCTTTCTGCTATACAAGCATTTGAGGGTGACTGAGGGATCCTTGCAATGCAAATCATAGCCTTTTATAAAATAAGCAATGAGACGATCTATCCCACAGGGTGTTGGAATGATTGATTAAAACCGTAGAAACTATACATCGAGATTCTCTTTGTGCAAAACTTTTGAGAGAGTTTCTGTTTGTGCAAAGACTTACTTCATAAAACAATTCCCAGAACCCTTTGCAGTAGGAACAATGATTAGTTTCATTCTATAACTATGAAGACCTTGGCTAAGGGAGATAATATAATTTTCCCAAGAAGGTAGTGAAGCCAGGATACAAAATCAGGTCTGGATTTCAAAGTCCACATTCCTAATGATGATGGTAATGAGGAGAAAACTCACAACACTCTTTTCTGATGAGACAAAATTCTGCTGTTTCCCCTAATTTACGTAAGTTAATCTAATCACGCTCATAAATGCAGACTTATGGAGAAGCTCTAGACACAGAGAGGTTGAATATCTTATCTAATGTCACACAGCTATTGAGTAAAGGCCAAGAAGAGATACTGGAAATTGTTGGGACTCCTGTATCAAGTGTCCCAACAAGTGGGGCCTCTGTCTCTCTGGAGGATAGAGAAGGATATACCCAGGGGCATCAGGTGAACTGCAGATGAAGATAAAGTCCAGCACCCTCCATGATGACCTGGCCTCTGCCTTCCAAGCACATCTCCTACCTGTCTTCTCTAGCTGGCTCTGCCCCTGCCACCCTGCTCCTTCTGCAGGCAGTGATTCCTTCCTACCCCAGGACCTAGCCTCTTCTTACCCCTCTGCCTAGAGCATGCCACCTTGATGCTTGCACGACTGACAGTTTCTTGTCACCCAGACAACTCATCTCAGATGTCACCTCCACAGGAGACCCTGTCTGACCACTCAGTTGAAACTGTCCCAGTGCTTCCTGCCTGGAATCACCTCTCTGTCACATAACACAGTCACCCTGCATTTGCCAATATTTGACTTTCTTATTCATTTACTTTTGTATTTTTGGTCTCTGCCTCCCAGCGCCCAGGAATCTTCTCGGAGTGCAGGAGGGCCTCGCTTGAGTATTTACGTCTGTGTCTCCCCGGGCCTGGTACAGAGAAGGCCCTGAACAAACATTTCTCGAGTGAGTAAGAGTTGATAGGAAGACAAAGACAGAGGGAAGACATTCCAGGACTCCAAGTGGAGGGAACGGTGGCTTTCAAAGGCTTGGGGTTTGGGGAGCAGGGCAGGGTGTGGCCAGCCATCTGGAATGGCTGTGGAATCGACGTTGAAATACAGAGTGGAGGAGATGAGTGGTCAGGATGGGCAGGTTCAGCTCACACAGGGTCTGTGTGCCGACCTAGGAGCTTCGGGTTTATCCTGACAGATAGAAAGTCAGTGCAGGACTGTAAGCAGGCCGTCTCTGTCACAGTCTCCTGTTTTATTGATCATTTGGTTGAGCATGAAGAATGGATTAGATAAGGATAAGGCAGGAGGCAGGAAAAGAGGTTGGAAGATGTTATGTGTCTAGACAAGGTGACAAGAATCTGAATGCCCATTAAGCTTGGGGCTGCCCACGACTCTTACGTGGTTCTGTAGGGGACACTTTTATGCATGTATGTATGTGTTCTACGGGCACATCGGCCTCATTCTGTTGGCGGCAGGTATAGTCAGTCCTTGTCCATCCCATGGCATGTCTAAGGCATCCTACAGCAGAACAGGCACCTGCAGAGTGGCCTGCTGGCTTGCTCTGGGCTGCCCAGGGGTGGGCCTCAAGTGCCTGGGTGTTAATACCTGGGAGCAGCATTAGCCAACAGCCAGTGCTGGAGGGTGAACACTCAAGTCTCCTCACACCTCTGGGCATGGGGGATACTCTGAGGTCTGTCCCGAACCACCCCTCAGATGTCCCCAGTGGGAGAGAGCCCCGAATGTCCATAGTGGTAACCTGGTCATTAAAACCCCCTCAAGTGGATTCCTCCTTGTCTATTTCCCCCTCCCGTCTCAGTTGTTCTGGGATCAATGACCAAATGAACCGCTGACATTCACATCCTTATCTCAAGGTCTACTTCTGGGGGATTCTAGCCTAAGATACTGACGTGTCCACTCAGGCTGCTGTTGTAGAATGTTCAACACTGAGAAGCTTACAAATGACAGAAACTAGTTTCACAGTTTCGGAGGCTGGGCAGTCCATGCCAACAGACCTGGTGTCCGGTCCATGACCTTTTCCTGGTTTATAGATGGCACCTTCATGCCGTGTCTTCATGTGGTGGAAGGTACAATGGAGGGCCCTTGGGCACGTTTCATTTGACTTAATCACTTCCCAAAGGCCTCACCTCCTAATACTATCACCTTGGGGGTTAGGATCTTAACATATGAATTTTGGGAGGGCACATACATTCAGTCCAGAGCAGATATTCTTCCTCAAATATGTCATGTCATACACATGTATGTCATGTCATAATACATATAATCCTGTTTTAGGGTCTTTGCATTTACTCTTTCAGCATTGCTCTTCCCAGAGATTTCTAGAAGTTTAGCCCTTTCATCTCTTTAAATCTTTACTGAGGTATCAGTCAGGTTGGGTGAGGTTATGCTGAGGCAACGATCAAACCCTTAATTTTGGTACGTTATGCAACCAAGACTTGTTTATCCTCATGCTACATGCCAACTGGGATTAGCAGGGATGTTTTGCTCCTCAGAGCCAATTGGGACCAAGGTTGATGGAGGCACCATGGCATCATGATCACGACAGCCTCATAGAGGTTCTCTTCATTTCTGCTCATGTATCACAGGCTGAAGCAAGTCAATGGCTGTATCTCACAGGCAGCAGAGAAGTGAAACTCTACCTTACATCCAGGAGGCAGAGAGCTGGAAATATTTGATCAATAATCTTAGCAATGTCTCCTTCATCTCAGGAGAGTTGGCTCTGACTTATTTAAAATGGAACCTCAGGTGCTGGCTGTGCTCAGTGTCATGATGTGAATGCTGGTTATGTTTCCTTTGAGAAAATTTGTTGAGCACAACACTTAGAATTTGTTCACTTTTCCTTATCTGCACGGTACTTCGGTGAAAAGTTCAGAAACTGAACCCTGGTTCTGGCTGTACCTTCACTCCTTTATTTTTCTCCATAGTGTTTATCACCCTTGAGCCTCCTACACATTGGCTACTCATTTGTTTGTCTCTCCCATTGGAATGGAACCTCCACCAAGAGAAAGTATTCCCAAGGTTATTTTTTCTCATCTAGCCTTTCACTGCTATTTGACAGTATCTGGTGTTTGGTGGTAAGCACTCAATATGTATGTATTAAATAAATAAACATTGGATTCAGATGTGATATTAAAAATATTTCATAACTAGGAGGCACAGGCATGATCCAGTTGGGATGGATGCTCACTGGGAACCACTAGTACCATCTTATTGAGCACACTGGCTGGGAAAGTAGCCCTGACTACTCAGCCCTGACTGGGAAGCTAAATGCAGCAGTTGAAAATCTTATACTCTTTCTTTAGCAGCGTATTGAGCCTGTCCTGGGAGCAGGCATTGCCAAGGCAAATGTCTCTGTTAGCATAGCTGTAATTTGCAAAAGGAAGGGGAACTCACACCTCCTGAGCATTTAATCTTGTGCCAGGTCCTGGACTGGGCCGTTTATAGCTATTATTTAATTTAACTTCATGGCCTATGTTGTTTTATTTCAAAATAAAACCAAATTGCAGACTCCAATGTTCTTTTTCCTCAGGGCCTCTCTTTTGCTCTCTGTGTTCTCACTTTAGCAGCGTACCTGGCAGGTAAAAAGGTGCTCTGGGGACCTCAGTGGTTGATTAAAACCAGGTTGGGAAAAGTGGGCTGCCATGGGGCTCTACCTGGGACGGGACCTCCTGCAAAACCAGAAAAGGCCACACGGAGAACCAAACGGGCCTCCTTTCCTATCTGTGTCCATACCTCATCTTTATGTCTGACACCTTAGAAGGCTCTGTACCAAAGTTGAGGTTGGTCCAGGTTGGCGTGGAAAGCCGCTATTCTTTCAACTCATTATTATTATTGTTTTATTGAAGCAGTGCTTGAGAATACTAAGTTCACTTTTTATGAATTTTGGCTTGCTTCAAGACCAGGTCTCTGAGTCTGGCTTGGAAAATAACTTTAGCATGAACTCCATAGACTACTCACTCGGCCCCTTCTTTCTTCCTTCACTCACTGGGCTCCCCAGGACACTGGGGGGTCAGTCCAAGAACTTTGCAGCATTTGAGTTCTCTTATACTTTTTAAAGATCATTGTTGGTGATGATGTCTCCAGAAAGTCCTCAGAATCAAGAAGTTGTGACAACTCCCGCAGTAGGGACGATGACTCCTTTTCTGTATCCTTGTTCCACTATCCCAGGGTTTTGGAGCTGGAAACAACGGCATTAATTCATTCATTCATGAGTCAATTGATAAATTATTATTATTATTAAATTTTCATATACTAGGCACTGGGTAAAGAGCTGGAGGTGCAGCAGTAAACAGAGATATTTTGTTTATTCTACTATTCATTCTACAATTATCTACTGACTACAGACTGAGGGTCCTACCCTGTGCTTGGTACAGAGAAGGTAGAGAACAACTAGGGATGATATCAGCCTTATAACCTAGTGGTTAAGAACATGAACTTGGGAGTCCACATTCTAGATGAGCCTCCTAGTAGCTGGGTATCCTTGGACATGTTAATCCAACTCTGTGTTTTAGTTTCCATGACTGTAAGATGAGTATAATAGTAATTTTTAATCTTAAAGGATTCTTGTTATGAAATGATTGAATGTCATGTTCCGGGAAGAATATCTAGTAAGTGTTCAGTAAATGTTAGCTATTATTATGAATACTGCTCCTATTAACCTAGTCAGGGAGACAAATAGGTCAAATCTTATAATGTATTAAAATCTAGATTGCATGGAGTATTATGGAAACATACAGAACAATAAATTCCTCTCATGGAGTATGCTTCACAGAAAAGGAATTTTGGGAAATGGGAGTAGGGGGTGGGTGGGAGGAACTGGGGAAGGACAGTCAGCAACGGGGAACAAGATGAGCAAAGACATGGATGTTTGGGGACCCAAGATGTGATTCAGAAGACCAAGAAAACTTGAGTGTAGAAGGTGAGGCTGGACCAGGTTAGTTGGAACAACAGGGACCCTGGAGCCAGACAGATCTGAGTTTAAATCCTGGTTTTGCCACCTCACACTTTGATGCCTCTGTAAGTTACTGAACCTCTTTGGGTTCTTGAAAAAGGATCATAGTACACCCATGTCATACACATAGCCCGTACTTTCCAAGCTTTTCCAACTTGTGTCACCAAACTGTCATGATAGAATCCTTTTCTTCTTGCAGAACTGCAAGCCAGTTTGGAGTTATCCCCAACCATTTCTGAATGGCCCCAAGGAAAACCAGGCTGTGCTCAGAGAGCCATGGGCCACTTTCCTGTCTTCCTCTGGCTCCTGTGAGCTGCTTTAGCTGCTGTTTCAGGGCCACTTGGGGTTCTCAGGTCTGCCTCAGCCTGTGCTGCTATGACAGAAGACCAAAAGACTGGATAATTTGAAAAGAAAATGATTTTATTTCCCACAGCCCTGGAGTTGGGGGAAGTCCAATGTCTAGGCTGGCACCTGGGAGCACCTTCTTGCTGTGTCATCCTGGTGGAGGGCAGGAGGGTGAGATAGACAGCAAGAGATTGAACTTGCAGTCTCAGCCTTAAAACCAGCATTTATCCCCTCACGAGGGTGGAACCTGCTTGGGGTAGCCACCTCCCAAGACCCCACCTAAAATGGTGTCATGTTGGAAATCAAGTTTCCAACACATTCTTTTTTGGGGGGATACATTCAAAGCATAGCAAGGCCTCACAGTTATTTCATCAAACAACTCTTTTGGTTGCTTTCAGGGCAGCATCTTAGTTCCTGAGTCTCTGGCAGAAGTAGAGACAGTTTGGGAACAGAATCCCATGCTCAGAATCATCCAGCAAACTGTAATACTGGTCTGTTGCCCTGAAGCCTCTCTTGTGAGCTTTTACTCTTCTCTTCCAGTTCCTGGGGAGTAAGATAAGTAGGTTCAAGTCCCAGATGGGTCTTCTTAGAGCAGGGTGACCCTGGACACGTTAACCCAAACCTATGTGTTTTAGTTTCCATGACTGTAAGATGGAGATAATAGTAGTTCTTACAGGATTTTTGTTATGAAATGACTTAAATGTCAGGTTTTGGGAATAGCATCTTAGGTAATAGTATCTTAAGATAATAGTATCTTTGGAATAGTATTCTTGAATTTGTGTGAGAGGGAATGTGTGCACATGCATGAGCCATGAGCCTCTTTGGCAGTTTGGGAAAACCTATAAATCTCTTCTCATTCTCAAAGTCACTGACATAGCTGATACTACTGGAGTTTGCTATCTATGTTCTAAATGGGAAAAAATGCCATACTTTGGTTATAGGTTAGTGAAAATAAAGATGTGATTCTTTTTCCTTTCCAAGTTTATGGACTTCCTGAATTCTATCCATCAGCACTTTGAGATATGGGGACTACAGAGGTCCCAGATATATCTTACGTTACACAATAAACTATCCTAAAGCTCAGTGACTTAAAATGACAACATTTTATTAAATCTTATAAATTTGCACACAGGAATTTAGGGAGGACTCTGCTAGGTGATACTGCCACTCCACACAGTTGACTCGAATTGCTTGGTGGCTTTCATTGGATGCCTTGGGTTGATCTGGAGCCCCCAAGAGACCAAAGATCAAACGCAGGCATGAGTCCTCTTAAAAGGTCAGACCTAGAATTGGCATGTGTCACTTTAGCCACATCCTATTTGTCAAAACACCCACAGGCCAGTTTAGACTCAGGGGAGGTGAAATAGATCTCTCCTGTAATTGGGTGTAATGTCAAAGATTTATGGTCATCTTTAATTTGCCACACCAGATTGACTCTTGGCTCCTTTAAGGTGGCTTATTTACTGGGTCTCTGGTCCTTTGTGTACCAAGACTTCTGGCAGGCTTAGCCCCATCAGTCTGCTGGACAAGTAAAATATGTCAAAATAGTAGGTTGAACATTATTTAAATGCTTTAGTTGTAACCCCTTTACATTCATAGGACCATGCAAAGATCAAATATGAAAATACATATCAAGTCCCCAGGACAGTGACTCATGCTGGGATAATGACAACTCCATTTCTATTCCCTCCCCGCCGCTCCACAAAACTATACCAAGTACACTCAGAATTCAGAGAAGGAAGGACTGTATGTCAGACATCAGGAAAGTTTTTGAGGGATTCTATAAGAATAATATTTCTTTGTTGCCTTATTACAGGCACATCTCATTTAATTATCTTTCTTCAAATATATGAAGCTGGAATTGTTTCTTTTTTTCAGATGGGGAAACCGAGGCTCTTAGATATTAAATAATTTGTTTACAAGCAAACAGTCATGCGTGTTAGAATCACAGACGCTGTGATTCTAGAGCTATGTCACAAATTATCCCAAATTTACCAACTTAACATCACAATGGAATTTATGAGCAGCATAGATGGCATTAAGAACCTCTCATTCTGGCACAGGATTCTCATGAGGTTAGAGTCAAAGTGCAGCTCAGACTGTTCATCTGAAAGTTTAATTGGAGCTGAAGGATCCAGTTGTCAGATGGTGGAGGCACATGGCTGACAAGATGGAGCTGGTTATTGGCAGGAGGCCTCAGTTCCTCACCATGCAAAACTCTCCAGAAGGCTGCCTGAGAGTCTTCTTAACACGGCCACTAGCTCTCCACTGAGTGAATGTTCAAAGAGAAAGCAAGAGAGCAGCTGCAGTGATTTTAAAAAAGTGACTAGCCTCAGAAGTCATACACCATCATTTCCATCATATTCTTTGGATAATACACATCAGCCCTGTTGATGTGGAAAGGCACTACACAAAAGTGTGAATACCGGAATGTGAGACCATGGGGAGCCATCTTAGAGTCTGGCTATTACAATGCACCTTTTAGCACATACAAGGTACTCAACAAAAATATTTTGCATTTTTGGAATGGTGTTGATAGAAATGATAGATTTTTGAATTGACTCTAGAACGCTGGGGAGTGTATGAATAGTTTAAAAAGAGTTTGGTATGAGTCAATCGTTTATCTTTGCTTCTTCATCCCTAATCACTTTGATCATCAGTAACTGACATCAACATCGATGTCCTTATCACCATCATCATCATCATTGTCATGCTATTGATGTCTCAGATTACCTTTCATAGGAGTTTACAATGTTCAACTTCAAAGATAGGAACAAAATACATTTGAGTGCACACATCCATCTGAAAAAAAAATATTAAAGCAGTGACTATTTTTGTGGTGTGAAAAGGTAAGTCATGAGCTACTCATTTACTCTGGAAAAGGCCAGTCTCAATTGAGGCTTAAAAAAGGAGGGAATTAGTTCTTTACCTGAGGGATTTGATGGAAAGACCCTATAAATGAAAGAGGGCCAACCCCAAATGTTTTTACAGTATGTTTCTGTGGCATCCTGAACTTGTAATTTCTTGTGTAACAGGATGTGAAATTTGACTTTTGGTATTTTGGCAAAGTTCCCAAGAGTTGAGACCATCTGTATAGTATAAACTAAGAAATTATGAAATCAGTTTTATTTAAAAAATTCTTAGCTCATCATCCACAAAGAAGACATATATGGGGTGGCCAGGAAACTGACTGAGAAAGATTGGAAAGTGAGTTGTTTTGTTGAGAAAATTGTCAGTCATGTGTGTGGTGAGAGGTGAGGAGAGATATGCCTCTCTCCCCTTCTTCCAAGCCAGATGAGGAGGGCCTCTGAGAATCATTCAGAAAAATCCCTGGTGTTGAAGGGACTTGGAGGCTGTGCAAGGCTCATGCCTGGAGGGTCTTAAGGAGAGAGGCTGAAGATTCTTCCAGCAGCCTTGAACTTTCTTAGGCAGTCACTCTAAGGTGGGGTAGGGTCATCCTAGGAATTCAGCCTTGAGCTGTTATAAGCTATGTTGGTGTTTGCTTAATAATTTAATGTGGATGGGGATAAGGGGGTGTCTGAAATGATTTGTGTTGAGTTTGTAGTTTTTATAGGCCAAGTATCTTAGTCCGTTTTGGGTTGCTGTAACAAAATACTGGAGACTGGATATCCTAGTCTGTTTGTGCTTCTATAACAGAGCACCACAGACTGGGTAATTTATAATGAACAGAAACTTATTGACTCACAGTTCTGGAGGCTTGGAATTCTAAGACCAAGGCACCGGCAGGTTTCTGATTCTGATTCCAAGATGGTGCCTTGAATGCTTCATTGACCATCGGAAAGAAGTGCTTCATCTTCACATGGCAGAGGTGGAAGGGCAAGGAGGCCAAAGGGGGCTGGACCCACATTTTTTTAATGGCATTATCCCAAACGTGAGAGCAGATCCCTCATGGCTCTATCATGTCTCAAAGATTCCACCTCCTGACACATTCAATCATGGACCCACGGTTGGGGATGGGTTGAAAAAGGGCTCAGAAGAACCTGGCTAAGTGTGGTCAAGCAGGGAAACTGTCAAGAGACAAGACAACCCCAACAGAGTGCTTGAATAGGAGAGGGTGCTGGAAGTGATGGGTTGGGGGGTGGCTGGAGGAAGCATGGCCTACGGCAGAATCACAGGAGGCCACTTCCATTAATATCAAGAGGGCGTAGAAAGGAAGCCCTCTGGGCAGCAAGAACCCTCATGGGACATAGAAGCAGTGCTTGGGCAACTGCTATGACCGAGGCCATCCAGCCAGTACTGATGATCCTGCATCCTCACCTTCTTTTCCTCTCTTACCTCACCTTCCTGCTCTCTGGGTCTCTTGTCCTGGTGCCCAAGGAGTCTAAAGAGGCACAGTGAGTGGCAGAGGAGGGCAAGAATCCAGAGCCCCCGCAACCCGCTTCTCAGTGGCACTTATTGAGTCTGAGTCAGTCCTGAGTCCAAAATAGGGAGAACTTTTTCACCGGCTAAGAGTTTGCAGTCTTGACACTAACATGAATGGGATTTTATGAATTATCAAAAAACAAAAAATGAAAAGGCTATTTTTTTTCATGCCTAAGAGTGACCAGATTAGCCATAGGATCTGTCTAAAATAGCTAAGATTTGCAGGATAGGAAGAGAGGGCAGGTTTGAAGCGACAGTGAGGAGAAAATAAGATGGCCTTCACTGACTCCAGTTCGTTCAGTAAGTTGGTTATGTTTTAAAAAATGTTCTTGTCTTTTGCTGAACTGTGAGCGCCACAAGGGCGAGAAACCACATGGATCTTGTTCAGCATGGGATTCCTGGCACTAAGCACAGTGCGCGACTGACTCATAGTAGGTGCTCAGTAAATCTTTGAACTGAGTTGAGGGGTTTGGGTGAATGCAATGGCCAGTCTAGTTATTTAGTGAGAGACAAAGAAACCATACCTTTGCTCTATTTAGGGTACAGCAAGGGCACTATTCTGCAAGCTCTGAGCCAGTCTTTCTCTGCTGCCAATTGGCTGGTTATCCTGGGTGTAGTTATCTTGGGCATCAGGGTTCTGGTCAGAAAAACGACAAGGTCAGTTGGGTGGGCAAGTGGATTTCAAACAAGATGCATAGGAGAAGCATGTGGGGACTTTGTAATCACAGATGACTGGGACTGAGGTGTCTACAGTAGGCCCCAGAATCTGTAGTGTCTGGCATTTCCTAGGTAAATCTGATGTAAAAACATGAAACCACTGCTTGAGGTGATTTCTAAGGTCTGCTCATGCCTGAAGGGTTCAAATCACTTTTCTTACTTGAAAAATGAGAAAAATCTTAGTATCTGCTTCACAGGGATGGTGTCAGGAACAGATGAGATGATACATATAAAGGTTGAGAGAAGCTTCTGGCACATGCTACAGACTCAGTGAATAACATCTCATAGATATTTGTCAGTCAAGTAGAATTGTCCACTTTAAAATTGGTTTTAAACCCACAAATATAATGCCAGCTCTTTTGTTATTGTTTTTATTTTATTTTCTCACATATTTTTATCCTGGGCCATGGGCTCTTTCCCTCTCATATGTTTGTAATTATTTTCTCTTTAAAATATTTTCTTATCCCATCCCACCCACAGACCAGTAGTTGTTTCCGTCTTAATACTTTTTATACTTAAAATCATGGACGTTCTTCACTCTTTGGTTCTCCAGGCAAACTTCCACTGTACCCCCAGCCCAGCATCCCTGACTTGAAGTGTGTCACAGAGGCCCCAGCATGCAAGCCAAGCCTTCCGTAAGTGGCAAACCAAGCTAAACGAGCGCTTGGGGCAGTGGGTGTCTGTGCTTCTGTGGTCAAGGCCCTAGAGGCAGAGGGGTTGCTGTTGTCCTGGCGACTGTTGACCTTGGTCACGCTCAGCTTCCTGGCTGGTTTTCACTGCATCTTGACTTGGCCAATGTCACACATTTTGTGCTGGACCAGCAGTTGTGAAATCTTCAGCAGATCCAAGTGGTACTGTGTGTCTATTTTTAGATGTGTGTCCTTGGGGCCCCAGAGAATGGGGTTCTGTGGTATTTCACTGCCTCTCTCGGGCTTTGCTGTCAGGGAGTTGACCTCATTTTTACTCACCATCTGTAATTGACTGCAGAGCCATCGCTGGGCTTCTCTAGAACCATCTCAGACTTTCCCCCCTCCACCTTCCTATTGCTGAGCTGTGTACACACTGCCTGGCTTCTTGGATGGAAGAGGAAATGGATCTTGGCTCCAGGCTCTGCTCCAATACATTTCTCTATAGCTACAATGAATAGGCTGAAGACCCGTGCATCTTGACTCCCTGCAGGTCCCTGCTTTCGATGTGCTATTAAGCAAAGGGAAAATTGGAATTGGAGAGAATGAAATTCTGGAGGCTTGTTCCAAGGTTTGTCAAACCCTGTTCAAGGCGAGTGGTAGAAGACATGGCTCTCTCTTATCTTCTGTCCTCACCTACCCCTTTACTTACTGGCTTGTTTAAGACTTGGCTACTTGGACCCTTAGTTGCCTGTGAATTTTGCCTGCATATGCTAGCAAGTTATGAATTACTATGTCCCAGGCACAGGGTGGGTTCTCAGATAATATTTGCCAACTATGAGTGAATTTTGAATAAGTTCCATAAAGCTTGGGTATCATTCACTGTTTATTTCTAGTTTTACATGGGATTTAGTGATGGTGGGTGCTCTATGATATTTGTGAATGAATGAATTTCAGTATCTGTGGTTTCTCAACCTGCAGTGATTTCAAATGCTGGCTGGCTAACCATATGGCCGCGTTGATCAGTTTCCTGTCTGAACCTCACTTTCTTTATTTGTGTAACAGAGATAATAATACCTATCAGACAGAGTTGTCTTGACAGTAGTGAGATACGGTGCTGGTTAATGAAGACATTCAGTAAAGGGGAGACCCTCAGAGAGTCAATGAGGACTCTGGGAAGAAAGGAAAACAGCCTGGAACCATAGGGGAGAAGATAGGGACAGCAGGAAAGACACAGTGAGGGTCATTGAAGGGAACAGAATTTTCCCACTTCCCTCAATGAAGTAGTCCTCTCTAATCCATAGGGGGATCTTCCAAGACCTCCAATGGATGCCTGAAACTGCAGACAGTCATAAACCTTATGTATACACATTCTTTCTACACGTACACACATACCTATGATAAAGCTTAATTTGTACGTTAAGTGCAGTAAGACATTAGCAATAATAATAACAAAATAAAACAATTATAACAACATATTATAATAAGAGTTATGGTACTATAGTCTTTCTGGAATATTCTATTTTATATTTTTGAACTGTGGTTGACCATGGGTAACTGAAATCACAGATAAGGGGGTACTGCTGTAGTAGCCACTATGGGTGACTAAGTTCACACTCCCCTTCTGGATCAGGGACATGGAGGTCCAGATAGGAAGACTAGAGAAGGTTCCTTCCTGGCTCTGATGTTCAGCTTGCAGCATGTAGGGTCCCTTGATTCCATGGAGGGATCCTTTACTATAAGTGGCTTTGGGACAGGATACAGATGATGACTCCAGAGGAATCCCAGGACATTGGGAAGCTAACTGAGCACAGACCTAGATGCCTGGACCACACCCAGAAGATCAGTCCTGGTTGTACCAAGGTAAGTAGGGTTTTTAGACCATGAATTCTCCAAAATCCTTAGTGTCTGCAATCAGCATGCACAGTTAGTGTTTGGACTATGCTATGTAGAAGATTTGGATAGTCAAAAGGAAGTGGAGAGTGGAGAGAAACATGTCACTCGAGAAATATTTTTTAAAATCTCCTAACTACCCAGGAAAATTCATGTGATAAAGTTTACATATGTATCAAATCTACAGGTGTCTGCCTTCTAGATATTCAATAGCCATTACTTTTTTTTTTTCTCCTTTGCTGGATTAGAAGTTGGTAAATAAGAAATCAGAATGAAAGGAGCTCCACACTCCCCATTCCACATCTAAATTACTAAGTCCAAAAATGTTGTGTCATTATAATTTTTTGCATTTGTTTCCAAGGCAAGAAACATACTGTTCTTACTGGATGCTTCAGGAGAAATAAGCTCAAATGATGATTCTGGAGAAGTTTCTCTTTTGTTCTATCATCCAGCTCTCTGTGCTGGGAAATACTGCTTGAGTGAACCTAAGAGGACAAAGAGAGGACAACCATGAACAATCTTTCCTTACTTTGCCAAAGCAGAACTGCTGGGGAGCAGCTTGGGTGCAGGGAAGACTGCTGGACTGAGAGGGAGGAGTCCTTGTTCCTCACCTTGCTCTGCCATTGGTGGTCCATATGATTATGAGCAAGTTAATGAATCTGGGCCTCAGTTTCCGCATCCATCAAATGAGGTGTTCAAAGCAAATTACCTCTAAGACCTTGGCAGCGAGGCCTGAGGATGGAAAAGGAAATTGATTGGTTACTGCCTTTCTTGTTAGAGGACCACACATTCCTGCCCATTGCCGTTTGACTCTCAGTGCTTCCCACAGATGTTGGGCTTGGATGCAGACTTGCTTTGGTCAATGGAACGTAGGTGGATGTGACACAGCCATCATTCAGCAGAATCATTAAGAGTTACTGTGTGGTTCAGATACTGTTTTGATACTTTCTACCATGATCCTGGAATGTGGTAGATACCTGGAGTGGAGCCACAGAGCTAGACTCAATCTGTAACCATTACCCAGTGTGAGCGAGAAATAAGCCTTTGGTGTTATAAGCCATTGGAAGCTTAGGACTGTTTGTTTTTGCAGCCTTACTGAAAATAGACTAGTACAGTTTCCAATGTTGACGTTTTGGTTATTCTTGCTCTAATGCAGAAGCTTCTTGGTCATTCCTCCTCTAGATGGTATGACTTTTCTTAAACCGGATATGCCTGTATCCAGTCTAGGATCAATCTAGCCTATCTGTAGCCAGGGATGCAGTATCATCAGAACCCCATCTCTCTTTACCTCTTGATTCTGCTTCCTCATGTCTGGAATCATTCTCAGGCAGTATATTAGTGGCAAGAAGCTTCAATATTAAACCCTTATAAATTCAATCCAATCTTAAAAGACTTTCACCAATAGGATTTAGGCACATCCCAAGATTTACTCTGATTGGACCAACTTGGATGAGTCATCCTTGAAACAATCCCCCAAATCAGAAGGATGCAATTATTCTGATAGGTTAAGCTCTGAGCTGGTCACTATGGTTTAGGGAATTCTATGCTCTGATTGACTAGGTTTGGGTCACATGGCTGGTTTTTGTGTTTCTAAAAGTCTTCTGGAGCTTGTCCTCCAAAAGAAATCAGCTGTCTTACCAGAAGAAAGGGGATGGATGTTGAGCAGGGGAATCAGCAAATGAGCATTGTACTGATTATGTCATTTGCATACAAATGTAAACAAAAGGATCAAATTCTAGCTCTTTGTCCTGGCTTTTGCTGGCTCATTCCCCTTCCCACCTCCAGTAAATCCTTTCCTCTCAGCAAACATCATTCTCTTGGAGGTCAAGAGACACCGGGATTAGACCTTTTCTGAGGAACAATGAAGGTATGATGCCAGAATAGGATAAGGAAAACTGATGTTTTTGAAATGTTTGGGTTAACTGACCCTTTAAGCATCATGCACATGCATTATGTATTCAGGGTTCACAGAATCTCATTTGGTGATTAGGGCCTGGAGCCTGAATCTGGGGTACTGTGAGGACAAGGCCCAGGCTGAATGGAGTTCCAGCCACACAGTAAACTTCTCCACTCCTCCTGTTCCAGGGGCCCTCTGTAGTCTCACCAAACACTTACAGTTTCTGCAGACTGTGTACTTTTCTGAATCAAACATTAGAAAAACAACAAAATGGCACAAATTAGTACCTGTCTTTCATTGTAACCCCAAATGTAAACAGCCTTAATTCTCCAACAACATAGACTGGCAGATTGGATTAAAAAAGCAAGACCCAACTCTCTATTGCCTGCAAGAAACACATTTCATTGGCAAAGACATAAAGACTGAAAGAGAAAGGATGCAAAATAATATTCCAAGCAAACAAAATCTGAAAGAAAGTAGGAGTAGCTATACTCATATCTGGTGAAACAGACTCCAAACCAAAATTAGTCAGAAGAGACAAAGAAGGAAACTACATATTGGTAAAGGGAACAGCCCACCAAGAATTAAAAACAATTGTAAAGACATAGGCTCTAAACAGTGTTGCATTTAGTTCATAAAACAAACACTAATCAACATAAAAGGAGAGATAGGCTGCAATATAATAGTGATAGGTAATTTTAAAACCTACTCCATTCTCATAAGTCATCCAAACAAAAATTTAAAAAATATATCAACAACAATAACAACAAAAAAATCAGAGTTAAACTACACTAAAGATCAAATGGACTTAAAAGACAGCTGCAAAATATCCCAACAACAGCAGAATCCACATTCTATCCAGTAGTTGGTGGAACTTCCTCCAAAACAGAAAAGATCTCAGGCCATAAGGCAGGTTTTAACAATAACAACAACAACACAGAAAGCCAGGAATAACTTCTCGCATGTTAGATCATAATGGAATTAACTAGAAATCAACAGTAAGAGAAACTACAGAAACTATACAAACACATGGAGATTGAACTTTTGAATGATCAGCGAGTCACTGAAGAAATCAGGGGGAAAACTTAAAAATTTCTGGAATAAAATAAAAATGGAAACACAATCAGTCTGTGAGACACAGTAAAGGCAGTTCTAAGAGGAAGTTTTACAGCTATGAATGCTACATAAAAAACCAGAGAGATCCAAGATGGCTAGACTAGAGGGAGGCTGCATTCCTTGTCACTCCATAACTCAGGTTTCAAGCAGAGGATATCTATTTGTTGGTGAGGCAGTTTTTGCAGCTTGTTGATTGCCTGCTGTTTATCCCATTTGTCTACGGCCATTACCTGCAGTCTGCCAGCATATCGACTACATTTTGAGTGCAGATTGCTCACTCTCTGGCACCTACCATCCGCCATTTGCCTGCTGCTTGCCTGTCCATTGCCTGTCTTTCAACTACGCATCACCCACTGCCCAAGGTTCACCTCCCGATTATCCAACAGCAGTCAGCAGACTGACCACACACCGCCAGTGGAGCACCAGCTGCCTGCTGTTGCCTGGAAGTTCACTGTCACAGTAACTGCAGGTTTGGTTACACATGGCTACTGCCATTTTGAGACAACAGCCAGGACTTGTAGGACCCCTGGCCGGACAGACTGAGCCCCATCTCCAGGATCCCTCAGCCCGACTGATCACTCCCTGCCTCCAGGACCCTCACATCTACTGACTGCTCCCCACCACCAGGACCCCCAGACTGCCTGACTGCACCCTACCACCAGGATCCCCAGACCGATGATTGCACCCCCACCTCCAGGATTCCACAACCAGTCCAACAACACCCCACCTCCAGGACCGCTGCCTGACCAACCACACCCCGCCTCCAGGACCTCCAGCCGACCACCCCACACCCGTAGCTGCAGCTCCTCATTTGCTAACACATTTGGAAGTCAGAGTGGCCATCTTGGATAATCCTGGAAGCTGTATCTCCCATCTTTAGGTGGGGCAAATCCCATCCTGAGACACCTGCTGGAGACTTGAAGCTCATTGTCAGGTAACTCTCATGCATCAGGCTACTGAATACTGGGAGGTTTGAATACTATATGATTGTTATAGTGTAGATTTCCTTTTTTTCCTTATTGAAAAGTTTTAAGTTATAATTTCTTTACTTTTCTTGCTCTCTTTTCCTTTTGTTTACCTCTTCGCTCAGAGTCTCTTTCTCCCTTTTCCCATGCTAACGACGGACTTCTTTTGATTATACTCTCACTCTTTCTATGATCTAGGACTTCTGTATATTCTTTTCTTATCCCATTAACAGCTACATCCTACACCTCTTCACATCCTCTTTGTCCTGCATTAAAAACTGCAGACCTTATTGCAAATCTATTTGTTATACTGAAGATAATAATTGAACTCATTCTGTTTATTATGACAATATTGTTAACGTCCTCATAGGGGCTATTTGGTTTTGAGTTACATACTGTCTGAACTGGGCACTGATACTATCTCCCCCTTAAAGAAAAGGTTTTGGAAACCTATAGGGCCACTATAAAGCCTATAGGGAGAAATCTGCAATACTCCAGATCTGCACTGCTAGAGGGGAAGATACATGAACAACATGAAAAAACAAAGGAAGAAAATCATCCAAACAAATCTAGATTTTATATTAATGGAATCCAGTGACAGTATGTTGGAAGAAATATCAGAAAAGAACTTCAGATTACACATGATTAAGAAGATTCACGAAGCAAAGGATGAGATAAGAGAGCAAATGCAGGCAATGAATGATAATACCAATAAGCCGAAAGAACAACTGCAGGAAGCAAAAGATCATTTCAACAAAGAGATAGAGATTCTAAAAAAAAAAAAAAAACAAAACAAAAAACAAATGGAAATCCTCGAAGTGAAGGAAACAATAAACCAAATAAAAAACTCAATGGAAAGCATCGCCAAAAGACTAGACCACCTGGAAGACAGAACCTCAGACAATGAAGACGAAATATTTAATCTTGAAAATAAAGTTGTCCAAACAGAGAAGATGATAAGATATCAAGAACAGAATCTCCAAGAACTATGGGACATCATGAAAAGACCAAATTTAAGAATTATTGGGATTGAGGAAGGCACAGAGATACAAACCAAAGGAATGAACAACCTATTCAATGAAATAATATCAGAAAATTTCCCAAACCTGAAGAATGAAATGGAAAATCAAATACAAGAGGCTTACAGAACACCAAATGCACAGAATCACAACAGATCCACACCAAGGCACATTATAATGAAAATGCCTAACATACAAAATAAAGATAGGATTTTGAAGTCTGCGAGAGAACAGCATCAGATTACATATGAGGGAAATCAATATGGATATCAGCAGATTTCTTAGCTCAGACTCTAAAAGCTAGAAGGGCCTGGAACAACATATTTCAAGCTCTGAAAGAACATGGTTGCCAACCAAGAATCCTTTACCCAGCAAAACTAACCTTCAGATTTGAAGATGAAATAAAATCCTTCCATGATAAACAAAAGTTAAAAGAATTTACAAACAGAAAGCCTGCATTACAGAATATTCTCAACAAAATATTCCATGAGAAGGAAATGAAAAACAACAAGGTAGGTCAGCAAAGGGAGGAACTACCCTAAAGGAAAATCCATTCAAAGGAGAAACCAAGCCAAGTTAAAAACCAAAAGTAAGCCCAAATGACTGGGAATACAAATCATATCTCAATAATAACCCTGAACGTTAATGGCCTAAATTCATCAATCAAAAGACATAGACTGGCAGAATGGATTAAAAAGAAAGACCCAACAATATGCTCCCTGCAAGAGACTCATCTTATAGAAAAAGACATCCACAGACTAAAGGTGAAAGGATGGGAAAAAACTACCACCCACATGGACTCAGTAAAAAAGTGGGGGTTTCCATCCTTATATCAGATAAAGTGGACTTCAAGCCAAACTTAGTCAGAAGGGATAAAGAAGGACATTTCATACTGCTTAAGGGAACCATAAATCAGGAAGACATAATGATAGTAAATATTTATGCCCCAAACAATGGTGCATCCCTGTACATCAGACAAATCCTTCTCAATTGCAGGAATCAAATAGACTGCAACTCAATAATTCTGGGTGACTTTAACGCACCGCTGACACCACTAGATAGATCTTCCAAACAAAAACCAAACAAAGAAACCATAGAACTCAACAACACAATCAATAACCTAGACTTATGTCTATTAAGTCTAGGTTATTGATTGTGTTGTTGAGTTCTATAGATATACATAGAATATTCCATCCATCAACGAGTGAATTCACTTTCTTCTCAGCAGCACATGGAACCTTCTCGAAAATAGACCATATGTTATGCCACAAAGCAGCCCTTAGGAAATGCAAAAAATTAGAGATACTGCCTTGGGTTCTATCTGATCATACTGGACTGAGAGTAGAAATCAATGACAAAATAAAAAACAGAAATTATTCCAACACCTGGAGACTAAATAATATGCTACTGAATGAAACATGGATAACAGAAAACATCAGGGAGGAGATTAAAAAATTCTTAGAGGTCAATGAGAACGACAATACAACATGTCAAAATCTCTGGGACACTATGAAAGCAATACTAAGAGGAAAATTCATTGCATGGAGCACATTCCAGAAAAGAATGAAAAGTCAAGAACTAAATGACCTAACATTACAGCTCAAAGTCCTAGAAAAAGAAGAACAGAGTAACAGCAAAAGCAGTAAAAGACAGGAAATAATTAAAATCAGAGCTGAAATCAATGAAATTGAAACAAAAGAAACAATTCAAAAAATTGACAAAACAAAAAGTTGGTTCTTTGTAAAAGTAAACAAAATAGACAAACCCTTAGCCACACTAACAAAGAGAAGGAGAGAGAAGACTCAAATTACTAAAATTCATGATGAAAAAGGAAATATCACAACAGACACCACTGAAATACATAACATAATGAGAAGCTACTTTGAAAATCTGTATTCCAACAAAATAGAAACTACCGAAGACATTGACAAATTTCTAGAGATGCTCCTCCCAAACTGAACCGGGAGGACATACACAATTTAAACAGATCAGTATCAAGCAATGAAATCGAAGAAGCCATTAAAACCTACCATCCAAGAAAAGCCCAGGACCAGATGAATTCTCAGCCGAGTTCTACAAGACCTTCAAAGAAGAACTCATTCCAATACTTCTCAAAGTATTCCAGGAAAGAGAAGAGGAGGGAACCCTACCAAACTCATTCTATGAAGCTAATATCACCATCATACCCAAACCAGGAAAAAGACACATCAAGGAAAGAAAAATTTAGACCAATATCCTTGATGAATGTAGACGCAAAGATCCTCAACAAAATACTGGCAAACCGTATCCAAAAACATATTACGAAGATAGTGCATCACAATCAAGTGGGGTTCATCCCTGGAATGCAAGGATGGTTTAACACCCGTAAATCAATAAATGTATTCCATCATGTCAATAGACTTAAGGATAAGAATCATATGGTTATTTCAATTGATGCAGAAAAAGCCTTTGACAAAATACAACACCCCTTCATGCTCAAAACACTAGAAAAATAGGGATAGTAGAACACACCTGAACATTGTAACGGCTATTTATGCTAAGCCCATAAAATCAACATGCATAAATCTAAAGCATTTTTATACATGAGTGATGAAACATCTGAAAGGGAAATGAGGAAAACAACTCCATTTGCAATAGCCTCAATAAAATAAAATAAAATAAAATACTTGGGAATCAATCTAACCAAAGATGTAAAAGATCTCTACAATGAAAACTACAAAACATTGAAGAAAGAAATTGAGGAAGACCTTAGAAAATGGAAAGATCTCCCATGTTCTTGGATAGGCAGAATTAATATTGTCTAAATGGTCATACTAGTAAAAGTGCTATACAGATTCAATGCAATTCCAATTAAAATCCCAATGTTGTACCTTGCTGAAATATAGCAAACAATCATGAAATTCATCTGGAAGAATAAGAAACCCAGAATAGCTAAAGCACTCCTTAGCAGGAAAAATGAAACAGAGGGTATCGCAATACCAGAACTTCAACTATACTACAAAGCAATAGTAACAAAAACGGCATGGTATTGGTACCAAAATAGACAGGTAGATCAATGGTACGAAATAGAGGACACGGACACAAACCCAAATAAATACAATTTTCTCATACTAGACAAAGGTGCCAAAAATATGCAATGGAAAAAAGATAGCCTCTTCAACAAATGGTGCTGGGGAAAACTGGAAATCCATATGCAACAGAATGAAATTAGCCCCTATCTCTCACCCTGCACAAAAATCAACTAACAATGGATCAAGGACCTTGAAATCAGACCAGAGATCCTGCATCTTATAGAAGAAAAAGTAGGTCCAAATCTTCAACATGTCGGCTTAGGATGGAACTTCCTTAGCAGGACTCCCATAGCACAAGAAATAAAAGCAAGAATCAATAACTGGGATAGATTCAAACTAAAAAGCTTTCTCTCAGCAAAGGAAACTATCAGCAATGCGAAGATAGAGCCTACAGAGTGGGAGAAAATCTTTGCCACTCATACTTCAGATAGAGCACTAATTTCCAAAATATATAAAGAACTCAAAAAACTCTACACCAAGAATACAAACAACCCAATCAACAAATGGGCTAAGGATATGAACAGACACTTCACAGAAGAAGATCTACAAGCAATCAACAAACATATGAAAAAATGTTCACCATCTTTAGTAATAAGAGAAATGCAAATCAAAACTACACTAAGATTCCATCTCACCCCAATTAGAATGGCAATTATCAAGAACACAAGCAACAATAGGTGTTGGAGAGGATGTGGGGAAAAACGTACACTCATACATTGCTGGTGGGGCTGCAAATTAGTGCAGCCACTCTGGACAGCAGTGTAGAGATTCCTTAGAAAACCTGGATTGGACCCACCATTTGACCCAGCTATCCCACTCCTCGGCCTCTACCCTAAGGACTTAAAATCAGCATGCTACAGAGATACAGCCACATCAATATTCATAGCTGCTCAATTCACAATAGCCAGATTGTGGAACCAACCTAGATGTCCTTCAATTGATGAATGGATAAAGAAACTGTGGTATATATATATACAATGGAATATTACCCATCTAAAAAGAATAATAAAATTATGGCATTTGCAGGCAAATGGATGAAATTGGAGAATATCATGCTAAATGAGATAAGCCAATCTCAAAAAACCAAAGGACAAATGATCTCGCTGATAAGCGGATGATGACACAACATGGGGGATGGGAGAGGGGAAAGAATGGAGGAAGGAGGGACTGTATAGAAGGAAAAGAGCGGTGGGAGGGGTGGGGGGGTAGGAAAAAAATAACAGAATGAATCAAACATCATTACCCTATGTAAATGTATGATTGCGCAAATGGTGTGCTGTTACTCCATGTACAAACAGACACAACATGTGTCCCGTTTGTTTACAATAAAAATAAATTTAAAATAAATAAATAAAAAAGAATGATGTTGGCCATGGGCTTAGCATAAATAGCCGTTACAATGTTCAGGTGTGTTCTACTATCCCTATTTTTCTAGTGTTTTGAGCATGAAGGGGTGTTGTATTTTGTCAAAGGCTTTTTCTGCATCAATTGAAATAACCATATGATTCTTATCCTTAAGTCTATTGACATGATGGAATACATTTATTGATTTACGGGTGTTAAACCATCCTTGCATTCCAGGGATGAACCCCACTTGATTGTGATGCACTATCTTCGTAATATGTTTTTGGATACGGTTTGCCAGTATTTTGTTGAGGATCTTTGCGTCTACATTCATCAAGGATATTGGTCTAAATTTTTCTTTCCTTGATGTGTCTTTTTCCTGGTTTGGGTATGATGGTGATATTAGCTTCATAGAATGAGTTTGGTAGGGTTCCCTCCTCTTCTCTTTCCTGGAATACTTTGAGAAGTATTGGAATGAGTTCTTCTTTGAAGGTCTTGTAGAACTCGGCTGAGAATTCATCTGGTCCTGGGCTTTTCTTGGATGGTAGGTTTTAATGGCTTCTTCGATTTCATTGCTTGATACTGATCTGTTTAAATTGTGTATGTCCTCCCGGTTCAGTTTGGGAGGAGCATCTCTAGAAATTTGTCAATGTCTTCGGTAGTTTCTATTTTGTTGGAATACAGATTTTCAAAGTAGCTTCTCATTATGTTATGTATTTCAGTGGTGTCTGTTGTGATATTTCCTTTTTCATCATGAATTTTAGTAATTTGAGTCTTCTCTCTCCTTCTCTTTGTTAGTGTGGCTAAGGGTTTGTCTATTTTGTTTACTTTTACAAAGAACCAACTTTTTGTTTTGTCAATTTTTTGAATTGTTTCTTTTGTTTCAATTTCATTGATTTCAGCTCTGATTTTAATTATTTCCTGTCTTTTACTGCTTTTGCTGTTACTCTGTTCTTCTTTTTCTAGGACTTTGAGCTGTAATGTTAGGTCATTTAGTTCTTGACTTTTCATTCTTTTCTGGAATGTGCTCCATGCAATGAATTTTCCTCTTAGTATTGCTTTCATAGTGTCCCAGAGATTTTGACATGTTGTATTGTCGTTCTCATTGACCTCTAAGAATTTTTTAATCTCCTCCCTGATGTTTTCTGTTATCCATGTTTCATTCAGTAGCATATTATTTAGTCTCCAGGTGTTGGAATAATTTCTGTTTTTTATTTTGTCATTGATTTCTACTCTCAGTCCAGTATGATCAGATAGAACCCAAGGCAGTATCTCTAATTTTTTGCATTTCCTAAGGGCTGCTTTGTGGCATAACATATGGTCTATTTTCGAGAAGGTTCCATGTGCTGCTGAGAAGAAAGTGAATTCACTCGTTGATGGATGGAATATTCTATGTATATCTATAGAACTCAACAACACAATCAATAACCTAGACTTAATAGACATAAGTCTAGGTTATTGATTGTGTTGTTGAGTTCTATGGTTTCTTTGTTTGGTTTTTGTTTGGAAGATCTATCTAGTGGTGTCAGCGGTGCGTTAAAGTCACCCAGAATTATTGAGTTGCAGTCTATTTGATTCCTGCAATTGAGAAGGATTTGTCTGATGTACAGGGATGCACCATTGTTTGGGGCATAAATATTTACTATCATTATGTCTTCCTGATTTATGGTTCCCTTAAGCAGTATGAAATGTCCTTCTTTATCCCTTCTGACTAAGTTTGGCTTGAAGTCCACTTTATCTGATATAAGGATGGAAACCCCCACTTTTTTACTGAGTCCATGTGGGTGGTAGTTTTTTCCCATCCTTTCACCTTTAGTCTGTGGATGTCTTTTTCTATAAGATGAGTCTCTTGCAGGGAGCATATTGTTGGGTCTTTCTTTTTAATCCATTCTGCCAGTCTATGTCTTTTGATTGATGAATTTAGGCCATTAACGTTCAGGGTTATTATTGAGATATGATTTGTATTCCCAGTCATTTGGGCTTACTTTTGGTTTTTAACTTGGCTTGGTTTCTCCTTTGAATGGATTTTCCTTTAGGGTAGTTCCTCCCTTTGCTGACCTACCTTGTTGTTTTTCATTTCCTTCTCATGGAATATTTTGTTGAGAATATTCTGTAATGCAGGCTTTCTGTTTGTAAATTCTTTTAACTTTTGTTTATCATGGAAGGATTTTATTTCATCTTCAAATCTGAAGGTTAGTTTTGCTGGGTAAAGGATTCTTGGTTGGCAACCATGTTCTTTCAGAGCTTGAAATATGTTGTTCCAGGCCCTTCTAGCTTTTAGAGTCTGAGCTAAGAAATCTGCTGATATCCATATTGATTTCCCTCATATGTAATCTGATGCTGTTCTCTCGCAGACTTCAAAATCCTATCTTTATTTTGTATGTTAGGCATTTTCATTATAATGTGCCTTGGTGTGGATCTGTTGTGATTCTGTGCATTTGGTGTTCTGTAAGCCTCTTGTATTTGATTTTCCATTTCATTCTTCAGGTTTGGGAAATTTTCTGATATTATTTCATTGAATAGGTTGTTCATTCCTTTGGTTTGTATCTCTGTGCCTTCCTCAATCCCAATAATTCTTAAATTTGGTCTTTTCATGATGTCCCATAGTTCTTGGAGATTCTGTTCTTGATATCTTATCATCTTCTCTGTTTGGACAACTTTATTTTCAAGATTAAATATTTCGTCTTCATTGTCTGAGGTTCTGTCTTCCAGGTGGTCTAGTCTTTTGGCGATGCTTTCCATTGAGTTTTTTATTTGGTTTATTGTTTCCTTCACTTCGAGGATTTCCATTTGTTTTTTTTTTTTTTTTTTTTTTTTTTTTTTAGAATCTCTATCTCTTTGTTGAAATGATCTTTTGCTTCCTGCAGTTGTTCTTTCGGCTTATTGGTATTATCATTCATTGCCTGCATTTGCTCTCTTATCTCATCCTTTGCTTCGTGAATCTTCTTAATCATGTGTAATCTGAAGTTCTTTTCTGATATTTCTTCCAACATACTGTCACTGGATTCCATTAATATAAAATCTAGATTTGTTTGGATGATTTTCTTCCTTTGTTTTTTCATGTTGTTCATGTATCTTCCCCTCTAGCAGTGCAGATCTGGAGTATTGCAGATTTCTCCCTATAGGCTTATAGTGGCCCTATAGGTTTCCAAAACCTTTTCTTTAAGGGGGAGATAGTATCAGTGCCCAGTTCAGACAGTATGTAACTCAAAACCAAATAGCCCCTATGAGGACGTTAACAATATTGTCATAATAAACAGAATGAGTTCAATTATTATCTTCAGTATAACAAATAGATTTGCAATAAGGTCTGCAGTTTTTAATGCAGGACAAAGAGGATGTGAAGAGGTGTAGGATGTAGCTGTTAATGGGATAAGAAAAGAATATACAGAAGTCCTAGATCATAGAAAGAGTGAGAGTATAATCAAAAGAAGTCCGTCGTTAGCATGGGAAAAGGGAGAAAGAGACTCTGAGCGAAGAGGTAAACAAAAGGAAAAGAGAGCAAGAAAAGTAAAGAAATTATAACTTAAAACTTTTCAATAAGGAGAAAAAAGAAAATCTACAGTATAACAGTCATATAGTAATGAAACCTCCCAGTGTTCAGTAGCCTGATGCATGAGAGTTACCTGACAATGAGCTTCAAGTCTCCAGCAGGTGTCTCAGGATGGGATTTGCCCCACCTAAAGATCGGAGCTCCGGCTTCCAGGATTATCCAATATGGCCACTCTGGCTTCCAAATGTGTTGGCAAATGGGGAGCTGTAGCTCAGGGTGTGGACTTGGTCAGCTTGAGTTTCTGGAGGCGGGGTGTGGTTGGTCAGGCAGGGGTCCTGGAGGTCAGGTGTGTTTGGTGTGGTTGCAGGATCCTGGAGGCCAGGTGTATACAGTCGGTCTGGGGTCCCGGTGATATGGCGCAGTCAGTTGGTCTGGGTGTTCTGGTGGCAGGGAGCAGTCAGTTGATGTGAGGGCCCCAGAGGCAGGGAGTGATTGGTCGGGCTGAGGGGTCCTGGAGACAGGGCTCAGTCATTCTGGCCAGGGGTCCAATGGGGCCTGGCTGTTGTCTCAAAATGGCGGTAGCCACGTGTAACCAAACCTGCAGGTACTGTAACAGTGAACTTCCAGGCAACAGTAGGCAGCCTGGTGCTCCACTGGTTGTTGGGGATCAGTTTGCTGACTGTTGTTGAACGATCGGGAGGTAAACCTCGTGCGTTGGGTGATGGATAGGTGTAAGGCAGGCGATGGACAGGTGAGAGGCAGGCAAATGGTGGATGATAGGTGCCTGACAGTGAGTAATCTGCACTCAAAAAAGGTGTTGATATGCTGGTAGACTGTAGGTGATCACAGCAGACAAATGGGGTAAACAGCAGAGGATAGATAAGCAGCAAAACCTGCCTCACCAAGAAACAGATATCCTCTGCTTGATACCGGAGTTACAGAGCCACCAACATCATTCTTAATGGAGAAAAACCAAAAGCATTCCCTTTAAAAATGGGAACAAGACAGGGATGCCCTCTTTCACCACTTATATTCAACATCGTACTTGAAATACTAGCCAGAGCAATTAGACAGACTAAAGAAATTAAAGGGATATGAATAGGAAAAGAGGAACTTAAGCTGTCACTATTTGCTGATGACATGATTCTCTATTTAGAGGATCCAAAAACTCCTCCAGAAAACTTCTAGACCTCATCAATGAATTCAGCAAAATAGCAGGTTATAAAATCAACATGCATAAATCTAAAGCATTTTTATACATAAGTGATGAAACATCTGAAAAGGAAATGAGGAAAACAACTCCATTTGCAATAGCCTCAATAAAAATAAAATACTTGGGAATCAATCTGACCAAAGAGGCAAAAGATCTCTATAATGAAAACTATAAAGCATTGAAGAAAGAAACTGAGGAAGACCTTAGAAGATGACTTTCCATCTTCTCCCATGTTCTTGGATAGGCAGAATTAATATTATCAAAATGGCCGTATTTCCAAAGATGCTATGTCGCCACCCGTGGCAACAATCCCGCAGATATTTGTTACTGCCTGCAGCAACAATCTCACGGGTATTTATCGGAGGTGGACTGGAAACTGAGCTACTTCTATTATCTTTGTCTTAAGTGTGCTGCTTTCTTGCTTGTTCGTTAGTTTATAGAGGAAGAGAGGTTTACTTGCTTTTAGAGGAAGTTTTAGAGGAAGACAGGCTTTGCTTAGAGCTTAGAGGAAGAGAGACTTTGCTTAGAGGAAGAGAGACTTGCTACACTTTCAGAGAGGCTACTATTATCAGAGGACCTATTTCTTAAAGGTCTGCTTCTTCTTCTTAGAGGTGCGTCCTGCATCCTGCGATCTTCATTCTGCGAGCTACAACCTGCATTCTGCAATCTGCCATCATCAACCCACAACCTAGTGGTGTCTGCTTAGTCCTCCGCCCAGCGATCTATCAGAGGTGCCGCTTATCCGAGGTGCTTCCTATAGGTGTGTGTCTTATATACCTAAGGCAGCCAATCAGCTTAGGATTATGTAGGATGGTTGGAGCATGCGCCACGGTACCAATTAAGAATGAGGAACATCTGTTGACCATTAGTGCAGAGGAGACATTAACTAATCAGGCAAAAGTAGATCATGCTGTGTTAACACTAACTCTGTACCACCTCTTGGTTCAACGCTAGCCGCCATCCTAGGGTACCCAAGTATGTCTTCTGCAATGCTATACAGATTTAATGCAATTCCAATTAAAATCCCTATGACATTTCTCATAGAAATAGAAAAAGCAATCATGAAATTCATCTGGAAGAACAAAAGACCCAGAATAACCAAAGCAATCCTGGGCAGGAAGAGTGATGAAGGAGGTATCACTATACCAGACCTTAAACTCTACTTATAGGGCAATAGTAACAAAAACAGCATGGTACTGCTCTAAAATAGACAGGTAGATCAATGATACAGGATAAAAGACATGGAGACATACCCACATAAGTACAGTAACCTCATACTGGACAAAGGTGCCAAAAACTTACAATGGAGAAAAGATAGCCTGTTTAACAAATGGTGCTGGGAAAACTGGAAATCCATATGCAGTAAAATGAAATTAAACTCCTCCATTCATAATACCATGTACAAAAGTCCACTCAAAATAGATCAAGGATCTAGGAATTAGACCTGAGACACTTCACCAAATAGAAGAAAAAGTAGGCCCGAATCTCCATCATATTGGCTTAGGACCAGACTTCCTTAACAAGACCCCCTTACACAAGAAATAAAAGCAAGAATCAATAAATGGGATAGATTCAAACTAAAAAGTTTTTTTTCAACACAGGAAACAATCAATAATGTGAAAAGAGAGCCTACAGAGTGGGAGAAAATCTTTTCCACACACACTTCAGACAGAGCACTCATCTCCAAAGTTTATAAAGAACTTAAAAATCTTTACACCCAAAATACAAAGAACCAATCAATAAATGGACTAAGGAACTGGGCAGACACTTCACAGAAGAAGATATACAGGTGATCAAAAATATATGAAAAAGTTTTCATAATCCCTAGTAATTAGAGAAACGCAAATTAAAATCACCCTAAGAGTTCATCTAACACCAATTAGAATGGCTATGATCAAGAACACAAGCAATAACTGTTGACGTGGATGTGGGGGAAAAAGCACACTCACACATTGCTGGTGGAGTTGCAAATTGGTGCGGTGGGGGTGGGAATAGAAAAACAGTAGAATGAAAGACAGTATTACCCTGTATATATGTATGATTGCATGAATGGTGTGAGTCTATGTTGTGTACAACCATAGAAAGGAAAAGTTGTACCCCATTTGTGTACAATGAATCCAAATGTGTCTGTAAAAATAAAAAACATTTTAATTAAAAAAAAAAAAACAGGAAGATGCTGAGCGTGGTGCTGCATACCTATAATCCCAGCTGCTCAGGAGGCTGAGGCAGGAGGATTGCGAGTTAAAAACCAGCCTCAGTAACTTAGCAAGACCCTGTATCTAAATAAAAAATATAAAAAAGGGCTGGGGATGTGCCTCAGTGGTTAAACACCCCTGGGTTCACTCCCCAGTACCAAAGCAAAACAACAACAACAACAAAAATACCTTGTGATACCTAATACCATACTTAATAAGGGAGAATTAAGATCATTTACATTTGGGGTTACTATTTAAAGATAGGTCTTAGAAAAACAAGAACCAAACCCAACAGCAATAGAAGCAATGTAATAATAAATATCAGAGTTGAAATTAATGAAAAAGATTAAAATAGCAATACAAATGATCAATGAAACGAAGAGTTGGTTCTTTGCAAAGATAAACAAGGTTTACAAAAACCTTAGCTAAACCCATCAAAAGAAAGAGAAGGCAAATTAACAAAATCAGAGACAAAAAAGGGGTATTTCAATAGATATCACTGAAATCCAGAGAATCATGGGGGACTATTTTGAAAACTTATATACCCATAAATTGGAAAATCAAGAAGAAATGGCTAAACTTCTAGGCACATAACCATCTGATTTTTGACAAAATTGCCAAAAACATACGTTGGAGAAAAGCTTCTTGAACACATAGTGCTGGAAAACTGCATATCAGTAAGCAGAAAATTGAAACCAGATTCTTATCTCTTCACCCTGCACAAAAATCAACTAAAAATGGATCACAGACCTAACTGTAAGACCTGAAACTTTGAAACTGCTGGAAGAAAGCATAAGGAAAACCCTTCAAGACTTAGGCACAGGCGACGATTACCTGAAAAAGATTCCAACAGCACAGCACAGGAAATAACAGCAAGAACCAACAAACGGGACTGCATCTTATTAAAAAGCTTCTGCACAGCAAAGGGAACAAGAGAGTGGAGAGAAGCCTATGAAGCAGAAGAAAATCTTTGCCAGTTACTCCTCTGACAGGGGATCCACTGATATCCAGAATATATCAAAACCTCAAAAACTTAACACTAACCCCCAATCAATAAATGGGCAAGTGAACTGAACAGATACTTGTTGAAAGAAGTACGAGTGGCTGATAATTATATGAAGAAATGTTCCACATCTTTAGCCATCAAAACTAAACTGAGGTTCCATTTCTCACCAGTTAGAATGGTTATCCTCAAGAATACAAAGAACGGGCTGGGGATGCAGCTCAGTTGGTAGAGTGCTTGCCTTGCAAGCACAAGGCCCTGAGTTCAATTCCCAGCACCACACACACACACACACACACACACACACACACACACACAAAAAAAAAAAAAAAACAATAAATTCTGGTGAGGATGTGGGGGAAAGGAACCTGTGGGAACATAAATAAGTAATGCCATGTAGACCTCACTATGGAGGTTCCTCAAAATCTAAAAATAATGGTTGCATTAACCAATTTGCCTTCCCACCAGAAGTGTATGAGTGTACCTTTTCCCCCACATCCTCATCAACATTTATTGTTGTTTGTATTCTTGATAATTGTCATTCTGAATGGGGTGAGATGAAATCTTAGAGTAGTTTTGATTTGCATTTCTCTAATTGCTGGAGATGTTGAACACTTTTTTCTTATATTTGTTGATCATTTGTATTTCTTCTTCTGTGAAGTGTCTGTTCAGTTCCTTAGCCCATTTATTGATTGGATTATTTGTTTTTTGAGTATCTATTGGCATGTATAACTAATTAAAACAAATAAAATTTTAAAAAGATATCTAAAAATAGAACTACCATGTAATCTAGCTATACCACTTCTCATATACCTGAGACAATTGAAGTCAGCACGCTATGGAGATACCTGCACACAAAGGTTCATTGTGGTACTATTCACACTAGCCAAGTTATGGAATCAGACTAGGTACCTGTCAGTGGGTGAATGGATAAAGAAAATGTGGTATAGATACACAGTGGAATATTATTCAGTCATAAAGAAGAACACAATCATATCATTGGCAGGAAAGTAGATGGGACTGAACGTTGGAATGTTAAGCTGAAAAAGCCAGGCACAAAAAAAGATGACTGTCACAGGTTTTCCATCATATGTGGAATCTAGAGGGAAAAGGATGACATGAAAGTAGCAGGAAGCGGGTGGGGGGTGTCAGGGAGGATAGTGGGGGTGGATATGAGCAAAGAATGTCATTTGCATGTATGGATCTGCCACAAGCAAACCCATTATTTTGTATAATTAAAATGCACTAATTAAAAAAAAAAAAAAAAGAACTGAAACCAAAGTGCTTTTCTAAATGCTACTCCAGCCTTAAATGACTTCCTTTTCCTTTGCCTGCTTGAATCCATGTCCTTTAAACTCAACTTCAAAAAATTGTACCTGCAACACTGTGTCATGGGCTACTGATCACTCCGTGTCTTGGATTCCATAGGAAAAAATGATTTAGAGATCAAACAACATTTAAGTATCTTTATTAATGCATTAAATAACAGCATCACACAGCAGTTCCAATAACTACCATGGTTTTGATGTAATGATCCAAATAATGTTATTTCAAGATTTTTGCCGCAAATGAAATAGGGAATGAGAGAATATCTGTGATTACAACTTGTGGCAGTCTCAGATAGAGTTACTACCACTGTGGGTAGTGGCCTACATTTATAATAGATGATCATATTTCATTTCAGTTAGAAAATGGGTGAAAAGGAAGATAAAGTTTTTTTCTGATCTAAATTCAGGGAGCCCCTTGATTGGATCTATGGACTGCAGGTTAATAACCCTGCTCTAGCCTGATGTAGTGGCACAGGCCTCAACTCCGGAGGCTGAGGCAGGAGGATCACAAGATCAAAACCAGTCTCAGCAATTTATTGAGGCCCTAAGAAACTCAGTAAGACCCTGGCTCTAAATAAAATATAAAAAGGGCTGAGGGTGTGGCTCAGTTGTTAAGCGCCTCTGTTTTGTGGTTCAATCCCCAGTACCACAAAACAAAACGAAGCCCCCTTCTCTAGTCTCACTTAGATGTCCCCATCTGGGGGTTTCTGTGTTTCTCCTTCACTCTGTTCTCTCAAGGCTAGCCTGAGACACACGGGCACTCTAAGCCGGCACTGCTATGGTTTGGATCTGCTTGTCTTCACAGGTTCATGTATTAAAGATTTGGCCCCCAGAGTTTGGAGGTGGAGCCCTAGGAAAGCGACTGGATCACTAGGGCTCTGAGCTCTTCAGTGGATTAATCTGTTCAGAGATGCATAATTTGAATGGACCATTAGGACGTGGTGGAAGTGTGAGAGCTGCGGCCTACTAGCAGGCAGTGGGTCCTTGGGGGCACGCCCTTGGGGACTTGTCCCTAGCCCTTTCCCCTCTCTCTCTGCTCTTTGGCTGCCAGAAGCTGAGCATCTTTCCTGTCATGTCCTTGTGACATGAGGTCCTGCCTCACCTCAGGCCCAAGGCAATGGAACTGGTCACCGTGGATTGTTTTTCTAGGGGTGTGTCACAGTGACAAGGAAGCCATCTAACACGAGCACAGGAGAAACCCTTCCACCATCTACTTATGGGAGGGGCTGGGGGCTGAGGGAGGATGGAAAGGAGGTTAGAGCTCCGCTGGGAACTCTCCGGCCTCAGCGCCGCGCTCCAGCTTGGTCAGGGTCGGCCCGAACTTCAGCCAATATGACCCCCACACTCCTTAGAAAGCAATCTAGTGTTTCTGAACTGCTGCTTCCTGAGCTTGATCCTTACAGGTCCAGGGCTGGAGGATGTTCTAGACGCTTCCTTCTTCTGAGGCCACTTCTACTTCCCCAGTAGTCAAATCATCTTCCCTTAGTCACCCAATGCTCGCCTTTCCTTCCCGACTGGAGCACTGGAAGAGGCAGACCTTGAGGTGGGAGGAATAAAACACAAAGTCAGTGAATTTTTCTTCATTTTCTTTATTACAAGTGTCAACTGCTTAGATGACTCTTTCCCCCAATCTAGGGTGATAGGAATCAGAAATCTATAGCTAGTTCTCCTGTGGTGGACTGAGGTTAGATCCCAGGGAACACTTTATAAAGTCAATATTGTGGGAAGAAAACCTTCTATGAAAAAGCAACAAACAGTTCATGAAGCTGAGGATCTCAAGAATGAGGCCCTGACGTACTTGACTAGACAGAAAATGAAAAAAATCACTTAACCATCTTGGAGGGAAGAAAATACTGGTTTCCATATATTTGTTTTTACCACCAAAAGTTTAAAAAAATTATGAGTCTATGTAGCTCGTTCCTAGTTTTAGCACGGGGGCCGTTCACTCGGGTTCCGGAGGGCCTCCAGCCCTGTGGCCTAGCAATTTGGTTCCAATTTAATCCAGTGACTTTTTGACACACTGGTCTTGCTCCAGGCACCTATTTCTTTCCTCCTGGAGCACCTGGCTCACAGGGTTCTAGCTGCAGACGTTGGTTTATTGATGTTGGGAGCTGCAGATTATGGGGTAGACCAGATGTCTTAGCAGGTGACTGGTGTGTTTCTCAAGATATTAAAAACTTTGAGAAAAAGAGGACTGTTTTAAAATGTCAGGAAATTTTATAGCAAAAAAAAAAAAAAAAAAAAAATCTGTATTTCTAGTTTTTGGAAAAACGAGGAGGCTTGGCAAAGCTGGGTCCATTGTGCACATTCCAGTGCCCAGCTGGTATCAAGTGGAGGCCACCAAAGCAGATGGGTGGTGATTCTCTCCTGGCTGTGGTCACCCTCTGCCCTCTACGCTGAAACCCTTCGGCCTTCCCCTTGGATTTGGGATACAGGTGGGCATTCTCTCCCTGGCCCACAGGCCTGTACCGTCTGACTCCTGCCCGCCTCTCTGATCTCATCTTGGGCCAGTGGACAGTCAGGGCAAACACGCACACTGTACCAGACGTGCACCAGGCTCTTGCCACCATCAGAACAGCCTGGGAGGGAGGCCCCATCATTGTCCTCGAGGTATGGAGAAGTCACATAACTTGTCCAAGGAACACAGCTGGGAAGAGCCAGGGCTGGGATTCGAACCCAGGCAGCCCTTAACCAGCCCAGGCCCTCCCTGTATTCCAGTCGCTCAGTTCCGTCCTTCCTCAGGCCTTGTGGCCCCGTCCCCGCTTCCTGGCTGGCCTTCCTGCTGGGCCCGAGCTTCCCTCACGTGCTTTCCTCTCATCCTGCCGCTCTGGGTCAAGTGCCAGTCCCTCAGGGCAGCCTCTCCGCCTCGGAGCGTCTAGGTCTCCTAGTTTGGGTTCCTTTTCCCTCAAGCAATCCCTCCGACAGAGGCTTCTGGTAAGGAAAGTGCTCGATTGCACCGTCCAGCATGGCCGGCCCTAGCCACACTGGTCTTGACTGGTGTGATCAAAGAAGTGAATTATTCATTTTGTTTCATTTTAATTAATTCAGTTATATTTAAATAGCCACCAGGGGCAAATGGCTACCATGTTGGACAGCCTGGCTTTAGGGTGTTTTTGTGGGAATCACATTGCCTTGGGAGTGCGCTGGATTTTTCTGTTTCTCTCAGCCACAGACTATTAACCCCAGGAGGGTAGACATGCAACTGTTGCTCCCTGACCTGTCTCAGATATTAACCAAATGGACGCACTTCACTGCCCTTGTCTCCACCAGAGGAGAATGTGTTATGGGGGGGTCATCTGACACCCCAGGAAAGGGCCGACATGGCAACGGCGTGGACGTTGGGGTCAGAGCTGCATTTGAACATAGGCTCCCAAACTTATGAGCTCTGTGAGCCTCCGTTTTCTAAGAATTTTTCAAAAAAAAAAAAAAAAAAAGGAACATTTTCTACCTCAGAGGATTGTGAAGAGTAACTCAATCTTTGGTGGTGGTAACAGGATTCTCTTGGGAGTTGCTGGAGCCTTCTAAGTTTCCTGTGCTGCTGCGTCTGGCCATCTCCATCTGGTCAGGGCCCGGGGGGCGTGTAGGTGCCCAGTGGGGGCAACCTCCCCCCCAGCACCTGCTCTCAATAGGAGTCTGGGTCATGAGACCCACCACGTTTCGCGGTTGCCCGCCCAGGCCTGGCCCTCGCTGGCAGCTCTCCTCTGAGTCCAGGTGCAGGAGCGAAGCCCACCCCCCGCTGGTGTGAGCCCCTTCTGGGGAGAGCTCTGGGCAGCCAGGGCCTTTGTGGCCTCGGGCGCCGAGTCCAGCAGAACCAAGGGGCTCCTCCTTCACAATAGTCAGAGGCCCTGAGGCCTGGGGGTGGGCAGGGCGCCAGGTGTCCCTGAATGGGCCAATCGCTCTGGTGACCCGCCCCTGACCTTATGTGGCTCAAGTGGTCACTGTGAGCCCAGTCCAGCTGTGAGAGGTCACCTCTCTCCCCCCAGGCAGGCGCCTTCCGTCCACACTCCTTGGAGACCCCTCTTTGAGGGTCTTAGACTCTAAGGCCAGCAGGGGGAGGAGAGGGGAGGGGTGTGGAGGAGGAGGGGGCGAGGCGGGGAGGGAACAAGCTCTGCGGGAGAGGGGTCGTCTCTGTCCAGGGACCCGAGCCTCCGGGGACCTGTAACCTCGAGGGTAGCACTTGGCTCCAAGGCCACTGCTAGCAGCAGTGATCACCAGCATTTATCAAGCCTTTGGAGAGTGCTGGGCATTGTTTTAATCACTTTATCTTTCAAAATAGATTCTATAATTTAATCCTATTTGAAACCTGAGGGAACCAAGGAACAGAGAGGTGAAGTAACTTGCCGGGAATCACACGGTAAGTGGTAAAGTCAGGATTCCAACCCAAACAGTTGGACTTCATAACCCAGGTATTTATGAGATGGTAAAGCCAGATCCTCTTATTGTGTAAGTGCTGGTTGGGAACATCTTTGAGGTTCTGGTATACCCTGTTCATTTCCGAGCTATCACATCAGAATTCTAGGAGAAGGAGTCTTGAGGATTCCTTCAAGGAAACTCCTGCCTGGGGCACCCAGCCCCGGACTCCTGCTCTTGTCTTATACCGAAGAGAAATCAGGACTTGTCTATGCTAAGGCAACCGGAATTCTGCTACCGTGATGACAGCCAGGAGAGCCCCCAGCACTGGAAGAGGCTCTGTGGAAGAAGAGTCCAGAGGGAGGGAGCTGAACGGTGCCTGGTGGAGATGCGCCTCGCCTTCCCTGTGACCCAAGGCGTGCTCTCCGAAATGCTGGATCCCGTGGAACTTACAGAGAGAGAAGCCATGTTTGGGAGAACGGGGAGGAGTGTGGCCAGGACTTGAGTACAGAGCGGCTGCTGTGCTGAGGGTGGACTGGTCCTCAGAGACCGTTTCCTCCTTTGGACAGCAGTGGCTGAACGTATGTGTGAGCAGAACAGGGTGGCGAAGCACCCAAACACCACCTTGAGTCACCTCCACCAGGATGCCTAAAACACTCTTAAGATAGTCAACTGTGGTTCAAAAGTGTATCAAGGTAATGCAGATGCGCTGGGAATGAACAGGTTCTGCTTGACAGAGGTAGATCAGAAAAGGCTTGCTTAAGCAAATGGACACAGATTTCCTTCTGCGGAACTTTTCAGTGTCTTTAGGTTCTGGGTTCTTCTCTAACTCCATCTCCAGCCAATTATGACCTTTTTAGAGAGGAAACTTTCCTATTTATTTTTTTAGGGGGGTACTAGGGATTGAACTCAGGGGCACTCAACCACTGAGTCACCTCCCCAGCCCTATTTTGTATTTTATTTGAGACAGGATCTGACTGAGTTGCTTGGTGCCTCACTTTTGCTGAGGCTGTCTTTGAACTCTTGATCCTCCTGCCTCAGCCTCCAGAGTCTCTGGGATGATAGGCGTGCGCCACTGCGCCCAGCTTTATTTATGTTTTGATAACTGTTTTCCCCTGTGTGTTTTCTAGGTCTTCAAGTCCTGGGCATCTTTTAGAGAGTTTTGCATGTTCAGTCCTAAGGTGTCTGAGCTACAGGGATAACATATGTGTCCCACAGATGCCATGTGGCTAGAACGAGCCCTTGAAGAACTAGCGCTTACGTGTGCTGGTGACTTCACACGCATGACCCTATTTTATTTGTTGTGCAATCATGTGTAATGGGGTTATCCTCATTTCGCAGACTGGGAAACTGATGCTCAGAAAACTGATATATCTAAAGCTGCCCAGGTAGCATCTGACCCGACTGGGCTTGAAATCAAACTTCAGGTGGACTCCAAAGTCCACGCTCCTGGAAGGGTGGAAGGGATGTAGAATTTAGTGATGCTAGAAAATGAAAAGTAACCACATACAGAAAGGAGCAGCTGTTGGGGCAAAGAAATGCAGAGAAGCCCCAGAGAGAAAGAATGAGTTAGCTGGCCACGCGCTCTCTCCTGGCCAGAGTGCTGGGGCTGGAGAGGTAACTGAATAAATGAAGAACAGGGTCAAGTTTTCTAAGGGTGACAAGCCAATAAAATGACAATCTGCATCTAGATTAAGGGATGGAAAATGGGGGTAATTGAAAGAAATTGGCTCTTTCTGTCTCCTTTGGCTGAGCCCTGAACCTTACACGTGTTCACTTTGGATCGATTGTGATATTCCTGCCCTGTTTCTGTGTTTTTCCCCCCCTAATTTCTAAAAAATGACTTTGAAGCCAGTTTCTGAGAAGTGACTTTTTCATTTTACATGGGGTTATTTTAATGATTTAATATGACTTATTGTCATTGACAATAATCCCTCGCATATTGAAAATAAAATCCTTTGGGGACAAAAGTCTTGCTTTCTCTCCCATCCAGGACTAACGATTCTTCTTTGCAGGAAGAATGAAATGGAATTTAGGAGAAAGAGGAGAAGAGAGGAAAAAGGGGAAAATGGCCTGGAAGTCAAAGCACTTGGGTCCAATCCTAGCAGAGAAAAAATCAGAGGCACTACCTAGCTGGAGGATGTGGGGCAAATTTCTTAACCTCTCTGGGTGTTGATTCCTCAATTGTAAGATCATCTCTTAAAATGTCTTCTGACTGCAATACTCCATTACTATGAGCCCATTGTGTGTGCACAAGATTAAAAAAAATCCACAGTGCAAATTTAGGCCCACTGGCAAGAACAGGGTCAGCAGATTGGGTGGGGGAGGGGTTTCTGGGTGGGACTGGTGCTCTCCAAACTCTGGGTCCTAGGTTGGGCCTTGTAAGGACACTGCACAGTGGTTACCAAGGATTTTAGTCTCAACCTGGCCACTTTTCTTGCTGTGTGACCAGGTCAAATGACATCACTGACTTTTGAAAAGTATCCCGGGGATTACAATAGACAGGATTCCTTCTGCCAATCAACTCTCAGGTGTTTTCCATCTCTAAGATGGTTCCAATTCAGTTTTTTTATGGGTAAAACTAAAATAATAAAACTTACTATGTTGTAGGGAGGGTTCCGGGAGATAATATGTGAACAATGCCCCATGTGGAGTAAATGCACAATGAGAAAACAGCAGCACAAGGTAGCTGCTCAATAAACACCTGTTTACTGCATGTGTTCCTGCGGCTGCCCACTCCCTCCTGGCCCCAGGCCCTTTCCATGCCACATGTCCCTACAAAGATGTTCTTCTCCCTGGCAAATGTCCCTATTGCCCACTTGCTTTCTCCTTTTGGCCTTGGTCTCAGAGCAGCTGCCCCTTCCCTGGCACCTGCCTGCCGGGCTGGCCATTTGGTCTGGTCAATTTTCCCAGCATGCTCTAGTTCCCACATTCCCAGTGAGACTGGAATTCTGAAAAGTCAAACTTTCTTTTAAATAAAATGAAGTATTTTCCCTTTATTATAAAAGTGATCTGTACTTGTAACTGACCATCTGGAAAATAGAGAGGGAAGGAAAAATTAAATCTCCATTAGTCTAAAACTAACGGCCAGACACAGGGCCCACAAGCCCTGACGTCAGGTTCTCTCCTGTTGTTTCTGTCTACAGGAAATGTGTTGGAACACCTCTGGAATCACATAAGACCTGCAACCCTGTGCCCGACTTTTCCTACGCATGGTAGTGAGCCCTACAGAGCTCATGGGGACAGCCAATACTCCATCGGAATGGATGGCCTGGAACTTCTTCAGCTTTTTCCTTTCCTTCCTTGTGAAAGATGTTTGTTGAAGGGCCCAGACAGAGCCAGGCACTCCTGGATTCTTAGGTTATAGCTACTATTTCTAATCCTTAGCTTATTTCTACTATTGCATAATCAATTAAACAATTTTGACCATGATCAAGGTTTTTTCCAAGTTTGAGATTATCTTGTTAGGTTAGGTTCCCAGAATTTGGAGTCAGTTGACTGTGGTTAGTGGAGAGAGCCGAGGTCTCTGAGTCAGGCACCCTGGGCCCATGTCCTGGCTCTGCCCTTCACTGACAGGATGACCAGGGCACGTCACGTGCTCTCTCAGGACTTCAGCTTCTCAGTCGTGCCTCCTCCCAGGGCTATTGTCAGGATCTGCTGGTCAGTGTGGAATAACGCTACTGAAGAAGCACAAAAACAGAAGTCACGAGGATCCAGACGTTCTGTGGGCTTTTCCTCAAAAAACGAGTCGGGGTTTTTGTTTTTTTTTTTTAATAGTACTATGGATTGAACCCAGGGGTGCTTTACCACTGAGCCTTGTCCCCAGCCCTTTTTTCTATTTTTTTTTAGAGACAGGGTCTCACTCAGTTGCTTAGGGCCTCGATAAGTTGCTGAGGCTGGCTCTGCACTTGCGATTCTCCTGCCTCAGCCTCCAGAGCCACTGGGATTGCAGGTGTGGCCACTGTGCTCGCTCTGGCCCTGAGGAGGCTTAACTAGCCTCTCTTCTCTGATCCAGGATCACCTCTGTGGTAGGAAGAAAGGGGTGACACGGTATGATCTAAAGAACGTCCTGAATCGATCCCCTCTGACTGGAGGAGCCAATGTGCCCTTCTCCCCCAAAGCTAGAGAACCCCAAGGCATGTGAGGGCCCCTGGCACAGGGGTGTCAGCTGGGCCTGACAGGCTTTGCCCGTAGGACCTCCTCACCGCATGCTCTCCTCTGCTCCGGTTGTGTCCTTCTGCTCTGGCCAACCCGTGGACTCCTCCTCAGGGTTGTCGGATCTTTTGAGATTTCTTCCAGCGGTCACCTCCTCTAGAGCTCTGCTCCCCACTGGCCTCTTCTGAGCCCACATAAGCTCTGCTCCCCCCAACGCTGCACAGCATCACTTTGCAGAAACTTTGTGGGTTGCTTGCCTATCCACCTATCACATTTGCCCCTGAGCTATCCATGGGGTACCTTCCAAGACCCCCAGTGGATTCCTGAAACCATGAATATTACCAAACCCTATACAGAAGCACTGTGATACTGAGACTTAGATGTAATAACTAAGATGGCTACCTAGCGACTAACGGGCAAGTAGGATATACACTGTGGACTCACTGGCAGGACAGAGCAGCACGGTGCAAGATTTCCTCATATAGAATGGTGTGCAATTTGAAACTTACGAATTGTTTATATCTGGAATTTTCCACTTCATATTTTCGCACTATAGTCAACCATGGGTAACTGAAACTGTGGAAAGAAAAATGGCAGATAACGGGGGTTCTGTAGTTTGGATCTTGACTGTTTCCCCCAAACCCATGTTTCTGGAGGTGTGGTCCCCAGCCTGTTGTGCTACTGGGAATGAGTGGAGCCTGTGGGAGGAGATGGGACCTAACGGGCAGAAGGTGAGTCATTGAGTCATGCTCTTAAAGGGTGCCATTGGGCCCCTTCCACTTTGTCTCTTTTCTTCCAGGTCACCAGAGGTAAACAGACCTCTTTGACCACATGCTCCTGCTATGATGTACTGTGCCACCAGAGGCTCAAAGAAATAGGGCCAAGTGACCATGGACCAAAACATCTGAAACTATGAGCCAAAATAGACCTTTCCTTTTTATAAGTGGATTATCTCAGGCATTTTGTCACAGTGATGGAAGCTGACTAATACAGAGGGACTATGTAGAGGAGGGCAGCCACCTGGCCTGACTCGTTCAGTTTCCTTGGGGTTACCACAGGGCTGGGTTCATAGAAGTGCCCAATAAATGTGTAGAATGTACTGCTGAATCAACTAATTGATGAAGAGCTAACAGAAGAGCAGAAGCAGGAAGGTATGTCTTGATGGGGAGCTTGCAAACTCTAGGACCAGACTGGTAAAAACAATGACAAACATCCCTGAAGCTGACTGCACTTGGGATGGCAGATGCCAGACTGTAATGTGAGCATCTCTTCTCTGCCCCCTCACGTGGGCCGAGTCAACTGCCCAACAACATGTGTCCCAGGGCTGCTGTTCTGCTACCCTTTCATGCCTTTAAGATTATGTCATGTCCTGCACAATAGCCATGCCCATGTATAAAGACTCGAAGAAGAAACAGGATGCACATTGCATCAGTCGTTGGGACAGTTAGGATACCCATGAGGTTCTTTCCATTAAAAGATGCATTTTTGTTAGGATTACTCATTCATTCAGTTAGAAATGATTTTGATATTACAAAAATGCAGAAAGTTCCAAAGAATATAATAAACCTCCATGTACCTACCACCTCAAATTACTGTTAACATTTTAGTTTGTTTTAAATGCTATTATGCCAATGGAATTTTAAAAATTGAAGATAAAGTCAAAGTCCTCTTTTCCCTTCTTTCTCAGTCCACTCCTGTTTATCTCCTCTCTCTCTCTGCTTTCCCCATCTCCTGTGCCACAGGCACCTGTAACAGGCACATAGTGGGTTTCCTTCTCATCTGTCTTTTATACCTGATGAGTACACTTGTATACTTCTTCTCTGCTTGTTTTAAACCACAGATACCATGAGAAAAACAATTAATGCACTTTTCTAAACCCAATTCTTCCCCTGTTAGATGTCAGAATGAGAAGCCTCGAATCTCAGTTTAAGGGACTAGAACTTTCCAGGAGGCATCCCTAGGAAGAAAGTGATTCCTAGACCTGGGAGTTGACTTATAGGGAAGTGTTAAGTGTCCAGTTGGATTCCACATGTTGCGTACAACCACAAATGACAATATAATCGGCCTCCATGTCCATGGCCTCTGCAGCCTCAGATCAACCGGCGTCAGATTGAAAACGTTTGAAAAGAAATTGCATCTGCACCGCACATGTACCGACCTCTGCCTCTTGTCATTATTCCCTAAATAATGTCGTAGAACAACTCTTTACATAGCGTTTACATTGCATTAGGTATTGTAAGTAATTTAGAGATGATTTAAAGCATATAGAAGGATGTATGTAAGTTATATTCAAATACGACCCCGTTTTATTTAAGGGACTTGTGCACGTGCAGATTTTGGTATGCATGGTGGTGGGTGTCCCAGAACCAATCGCCTTCAGAATCTGAGGGGCGACTATAGATGTCAAGTTTACAGTACCACAGGAACTTCAGTACAGAATCTCATTTAATCTTCTCACAAGCCCATGAGGACAGAATTTTATTCCCATTTCATGGATGAGGAAACTGAGACTTAGGTAAAGTGACATCTCAACTTACTCAGCCAGCATCAGGCACAGCTGGATGTGAACTGTCAGCTCCCAGTGCTCATGAGATGAGGGACAGCAACTCGCTTGGGTCTGCCAGCCAAGGTTCTTGTTCTCATTAGCGAGAATTTCTATTTGATGCTGTTTTCTTTCACTCGCTCATAATTTTTCTGAAATTTTTTCTCCTTAGGGCAATATTTTCCATCACAAAAGGTGATTTGTTTTGGAAAAGTCTGAGTAAAAACAGCTCTTCCATTTCTTGGTTTTCGGAGAATGGAAAAACACATGTGATTCAGTTGTATTTTTAAGAGCTACTTTAAGAAACAACCAGTCACTCATAAATTATTTCTTCTTTGTTAATCACCCTAAATGCCATCCAATTGTGTTTCCAGAGAATAACTGGGAACGTGAGTTAAGAAATTGACTAATTTTCCAGCATATTTACTTTCTGTGTAAAATCTGTATTCTCTATTTCCGAAAAGTAAAAGTGCAATTTCTCAACTTTGAATTACTTAACATTTTCCATAGACCAGTAGACTTCTGGGTGCTTTGGGGGCATTTGTGTAGATGTGGTTCCTATTTATGACATTTTCAACTTCAAAATCTGGTAAGTTGGGCAAAGCCATATGTATTAGTCAGCTTTTTCGCTTCTGTGACTAAATGATCTAACCAGCACAATTATAGAGGAGGAAAAATTTATTTGAGGGCTCACAGTTTCAGAGGTCTTAGTTCATGGAAGGCTGGCTCCATTCCTAGGGGACTTGAGGTGAAGCTGAACATCATGGTGGAAGAGCATGGCAGAGGGAAGCAGCTTGCATCACGGGGAAGCAGAGACAGAGAGAGACTCCACTCTCCAGGTACAAAATATACACCCCATAGCCATGCCCCAATTCCAGTCTCCTCCACCCACACCCTACCACTTCAACTAATCTCATCAGGGATTAATTCACTGATTGTGTTAAGACTCTCACAACCCAGTCATTTCTCCTCTGAACCTTCCTGCATGTCTCACATGTGAGTTTTTGGGGGACACCTCACATCCAAACCTTAACACCATAGGAAGCTGTTTAAAAGAATAATGGTTAGTATTCGAATAGCACTTTGCAATTCAAAAAGCCTGTTCACAGAAAGGATTCCATCGGACAACCCTGATGATAGGTAGGGAAGGGTTCTTTGTTATCCCCATTTTACAGAACAGGCAAGCTGAGTGCTCAGTGATGGAGTGACTGGATCTGGTCACCTGGCCCCTCCAACTTAAGTCGTCTGACTCCTGGACCACGCTCACCCCACGGGTAGGCAGGCCGTCAGAGGTGGAATCCTGACAGATGTGGACTAGCCAGGCACCCTTAACAAGACAGACACACAGCTGCTGTAAGCCTCGTGTCTTCACCTGTAGAAAGAGCAAGTAGGAGGCTCCCAGAGGGACATGAGAGGAGTCGGTGATCTGGGGAGAGACCCCAGGAACAAATGTCTTAGACAAAGCTCCGCAAGAAGGGGCACTCTGTGGGAGGATCCTGGGGGGTCCAAGCACGTTCGCCCCTCTGCTCTTTCCTCTCTTCTCTGTCCTCTTCCCTCCTCCTCTCCCTTGCTTCCTCCTCTCTTCCCCTCTCCCCGCTCTTTCTCCTTTACTTCTCCCGCAGACCCAGGGGCCACTCGACTCTGCTTCTTATTTTCCCTGTTTTCTTCCTTCCCTCTTCCTACGAGTTTCACCTGCTTTTCTGGACACAGGACACCTAATGGTCACCTCACTTACCTGACATCTTGGTTCAAGTGCCAAAACTGAAGAGGCAGAATTTCCAAGTGTCGATGACAAATTATAGAAAGACAAAACCTGAATTGACCCAGCTTGGGTCAGGGTTCCTGGAGATGTGGCCAAGGTGGTGTGGGACCAGCCATCAACAGGTCCTTAGTACGCCCTGAGGTCCAAGCCACGGTGAAGTGTTTCTGCACGTCAGGAGCCCTGCCTGCTCTCCTGATGGCGTTTCGTCTTCTGAGCCACCCTTGGAGGGAAGCACAATGAACCTCTTTTTTATATGAATATATGTACATGAGGCAAACGAGGCTCAGGAAGATGAAATCATTTGCCCAAGACACAAAGGTAGTAAGAGGCAGAAGCCAGACTCGCAGCCTGGTCTGTCTGACTCTCTAGCCCGAAGCACTACCTGGGAGATAGTTACTGCTCATCTGAATGTGAAAGAACCAGCGACCCCATCACACTGTTGTTTGAATTTGCAAGAGAGCAGGGTGCCCCGAGTTCCCTTCCCAAGACAAGTGTGTTCTGATGCACAGAAGGGTCACTCTTGGGCCCTAGTTCAACTGCTTCTTAGTTCTGAGGTCTTAGTTCTTTATCTGTTGGCTTTCTGGCTCCCCTATTCAAACCCCAGCACAGGACACCCACAGCTGGATTCCCCGCAACCCCAAGAGCTGGCACTCAGGTTGAAGGTTGTCTTTCTGCCCTCTCCTCCCCAACACAAGATAATCGACAAAACAGGGCGTCATGCACGTGGGATCGTGCTCTGTGCCGACCTCGTGTGATGGGAGGTCTCAGAGGGCACCACGTGAAGCCTGTTCCTGAGCCCGGGGGAGTCCAATGGGCTGGATGCCCGTGGTTTCTCTCCGGCCCCCTCCTTTGCAGAGTTCTGCTGGGTTGGGGAGTGAAGAGGTGGTGGGCATGGGACATGCGGTCTGGCCCCCTACCCCGCCCAGCTTGGCTTTTTACTTGCTTATCTAGGAAACAGGTGAAGTGTGTTGTATCCAGGCTGTCAGGAGGGTGGGCCAAGACAGCTCATGAAGTTCCAGGACCCCTGTGGCAGAGCCGGGAGACCATGAATGAATAAGTCCCCGGGAATATGCACATATGGACGGCATTAGCACCCTTTGGCTGGGTTTGTGCCTGTTTGAAGCAATCCTACATGGATCTCAAGGGCTGGGAGGCCTGTTTTACCTCTGGGTTGGAAATAGTCTTTTCTTAAAATGGGAAGACCTAGTTTATACCTCTATGACTCTCACTAGTTGTGTGACCTGAACTTTGACAAGGAACTTGTCAGAGTTGCTTAATCTCTTCCTTCAACCTCTCAGGTTCCTCCTCTGAAATGGAGATAGTGACGGATGCTTTACAGACGTGTTCTGAGGATGAGATGAGACAATGGGTATGGATATACATTCCCTTGCACACTGAGGAGGCTTTATTGCCCCTCTCGCAATCCCTCCCTTTCCAGCCACACTTTGGGAACCTCTTCTCTGTCCCTCAGGGCCCAGCACCAGTGCCATCACCTCCAGGAAGCCCGCCCAGATCTCACCACAGCCTTGGGGACCTCCTGGCAAGGTATTCTAAGAGAGGCATTTGTTTTCATGTCACGTTCCTCGGAGTGACTAAATGTGATTAACAGCCCCTATCTTAACAATAGAATTTTTGCCTGGTCAGGCACGTGGCTCTCCAGAGTAAAGACTGCATCCCTCAACCTCCCTTGCAGCTAGTGTGGCTGAGTGACCACATTATGCTAGGGACAGAAGTGATGTGGGAACCTCTGGACCCTTAACGAGGAGGGTCTGTCCTTTCCCCTCCGTCCTTCTTCCTACCAGCTGGAATGCACTTTTGGTGGGAAGCCATGTTGGATCACCTGTAGGAAGACGATGCCCCTGTACTAAATTGCTGGGGTGCCATTGCAAAGTATCCCAAACTGGGGGACATAGATAACAGATATTCCTTGCCCCACAGTTGGGAGGCCGGAAGGCTGAGATCAAGGTACTGGCAGGGCTGTGACACTCTCAGGTGCTCATCTTCTCCTGGGTCCTCACTTGGTCTTCCCTCTGTATGGGCCAGTGTCCAATTTTCTCTGCTTACTGGGACCCAGGCAGGTTGGACTTAGGGCTCAGCTACTCTGGTCTGACTTCATCTTAACCTGAGTACATCGGCAATGATCCTACGTCCAAATAAGGTAAGATTCTGAGGCACGTGGGGGCATACGCCTATAGGAGCACAGTTTAACCCGTACTGGTCTCCTAGCACAAACTGCTGTGTCACCCGGGTGACCTTTCAGGGCCCAAAGTCTTACTCTGGCAGCTCTGGAAGCTGTCCTGGCTGATAAGTGCTCAAGGTAGAAGACAGTCTCTGGGTCCAAGGTCGCACCAGTACCCAAGGACCAGTCTCTGTGTGTTTGAAGTCTACTCCGTCACCTGATCTTGGACAACCCTAAAGGCCATCCTGGCTTCAGGGCTCCTCAGGAGTTGGCTGGGACCTTGACTATGTCACAGCCCGGTTCCTCCCCCTGCTGTCTGGTTACATACCCTTTTCACAGGTGTTCATCCTGAAAATGGTTGTTAATAAACTTCCTGCCTGTGGGTCTCTGTCTTGGAGATCAAACTGCAAAACAGCATAAAGAACCCAAAGCTGAGACGCCAAGGAGCAGCATATCAGCTCTGCCCTGTTCACGCCTGGGCTGTGTGTGGGGAGGGAAGGGACTCTGCTTTTGTTCAGGTACTTGCTACTTTTGGTCTGTCCCTGAAGCCCAGCAGGGGCCATAGGGACTTGGTGGAATCTGCAGACCATGAACTGCAATCAGCAGGTGCAAAGACTCCGATGGTCTTCCTGGCCTGGATTTTCCAGCTTTTCATGTTCTGTGAACACAACACAGTGGACAGCGGTGTCCCCTAAACCCATCTATGCATAACTAAAAAATTCTGGTTTTGGGGTTTTATCTAAGACATGTAAAACCCAGAAGACAGCCCTGCGGCTAGCCGGTTCCCCATCTGCAGCTGGCATTTGGGGTGCACTGTGCGGGGGAAGCTCATTGACCTTTGATTGGGGCTTAGTTCCAGCTCCAAAGGCACCTCTTTCTACCTCGGTTGTTTTTCTGGGCTTCAGTTTCCTCATCTCTAAAGCAGGACCCAGTCATTTGAAAGTGCCTTGCTCTGCCTACTTCAGAAAGTCGCATGAGGCCAAATTGAGCCCAGATGAGGGCCTTGGAAAGGTCAGTAGCCCTGTCTAAGTACACGAGGTGCCATTATCATGATTGGTTTTGACATTAAAAGGCTGTTTTGGTCACAGGTTGTGCGAACTGATGCTTGACAGATGGAGCTCCCCAAACGCTCCCAGGGGCCTTGTTACTGGGGGATTTTCCACTGAATGCAGTTCTCTTTCAAAGTTTTGTTTTGTTTTGAAACCAGAGAGCCAGCGAGGAGCCTGGGTTAATCCTGGATGCGGGCTGAGCAACTCAACTAGCTGAGCCGGGGCCAGGCCTTTGATTCAGAACGGGGCCTTTGGTTGACCTGAGGAGAGAGGGTCTTTCAGTTCCTAAGACAGCTGGCCACGGTTGGCCACATGTGAGATGCAGGCTTACTGCAGTTCCCAGAAGTTTCTGGGCTGAATGGAACTAAACACTTTGTCTCCATACATTTTCTTTGGGGCAGGTGTCCGAGGGGAGGGAGGAAGGTGGACAGGATGGTAGTGTATTGGAATAGGAGGGGACTTTTAGCCACTCAACTGCCTTATCCAGCATTTTCATGTCACCAAGCATAACGCATGGGCCAGAGAGGTTTAGGATCTTGTCTAACATCACATAGAGAATTCGCAAAAGAAGAGGGGACTTCTAACCTCCAGGCTTGGGGCTGTTAACCACCCTAGAGAGGCTGTTGACTGCAGGCACCCAGGGTCTTATCAGAACTGGGAAGGGCGTGGAAAGGTTGGACCCAGGATTATACCTCAGTGACTGGCGCCTCCCTCTGAGCGGGTAGATCCTTGCTAGATGAGCTGATCCTCAGACGTGGTCATGAGTCGTGACCTGGCTGGAACTGCCGTGAAGTGAAATAGTTGATTATGGTCTGATGTCTCTGCCTGTCAACAGATGCCCCAGCCTTGGCCTGAGATCCCCGAATTACAGCCCCACTTGCAGCTGCCTCCCTAGGCGTCATCCGTGGAAAATGCAAATATGTCCCTTCTCTATGTCGGTGTATGAATGCTCGGCCAGGGTAACTCCACAGTGTGGGTAATTACAAAAACTGCAAGTTCTATTCCATGTATGTGTGACACGTCAAAATACATTCTGCCACCATGTGTAACTAAAAAGAACAAATAAAAATTAAAAATAAAGTAGATACAAAAAGAAGGGGACAATGCAAATGCCTCTGGGAGCAGCGACACCCGGCGGCCCCTGTCTGTGTGTCTCGGGGTCTTGGAGCAGGTCCTGAGACAGTCAGTCTGAGCACCCTGGGGTGAGGGGGCTGAGGGGGAACAGGTGTGAAGACCTGGGTCGTGGGATCCAGCTTCTCTGTGATGGCCGGCAGTTCTGTGGGCCTGGCCCCTTCCGGGGCGAGGGGCACCCACCCCTCCTGCCTGGTGGTCTTGGCCTGACCTCTGACTTGGTCTAGGCAGCCGGGGAAGTCCAGGCCCCTCAGACCTGCCTGACTCCTTCCTCAGATGTGGGGCAGGGCAGTTTGGGGTTCAGCACATCTCAAAGCAGAGAGGCCTGCTGCTCAGACTGAGCTCAGCTGCCCATTCTGGCCTTTCCTGGGGCATGGAGTGTCTCTTAAGGGCCCTTCCTATGCCCCAGGCCTGGAGGTGGCCCCGAGAGAGCAGAGGTGGGTTTTGGCTACAGAGATGGCCAAGGAGGGTGTTGGGGAGGGTCTTTACAGAGGTCAAGGACATGCCCTGCCCCTTGGATGATTTCAGGGGAAAAGAGAAGGGCGTGCCTCCTGGCCCCTAAATATACCTGCCCCTACCATGGGCTCTGCCTTCTTGCCAAGGGATAGGCCTGTCTTGGAAAAAGAGAGAACGTGAAGAAAAATTGAAACTCATGTATGATGTAGAAAATATAGAAATTCACAAAGAAAAAAAAAAAAAAAAAAAAACAGAAAGCAATCTCCTGTAATCTTGTCGCCCCTGGAAAACCACTGTAAGCATTTTAGCTTGTTCCTCCCAGTATTTGGGTTTGTGTGCTTGGGTCTGACAAAAACTGCCTTTTCTTCCTGTGCAATGTCTGGCCCTCTCGAGAGGCAGGACAGGTCCCAGCGCAGAGGCGGCAGGGAAGAGCAGCGTCAAGGGATGCCGGAGCAATGGCGGTGCAATGGCAGCACCCTAGGGCTGGTGAGCCGCCTCACCTAGGCAGGTGTGGAAAGTGGAGATATTTGAAGTGGACAGACTGTGTTCACACAGCAGGCCACAGGGAAGGCTCCGTGGTCACCGAAGGAAACTGCCAGCCATGGGCACTTGTCAGTCCCTGCTTCTGGATGGAGCCTCCCATGGGCTGTGCAGTGCAGAGGGGTCAGCCTCCCTGGCTGGAGAAAAGAGAGGCAGGGCAGGGACTGGCAAAGGAAGAGGCAGCAATTTCTCTTCTCCTGGGGAGGAGTGAGTGAGGGGCCAGAGGGGACAGTGGTGGCGGTGGAGCTACTTCATACTGAGAGCAAGTCAAGGATGGAGAGGAGCCCCTCCCCCACCGTCCCCTGTCTGCCTGTCTCTCTATCTACTGATCATGTGTATCTGTCCGTAAACCCTAGGAGACACTCAGAGGCAGCAGAGGTGGCCACTAAGTGCAGGCTTTGGAACCAGACCAGGTGAGGCCCTGAGTACTGGCTGGTTCGCTCCATGGCTGTGTGAGTTTGAGCCAGTTACTTACCTCTCTGAGGCTCAGTAGGTAGCTGTGTCCACACTTCACCTTGTTAAGAACCAGCTAATAGTTGAATACTGCTTCCTGGGAGAAAGACACCCCTGGTAGCTCCTGGGTCATGGGGGTGGGTGTGAGGGCCGCTTCCCTCTCTCTTCTCAGGGCTCACCCCAGGGTAGATGTCACCCGCTTCACCTCACCCAGTTCCCCAGGGATGACCCTCCAGAGGGTCTTTCTGGGGATTTTTTCTTCCAGTTCAGTCTTTGAAAACCCTCCGGGGAGGGAGGGATTCTCACATAGGTGCTAAGAATTTGCCAGATCTTGGCAGGCAGGAAGGAGATATTTACTCAGCTCAGAAAGGAGAGTAAAGGGGAGGGAAGGAAGAAAGGGGAGGAGGAAATTGCAGCAAAAGGCACCAAAAGGAAAGCAGTGTTTGAGTCGGAAAGGCACCTTGCAGGGCCACCTGTGCACTCAGTTGCCCCTCCTGGCTCCCTTTCCGCTGGTCACACTGCCCAAACTGCAGTGTGGCTGAGGGGACCAGCCAGATTGGCCTCAAATCCTTCTCTGTCCCTTCCTGGTATGCCCTGGGGAAAGTTATTTTAAAAGCCTCAGTTTCCTTACCTATAAAATGGGAATAACAACACTTCATTTGCTTCCAGCAAGTTTCAATGGATAATGCATCTATGTAGTTGCTAGAGTGCCTGATAAAAATGTGAAAACAATTTATGGTCATGAAAAATAAAACCAAGTGACTTGAACAGACATTTCTCAAAAAAGAATGGTCAATAAGCGTGGGAAATCTGCCCAACATCATTCATCATTTGGGAAATGAAAGTCAAAACCATAATGAGCTATTGCTTCATACCCATTTGGATGGCTGTTATTTAAAAAAAATTAAAAAATAAATACAAAAAACTCTCTGCAATAACAGAAAATAACAAGTGTTGATAAAAGCATGGAGAAATTGGAACCCTTGTGCACTATTGGTGGAAATATAAAAAGGTGTCACCACTGTGGAAAATGACCTGGTGTTTCCTCAAAAAAAGAAACATGGAATTACCGTATGATCCGGCATTTTAATGTTGGGGTGTACACGTCGTACCCAAAAGAAACGAGAGTGGGAACCTGGAGAGATATTGGCCCACCCAGGTCCCCAGCAGCATTGATCACTATAGCCAGAAGGTAGAAGCATCCCGAGTGTCCACCAACGGATGGATCAATGCAAAAACAAGATGTGGTGTATACATAAATGGAACATTCTATCCTTGAAAAGGAAGGACATTCTGACAAATGGATGAAAGTCAAGGATAGGAGGCCAGGTGATATATGCCAGACACAAAATCAGAAATATGGTATGATTCCACTTACAAGGTACCTAGAGTAAGTGAATCCATGCAGACAAGCAGTAGCGGGCGGTTGCCAGGGGCTAGGGGCGGGGCTTGGAGCATTACTGCTTAATGGATAGTTTCACTTGGGGAAGATGAAAAAATTCTGGAGGTGGAGAGTAATGCTGATTGCATAACAATATGAATGAACTCACTGCCGCTGAATATTAAAGATGTCCTTAAACATTGTAAACTTTGCTATGAATGTTTTACCACCAAAAAGCAAGCACAAAACAAAAGAAAATAAAACCAGGAAGTTATAATGACGATGTTATTAACAACAATTACTACCTCTCTGAAAGCAGATCCCGGTTTTTTTTTTTTTTTTTTTAACTTTTTTTGATACCAGGGATTGAACTCAGGGGCACTCGACTACTGAGTCACCTCCCCAGCCCTATTTTGTATTTTATTTAGAGACAGGGTCTCACTGAGTTGCTTAGCGCCTCCCTGTTGCTGAGGCTGACTTTGAACTCGTGATCCTCCTGCCTCAGCCTCCCGAGCTGCAGGGATGACAGGCATGTGCCACCACACTCTGCCTGATCCAGTTCATTAACACTCTGTTCTTCCCAGCACAGTGCCAGACTCTCAGCATGTGAAAGCTTAAAATAGGACAAAACAAATTCCACCTGGCCAGGAAGCGGAAGCCCAGGATAGTCCCGTGAATTTTCTCTTCCCCCTGTTCATATCCTTTTCCGTGTCCTCCTTCGAGAATGCAGATCCTGTGTCTTCTGTCATTTGATTCCTGGGCCCAGTACTGGGCCAACTTACCAGAATTTTTAAAATGCATAAATGACAAAGAGCTCTTCCTAAGAGCTTCTTGAAGGAGAAAAAAAAATGCACCTTGAGGCTCTTGACGTGGGTACATAAAAACAGTGAGGCAGGGCGGAAGCTAATGAGCAGTCAGCTCTTCTTTCCTGGAGGCATGGGAAGCCACCTTCAGTTTACTGAGACATCCCATTAGGGGAGCCACTCAGGCAGAGGAGCTAGGGCTTGAGAAAGCAAGGTTCTTCTAGAAGTGCAGAGTCCTTGACCACGAAACAAAAACCAGACAAGTGTTCTCTCGGACAGCCATGCCACTTCCAAAGGGACCAGCTTCATTCCCTTTGAATTACATAAAAGGCTTTCCTGGTACTTTGCTTTCTTCATCGAACATTCCTTTCAGATGTTCTAATTCTGGGATACACAATAGTCGCTTCCTGGTAAAGAAAGATTTATCTCAGGTTTGAGAGTTGGCGCATTAAAACCCTTGGAGACTGAAGGAGAGACCTGTTGGCTTGTTTAGAGCCTTCTGGGGTCCTTTTACATCTTGCGGACCTAGTGACTTTGGCCTCCTCACTTCTTCATCCTTAAGAGAGTCTAACCACCTTCCAGCAACCTTCGCACCATCCTTCTGCAAACCAAAGTTATCTTTTGTTAACAAAGGACTCTAAAACAGTGGCTTAAAGAAGCAGCCACTCATTTTAATCATGAGACTATGTATTGATCCTTGTTTTTCTTATCTGGGCTCACACATCTGCGGTCATCTGTAAGATGACCTAAGGACTGGCCACAAGACTGAATCATTTGGGCTGACTGTGCATGCTTGTGGCCATCAGGTCAAGGTCATGGAGTACAAACTTACAGGGGACCTCATACATATGAGTGAAATGGGAGGTCAAGAGCACTGGGTAGTTACCCCCAAATTTATCTGTATCGTGTCTTAGAACAGAGGTTCATTGGTTTAATAGGGAACTTAAATAAGAGTTTAGGTTTCATGTAACAGTCCAGTTATAGGAAGCAAAGGCTTGAAAGAGTAAAGCCACAGTCCCAGTACCATGGTTAAAACTGATGGTGGACTGGTATCTTGACATCCACCATCCCTAGGATTTTACGTTCTTCCTGTGGAGCATTATGGTTTACCACAGTTTCATCTTCCAGATAACAAGCTGGGGAAGGCTAAGAGAGAGGAAATATCATTTTCTTTAACTCAGAAGTTGCCCATACCTCTTTTGCTACATGGTCCAGAACCTAGTTACATGGCTGACTGGGCCGCAGGGGAGGCTGGGGAACACAGGTTTTATTTTGGGTGGCCATGTACCCAGTTAAAAATCTGGAGTTCTCCTACTAAGAGAAAAGGAGAAGGGCAAAGATATGGGAAAGTTGAAACTCCTGCCACAGCATAATCTTTCCTACAAGTTGTTCCCAGGAGCTAGTGACAGGGTGCCTAGAAACCAGGAAAGCACACAAATCACTGTTGTCCTCAGTCTTAGTTTTATGAGCCATGATAAGCCTTCTTGTGAATTGTTTTTAATCTAAGACTGGGGTTGAGAAGCTTCACTCTGGAGTCCAAATTTCACCATTTATTATTCATGTGCCCTGGGGTGAATAATTTAACCTTTTGGGGGCTCAGTTTCTTCAGATAAAATGGAGCTAATGATAGTGTTGATCTCACTGATGTTCAGAAAATCAGTTTAGACAATCTTACTACAATCTGGCGTACATCAGCGGTCCACGCGTTATCATTATTTGTGGTCCCTCTTTGGGCTTCGCCGCCTGATTCCCCAGTCAGACCCTGGCTGAATTTTACCTGCCAGTAGAAACTAAATCTCTGAGAACTTTTCTGGGTTGCCTTCCCAGCATTCAGTCCCAACTTCTTTCCTCTTTCGTGCCTCCCACTCTGGAGCCTGAATATACCAGATACCCAGCCTGCTCTGCAGCTCAAGGTAGCTCTGTGACTGGGTTCTGGTTGGTGAGGCATGCTGGAAAATATTTCTATTGCTCATGGACAGACAGAATGACACAGGAAGGGAGATCCCCTTTGTCCTGGATGACCCTCAGCCCTACCCCTTCTTAGTATGAGAATGTGACATCTGAAACTATGGCAGCTCTCTTGAACCATGAGATAATGACCCAAGGGATTAAGAAAAGCTAAGAATAGTGGAGAAGAATAGAAAGAGCCCGGTGTCCTTCACTTCTTTGTTGAGCTGCTGAGCCAACTCTGAAATAATTTACCTCCAGTTTCCTTGTCCTGCAAGATAATGACGCTATCACTGTTCTAGGCACTTTCCCCTTTGGGTGCTGAGCCTGGTTGCTAAAAGAATTCTGGTGTGATGGGAGGAGGGTGCACTTTCCCTATGGCTGCTCAGAAGAAGGTGCCACATATTAAAAAGGCTCTTCCCCCAAAGGACCCACCAGTGCAACCCCTTTTGTAGTGACGACTTCAAAATGGACACCAATCATTTTGGATTTATGCTTTCTGATGTATTACAAAAAAATTCAGAATCACGCTTTTGGGCTTCAGCTCAGCTTTGTGTGATTTAGCACCAACTGCATCAAGACGGTAATAGCACCAGTGATCTGCAGTGAACGAGAGTCCCAGCCTCTGTCTTCAAAGAGCTCGCAGTCTAGCCGGGAGAACAGGTGGATAAGCAGATAACGCCAACAAAAAATGGTGAAATTCAAGGAAAGGGATCCAGCTACAAGACAGGAAGTCAGGGAGCAAATCAAAGCAGGAGAGAGAATAGCCACTGAGCATCTCTTTTTGGAGTGCAGAGTATACATGTGACTTTTAACTTGAAGTCTCAGTTCTGAGACCAATATCAAGGTGGGCTGCCTGCCTCCTATCTTATCAGCCCCAGCCTTTTAAAGTAACTGAATTTATACATCCATAAACGAGAGACAGACAGACAAGACAGAGATAGGGATGGGGAAGTAGAGCCAGCAAGGGCACCAATCAACTGATTGATCTAGGATCAACATAATATAGGGTTTGCTTATTTGCATATAGTCAATCAGAGCAAGAGTGTGAACAGCTGTGCCTCAGGAAGCCAATTACAGGAAGCCAATCCAGATAAGAAATTCCTCACTACAGAAGACCTGATGGCAGATGGCTCCAGGGCAGGGGCTGTGCTCTGCCACCCCCTCGCCTATTTTCCTAGGTAACTCTCGAAGATCTTTGGCTAGAGACTCTGGATCACTCTATTAAGAACTCTTCTTTACTACTAAATTCAATCTATGACTGAGGCAAGAGAGCAGCCATTCATTCCTACAGAATTTGATTCTAGAATTCGATTCTAGAGGCCTTTCTGGACATGAGGTCACCGATAGGGCCTTTTACCCCAAAGCAACATACAGCTGGCCTCTGCATAGTGGGTTGCCCATCTGTGGATTCAACCAGCTGTGAGTGAAAAATATTTTTAAAAACTTATCTCTATAGATTCTTGGCATTATTCTTTAAACAAATTTTTGCATAACATTTACATTATGTTAGGTCTTGGTAAGTGATCTAGAGAAAACTTAAAAGTATATGGGAGGGTGTGAGTAGGTTAAATACAAATATTATGCCTTTTTATATAATGACAAGGGACTTTGGTAACTGTGGGGAGGCCTGGAAGCAATCCCCTGAGGAATACTAAGGGACAATTTTATGTGTGTACATTAATGAGAAATTGCAGTTCAGACAGTTTAGATAATTTTATATTGGATGATTTTTCTAATGTTAAGTAATGTTAAGTAATTGTGTGTGTGTGTGTGTGTGTGTGTGTGTGACCTGAAAAGGCTTCCTCTGATGGATTTCTACCAGGAACAGTCAGTGGAGTGAACCAAACACAGGTCACAGTCACCTCAGTCTCCTGCAGCTTTGACAGGGTGCTGGTAAATGGGAACTATGCCAGATGCTTCTACTAAAGTAACAAACATGGATTTCGTGGCATCTGTCACTGCAAATCCACCCTCAGAAGACAAGTAGCCCCAGTTGGTACTGTCATGTGCCACCCATTTGCAAAAGGGTCGGACAGTTCTCCCTTTACCTGCAGGGACACTTCTCAAGCTATTCTGACTATGCCTGAAATTTCAACCTTTTGGCTGAAGCAAAACAGCGACTCTCTCTGTGCCTGATTAAAATACATTCCCAGCAGGAAAGTGAGTGCAGCTTTATATGCAATAGCACAAAGATGACCTTGTCACACTCCCTACTCTCATGGGATGCTCCTGGCAACCCAGGAAGATAGGTTCAGTGAGGGTATCTGTTTAATTGATGAGCAAACAGAGGCCGCCAAAGAAACCCAGATTTAAGCCTTTGGCTCGAATTTAGAATCTTTATGGAAAATGTAGGCTCTTGGGCCTTGTATGGCTTTTCTGTGTGTTGGACACAATATTGCAATAGTGTACTTCTCCTGGATGTTGTTAGGAAGACAGAAGGACACTTGCTGGCTCTTTTGCTAGTTAGTTCATTCACTCATTCATCCATTCATTCATCTGCATTTAGCACATGGTACTATGTAGTTTTGATCTAAAGTGGAGAGGGTTACCAAGATGCCTAAGGAGAAATTGTTGCCTCTGCCAATAAATAAATAAATAAATAAATAAATAAATAAATCACAATACCCCTTTTACCTGAGCCCTTATTATTTGCCTCCAGGTATACTTTAATGAAATCCTCCCCAAACTGTATTTATTAGGTATTGTTCCCATTTTATAGATGCAGAAACTGAGACCTAGAGAAATCAAGAGTTTTGCCCAAGGTCACATAGGTAGGAATGGGGAGAGCTGGGATCCCACTCAGCTCGGACTCCAGGGCTCTCCTTCCCAGTATTCCACAGCCTCTCCCACATTGGACTTTCTTTGTGTTTGTCCCCTTCAACTTTGACTGAGCTTCTAGACGCAGTTGTAGCTGGATGCTACAGGGCTATGTAGCCACGTGGAGGTCTGAGCAGGGAGGTAGGCCAAGGACCCGAGTATTTCAGTGAGACTTGCAGGAATTCTTAGGTAAGGACAGTGCAGGGCCCAAACTCTGTGATTGCTGTATCCCTGCTGTGCGGGGTACGTGCCGGTGGGCTGCTCACCGTCCCTGCCTCCGCAGCAGGTCCTTGCCTCTCTGCGTGAACTCCCTTTTTGTTAGAGCAGGGATCTGATCTCTGGGGCCAGAGTCCACTCATTGCCTGCCCTCTGCCCGATAGGAGTTGCTGGTGCTGCCCCTGAAGAGAGGGCTGGCGGGACACCCAGGAAGGCCAGGAGGGAGAGATGCACACAGGCTGGAGGGTCTGCTGTGTGGACGGACCCCAAGCACACGTTAAATTCCCTCACTGCCCTTTCAACACGAGTCCAATCACCTGTCTTTTAAAAGGACATCGAGGTGACTGCTTTTTCTTAAAAAAAAAAAAAAAAAAAAAAAGAACCCAGTAGTCGTGCGATATGGTGGGAAGTGTTGGGAGATCACTAACCTAATAAGTAGCAATGCCTATGACATGGTTAGTCCTTCAGAGTTGACAGATTTTTTCCATCTTTCTGACTTTTCAATCCCTTCACCCAACAAGCCTGTCGAGGAGTGTTATCATTACTCTGGTCTTACAGAACGACGTTAGTGACTGAGATGGCCTCCTTCTTGCTTCGTATCTGTTCTTTTTCCATCATATCATCCAACCCCTCTGCCCAGTTCCTCAAGTTCTTTGAGCTTTATCCCAGAAATTTGTAAGTTTTTCTGCAAAGGGCCAGGCAGTAAATAAATACTGACAGCTTTGGAAGCCTTACATTCGATCTCCGCTGACACTGCACACCTCTGCCTTATGGCTCGAGAGCAGGCACAGAACACAAATAAATGGGCATGGCTGTTTGCCAGTAAATCTTTCTTTATGCCACTCAATTCTGAATTTCACCTGATTTCTCAGTAACATGAAACAATCTTCTTATTTTATTATTTTTTCAGCCACTTAAAAATAGAAGCATCATTCTTAGTTGGTATAAGATACAAAAGTAGGTGGTGGGCCATGGTGGCTTGGCCCCTGATCTACCATTGTCTGAAAAGTTGGATGTGTTAGACATGCATGGATCAGATGAGAGCCCACAGATCCACCATCACCCTCCTGTCAGGCCGCAAGAGCATGAACTTCTCTGGATCTCAGTTTCCTCTTCTATGAAGTGGAAGAGGCCTAAGAGTATGATAGGAATGAATTTCTGCCCAAATGCTACTCACTACGAACTTCCGCTGCTTCCCCTGCCCCTGTCTGGAGGGCACCATGCCTGCTGGGTCTCCCCTGAATACCCAACCCCCTGCATTTTGTCAACTTCTTTTTCTCGGTCCTGGTCGTTAGATGTTTTGTGCTTTGGCTCATGCTGAAGCAAGCCGGATTTCTTCTCTTTCTTGGAGAAGTTTTTAGAGGGCAGAGACTCAGCCACTGGGTGGTGCTGTGGGAAGATGTTTTTCCTGGTAAAGGCACCTGACTATTCTTCCTGGAGGAGAACTTGGGGTTTAAAGACAGAAATAGAGCCCTGGGAGGGCGGGGTGTTGTCCACACCCTGTTAATGTGGGCAGTGGGCCCTCTGAGTTCAGATGTTTCGGGAATCCTGAGGAGAAGCAGGGAGAAGACGGGTCCTGTGAAGTCGATTGACCTGTGTTCCCAGAAGTCTCCCAGTTGTCCCTGTCTATCCTGGGCTGGACCGTGTGTAGTAATGTGACTTTCTTTTGGAGCCCTTAGACCTAGAATCCAGTGGCCTTTATCTTTTAGTGAACTGGCTTTTCATGATTTTCGTGTGACGCCTGTTGGTGAGATGTGATGTCATTTGGACATAGCTAAGGTACAGCTAAAAGCCACAAGACGTCAGGTTAGCATCTTAATCTCTTAGCACATGGTGTGAAAAGTGGTGAAAATAAAAATATCTAATTCCAAATAGAACGTCTTCCAAGGATGAAGAGAGACCCTTGTGGGTGTGTTTTGTGAACCGTCAAGTCTAACACGGAGGGGCAGGGGTGGGAACTCAAGACAGAGGGACCGGTTTATGTCACCTTTTAGCCTGACCCTGGCACCAGGACAGCGTCACCAGGGATGCTCAAGTTAATACATGTTGAATGAATGACTGAGCAGTTGGGGGTGCAGTACCGTGAGGGGAGGAAGGACGCCGAATGGTCAGCGAGGGGTTTCAAGGGATGAGGCCGGGAGAGGAGCTGGAGAAGCAGGCCTGGAGAGGAATCCGGGCACACGCCTCATCTGCCGGGAAGCAGCTAACGCATCCCGGGCCAGCTGGCCGCCTGGGCAGCCTGGCTTCACCCGAGTCCACATGCCAGGCCCGAGGCCATCTTAGGCCTGTGTGACCGCTCCAGAGCAGGTGGACCCAGAGCTTCTGCCGTCATGGGCTTTCTGGTGACCTGCCTGGAATGTTCTCGGTCTCGTGCTTGCTTTTAGAGCCTTAGTCCCTGGTGACAGTAAACATAACGGATGTGGCCTGACACGGAGCTGCCCTGGGTCCTGGCAGGGTAGGACTGAAGGGCCTAACCCATGGTTAAAAAATACAAATAAGAACAGAACAGGTAGATACAGGCAGTTATGTAGGGAATCCAGGTCCCTAAGCTATGTTTTCCTGACCTAGTTTTTTTTTTTGTTTGTTTAGAACAGAATTACTTGGAAAATTATCATTGCTTACATAGTTGTTACAGACCTGACAGAATGAATCTAATAATAGTATCCTTATTTAAACAGTAATGCTGGCAGCTTCCGTTTTGTCAAGGCTAACCATACGCTGATAAGGGAACTGTGTTGAGCACTTCATAGGTGGCGTCTTAGGCCTGTAAGGGATGAATGAATGAACCCTGCAGGATTTTATCACAGCAAGTGCTTTTGGCACGTGTTGCTGCTAACCCTGTTGTACAGATGAGGGAGTTGAAGTTCAATCACTTCCTGAGGTCACAGAGCTAGCAGGGGGAAGAGCTAGAACTCCAGCATCTGCCCGTCCATCCATCCATTCCACAAATAATAATCAAGCACCTACTACATACTGGCCACCAGGATTCATGCGAGAACAATAAAGAGGACAATCCCCACTCTGTGGAGACCAACACAACAGAGAAGTAAATTACATCATACGTTTCACGGTGGCAAATGCAATAATAAAGAATAAAACATCAAAGGGAGGAAAGTAAGTGGTGGGAGGGTGGGAAGAGAGGGGGCTGTAGTTTCAAACAGGAAGGTCAGGAAGGCCCCACAGAAAAGGTGGCGTCTGAGCAAAGACATGGAGGGGCTGGGTTGCTGAACTGTGTGGATCAGAGAGAACTTTGCTGTTCGTGAACTTTGAGTCCAATGGGGCAAACAGGCTAATGGGCATCCAAGGAAGGTTTCTATAGATTCTCCTGAATATTCCTCCTGGAAGTAGTTCTTTAGTTCATTTTCTTTAGTTCATTTTCACTCTCTTTCCCTGGGATATGCTTTTCCAGGTTAGGAAATAAAATAGAAAACTAGGGTGGAAGTAAAATGAAATCATTCATCTGTCCATCCATCCATCTGTCTGTCCATCCATCCACCCAGTGTTTGTTAAGACACCCACTATAAGCCAGATCTATACTTGTGTTAGAAAAAGAGTTAAGATCCAGGCCTGTACTTTAGCCACATGTGGTTAGTGGCTACTGGGCCCTTGAAATGTGGCTATGTGACCCGAGAACTAAACATTTTATGTAATTAACTAAGATTCAAATTTATATTATACAAAACCTGAAGCAGTATAAAATGTTCTTCTGCTAAATACAGCTTCTAAATACGATTGTATTGTTTTGCTGGGATTCCATTTCAGTTCAACCACTGAAAATTTAGCTCTGTGCTGGGATTAGTGTAAAACACACTACAGATTTGGAAGATTTAGAACAAAAAGAATGTGAAGTATCTCGTCAATGACTTGTTTATATTGAGCATGAGCTGAAGTGATACTCTTGTGGACGTGTCTGGTTCAATTACATTATTAAAATTAATCTTTCTTGTTTCTTTGGTTTTTTCTAATGTGGCTGACAGAAGAGTTGAGATTATATATGTGGCTCACATTGTCTTTTACTGGACAGAACCGTCCTAGCCCTGACCATTCCAGAGCGCCCGGGCCACTCAGGGGAGCTGGGCACACAATGGAGTAATTGTAGTATCATGAGGCAAGTGCTATAATAGATGCAGGAACTGAATGCTCTGGGGACAGAGGACTGAGCCTTCAGTGCTGCCCAGTGCAGGGTCAGAGGGGAGGTGACATCTTCCTCCAGGTCTCATCTTTAGAGGACAAGAAAGGAGGTGTCCCAGGCATTGGGCCACAGCATGTGCAAAGGCCAAGAGGCATACAATGGTAAGAAGCGCCCTTGGGATGCCAGGTGCTTGGAGGAAGGAGGTGGTGGGGAGGTGAATCAGGACAGTCCTGCTGGGGTCAGACCAGGTAGAGAAGGAAAAAGGAGCACCACCACGCGAAGGGCAGGTGTGCCGGCGGGCCCCTCCGTGCCGGCCACCACGCTTGCTCCTACCTCAGCTATCCATCAACTCCATGCGTCTTTGTTGAATACCTACTATGTGCTAGGTTACAGGTTCTGTTCCAGAATGATACAGCAGGGAGGGAGATGGAGAAACCCTGGCTCTCATGGTGACAATACTCAGGACAAGGAGGAGAGAGAGCAAACCAGGGTCAGAGAGGTTGAGTGTCTTGGGTGACGTCACAGGCTAGTATGTATAGTATGGCCAGTATTCCTTTTCTTTGGTTCTAGGGATTGAACCCAGAGGTGCTCTACCACTAAGCTACATCCCCAGTCCTTTCTATTTCTTATTTTGAGATAGGGTCTCGCTAAGTTGCTGAGGCTGGGCTTGAACTTGAGCTTCTCCTGCCTCAGCCTTCAGGATTCTAATCCTGCTGTTTCTGCTGCTAACGCCAATGTTCTTGTTGCCCTGCCATGCTGCCCTGTGTCTGGCTCAGGAGTCTGGACTTTGTTCTGAAGTTCACAGCTATCAGCAGAGTCCTGGAGGAGGGAGATGTGGGTCACATGTGCACTTCAGGGATGAACCCTGGTGAGGACAGGGGAGACGGCCTAAGTACAGTTCCTACAGATGCTTCTCCTTGGATCTGTCACAGCTGCCTCCTCCTCCACCTAGAATCACTTCCCTCCCTGCCCAAGTTTATTTTCAAAACAGTGGCGAGAGAGAGACTTTTCAAGCCCAGCTCTGATTATGTCACCGATCTAATCAAAATCGGCCAATGGCTTTCACCAGACTCAGAATAAACTGGAAAGTTCCACCCCCCTCCACAAAGCCTGGCAGGACTCTATCCTCCATCGATCTCCATACTCAACTCCCGTCACTATCCTCCTCTTTCACTCAACCACAACATTTTGCTTTTTTTTATTTGAACAGGTCAAGGATATTCCTGCCTCAGGGCCTTTGCATGTACTAACCCTTTTATCTTGAAGGTCATTCCCTAGATATCCAGATTATATACATCCTCACCATCTCCTGTGAGGTCTCTATTCTGATATCACCTTATCAGAAAGCCTTCCCTCCCTGCCTCCATCATTCTCTGTTCTCCTAAACAGAGAATCTACCTAATTTTTCTCGCTGACCCTTACCATTATCTGACAGGCGATGCACTGTGTATCCATGGCGGCTGCCTGTCTGCAACCCTAATGAAGACAGGGACTTTGGTTCACCTCTTTCTCCTCAGTGCCATGATGGGCTGTGGTGAGCCCCTCCTTAATACCGTTGAAGGCATTCGCCTCCTCCTCAGGGAGCCGGAGGTAGGAAGGCCTGCTTTCTATCCCTTCCCACCCTCTGTTTAGCCTCAGGGAAGCGCAAGCTTCTTCCACCGTGGCCAATGGCAGATCCCCTCCCATGTGACCCAGCACATCCTGCACATGACATTTCCACTTTCAGGACTTTTTGGCGGCCACTCTTCCCCGGGTGGCACGGTGTTGTTCTCTGTTCTGGAGTCCTGCCAGTGCCTTCCCGTTGACGGGAATTATCACATTTCAGTTTCTTTTCTGAATAATAGAGTCTTCTAATGAACTCTGTTGTTCCTTCCCTCAGGAGGAAGCTATCTTGTTTTTCAGGACCGAGTTCAGGGCAGAGAAAACAAGGTAGTTGGAACGGCTGCCAATCATTCCCTTGCCCCACCCCCTTCACATGTACACAAAGGAAGCAGGAAAGAGGGAATGTTCAAGGAACCGGAAGGCGAAATCTCCCAGGAATCCAGAATGTCAGTGCTGGAGGGTCATAGAGATCATCTCCTGCCCACTGGTTGTCCCCATACTATGGTGGACACCCCAGTGGACGCTCTTCTCAAGGGGACTCCTCTGCTATCACAATCACTAAATGGAGGACATAAACGGCAGGAAAACTCAGTCTGGGGTTTGTCAGTGGAATCCTGGTAGTAGACACTGATTCTATTAATAAAATACTTGGAACCAGAGTGTTCCAGGTTTCCAACTTTTCCAGATTTGGGAATATTTGCATTTGTACATAAGAAGCTATCTTGAGATGGGACGCAATTCATTTACATTTCATGTACATCTTATATACCACACAGCCTGAAGGTACTTGTATATAGTATCTTAAATAATTTTGTGCACGGAACAGAGTTTCACGGTGTGGGATTTTCCCTTGGTGGCATCATGTTTGTATTTACAAAGTGTCCGATTTTGGGGCATTTTTGATTCTGGGATTCTGTATTTCTCCACGGGTTCTTCTGTGTCTTGATGTCTCCTATTGATCCCAGGAAAAGATTTTACCTTTTATCCTTTTGCACACAAAATACGATTATGGGAAAAGGTGGTCAAAAGTCTTACGAGCTGACATTACTGGGTGTTGCTGCCACTTCTTGCTGTTCTTGGTGCTTTTTGTTTTGGCACTAACTAACATAGTCTTTGTGTTAGTCAGGTTTTCATTACAGGAACAAATCTGTGAGATAATAATAAAATTAGCAAGAGAAAAGCTTTATTTCGGCTCACCGTTTTGGAGGTTTCAGACAGAGGCTGATTGGCCCTGTTGCTTTTGGGCCTAGGATGAGGCAGCATGTCATGGCGGGAGTCCGTGGAGGAGCAAAAATCTGCTCATTTTATTGCCAGATGTGAAGGGGAGAGGAAGAGACTGGGTTCCCACAATCCCCTTCCAGGACACACCCCCAATGACTGATTTCCCACTAGGTCCCACCTCTTAAAGGTGCGACCACCTCTTATAGCACCACCTGGGGCGCTGGACCTTTAACACATGGCCTTGTGCTGTATTTAAGATCCAAATTATAGGGGTCCACAATCAGATAGCCTGGTTTTTTCTCCCAAGTTTGGAGGCTGGAGGTCAGTCAAATGCTCTGAACGGTGCTTACTACTCCTACAGTTGCAGTTCCAGGAAGAGGAGACCAGCTCTATACTGTCCTGGCACACCCTTAGACTCCAATGCCTGGCATGTAATAGGAAACTATTATGGAATGAGTAAATTTATTTCTTACCGTTTCAATAAGAGTGTTGGACATTCCTCCTATTTGATCTTTGGTACATGAAACACTGGAAGAATTCAAGGAAAATCTGCCTTCTATGATCTACTTTCCCCTGAAACAAGTGGATAGAAAATATAAAAACCTCATTTTTGGTTCTAATTATTCACACGGTTGTTACAATTCTCCACTCCGCATTTCACGTGTAGGTGCAGACCCGGTGTACACTGTGTATATTAGTTATGGAAGCACTAGGTGTGATAACACATGAGACTTGGAATTTCAGAGACTTAATGCAATTGAAATTTATTTCTGCTCAAGTGCCAGGCCAATGTCCTGGTCAGAGAGTGGTCTTATTCTTCGAGTGATGTAGGGACCCACATTTCTTTTATCTGTAGCTTCACCATCCCTGGGGGATCGGAGTCCTCTGTTTCCAGCTGAGGACAGTGGAGAAGGCAGACCACTTTTTGAGCACCCTGGCCTATCAGCAGCAGAAGTCACTTAGGCTCACGCTCCATTAACCAGAACCAGTCACATGGCCCATTTGGTTGCAAGAGGGGTTGGGAAATATATTCCCAGCTGAGGAACTGTCAGCTCCCTATTGATGGAGGAACCTGAGTCTTTGGTGGACAATTAGCTCTCTTCTGCCACAGTGAAGAATATGTATGCTCTATGATTGTTGTTTAATGTAACCTTGCCCACCACGCAGCACTTCTAGTTAGAAATATCATCTAGGGTAACGTTCCAAACCTCATCCAAGAAAAGGGATGGACAGCATCAAGCAAAACACTTACTTCATAAGTCTTGTAATGGTAGGCAGCTTGGAATTGAGGTCAGAGCAGAGTCTGAGGGTCAGAGATGAGGGTTCAAATCCTGACATAGGCAGTTACTGTCTGACTGCTTAACTTTTTGAAGCTCAGTTTTCTTAAGAGTGAAATGGGACTCTTAACACCCACCTTGCACTTTCATGATGGTTAGAGGTAATAAGTATAGGTGGATAAATGGCATTAGTATGTTGTGTGAACAGAGATTTCTCAAGAAAGGAAACATACCTTTCTTTTAAATTGGTTTGAAATATCAAATGTAATAAAAGACAAGTAATGAGCCTTATGTAAAATATATGATGTAGGACAGATGTCATGCTTCCAAGTTATAGATGTTACAACATCTGTCCCGTGTTCAGCATAAAACCAGAAATCAGAGTCTAATCAAGCAGTATGATTAAGTTGCTTGTAATTGCTTGGAGTTCTAGGAGCCATGTAAGAAAAGAAATAAAGTTAATAGCTATGATTCACTGGGTGTATGTTAAGATCTCTTGAACCCCACACCGACCCCATGAAACATGATAACATATACTGTTATCATCATCTACAGATGAAAAAGCGGAGACAGAGTGCAGGAAAATAACTGTCCAAGATGCTCACAGAAGGTGGCGGAACTGGGATTTGAGTCCACTCTATGTGACTCTGAAACTCAAACTTTTAACCAAGGAGTCCGGGCTCTGGTTGGAGGAAATGCTTTCTCTGCGTGAAAACACTCACACACAATGCATGATAACATCGCGCTGGAGTGGTTCAAATTATCAATGCTGTAGGAATTCTGGTTGGAGAGGAAGTCCCAGCGCTTGGGCATGACTGTGTGCCAGGCATTGTACTGGGTGTTTTTCATCCTTCCCATTTAAGGAGAGGTGGCCTGGCATGTATGGAAGTGGGGGAGAGAAAAAGCTTTGGAACTGGACAGGTAAGGTTTTGATCCTGGTACTGCAAGCTGGGTAATCACAGGCAAAGTACTAGACCTTTCTCATATGATTTTCTCAACTGAAAACAGGGAGTATAAGAGCTACCTTACAGAGGAGGATGTGTCGTAAATTGGTACTAGCATATGATAGGTGGGGTCTGTCCATTCAACCGATGTGGATTAGGTCCCTGATCAGCCAGAATCAGTTAGGTTATGCTGCTGTAACAAATACCCATTAAATTCACCTTCAATATGTATAATCAGAAAAATGAGAGATTACACTCCATTTATGTATGATCTATCAAAATGTATGAATGCATCCTACTGTCACATATAACTAACTAGAACAAATAAAATAAAAAACAATTAAAACATTCCCTGGTTTAATACAACAAAAGGTTAATCCTTACTCACCCTACTTTTCCAATAGAAGCTACTTGGCAGTGTTCTGCCACCTTTACATAGAGTCCCAGACTGGCTCTAACTCTGCACTACCATGATTGTTAAGATCAGAAAGAAGAGGACCTGGCGATGCCCTCACTAGCTCTTAAAGTCTCCTTGTGGAAAAAGCACATATCACTTCTGCTCTCATTCCATTGAGCTATGCAAGTCATATGGCCACATCTAACCTGAAGGAAGTTGGCATAGGAGATTTCTACTATATCTTGGGGAGGGAAAAGAGCAGAAGATAGTTGCACAATTTTTATTACCACTGCAGACACAATTTTTTTACCTGAAAAACCTATCTGGTAATTCTTGCTTTTTTTTTAGTTTTTAAAAAATTTTATTTGTTCTAATTAGTTGTACATGGCAGTAGAATGCATTTATACATTTTGATAGATCATATATAAATGGAGTGTGACCTCTCAATTTTCTGATATTTTATATATATATATATATATTTTTTTTTTTGCAGGATCAAAAGAAGAGAAAACTGAAGCTCCGAGAGGTCATATAGTCAACTGCATACCACTTACTTGATTCTAGAATCTACATGTACAGCATTTGCATAAAATGGGAACACTGAGGTGGTGGTGTAACTCAGTGGTAAAGCACTCGATTCCCAGCACTGGGTGCAGGGGTGGGAGGCAGAAAACAGTTTAGGATGGGGGCAGAGAGGCCCTGCAGGTGGTGGACAGAATAGATTTGAATAAACATGACCTTTGCATATGTATTATGTGATTGCTCTTAGGGCAGACAGGAAGAGGTAGAGGGGTTTAAGGTCAAGCATCAGTAGAAATAAATTTGGACAGATTGCTAGAATGCAGCAGGGGCACGTGTGTGTGGAGATATGACTGGGATGTTTCAGGCCTTTACTGGGGCTGCAGGGAGGAGTTTCCGGGGAGGAGGTTCCGGGGAGGGCAGGCTGTTGCCAGAGACCAGGGGAGTCCAGTGTAAGGTGATAAGGGGTAGACAGGAGTGAGGACAGCAGGAACGTGTTGGAAGCGATGAACCTGAGGGCTGAAGAGGAAGCTCCAGGGCGTTCACTGGTGGAAAAGTAAAGAACTGCCAGGCGATTCGCAGAACACACCGTTCTTGCACCATTTATTTAAAAAAAAAAAAAAAAAAAAAAAAAAAAAATCCCCTGCGCCTTTTTTTTTTTCCCTCTTGCCTTCTTCCTGATGTTTTAGGAGACCAGCTCCCGGGGTTGAAGGCTTCCTGCCCGACCCTCACCTGGTGGGGTATGGTCGCTGTCGCCATCACCAGTCACCAGGATGTGGTCCTTCCAGTGAAAGGAAATCTACAAGGCTCCCGGGGGCCAAGACCAAGAGGCCTGCAAGTTGCTTTGTTAGGCAAAGGGGATGCTCTGCAGGCCTGGGCCCCTGATCCATCCCAGGTCTCTGATGTGGCCGCCAGGGTGGGCTTCTCTGCGGATCCAGCCTCGTCTCTGCGCCTTGAGCGCCCCATTTCTTCCACACCCCCACTCTCCCACCCTCCTAAGCGGCTGTCCCCGCCGGAGTCCTGGACGGTGTCGGCGGGCCCCGGGTTCACCCTTCGAGCCTCCTTTCGTCCCGCCCCGCCTGTCCTCGGGCTGAAGCGCTCCTCTCGGGGTTTTCCAGGGCGCGAGCGGCCGCAGCGGGACGCGGCCTCCCCGGCCGGGCTGGGGGCTGGGGCGGCGGTGCCACCGGGCGGCGGGCGGGGGCCTGACTCACCGCCTGTAACCCGACACCGCCGCCCCTCCCCCAGCCCAGCTCCGGCCTGGCGGCCGCCGCGACACCAAAGCAAAAATGAGGAGGCGCCCGGGCCCGTGGAGCCCCCGGCCGGATCGCGAGCGGCCGGCGGCCCCCGGCGGGGTGCGCGCTAGCCTCCCGGGGCCCGGGGCTCCGCGGGCCGCCGCCGCCCCGGCGCCAACAGGAGCGGAGGCCGAGCGGCCCGAGCCGGAGGCGGCGGCGGCGGCCCGGCCCGAGGGCCCGCGGTAGCTGCAGCGGGTGAGCCCCGGAGCGCCCGGGGAGGGGGCGCCGGGCTGGGAACCCCCGGCCTCCTCCCGGGCCGCCGAGGACAAAGCCCCGGCCGCCGCCGCGGCCTACGCCGCGCCGCACAAAGGGCGAGTCGCGACACGCACCCAACCCCCTCCCATCCCGGGGTGGCCGGCCGGTGGCGGCGGGGAGGTGGGGAAGCCCCGGCCGCGCCGCCCTCGTCCCCTCCCCCGGGGCCGCGGAGCGCGCCGCCCCGCCCCCGCCCCGTCTGCGCGTCCTCCCGGGAGGAGTTGGGGGGCGCGGCGCCCCACATAACACTCCCCTCCTGCGCTCGGAGCCACCCCTCTCCCCTCCCTCCTGCAAACACCACCGCCTCCCCTGCCACCGCCGCCACCTCGCTCGACGCTCCGCAGCTCGCCGCGGCCAGGGGGGCGGTGCGCCGACCGTGCGCGCCGGGGGCGCCAGATGTGCAGTCCCCGCCGCCGCCAGTGACCCAACCGCAGCCCGAGCGGGAGCGGGCCGCCTCGCCAATGCTGCGGGGGCGACCTTGAGCGCACCCCGGCTTCCTCGGCGGGGATCCCGACAACCCGAGCGTTGCGCCGGGTCCTGCCCTCTCCAGCCCGCCTTGCCCCGCTTCTGGACATGGAAGGGGCCGCTGCGCCCGCGGCTGGGGACAGCCCCGACCTGGGTCCGGGGACGCCGGGCTCTCCACCGGAGGCGGTGGCCGGGGCGACTGCAGCTCCAGCGGTGGCTGCTGCCCCGGAGCCCAGGAAACCGCACGGGGTGAAGCGGCATCATCACAAGCACAACTTGAAGCACCGCTATGAGCTTCAGGAGACCCTGGGCAAAGGCACCTACGGCAAAGTCAAGAGGGCCACCGAGAGGTTTTCGGGCCGAGTGGTGAGTGGGGAAGTCCCCGGAGTGGGGGATCAGTGGCTCGCTGCGACTAGGGACCAAGGGCGTGCGGGGCGGGAGTCTGTGGGCGCGGGGACTATCTTGTCCAAGAGGGGGCTCCTTGAGAATCCCCAGACAGACTCCTCATTCTCCTCTCGGGACCCCATGACTCAGGCGTCTCTCCCCCGAAACACTTGTTACGTCCTGTCTGCACATATTTTGGGGCTTTCTCCCCTTTTATCCAAGCAGCAAAGTAGTGGCTAGGATATGTGAATACTCTGCAGTTTTGGGACAGTGGGCTCTGCCCCGTTGGACACATCAGATCATGCCCCCAGATATCTTATTACTCTAGAAAGACCATTATCCACCTCAGCCCAGAGCTGGCCCTTCAAGTCTGTGTCCAGTATTTGGTCTCCCTGTCCCCCCTACCCCCACCCTCGTTTACCCACAGACCTTCTCTCTGCATCCTTCCACTGATTCCCCATCACCTTGATACTGTCCCTGCAAGGGAGGGCAAACTCCTGCCTACTTTTAAGAGAGAAGGTTAGGGAGCAAAAATAAAGGCTGCTAACTGCATGCCTGAGGATTGTGACAGTTTGCATGGTGACTTCTGGGAAGACTGAAATGCCCCGGGCATGGGTAGCCATTCAGACACTGCGCTGAGTTGCAGCAGGCTTCGTTGTGTTTCAGGTCCTGGCCTCGGGACTACTAAATTGCTTAAGGGGTCTGGCCAGCGGCCTTGTGACAGCTGAACCCTTGCCAGGGTGCCAGCACCGTTTGTATAGCTCCAGGGAGTGCTTTGAGTGCCTTGGGGTCTCTCTGTTTTGTCCCAATCTTGGTTTGTTGTCATTTTCCTTTCTGCAGAACAGGCCCTTGAAATCCACACGGCTTGTGGCTAGAGAGTTGGGTTCAAAGTGACTGACTGTTGCAGAAAGATTTTGTGTGGTGTGTGGCAGAAAATTAACATGGTTCTTTGATTTAAAGCAGATCAGATGTAATTTTAATCGATTTAGGGCCGAAGTCAGAAACTAATTATGAGACTCCTTATGTGCACTTTTGGGGGTGTTTCAAGGCCCAGGGTCGCTTATAAATCTAACAGATGGCCACAGGGAAAGCAAAATGAGCTGTCAGGTGAAGTGCCAGTGTTGACATTTTTCTTTTGCATTTGTGTAGGGACAGTCTGTGGAAAAAAACGGCTACCAATCAGCAAGGTCCAGCCCTTAAATTCTCAAATATCTGGATACCTGGATAACTCCCTCGTTTCTCAGATTTGCTATTTTTTTGTCAATACAACTTTATCTTATAACTTAAAACAAAGTCTATTATTGATTAATTGGAAATTTGGGATGTGTACTTTTTTTGTTTTTGTAAAACTGCCTCTGTAATGAACGAATTCTGGGGCAAGCAAGTTGAAAATTCACTGCACAGGTGCCATTTTTGCAGGTTGAAAATTCTAAAGAGGATGTGGTTGGAAAGATGTCCTTTGATGAATGGGCTTTTGGGTTTGTGGAAGAGACTGAGAAATGCGCACTTCATTCATGCTTTTCTTCTGAGGTGATATTCCCCAGGCTGGATGTTGAATAAGCAAAAACGAAGCTTAGTTCTTTGCTTGTGTTGTCTTAATAGCTGTTGAAGAATCGCACTAGGAAGTTGGAAAGCAAGATAATGAAAAACAGATGCAGTTTGAGGTGCAGGTTGAGGATGTGAGAATGTGAGGGGTTAGCTGGGAAGGGCGTGTCTGGGATCTGTGAAGGGACCCCCACACCTAAGTGCTAGGGAGCCTGTACTCTTGGAAAGAATGCAACCGTGTCTTATGGCAGACGCCTTCCTGAGCTTCCCTGGGGCTTCCTGTCACGCGTTCTCCTAGCTATCTGATCCACAGACTAAGTTAGAGGGAAAGGATTTGCATTAGTAGGCAGGAGCCTGTCTTTCTCTTTTGGTGGGTGTCTTGCTTTTTATTTGCAGAAACTATGAGCATTCCTCCAGGATTTTGCACTATGGTCACTAGGGGGCGCCCTGAGAACGATAGAGGCTCGTTTCTCAGCTCGGTGAAGAGTGAGCCCTTACTGTGCAGCCCTAGTTGACTTTTCCATCATGCTAATAATTTCAGCAAGATCTCTTGTTTTACTCAAAAAAATTATATAAAGATTTTGAAGCTGGCAGCAGATGCAGTCCCAGAAACTGGCAGTCCCCAAACTGCTTCATTTACCCATGGGACTGTTTTCTACTTGATGGCTGACTTAGCATGTTCGTAAGATTCTCCAGTGAACACCTTGCATTTAACAGATGGGAAGACTGAGGTTTGGAGAAGGGAGGTCCTCCTTGGACCCAGGTCCTCCCCCTCCTGAGTACACTGCTCACAGATGGTGCAAGAACTGAAGTGAGAAACAGGAATTGTCAGGTGGAAAATTTTCTGTGCCTGGCTGAACAGAAAATAACACGAAACAAACAAACAAACAAATAAACAAACAAAAATCAGTCATTAAGTTGTTCTTGCCCATTAAGTGCACAGTGACTCAGAATCTGTCAGGGGCAGCAAGAATTTTGTCCAATGTATGAATATGGAATTTTCTTCTGGTTCCAGGGATGCATGAAATATCACAACTTGCTCTTAAGGTTCAGTGGAGGAGACTTGAGAGAGCATGGTCTTTAATTCTGCCTGTTCCATCTCTGGGCAGGATGCTGATGCAGTGGCTTTTATAGCCTTTCTCAGGAGGGGCAGTGGTTCTAACCTGCCTTGCCAATGAGTCAGGTGCTGGGGATCATGAACATTCCTGTTGAAAGCAGGCCCTGTTCAGAAAGGAGAGACTTTTTTTTTTTTCTTCTTAAAAAAACAACATGAGCATATTGTTGCTTTGGTTGCACATCTGGAAGGACCTTCTGAGTAAAGCACACCAAGACCCAGCATCCCTTTCCACGTTCTCTGAAATGCAGTTCTGAAGAGAGGTGCAAAGTCAGGAGCTTGGAGTCAACTGGTCCAGCCCTCCTGTTGGTCCACATTTGCATCCCCAAATGTGGTCTTGCAGTCACTGTTTAAGCGCATCCACGAGACAAGTACTCAAACTGACTTGTGATTATGGAATCCAACATCGAGGCACTCTTGCAAAAATGCTGAGAGCCCTGGTTTGCATTCAAGCCCTCACCTGATCCCTTACTAGCTTTGTGACTTTAGGCAAGCTGTGTGACTTTGAAACCTCAGCTTCCTCATCCAGAAAGTGGGCGCTAATGGTACCAACTTCTTGGACTTATGAGAGTTGAATAAAATAATCTATATATAGCCTCAAAAGGGGGAAATGAACCATTTGGTTCCCTTTCTGGTAGTTTTTTTTTTTTTTTTTTTCCTCATTTCAAGATTTCAAGGCCATCAGAAGCAGATGCTTTGGACTTTTAGCCTTATATTGTGTGGAGAAGGGTAGGGGAGATAAGCACTTTTTCAGGGTTATTAAACTAACAGGCTGGGTTAATTAGGGAGGTACACATGTAGGAAGGTGAACTAGTCAGCCAGATTCAGATAGGATCTGAACGTGTTTCTGAAGTCTTGAATTTGGGCCTCAATTATTGCATAAGCTTTGTTTTGATACAGTTTTGGGCAGGGCTGTGGGTGAACCCCTGTGTCATCTGTGGCAAGCACTTTCTTTGAGCCAGATTCCCTCGACCTTCAGGCCGCACAAAGCACTGCCCCAAAGCCCAAACCCAAACCCACCCAACCTTTTGAGAAGAGGTGTCATGTGATTGCCTCAATGCCAAAGGTCAAGGTCAACTTTCTCCCTGCACCAGTTTACCTGGTGTGTGGCAGTACATGGTGTGCAGTGAGCTAGAGGCTTGGTCTTTGGGGACCCCGGGGCTGGGGGCTGGGATGGGGTGGGCAGAGGGTGTCTCCTGTCTACCACAGTGCCTCCAGCTACCAGAGAGCTAGCTTGGGGTGCTAGAGCATCCTCACTTAGCAAGCCAGGTGAGCTGACTAAAAGCAAGCATTTTAAGCACTGATCCAAAGCTATTCATAGCTTGGATGGTAGAAAACAAGATCAGAGAAGCAAAGTTGGCCTGCTCAGCCATGGGGTGTATAGCCACCACCTTGTTAAGGGTGGGGACATAGATATGAGTAGGCCCCAAGGAGCTTATCATGCAGTGGAAGCGAAAGAGTGAGTGGTTACCAGGCCGGAGTAACTCTTTTGTAAAGGGTGTGAACATTCCGGGTGGTTTTCAGGTTGCAGTGTGATGCTTGAAGTTTAGTTCATTGGACTGAGTTGACGCCGGGCAGGTGCACCCTTTCCAGTCTTATCACGCAGCTGATATTTTTAGCTCAGGTGTGTCACGCTGTGCTAAGTGCTTTACAGTTGTTTCCCCTCATTGAGCCCTTGCCAGTGAGTTGTATGCTCCAGTTGGATCCATTTTACACACTGGGGATACGGTGCATCCGGGAGGCTAGGGGATTTGCGGAGTGTCACACAACTAGTCCGTCTGTGTCCAGCAAGCCCTTATTTTTTGGAAAGGCATTGCTGCGAGAGAAATCGAGACCTTCCTGTGTTGCTCAGCTGACGACCTCTAAATTCAGCAGGTGCTTTGCCAGTGGTGCCTGAAGAACCGCCAAGGCTGATCCTTTCCTGGGGTGGGTTTTTTTGCTGTTTAGGAAGAGGATGTAGAGGGTAACAGATGGATGAACAGGGAGGAGAATTCTCCATCGACCCAGGGGAGTGCAGGTACTGTTGACGGCAACTCTTCGTCTGGGTTTCAGAAGGCTGAAATGGGGCGCTTTGGGCAGAGGGCAGATTCATTCATGTGCGTGGGGAAGGGGGAGGAGACCCGTTGGTGTGGAGTGCAGGGTTTGTGCTGGGGTGCAGAAGGAGGCCAGTTTGGTTAGGTAGGATGGGGGCAGTGATTGAGGATGGTGATGATGATGATGATGATGATAGCAACTAGCACTTCCAGGGCTTACGGCAGGCCAGGTACATTCCAACCACTTGAGTCCTCATAGAAGTTCTGTTTTCATCTCATTTTCCAGATGAAGAAACTGAGCTACAGAGAGGTCACCTAGCTTGCCCAAGGTTCCACGCAGCAGCAGAGCCAGGGTTTGTAAACACAGAGACCTTGACCCCTCTGGAGGTGCACTGAGCTGGGTTCGGATCAGAGCAGGGCTCTGTGCCCATTGCTTTGGGGTGCTGGCTTGGAGCAAGGAGGTTTCACAACAGTTGAGGTGTGAGAAGATAAGAATCAGAAGCAAATTAGAGGAGAGAGACAGTCTGGCTCTGGCGAGCTGGCTGCTTGTTGGACCCCGAGCGTGCTTGAATGAATTGGGCTGGGGTGCGCTCCGCGCGGATGCACACTGCATTCTTTGTTTCCCAGGTAGCCTCTGACCCTGGGATCCCTGGGGGGCCTCAGGGATGAGTGGGTTCACGTCCCTGCCTGCAGACAGAAATGCACCTACCACGCTGGGATGTCTTCCTCTCCTCCCCTAGGATGAGCAAGTCTTGTTAGTCCAGGTCTAACCGTTTTGAACCCCTTCCATGTTGCCACCTCCCATCAACGCCTTGCCCAGTGCCAAGCACAAAGTAGGTGCTCAACAAAGGCTTGTAGGATGGAACTGAAGTGAACAAACTGAGCAAGGGAAGGGGGTGAGGGGGGTATCCTCCCTCACCTCCAGAAGGGTTTGTCAGCAAGGAGGGTCGTGTCTGGAGTGAATGGCGGGCTGCACAGTGAGGTCTGCAAAGACAGGCTGCCCTTCCCCGCACGAATTCCTTTTCTGTTACACTTGCTCGTGCATTCATTAGGGAGAGACGAATATCCAGGGCTGGGAGGGTTTCTGGCCATGGCTTCCTGTCCTCAGTGGCTCCGGAATCAGACAGCAGAAGTCTCATTTGTCTTTCCCACATGAAAGTCCTGAAGCATCTGTAAGTTATGATTTGTGAAGTATCTGCTTTAAAGCAGAATGCATTTATCATCGTCCTGGCCCAGACGACACTGGCGAGCACAGGAATGAGAAGATCCCAGGCCCCAACACAGGAGAGGCTGGGCCAGATGACCCACCCGCAAGTGGAGTCTGGCTGAATTGATAAAATTCCCTGGAAACGGCCCAAGAGCGGCCAGATGTTGGCTTCATGGCGAGACTCTTCGATAAACTTTTAACTGCGTGTTAAAACCAGGGCTGGGCAGTTCCACTCCTAGGTTTACCCAAGAGAATGCAAACATGTGTCCACATAGAAACCCGTGCAGAAATGATCAGTGTCGTTACTCATAAGAGCCCCGAAGGAGAAGCTACTCAAATGCCCATCAACGATGAATGGATGCATAAAATGTGGTATGTCCATTTTACTTAGGGAATATTATTTATGATCTATTGCATAATGTTGCTTATGGAATATTTATGGAATGTTATTTAGCAATAAAAAGAAATGAAGTACTTAATACATGCTACAACACGGATGAACCTTGAAAACATTATGCTAAGTGAAAGAAAGCAGTCACAAAAGAACGTATATTTTGTGATTCCATTTCTATGAAATGTTTAAAATGGGAAAATTCAGAGAGACAGAAAATAGATGAGTGGATGTCAGGCCTGGGTGTGGACTTGCTAGTAAATGGAGATTAGCTGCTAATGGGCATGCGTTTCTTTTTGAAATGATGAAAATACTTTACGACTGTGATAGTGGTTGCACATTCCTGTGCACAGACTCCTAACACCTGAATCGTACACTTTATTGGGTGAATTGCTTGACACATGGATTATATCTCAATGAAGCTGATATTCTTTTAAAGGTGGGGTTGAGGGAGGGAGTAAGAACAGAGCAGAAGACGGAACCATCCGCCCTTCCAGATGCCATCCTGCGGACCTAAGAGCTCTCATTTTGTGCAAGAAGCAGGGTCTTGCTTTCCCTGGACAAGAGAGAGAGCCCCAGAACAGACCACCTGAATCTACCTGTCATCCCACCCCTCGACAGCTGGGTGACCTTGGGTCATGTATTAACTCTTGTCTCATCCAGGGCTCATCCTCTTTCTTATTTTATGGATTGTTGGGAGGATTCAGTGAAACCGTATGGCCAAGCCTATTACCCAGTGTCTGCTACATGGTGGGTGAACAGCAAAGGCTGCCAGAACCATTGCTAGTCTAAAAGGCACCATTGTCTGAATTTGGAAGAGGCCTGCTTTAGGTGGGCATATATGTAAAGTCTTCATCCTGCTGAAACAGCTCTCCAGACCTGAGGCTCGTCTGTGGCTCTTCTGTGATAGCCTGGTGGGCTGGTGCCATTCACCTGTCCCTCAGCCAGATGCCTGGTGCATGAACGACCTGAATGTCTCATTTGGCTGCCCTGGTAGTAGCTTTTCTCCACTCTTCCGCTACTCCTGGTCACTGAGAAGTGGCAGAAGCTACACCGTAAGAAAGACAGCACACATGGGAACCCAGTGTACCTTCTCTTCCTTCCAAGCTAGCAGTAAACCAGCATCCCTAATGGTGCTTACACTGTGCTTAGGACTGTGGACTCCAAGACGGGAATAGGACAAGTCCTGCCACTGAGATACCTAGAATTTATCTGGGGCCATGTGACAAATACATCATGAATATTTTGAGTGGCTAAATGAAGTGTAGAGGAAGAAATCGAGGCTGCAGAATAGACAGATGGTCTGCCCTTCTACACGACCCTGGGCAAGCTGCGTGTTTGCTCTGAGCTTCTGTCTTCTCATTTAGAAAAGGCACCTGCCAGTATCCTACCAATCAGAAATAGAATTTGGAATCTTCTGGTGCAGAGCCTGCAAGCTATTGAAACTAGAGCTATTTGTATTATTTTGGGGGAAAGTGTGGAGAACCTGATGATATTGGTGTGGCTCTTGGTTCTCCCTGTCAAATCCTCCCATGGGTTGAGTGGGGACTGAGTCTGGATTTGCCATGTCTCCAGGCTCTTGCGGGGTCTCCAGACCCTTCCTCCTATTCCTCTGCCCCAGCTCTGTGTCAGTTTCCTCGCGGCACAGGGCGAGTGTGGTTTGGATTATCTGTGTGCACCCTCCCTCCCACCCCCACCCGTTAGGAAGGCAGCGGTGCCGTGTGGCTCTCTGGTGCTGCAGCCTGGTCTGTAGTCTGGTGCTGGGTGTATGGGGGATGCTCAGTAACAGTGAGCCAATGAACCACCGAGCTCCTGCAGGAGCAGCGCACCAGCAGCCCTGCGCAGGAGAGTCCCTGCAGGCAGGAGGCAGCAGGGAAGGCCCGTCCTCCTTTCCGTTCTGTTTTCCCCGGGTCATGGCTCTGCTCGCCCTGCTGCACAAGGCTGGGGAGCCCATTTGCTAGGTGCCTCTCGGTCACACTCTGCACCGTGGCTGGAGAGAAGGGCGAGGCCGAGCCCGTCCCCAGCCTGCCTCCCAACTCAGTTCTTGGGGGCTCTGCACCCTCCTAGGCTGGGCTGCTCCCACACTTGCCTGGCTTCCTCTGGAGGTTCCAGCCCTTCCACCCCCATCTGAGAAGCCCTGGTGATCAGCTCTGCAGAGTGTGCGAGCTCTGGATGCAAAAGGCATCTGCAGGGTTTCCAGAGCCTTCCTCCCTGGGTTGTAAATCAAGTACTTTAAGAATTGTAAACCGGCTGGAGTGCAGAGTTAATGCACGTCTGGAAAAAACACCATCATGATTTGCCTTTTAAACTCGAGAAAAGAATTCCACATCGTTTACTTTCATTAGAGGTATTGGGGTTTCCACTGGGAAGGTGCTAAGAGGGGGCTGTGGTGGGTTCTGTGTAAGGAGCGGGTGGTGGTGGCCTTCCAGTGGGCTGGGCTTGGCTTTTATCTCAGGGTTGAAGGGTAGCTTTCCAGATAAAAAAAGTAGCTGCTCTGGTCTCTGACTTAGCATCTCTGACGAAGCCTGAGCCCTCCTCTCTATGTCAAGCTGCCATTACTCAGGTGACTCGGGCCACAAAGACATTTGATTGCAGCAGGCTACAGCACATCCCTGATGGCTGTTGTCACTGTGCTATGAATTGGGTCCAACTCATGCATGCTTTGCCCAAATTGCCAAAGGATGGTCACATCCCAGTCTTCCACGAGATGGTGGCAGGGAAGTGGATGATCTGCTCTGTGCGTGGAAAGTGAGTGTGTGGGGCCTGGGTTGGAGGCTGTGAGCCTCCCATGTACTCTGGAGCTAGTCAGCTATGACTCAGTTTCTTCATCTGTGAAATGGGAGTGACTGAGCGTCAACAAGGTGTGTGTGGTGTTCTTAGCAGGTTGTATGGCCCTCAGTGAGCGTTATTCTTGGAAGGAGTCCTCTGGGGCTAGGCAGGACAGGTCTCAGCTCACTCTGGGCCTGGGCAGCCTGCACTTCTGGGTGCCCCAGTGTCCAGTGCTCTTGCTTCACCTGTAAGTGGAGGGCTGGAAACAAAATGTGCTCAGAGGTCCCTGCCAGCTCCCAGGAGGAGAATCCCAGGACTCACAAAATGGAATGGGTGAAATGCAGACTTCATTTCCTGTTGCTTGGTTTTTGGCAGAAAGACTCCTTACTGGTGGAAGGGAGTAACTTCAGCTCTCAGAGCTGCTTTCCGAGTGTATGGACAGTCTCTGTCTGTGGTCCCTAGAACATGTCACCTGTGTTATGGTGCAGGTGAGGGGAGGCCCTGCCTTCCCTGCCCGCTGCTTCTCTCCAGGGGCATCCCAGGCTTGCTTAGACACCTCTAGCAGCTAATTCTCAACTTGCCTCTGTGAGACGGACAGGATGACGCTCCGGACACCTCCGTTTTTCCCTCCATGAAATGGGGTGGTGGAAGTAGCGCTTGCCTCCCATGTCGACACAGGATCCGTGACCGCCTGGTGCCTGACACGGAGTCAGTTCTCAGTGACGGTGAGCTGTGGTCACTTGGGGTTCAGAGAGTCGTGTTCTGCAGGGCTGTTCAGAGGTCTCTTCGCTCAGTCCTTAGATACTTAGAGCTCAGGGTGGCTTTGCTGATGGACTCGGTGAAGCCAGGGGCTCGTGGCTGCCTCTGCTCTGGCTGTGTTTAGATCTCCCTGCAGGAACCATTTATTCTCCCTGTGGTTTTAGCAGTGATTCTGGGGGGATGCTGCACGCAGGGAGGGCTTGGCTCCTTGATCCTGGGTGACAGGTAGCACAGGAGGTGAGACTCCAGAGCTGAGGAAGAGACTAAAAAGGGACCCTCTTCATATTCCTTGCAGTCTCCTTGAAGGGAATGCTCAACTAGTCCCTGGGCTACTACTCCTTTACTGAGCACTCTGATTTACCAGGGCCTGTGGTAAGGACTCTGCCTGCATCATTACACAAGCTCTTAGAATGGTCCTAAGGGATAGATGCCGTCACCGTCCCCACTTTGCCACAGAGGGAACTGGGCCCAGGGCCACGCTGTTCGCAACTCGGGACGATGGAACCCAACCCAGGTCCAAACTACAGTCCTAGACTGCTTCTCAAGGACTAGAAATATCTCTGTCCTTTTTTTTCTTCGTGTGTCAGGTATTCTTTCTGTCTCTCCCAGGTAGCAGATTAAAAAACACTTATTCAGATATTTACCAAACTCGTCCTAGGTGCCCAGCACTGTGCTGGGCATGGGGAAGGTAACCAGGAAGAAGACACAGCCACTGGCCCACAGGAGTTCAGCTGACCCTTGATTCTAAAATGTGTGCGTAACCCTCACCATTTCTAGATCCTCAGTCTTAGTGGTCCACTCTAATCTCTCCTTGCCGGTCCATTTACGGAGACTGATACCTGCTGTCCCCCGACCCCTGCCTCTTTTTCCTTTCTTTTCTGAAGCTCTCAGAACATCATCATCGGTGTCAAACATCCTTTATGCAGCCTTGGCTTCCTCAGTATCAATTGCCAGCCAGCAAATTTTGAGATGGTCCCCGCGGTCCTGGAGGCAACATCGGTAGCTGGTGTGCTTCTTAGTAGCTTTGACAGCGAGCAGAGGTGGCGGGTGGAAAGAGGCGAGTAGTTTCTCTGGTGAGCTTAGTGCCCGGTGCATGAACGTGTTCACCGGAGTGATGGCACCCTCCGGGACAGCCACAACTTGCCTCTTGGTTAGTGGAGCTGGTTCCCAGGCAGAGTCAGGTGGAGGGCTTGGGGGTCAGATGAGTGAGCGGATGGATGTGCAAGCTCTGGGAGCAGAAATCCTGGAGCGCAGCTGAATTCAGGGGCCCTCTCACTAAGTAGCACCCACCTTGGATGTGTGATGTGTCGGAAGAAGCAGGAGGATCCTTCCTTTAACAACGCTGTATAATAGCAGGGGACATTTATTGAGTGACGAGTGTGTGCCAGGCACTGCACAGATGACTTTGGCATGTGTGTGTGGCTGGGGCTGGTACTCAGGGCCCGAGCTTGCAAGGCAGACTCTCCACCACTGAGCCACAGCTGCAGCCCTTCACTACTTTATATGCTGTCTCGGGCTGGGGAGATCGCTCAGTTGCTAGAGTGCTTGCCTGTCAAGCACAAGGACCTGGAGTCAATCCCCAGTTGCAAACAGCGTGACCTGGGCCCCGTTCCCTCTGTGGCAAAGTGGGGACGGTGATGGCATGTCTCTTAGGACCATTCTAGGAGCTTGTGTAATGATGCAGGCAGAGTCCTTAGCACAGGCCCTGGTAAATCAGAGTGCTCAGTGAAGGAGTAGTAAGCCAGGGACTAGTTGAGCCTTCCCTTTAAGGAGACTGCAAGGAATATGAAGAGGGTCCCTTTTTAGTCTCTTCCTCAGCTCTGGAGTCTCACCTCCTGTGATATATATATCTCACCTTTGAACCTGTGTGATTATTGTGGACATTTTGCAGATGAGGAAGCAGAGGCTTTGAGGGAGACAATGGCTTGCCTGAAGTCACAGAGCTGGGGTTTAGGGCTGGGCTGCCTGATGGGTAGTTCAGGGTCACGACCCTGGCTCCAAGGCCTCTCGGGATGGTAGGCATCTGATGAACCCAGGCTTAAAGTTCAGAGAAGCGGTCTCTGTGCTTCTGAAAATAGCAGTTTGAGAACTTAGTCCCAAGATCCCGATCATTCTGTATCTTAAACTCACTTAGGACCTCGTTGAGCCTATATCTGTGCCTTGTACCCAATAAGAATGAAAGAAATGTTGAATAGCCATGGATTGTAGTGTGTCTGAGAATGTCCTTGGGAGCCTTGGGGGTTGGTCCCAGTGTTGCCACAGCCTAATCTGTGTGACCTTGGTCAAGATGTTCCTTCTGTGACTGCAACCAATTTATCTGTTGGATGAGAGCTTTGGGACCGATTTGTGTTTTAAGATTCATTATTCATTCAACCAACATAGATATTCCTTGATTTACGATGGGTCTGCTTGTGAAAAACTCATTGCAGTTGAAGCTATCATAAATAGCAAATCTGTTTAGTATGCCGAGTCTCCTGAACGTCATAGCTTAGCAGTACGGTATGTGGACCAGTGTGGGTCGTCTCCCCTGGTGATCATGGGGCTGACCCGGGGCTGCCACTGCCCAGCCTCACAAGAGAGGATCCTTCTTGCACATCAGTAACTGGGGAAAGATCCAAATTTCAAATTCAAAGTATGGTTTCTACTCAGTGCCTATTGCTCCTGTACCATTGTCAAGTTGAAAAATTATAAGTTGAACTATCAGAAGTCGGACAGACTTCATTTATTGAGTGCCTGCTGTGTCTGATGCTGCCCCAGGCAACAGCGACAGAGAAATGACACAAACCAGGTTACATCCTCTTCCACAAACTGTTTTTGTGCATCTTCCTGGCTTGTCCCCAGATTGCTTCAAAGCAGCAGTTGCTGAGTCTCCTCTGCGGAAGGCGAGCTCTGGTGGGGCAGTTCTGTCATTTCTGCTTACAGAAGCAACCCGAGTGCCTAGAACAGGGCCTGGCTGATAAATATTGGTGACTTGCGTGCATGGGTGATGCATACAATGCCTATTTGGCTAATGAAATCTCAAGTTATATATATTCTATTGCTAAAGCCCAAGAAGAAAGTTAAGGAGCACAAGTCCCATTTTCTAGGAAAAACACCACTATTACAAATTAAGATGAAGCCGAGACAGGGAAGGTTTCTGATCGGTGCTTGCAGAAGGAATAGGGAGCCAGTCAGGATTCCTTGCTTGCTTTTTTGTCTGATGGTGCTTTTTGCAAACCGCAGAGAAAAACCAAACAAAAACAAAAACTCCTTTTTTCCCCTCTTTGCTTGAAGCAGAAAAAGCACTTGCTTCTTAAAACAGCTCATGAAGGAAAAAATTATAACAAATATTTAGCATTTCTCTGGTGGCCGCACAGTCTGAATTCCTTTCAGCCCCACAATGAGCTCTAATTTTATGAAATGTTTGGATTAGCCACCAATTTTCCGGTGGAATTTAGGAGGCTTGTATTCGTACTTATGCTTGAAGCGGAGAAATCTCATAAAATCTGCTTGGTGTCTCGGGCCCAGTGGGACGTTCCAGCCAAGGACAAAATGACCATCAGCAAGTGATGGGGGAGAAGGAGATCTCTCTGGCAGCTGGGGCCAGGCTTTGCTGACGGTGGTGTGTTCCTGAGCTGCAGTCCCTGGGGCTTGGCAGGGCTGCGTACCACTTCCAACTGATCATGGGCTATAAAAATTCCAGCCCAAGAACAATGCTTTGTACCTGACCTTGTTCTCTCAATTCTCAGAGCCAGAGGACATTAGGGCATCTGGTAATTGGGTGAGAGGCATTTGATAGCCCGTGGCGCTCCGGACGCCCCTGATGGCATCAGTGTCTTGCGGTCTGGTCTCTAGTTCTCATCTCTCCTCCTGCCCCTTGACCTGCGCTGTCCATTAGGGACACTCGTGGCTATTAAAATCAATTACAATTCAACGAAATGAAAAATTCAGTTCTGTGGTTGCATTGGCTGCATGGTAAGTGCCCAATAGTCCACCCAGTAGCGGCTGCCAGTGGATAATGTGCAGGGCAGGTCATTTTTGTTACTGTAGAAAGTTTTGTTTGTTGGGCGTAGCTATTGTTGATGCTGAGTTTGATGGAGAGGGGGTGCCTCTTACCTTGTTTTATTAAGTTTGTAGCACTTGTTGCTACTTGTAAGCCTCTCTCAGCATCTTTCATTGCTCTGTTTCTGGTGTCCAGAACAGTACCTGATAACGATTTTTAGAATAAATGAATGAAGTCATCTGTCTTATTCAGTCTTGCTTTGCATGTGTCTGACGCACGGTGGGCCTTCCAACAAATGGAATGAATTCTTGCAGCGTAGCCATTGACTGGATGACTCTGAATTCAATTTGTCGGGTCCATGCTGTGACCTTTATTGTGCAAGGTTCCATAGATACGTGAGGAGCAGGCAGATGTGGCTTCTCTAGTTAAGGAGCTTATCCAACCTGATGGTTCTTAAATTAGAGGGGGACGAGTGAATTTTTGAGGGGCCACTGTTATTAAAATGCATCTTCCAACAAAAAGTTGTACCCCATTTGTGTACAATGAATCAAAATGCAGTCTGTAAAAATAAAAAAAAAAAAGAAAAGAAAAAAAATGCATCTTCCAGATTTGTCTGGAAAGTCTGCTTCAGTAGGGTTGGGGTGGGACTCAGGGACACCTGGGATCTTCTGCATGTTAGCCAGAAAACTCGGGTGAATGATGGGGGACGTCTGGAGAGTTGAGAAGCTAGCTGCAGCATTCATCTGGGGAGGTACCACGCCACTTCCTGGTGTCCTGTCATGTGTAATGGTAACAGCTGCAAATACAGAGCAGTAACTGTGCACCAGGTGATGTTCTAAGCATGTTAAATCACTGACCCGAATTCCTCCTCACTGAGAGGTGCACACTATTATTATCCCTGATGGGTGGATAAGCCTAGGAAAGTGAATCATTTGTCCATGTGGACACCACCTGTAAACGGGATTCGAACCCTGAACTGTGATGTGCCTGATCACACCCTCTGACCTTCGAGCAGCTGCCTCCTGGATGCCACATGTGCCTTTGCTGCCAGTTTCTTGGAGTCAAATTCAGGGGTATTTACCAAATGCCTGTTTAGGGGATTCACACATGCGGGTATCATGGAGCTCTGTTGATGGACATTTGTCCATCTCTGGTCTCAAGGAGTGTCAGGAATTCATCCAGTGGACTTTCCCTGTGGCACCCCCAGCCTGGGTGGACAGGAAGGAGGCCTAGGCCACTGCGAGTGGCAAAGCCAGGAAGTCCTAAGGACTCAATTTTCCCTCATTTTGCTCCTTGTGACTCAGTTTCTACTGTTTCGCCCAGTAGGGTGTGTGCCTGTGTGCGTGTGTGCTTGCGTGTGTTCATGCGTGTGCACTCTGCGTGTGTGGTAGGGGTCCAGCAACCCACTCTGTTACACTTTTGTCCCTGCTTGCTTTGTAGGAAGGCTGTGCCCCCTTCCCGCCCTTTTTCAGCCACAGGCAGAACAACCCTTAGATTTGGGAGCTGCCAAGAACTCCTAACCCATGTCCGCGAGACTTGAAGAGAGCAAAAAGGAGAGGGTGAGGCGCGTGGACCAGCCAGCGCGTGACTTTCGCAGGGTGCGCTTCGCAGAGCTTACATGTGTTACCCTGACATCATTTCCACTTTACAGTTAAAGAAATTAATGCTCAGAAAGAGTGTCAAGTAAGTGAGGTGGCACCAGCGTTAGAGCCTCAAGTCCGCCTCCCCCGCTGTCGGCTTTTCCAGCTGCATCACCGAGTCCCAGTCCTCACTGAGCATCAGAATAACCCGGGGACCTGGGAAAACACACTGGCGTCTGGGCTCTTCTGCAGGACTAAATGAGGCTATCTGGGGAAGGGGCCCAGGAGTATTTTCAAGCAGCCCCCTAGGTCACTGTAACGCACCCTCCGTCTGATCATGTCTCCATCCACACTTGGCCGGCTGGGGCCTCGCCTCTGGGAAGGTGAGCCTCCCCTGTTCTTGCCCCCAGAATGCCCTCTCCAGAGCGGACTGGCTGTCCAGAGCTGTCCCACCAGGCCTGGGCTGGGACCTTTTGCTCTCTTGCATCACAGGCTGCCCGTAAATCGGCAGCTGTCTTGTTTTCTTTTTAGGCCCCAGTTGTAATGACCTTTGTCTATCTGTTTATTTCAGAGAAATAATTCCATCCTGCAAAATCGATTCCCTGGGGGCTATAGAAGTACATTTGGAGGGACTTCTTTTAGTGAGGTGACCTGAGATGGCCTCTCAGTTGAGGCGACAGCTGCTTCCTCTCTCCCCGCTCGCTTCTCACTTTGCCCTCTGACATTGTCCTCCTAGTTTGAAGGCCTTCTGGGGGTGTCCTTAGGCTGCTTCTTAACAGTATAACAAAAATACAAGAACCGCCAGCATTTGAGAGCAGGCATGGTACTCACATTGGGCACCATTCTGGGCATTTTCTGTTGTCATCTCATTGGCAGTGCTGAGCGTAAGCATGTCTAAAATTGGGGTTTATCCTAATAAGGGGACAGTTACAGTTGTGCCCCATTTTTGGCTTCATTGGAGGATGAGGTGTTCTGAGAGGGTAGAGGTGGCCATATTGGAGGTAGTGGGGTTGCCTGGGATGGTGGGGGCTGGATAAATGGAACGGAAGGGTGCAGGGAAAGCAGAGAGTAGCTTAACAGTTCCCTCGTGTTCAGCCTGCCATGCGCTTTAGTCAAGAGATTGCAGAATTCTGGTTTATCGGATGTTTTGGTTAAGTGGAAGAAGTTGTAACAGAAAGCTGCAAATATGTATTTGCAGGTAATCAAAGTTCATGAGTGTTTATTAATGAACCAATGAGCCAATGAACCAATCCTTTTAAAAATTGTAGTATGGTGGCACACGCCTATAATCCCAGAAGCTTGGGAGGCTGAGGCAGGAGGATCTTGAGTTCAAAGCCAGACTCAGCAACTGAGCAAGGCATTAAGCAACTCAGCGAAACTCTGTCTCTAAATAAAATACAAAGAAGGTCTGGAGATGTGGCTCAGTGGTTGAGTGCCCCTGGGTTCAATCCCTAGTAACCTCCCCTGCCAAAAAATGGTAGGCATTTCTTAAGGAAACCTCCCTTAGATGACTGATTTCCTTCTTGCCTTGTTAGAACCAAGTCCCTTGAAAGTAGATGAAACCTTTTCTTGGATTCTTTGGGTAAATTCTCCTAAATGGTTCTCAGTACTGTGTTTTGGAAATCTTCATGTTTGCAATTTATAGTTTATCTGTCTTCTTTCTCATTACCTTGTATTCCTTTTTGTGATCTTTCTAAAAGGTAAAATTCTCCTTTTCCTTATAGCAAATGTAAGGTAGGCTCGATGCTGAACACTCTCAAGACAGAAAAATCAAAGATTAAAGGTGAAGTTAGTTGTCATGCCTTGATCCTATCAGTGAGGCTGTTTCTTGTTCCACTTTTTCAGCTCCCCTACAGACTTGCTGTGACTAAGCTTCTTCAAATTGTTTTGGTAGGAAAGCAATGCGGCCATCTGCGGGGACTTCTGTGGCATTTTTGGGGTGACTTTTTCCTCATACTGTCTTCAGAACTGAACAGGTCCTGAGAGCCAATCTAGAGAAGTTCTGTTTTCTGGAGTAACAAGATGAACCTCCTTTGGGGAATAGGACTGGCCAGTGTCACCCAGTTAGCACGTGGCTGAGCTGTATCTCATGACTCAAGGTCAAGGGCTTTTCCTATTTTGCTACCTATTCCTTGTGTTTTAGATTGTGGGTTTAGAGATATGTGGTTTCAAAATAAAGGAGCTATTTCTATGTTTGGTAACTGGAACCAGAAAAAAGAAAAAAACTCTATCTCAATCTCTCTGTTACTCAAGTGACAGATTTTTTTTAACTTATTTTATTTTTAATGGGGGGGATAAGAAGCAAAATTTTGCCCTTTCTTTAGCGTGCCAGACCCAGCCTCTGTTGAAACATTGGTCTTAGATTAATACCGAGATGGACTCAGAAACACACTTGAAAGCAGCTTGCGTTATTATCTGTACATAGCTTGCATTTTATGACCTGCTTAAAGATGCAGGGCGCATAAATCTTGGGAAGGACCGTCTTATTTACTTCTTCGTCTTTTCAGCAGATGGGATGTTCGCAATGGAGACGGGCTGGCTTCAGATGTCTGCTCCAGGATGTTTTAGCTGAACTGTATGAGTCCATTAAACAAATGTAAGAGTTTTGGGAAAGAAGAGCTACGTCTCAAACCAAATGTTTTACATGGACAACATCTGGGGAATATTGGTATTCGTGTGTATGGTACATCAGAAAGCAGCTTGGCCGGGTTCCTCTGGGATGTTTCTGGCCCGTGGTTGCTGGATTTGACAGTTTTGTTGTACGGGAATGGTTCTTATGAAGTATGGCCATCAAGCAATGTGTGATCCAGGAAGGAGTGTCCTCATTTGGCCGCACACTCGAATTGTTCTGATTAGCTCCCCGACCAGCTCTTCTACAACACACGAACGATCCAATATCTGAGCGAGTTTTCCCAAGGCTTAAACTCCAGAGGAGGAAGTCATGATGCCAAGTGTCACCAGGTGATTCCATAGATTTGACAAAATGTGGAACCAGGTGTGGCCCAGTGGAAGCAGCATTGGTTACAGATGTCAAGTGCTGGGTTGAAACTTGGGTATTGCTTTTATGATCTGTGGGAACTTGGGGTGCTAGCTCCTCTTTTGGGTTCAGTTTTCTTCTGCAGAGTAAGAGCCTGTCTCGTGGCGTGATGGCGGTGTAGAATGAAGTGGTATGGAATGCTGTCACATGCATTGGGGGCGTCATTTATACAACACGGTACTGCAGCTCCACGTGCAGAAGCATTGTGAATCAGAGTGGTATCTGGGAACGTTGTCTGACCTCAGCAATTTGTAGTTACTGGGTCAGGCTGTTAGTGGTGGGTGGAGATGTAAGAAAGGATTAGGGCTTATAAAAATGAAGGCTTATAATATTCATCATGCTGGATTCAATTAAACTCAGTACATGCTGATTGCAAATCCACTGTAGTGCCAGATTCTCTTCTAGATACTGAGGACTCAGAGGGGACAAGGCGGTTCTGTGCTACCTCGGGGACATTGACCATGAACAATCTTCCCTTTTGCTAGGTTATGTATGACTGCAGTTTAAGTAGCCAGGAAATGTTTTGTAGGTGTGAACATTAGTTGGCAGAGGCTATGGCTCGTCTCCTGTACCTTGGTACATAATGACCCCTCTCCCCTAAAAGGCAAAACCTTGTGATAATTTAATATGGCACTATTGTGGCATGAAAGGAGTTGTAAAAAATCTGAGTGGGTCCCAAAGATGGCATTTTGATCAGTACGGGTCCAGTGAAATAGTCATGGGCCCATTTCCTGATGAGAATGACCGAGTCATGTAAAGTATGTCATATGAACAAGGGACCCTGGAGACACGGCCTTGACCCTTGTCAGGATGGGAGAATTAATAATGGAGCAAAGTGAGACCCAGTTCTGGTTTGAAATGATTCTTCTTTAGGAGACACAGGGGTGGGGAGGGGGCTTCCGAGGAGGCCCCGTCTGCACATACGTGCTGGTTTGTCTGAGTTCCCCCAACAATGCCGAGTCCAGCAACAGGTATATGCTGTGCTCTAGCCACCGCTTGGCCCTAGAGGTGCAGTAGTGAATGAAAAGCAGAGATGGCCTCTGTGCAAACAGAGCTGGCAAGTAAGGGTGAAGGAGGTGACGAGAGGGGACCCAGGCGTGTGTCCTGGGGGCTTGTCGCAGGGTGGACAGTGTCCTGGGAGATGAATGCAGAGGATTCGGTCAGCTGAAAATGTTAGCTGCGGACGACAGAGTGTGGAGGGACGCTGGCAGAAGAAAGGACAAGTGTGCGTGTCGAGGGACACGAACACATTCCCCCGCCTGGCTGTGCCCTGGGTCCCTGTGAGCGCCGCAGATCCTTTCCCCAGTCTCCTCTAAGGTAGGGATTGAGGACTGAGTGCCGAATGAGTCTCACCAGCCTGATGGGGCAGCAGGAAATGCCCACCCAGGACTGAAGACTGTCCTTGGGGTCAGGCTATCATCTCTTGGTGCTGCCCATTTGTAGCCAGAGACAATCCTGCAAGAAGCACCCTGGGCAGGTTTGTGGAAACCTAATTAGGCCACTGACAGGCATCCAGGCAGGTCCGGCAGTGGGGCTGTGGAGCAGGGAACCTATTAATCCTCTGGATAATGAACAATGAGAGCTTCCCTTGCAAGGAATGAGGTGCTGCCGCGCAGGGGAGGTGACTGAGACCCCGAGGCCCGGTGACAGACACTGCAGCCTCTGCCACTGTTCCCCCGTCTGACATGCCCCATTGCTGTTAATCAGTTTTCTAAGCAGAAGGAATTCCGTCAGGATAAAAATAACTTCTGACAAATCCCTTTCACTGATCTGCATAATCGTCCGTGGTGAAAACAAAATAAAATTCAAAGCCACGCCGGTTTTTACCTGTTATATTTCACCAGCTTAAGAAATTTTTAAAAAATGGATTTCTTTGTTCTGCCCACCTGGACCTGCTGAATTCAACAGACTCATTTCCTTTCCCTTTGGAAACCTAATTTGGCTTAGTTCTTTTATATCCCTTGCTCATTGTTCCCAAGGTCAGTGATCCACTAGCAGCCTGAAGTTAATATTTAAAAGCAATATTTGCAACGAATTAAGAAATAATGGGACAACCCCCCCCCCCGAGTACGCTCATTCATGTGTGATATCAGAACCCGAGTGAGGTTGGGACTGAACTGGGCTGAAAACAGCGTCCTGGTTTGGCTGCGGGAGGACACCCCCGGCCTTGGGTGGAGGTAAAACCGTGTGCCATGCTGCGAGACATGTCATAATTTGCCAGCACTCTTAGAAGTATCTGTCACTCTCCGTCTGGGCTTATTAATAATGCAGTAGTTCTGGGACTTCGTTGCAGCTGGAGCCTGCCTCACATATAAATGTTAATAACCCTTTTGTGGTGGCTTCAGTCCTGCTGGTAGCTGCGGTTTAGCATTGGGTCAGGACTCTGCTAGGCTGTCTTGTTACGGTTCCAGTATTGCTGTAAATTTGGTGAACTTGGGCCTCTACCTTAACCTCCCCGGGACTCAGTTTCCTCATTGGTCCAGTGAGGCGGTCGGCATGGAGCGCCGTAATCCGTGCAGCTCCAGCGTCTGCTGGTGATATTGGTGCTGATGGTGACTTCTGCCACGGCTCCTCTGTGCCTTTGCCGGCTGTGTCACGTACACGGTCTGATAGGATCCCCACGTCAGTCCTGGTGCGGCTCTGCAGGATGACAGCCTGAGGGGGTGCCGTCGTCCCCCTCACTTGCAGGTGGGGAAACCGAGCCTGTGTCTTGACCACCTGTGGACATCTCCTTGGAGCAGGTGCCTCCAGGTTGCTGTGAGTGCTGACAGGACCAAGAGTTCTGAGCAACTCTGGCCAGGGCTCTGCTGGGTTCCCAGGGCCATCAGTGCACGTTGCGCGGCCGTGGGCTTATGGAAGTTGTGCTGTAAACAGCAGTGCCAGCGTGATCTGAGGCTCCGGTGGAGGCCGTCCAGCTTAGAAGTAACCTCAGCCCCTGGCCCATCCCTTTTCTTCCCTCATTGGGACAATTGTAACCTGGAAGAAAAGCAGTTGCACTTAGAATTCTGAGCTGGTGTTGAGTTTGGCTTTCGGAAACGTGCGAGGCTAAAAATAAACAGCAGCTTGGCAATCCCAGCCCTGGCTCAGCAGCCCCGCATTTGGAGCCTGTGAGTCGGACGCCGCCCCTGTTGGCATCTCTGGTGTTACCGGGGGCCTCTGCACATCCCCAGTGTGCAGACTGTGACATAACCCATCCCAGTGGCTTCTGAATCCTCGGGCTACGACCAGGGAAGTATTTGTTGGAAGCAAACTTGCCATTTGCCAGTGGTCAGTTAATTCTGGTCACGGAGTCCTCCGTATTGGTGGCAGGGGGTTGATTTCATTAGCCACTTAGTGTGCACTGCGACTGTCGTATTTAAGTTGCAGGATAGTAGGAGCTGGCAGGGGCACATCGACTTTGGTGTAAGGTGGCAGTTCTCAAACCTCAGATACAGCTGAATCACATGGGGATTTATCAAAACGCCACACCAGGTCTTCCCCCAGCCCCCACCACCTCCATTCACTGCCTGCAGGTGACTCACTGTCCTCGCTTTGACAGAGCGCTCTCCAGAGTCTGCCTGTCCTGGAGCTGGTTTGTTGCTCTCTTCGTACTCACCTGCTGCTCACTTCCAGCTGACCCTCTTTTCCCTTGTCCCTGCCTGGGCAGCCATGGTCACTCTTGTGTTCACAGATCCTGGTTCCATACAGGAAGTGTAAATCTGTCCCGAGATTTCTTCGTCATTAGGTCCCTTCCTTGAGTCATCACCGTGGTGATAGAGACATCCTCAGCACAGTGCTTGGCGGGGACAGGCGGGGTGGGGTGAGTCCTGGAGAGTGAGGAGTGACTCTCCATGGAGATAAAAGCATCCCAGCCCTGGCTCCAGAGCAGGACCTGGCCCGGTCAAATACAAATCGGCTTTGCTGTTTAAATCTGGAAATAGAACACATTTTTCATAGCAGGAGAAAAATCTGCCTCTTCTGAGGAACCATCATCTCTTTTTATGGGGGTTTTGGGAAATAGAGGATTGGGAACCGGGTTACGGTGAATTATGTTTTTCAGAACCCCTTACAAGATGAAAGGGCAGCGGGTGGCTGGTGGTGGGTGCGAGTCTTTGAAGGCAAAGCTGCTCCCTGGCACCGGGTGCCTCTCCTCTGAGCCTGTTCATACAACTCTTGGCTTCCAACCCACTCCAGTCTGAAAAAACATCCATGTAACAACGTGAATCAACAGGCCAGAGAGGACGAGAAGCGCCATGGGCCCCCAGGCAGAGCTGGCTCGGGCCCCGTGGGGCCTGTTGCGTCCTGGCAATTTGCTGCAGTGTTGTCCTGAGTTGGCCAGGCTCCTCCTCAAAGAGCGGAGGGTCATTGAATTAATTAAGGTCTTTGCTTGCAACACAGCCTTCTTGGGTGGCATCGCCATGGTGATCCAGGCAGAGGCTTTCTGAGCAGCAGCCATCCGGTGCTCTGGGGAGCGTGGCCCGTGTGGAGCCGCAGTGCCTCGCCCCGGACACTGCCCAGCTCCCCAGATGAGAGCAGCAACCCGCACTCCCAGCCTCCAGCTTGATGTGGCGGCCCGCCCCCCATCCGTGCCTCTGGGCCCTTGGTAGGAACAGATCCCCGGCTGCCTCTGCGCGATGCCCTGCATGGTGGTGGTGGAACGTGGCCGGCAGTGAGGTCACACCTTGTGAATGGCAGGGAGGCTGCCAGCGCCTGCTCTGGGATTAGAGCGCAGGCTTGTTCTCGCCAAGTGATGCTAATGCCCTGTTTATGACCGTGTTTCCTCCGGGTGCCCGCCCCCGGCCCTGCCTTCCGGGTCCTCGCTTAGGCCCTGCAAAAAAGCCTTCACGGGCTTGGGGGACGTCCCTCTCGCTGGGCTACGGTAGCCCTTTCGCATCCTTCGGGAGACTGCTGTCAGCGGCCATGGTTACGTTCATGCCACCTGTATCCGTAGCCTCAGGAGGCTGAGGTCTCTGGGCTCCACTGCCTGCCCTCGAGTCTCAGCTCCATGTTTTACAAGCTGTTTGACTCTTGGCAATATTTATTTTCTCTGTGCCTCAGTTTTCTGTAGCGACCCATGCTGAGCGTCAGTCAGCGCCGTTGCTAAGGACGCTGTTATGGGTCTAAAAGGTCCATACGTCAGGGAGCTTCCTCCAAGGGTGGGTCCTGGACTAGCCCCGCTGGCTGGCATCACCTGGAGCTTGCTACAAATGTAGGATCCTGGGCCCCACAGCAGACCCTTGGCCTCAGAATTTGCGTTTTAACGAGGCTCCTGGGGACTCCTCTGGAGAGGCGCTTTCTAGAATGCTGCCTGCCGGCATGTGGCAATGAGGGAGGTGAGTGGGGGGAGCTGGGAGCGGTTTCTCTTGGTCAGTCTCCCGTGCCCATGACCTGCCTGGACTCTGCCCACTTCCCGAGGCAGGGCCTCCCTCCTGGGGCCCCTCTCCAGTCACTCTGAGGACGGCTGGATTTTAATTCTAACTTGCGTTGGCTGCCGTAGCCATGGAGGGAGTAGTAAGCCCTCGGTTTCTTGGGAAACTGAGGCCTGTGAGGTTCGGGCTGGCCTGGAGCCACCAGCCAGGACGAGTCTGAGCGTTGGCTCGGCCCCTGCCCCAGCTCACAGCAGCCACTGTGGACGAGGGTGCCCGGGAGGCTGCAGAGCAGGTGGAGTTTGGTGATTATTCAAAAGAGAAAAAACTGCCAACCCAAGAGAGGAGCCGGGCGGTTTCGGTTAAGAAGAGATGGAACTGGCCAGGCCAGGTGTGCCTCTGAAGCAGGCGGGCACCACAGGGCAGAATTCAGTCACCCCGCTGCCGTGTCAGGTTTACACATTAAACTATAGGGTGGCCTCATTTAAGAGCAGACCATTTTATAAGGCACACGGTGCTGTCTAGACTTGGGAGCATTTATGGACGTGGCTGCTCTGTGTCAGGCGCAGACACCTGACTCCCCTGCCCCAGTCTTGCTCTCTGTGTGGGAACGAGGCGGATGGTTTGGGGTGGGGTGTGATTTCAGACCTGGGGTCTTCTCTTCTTGCTCAGTCCTTTCCTTACGTCCATTTTTCTTTGTAGAAATGAGAGTCTAGGGAAACTGGAGAGGGCTCTCTGGTAGCCCCGGGCTGCAGGGGAGTTGGGTCATTCTGGCGTAAGTGTCTGCTCAGTGCCGGAGTCTCTCCCCCGCCTCCCACCTGGAGGCTGGCAGAGCAAACTGCTCCCACCGTGCAGGGCGCGCCTGGCACGAGGCGGGTGCTCGTGCCCCATCCCTATCCTCAGGGCTGAAGTGGGTGTCTGGAGGCAGGCTTCTGATTCTGAGCAGCAACACGCCATTTTCCCTGTTGAGCCGGACGGCAGCGGTCAAAGGACAGGTGGGGGGATGGCCCTGGGGCTGCTCTTCGGGTACAAGCTGCTCTCCCGCCAGCCTGGCCTGGGCCTCGTGCGCCATGGCACCAGTGGTGGCCAGCTGTTCCGAGCGTCCTGCTGGAGGTTGCCATTTCACGACCGAGGACGGAGATCGTCTTGTCCTTCATGGACTCGGGGAGTGAATGTGGTCTCCATGCCTGAGACTTCCATTTGCTGTCCCTCGAGGCATGAGGAGGAGGAAAGGAAGATAGGAAGGGACCCCCGCCCTGTCCCCGGTTAAAAATTGAACCCGGCCCAGCTTGTCCTTCAGCACCTGGCCTGTGAGCCCAGCAGGGGTCTGTGAGGCAGATCCTCTCCTTGAGAATGAGGAGCTGGTGCCCTGGGAAGTTCTGTGCTGCCCAGGGTCCTCCAGCCACAGAGTGGTTTCAGTCAGCCAGCACTCGGGCCATGGTCCTGGCCATCAGGCCATACTGCCCGTCAGCACGCTGGCTCGGTTTTCCCTTCAGCTCTGGGAAGCAGGCACGCGTTCATGCTGGGGCTACAGCTACTGATCTCCTTCCAGCCCTTTGAAAATGTCTGCACGTTTCTTAGCTCTCTAGCCCCACAGAAATGGGCCCAATATGCTGCAAACAGGAGAGAAGAAAGACAGTTTCAGCTGATGTGAAATGCAACCTAGGAGCCCTTCAACAAATGAATGGATAAAGAAAATGTGATACATATGTATACACACACACACACACACACACACATATATATATATATACACATATACATACATTTATATTTATATGATGGAATATTACTCAGCTTTGAAGAAGAATGAAATTCTGGTATTTGCTGGTAAATGAATGGAGCTGGAGAATAGCATGCTAAGTGAGATAAGCCAAATCCAAAAAACCAAAGATCAAATATTTTCTCTGATATGTGAATACTAATTCACAATAAGGGGTGTGGCTAGGGAAAAATAGAGGGGAGTGAAGGGAGGGGAAGGGGTGTAGGGGAAGGAAGGGTAGTAGAGTGAAACAGACATTATTATCTCATGTACATGTATAACTGCATGTATAATCAGAAAAATGAGAGATGACACTCCATTTATGTATGACCTAGCAGAATGTATAAATGCACTCTACTGTCATGTTCAACTAATTAGAACAAATGAAAAAAAATTAAAAAAGAGAAATGCTCTGAAGAGGATAGAATGGGAAGGATGTAGAGCGAGGGTGGCGGCTGTGTCCGCTGGAGGGGTCCGGAAGGCCCTGGGAGGTGGCCCCAAGCTGAAACTTGAATGACAAAAGGATGCAAAGATCCCGGTGTCTGCACCGCGGACAGGCGTGCTGGCTGTTAGGACTGTTGTCGCTGTTCTTGGTCTGCCATTACTGGCTGACGGACCTCAGGTGGATCACCCGTGGCTCCTGGGAGTGAATGGAGTCTTTTCCCTCCCGCCTCGGCAGTCGCCGGGTTCTGAGTGGCTTTCCAGCTTTTGTCTCTCCCTAGGTTACCACCACCCCTTTGAAACGGGAGCAGAATGAACCCTCCGATGTTTTTGGTGGAAGATCATCTTAGGGAGAGGGGAGGTTTCGGGGAGGGACAGCCGCTGGGGTTCTTAGCATTACGGAGCCCTTTGAGTTTCCGCAGTGCCGAGTGGCATCTGGCTAGAATGTGGGCACTTTCCTTGTCATACCCAGCGAGGGGCATCTCCCGGGTAATTGCACCGTGAGACCACCGCCTGGTCGCTTGCTGTTAGTAGGGGGCTGACAGGGGGCTCGTTTTCTTACCGCTAGAATGTTGCTACCCTCCCCTGACCCTGGATGGTGAAAGAATTTATTCTTATTGTAATTTGACAGCGGGGCCTCCTGGAGGCCAAGTTCAGCTTGCTGCATAATCACAGGGGTTGTTTCTACCCTTGGCCCATCTTTAGTTTATGGAGGAATGTCGGAGTCGGTCCAGCAGCCACCCACATCCTCCCCGGCCTGTGTGTGTTCACTGTCTGCTTCCTCCAAGAACAGACTCCCAGGATGCAGGCCTCTCTCAGACAAAATAAAGCCCTCCAGTCGTGTCTTCACATTTGACGCAAGCAGAGGGGGCCTTCCTTCCTGCATGCTGAATGGGCTGTGGTGAGGCCGGGGGTAGCGCCGAGCCTGGCACCCTCTTCGTGAAAAGGGGCTCATTCATGTCTCTGCAGCTCCCTTAGCCAGCCACGGGGTCCAGCCAGGGCGGTGCCCGCCCCGGGTCCCAGCAGGGTGTCCTGGTTTCATTGGTGCTTTCTCCACGCTTGATGGCCCTTGTAGACAGAGTGGCAGAGGGGTCTGAAATCCTCGTGCTTGCATGCCTGTCCTGGCAGGAGTAGTTTATGGGGTGGTCACTTCCTTCTCTTTTGCCCCGATTTCACTATCTACCATGAACCCCGCTCCTCCTTTCTTCTTTCCTTTCCTTCTCTTGCTCTCTGCCTGCACTGAATGTTTTCTCAGGTCTACCATGTGCCAAGCACAGGGTAAGGACTGGCGATAAAGCGAGTGGTGAATAGACCTCTGCTAGTCCAGAGTCAGGAAAAGACCCAGATCCTGCCTCAGTTACAACCAGGGAAGGGACTGATTGCACAGGAGGACTGCAGGGAGCTGCGGGTTGGATTTAACTTGCTTTGGGGGAGGGTGGCAAATAGCAAAAGCAGCTTCCCAGTTCTTAGGGAGTCACGATGGACAGACTGTAGTTTAGGAGTGTTTTGGTTGCCAGCGCTTGTTGGAGAGGTAGCTCCTGTGGAAATTACAGATGCTCCCAGATGTGAATCCATTCCTGGTGTGGCAGACCTGTGGTCTTCATCCTGGGATAGTCAAGGTTTAGCTGCAGCTGCTCATAGGAAGGACTTTTTTTTTTTCTTTCTGCAGATAGCTCCATCCCTGTAATCCAGGGGGTGGGTGGTACAGGTGAACTTCGAGGTCTCAAGAAGATCCACTGGAGAGGGAGCTAAGCAGGCTTTGGGAGAGGGTAGTAGATTGGTGGTGGGCTTCCTTGTTCCCCATGGGTACCCCCTCTACTGTGCTTTTTTGCCCCCTTAGAGCCCTGGTGGATTAAATTACCAACCAATTTGTGTATGAGCAAAGCTGAATCCATTGGCAAATATATTTTTTCCTTATTAGATTCCTGTTTTTAAAGCCTTTTTTATTTATTTGTTTCTTTTGAGTGGTTGCCGTGTGCCTTGGCCCTAGCAGCTCTCTGCAGTTTGCAGACTCCATTGGCAGGGGGCTTTTGGAACTGACTGGGGCTGGGCAGGGAGACTAGCTGTCACTTTCTTTGTCTTCTCCCAATTTATCCCCTGAGCCTGTTTGTCACACCACGTGCAGTTGAAGATGCCTTGGCCTGGAGGAGGGCGTAGGAAGGATCTGGCTCTGAGCAAGTGCATAAACACAGCAGAGCCTGGAGTCTTGAAACCTGGGAGTTTGAGGCAGAACCGACCTCCAGATTGGCCAGGAAATAGTGATTTTTTTCAAGTCACCGCTGCGGCAGCTGTGCAGTGGTACGAATTCCACCGATTTAATCAATACCCTGTAAACCAAGCTTGCCTTTCTTCTCTTTTCAAAGAATCTGGATTCCTACACTAAGTGAATGTGACCACGTTAAGCAGCCTCTGCTTTAAGAAAAATAGTCTGCTCCCAAAACTCGAGGCTGTTAAAACCTGATGTGTGCTGTTGCCTGGAGAAGGGTGTTTCTTCTAGAAATGAAAGACACGACAGGGGGTATTTCGAAGCTTTGTTTTGGTGATTGTCAGTTCTGCCAACAAGTAACATCTGTATTTATTTTCCAAACTCCCCCAATGGCTGATTTGCATCTGTTTAGTTCTCTGAATAACATTTCATTTCCTGACTTTATAGGTTGCTATAAAATCCATTCGTAAGGACAAAATTAAGGATGAACAAGACATGGTTCACATCAGACGAGAGATTGAGATCATGTCATCCCTCAACCATCCTCATATCATCAGTATTTATGAAGGTCAGTGGTCTCTTTTTTTTTTTTTTTTCACTCCCGTATCAGTTACCATTTCTCATACCGCGGGGGCCCGCCAAGACTTTTAGGTAATTGCCCTTCTGGGCAGGAGCCAAGTATTTCTTCCTCATGATGCAAAAATAGTCGGGTGTTATCTTTTATTTGGTTACCTTGAATGCAACCAGACACACGCAGGGCAGCTCACTTTGGTCATAAAACATCTCTGGCAGGCACCTTTTTTCCATCTTCCCGGTTCTTGGGCTGTTGCTAAGCAACCCACCTTATTTGAAAGCTGGTCTGCAAGACAGTCCTGGATTCTGGAAAATGGCAGTTTGCTGGGTGACCAGGAACGGTGGATGTGTTGCCAGTGTCCTTCCCCAGAGCCTATGGCTTTGCTGGTGGCATGAAGAGCTTTTGCCAAGTTAGGCTGTTAGAGTTAGAATGAACCCCGAGCGGGTCCAGGAAGCACCAGGAAAGAGGGTTGGTACTGCAGATGCTCTGCAAGTGGAGTCCAAATCGTGGTTGGTGTTTATAAAAGAGCAGGGTGGGGAAAAGCTTATAAAAATGCTCATGCTGCAGTTCAACCCTGTGGTCCTGCAGGGGAAGAAATGGAAAGTATAAACCTCCCACAGCCTGTAATTTTTTTTTAATATCCTGTAAAGAAATTGCACAAGCAATATGTGTTTATTACAGAAATGCTCGAAGTATAAATGTTAAAATTTAAAAAATAATTTCTGTTCTAACTCCTGGCTTGGTAAATAACTTTGTGTCTTTATTTTAAACCTAATTCTCTTTAACTATATGTGGTTTTTATCCAAAGTTAGATTATTCTGTTTATACTATTTTTTAGCTTACTCTTTTTCATTTGTTATGTGTTTCTTCCTATGTCAATAAATATTCCCTGTAAGGACATTTTAAAAGGCCTTATAATATTCCATTTATGGACATACCATCATTTATTGAATTTAATTCCTTTTGCCAACCATTTAAGTAGTTCCAAATTTCTGACTGTTATGGACAGAGTTTTATTTTCCCTCCAGTGCATTATTTTCACTTTCACTTTTAATTATTTTCTTATGAAAATTCCCAATCTTGAACTTAAATGAGTCAAAGTGTTTCCCCAGAATATTTTTAGGTTTGTGGTTGAGTCAGAAAAGGAACCTATTTTAATTTCTGGTTTGATCATAAGAAGTTATCAGGTAGGGCTAAAAACAGGATGACCCTGAAATTTTTAGTTTTGTTTCATCTGGTTCCCTGATCTTTTTTGCCATTATTTTTTCCTACTGCTTCTGTTTTTGCTTTTTATCTAGAAGTCAGTGTTGATAATATGTTTTATCCTTCTCTTTCTATAGCTCATTTTTGGGGTCCTTGGCGGAGAGCATTTTTAAGGGAGATCTTCATTCACTCATGTATTCATTCCACAAACATCTCTTGCAGTGATTCTCAAAGTGTGTTCTCTGGGCCAGCAACATCACCATCACTTGAGATGCTGAGAAACGATACTCTCAGGCCTTACCTGGGACCTGCTGAATGGAAATCACTCGGGTGGGACCAGGCAATCTCTGCTTTAACAAATTTGAGAACCATTGGTCTGTCGAGTGTCTGCTTTCTGTTATGCTGTGAGTGAGGTTGCAGATTTAAAGATGAATTTGATATGGATCCCATCCTCAAGAAGTATCATGTGACATGTAAACAGCTTATTCTGGGACTGTGGAAGCCTGGGATTAGAAGTTTTGGTGGTGCTATATGGCATCTCTACTGGATCCTGAAAGAGATGTTTTTGGTGAAGAATTAGCAAAAGTAGAATCCCATGCTGCTAAAGCCAATCTGAGTAGCATGTGCCTGGTGAACGAGTGCGGCTTCTAGAAGTTAGAAGTGAATGGAGATAGAAAGTGCAGGGTGGGTGTGAGTGTATCCATTGTGGGGGTTTTTGCTCTGCGTGGCCTGGTCACCAGAGAAGCTGGGGTGAAGGATGACCTGCACCGTGTGGACCAGGGTGGTTCCTGCACCCTGTGAGCACTGCTGTGTTTGGGACATCTTGGCTTAGCACAGGAACCCCTTTATCAGGAGGGCAGAGACAGCCTTCTTGCAGTGGAAAGCCTTTAGGCTCTTTATTTGGGAGACTGGCCGTGGTCACTGAGCCCTGGCACGGGGAAGCCTGACTTCTGGACCTGCACTGTGCCCTCCTTGGGAACCAGACAGGATGAATGGAGAACAGGAAACCATTCCCCTGCCAAAGGGAAGGCCAGAGAGGAACCTTAATGGAAGAACATGCTATTACCAAAGTCGAGTTGGCCTCAGTCCAGCCCTTGCTGGAAACTTCAAGAAGAGAAGCCTTTGCTTTGTAACTTTAAACATGGGCTCCCATGTGAATTGAAGTTATTTTGGTGTCTAGTAATAATTTCTATCAAGGTGTCAGGAAGGAGTGTGGGTCTGATTTTGTAAAACCCTTCAAACAGGTTTTGGAGAATCAGAAGAGGTAGGGTTTGCACATTGGATGGATTTGGGTTTTGTTTTCAAATCCTCCACCAGGGATCACCTGTAAGACTTTGGGCCATACGGTGGGCCTTAGTAACCACATCTATAAAATGCGGATGACTACTCTATCCCTCTCATAGAGCTGTTGATAGCATTGAATGGCATGATACTCATATAGCTAAGCTCGAAAAAGATCACTCTGAGGCCCTGTGATCATCACATTTCAAGTGCTCAGTAGCCTCAAGTGACTAATGACTACCATGTTGGACAGTGTAGATCTAGAACATTCTACCATTGCAGAAAGTTGTTTGGACAGTGCTGGCATATAATGTTTTAGGTGTTATGTGCATGGTTAACTTTTTTCTGGGGAGGAAGCACATAAGCTTTTACTGGACTCCTAAAGAGATTCCTGGTCTCAAATAGGTTAAGAAGAACTCATTGCTTTCAAGTATTTTGTGACCTATAAGGACCATTCAAATCAATGGTGTGTGTGTGTGTGTGTGTGTGTGTGTGTGTGTGTGTGTGTTTTCTGGTCCAGAAAACTCCCAGGGATTTCAATGCGGTCTTTTTGTTAATTTCTTAGAGATTTCTGGTTTCTGTTCTGTTCCCTTTCCCTTCTCCCACGCAAGTTCTGTTTCTCCCACATTCACTAAATAACTGTGGAGGAGGGCAGCTCCCCTCCCTTCCCCGGGGGTTAGGAGCAGGCGATTGCCAAGGCTGCTTTCCAGCTCTCACACCTCTGCCTGTGACCCCACGGCCCCCAGCCCCGTGACTTCAGTTGCTTCACCGTCTGGGTCCCAAGATCTGCTGTGCGAGGAAAGCTGCTGCTCTGGCCTCTGTCCTTGGCTGGTAGATGTCTGTCTTCTATGTCTTCGCCTCATCTCCTCTGTAGGTGTCTGTGTCCAACCTTGCTCTTCTCAAGGACCCTGGTGGAGTGTCAGTAGATACTGTGATGGGCCCGTGCCGATGACCCGCGTTAACTGAGCATCTGTGTCTTCAAGTAGAGTCGCATTCTGAGGTCCCGGGCTCAGGGCTTCAATATGCATGTGGAGGAGGGGACCCAGTTCAGCCCCTCACGCTGGGTGTCATAGCTGGCCTGTGGCCTGACGCCCCGGCCGCCCGGCCACATCCGTTTCTCCCCGTCTGTGCCACAGCCCTGCGTTTCTGACCTGCGTCTTGCTCTGCTGACTCTGCAGCCATTTCTGTCTGGCCTTTTTCATCCTGCCTTGCTGCCCTTGGGCAGACCTGGGCGTGGCAGGGGTGAGGGTGGTAGCCGCAGTGGTGCTGGGACCCGAGTCTGTGGGCCTGTGTGCTGGTTGGTCTCCCTGTCATTCACAGAGGGGAGCCTTCCCTCTGAAGCTGCTTGGTGACAGGTCCCTCAAGAGCCTGAGCTGAGTGCAGAGATGCATTAATTTGCTTAGTGGGAAATCCATGCCAAGCACCTAAGTGGCTATTTGAACATTAGCCAAGTGAATAGAAGCTGTTAAAGAACTTTACAGTTTCTCTTCAGTAAGAACCTTTATAATTAACACACACACACACACACACACACACACACACACACACACCCCAAAGCAGTGGCACTCCTAACCCTTATGTTTAAGAACTTTGGGTTTTCATGATGGAAAGAGTGTACCAACCAGTGATGTTAGAATACCAGTTCCAGAGAAGAAAGTAATCCATTATTCAAAAATGCCTGCTGAGTACTGGGCCCTAGTCTAGGCATTGGGAATATAAAGGCAAATAAAATAAACTCCCATCTCTCTTGGAGCTGATATTCAGGGAGGGGAAAAAGGAAGTCAGTGAGGTGAATGGATAAGGTGGCGAGGAGAGGCCTTTCTGACTGGTTCTTGAGCCAAGTGATTTTTGAGGAACTGATTTTTGAGCTGAGTCCTGAAGGAAGCAGGGTCTAAGCCCTTGGAAGAGCTGGCCCTTCCAGGCATAGGGAACGGCATGTGCAGATACTCAGAGGAGGGAAGGAGATTGTGTTGGTAGAAGGACACAGTGGATTTCTGAGGCGAGGGAAAGGGTGAGTAGAGCAGGGTGGAGGAGAGAGGAGGTTAGAGAGGGTCAGATCCTGACCACGTGAACTAAAGGAAGGAGTGTGGATTCAACCCCAGGAATGATTGGAAGCTATTAAAAGGTTTTGAGAAGGAAGTGGCATTTTTAAATTTACACTTTAAAAGTAATATTAATAATAGCGTGGATCTATTGAGAGTTTACCCTGTGCTAGGAGGTGTGCATGTATTATCTCATTCAACCTTTATCTCTTTGAACCATTAGCACTCCTGTCTTATGGAAAGTTAGGCTTAGAGGGAAATTCACTTTCCAGAGTTGCCAATCAGTAAGTGGTGGTGGATCCGATTGTTGAATCCAGGTAGTGACACTTCGGAGCTGGAGCCCCTAATACTAACAGGGAACTTTGGTCTGCAGTGACTCCTCATCAGAGAAAAGTATTGTCCTAGATCTGGTGATGCAGAGAAGTCTGGTCTTCACAGAGGTTGTTGTTCTATGTATCTGGAGCCTTAAGCCCAGCTTTGTAAGTATTTTAGAAAATATTTCTGCCAATATCTCAGGAAAAATCTTGCAGTTCACATCCAATAAACTCATAGGTCCAGTGTTCTCTAAACTGCAGAACATCATGAAAATGTAAGTTCTTTATATATCATTCCCATTACCTATAGGTCCCTAAAACCCATGTTGATTGATTCAACTCTGCTTACCCACTAAATCTCAAAAAATGGTGTCTTTCTCAAACCAGATCCAGGAATGAAGGTGATTAACCCCCAGATTTGTTAACTCTGGGTGGACACAAACTCTAACTGGCTTATAATGCTAAGTAAACAGGAGAGGATAGACATCTACTCTCCACTGTGCGTTAGGGTACCCTAATCAAGAGAAAAGAAAGAAGTCTCAGCAGCATCTCTGGGGTGGACTCCTGAATCCCTTCAAAGAAATTCCACTCTCTCAGCAGGGAGGTAATTGACAATATGGAAAAAACAGCCCAAAGGAAGTGCCCTCTGGAGCTTTTAACTTGGTTGCCTAGGATGGAAGAGATAAAAAATGTTTTTCGCCCGAGGTTCTGATTTCAGGACAGTTTAAACATCAAAGACACATTGTCTCACCCCCATTTCCCCTTTGAAAGCCTAGGAGATCCGACTGAACATGCACTTGAGGGAAACTGGGAGTCCCATCTGCTCACAGCCTGGCATGTAAAAGCAAAGATGGGCTGGTGGGGGAGACCAGACCTAGGTCTTGCTTTCTGGAACTGTTCCCGGCCCTGTGAGATGACATCTCTGAACTGGCACTTTGCTGTGTGACAGGCCACACCTGGCTGATCCTTTCTTCACTCCTCCTATCTGAAGTAAGGAGGGTCCTGGCTTTCTGGGACATGGTAGGAAGCCTCTTTAGTATTTATTAGCTATGATCATTCTCTTTGTTGGAAAATTTCCTCAAACCTAGGGGAAAAAAGCGAAGCAGACAAACAGATATGCCTCCTTCAGTAAACATGTCCAGCACCCACCTGCCCTGTGAGCCTTACACCTGCTGCTCACAAGAAGACGTGAGTTTGTATTTTTAAGTAGTCTCTGAATTCCTACAGCGAAGGCACTTTGGATGCATTTATCATGAGTGAAAAAGTTCCTCCTATCTTTCTAGAAATTGCATTAAAATATGCTTTTTTAGGCTCTGTGCCTCCTTAGATTGTGGTAGATTCTTGTAGAAGGGAATATCACTCATCTCCTGTTGAAAATTTCTGCTCTTAAAAATCCAGAAGAGCGGAGGAGAAATCAAGAGATAGGGTCTGCAGGGGAGCCCATATACCTATTAGATACCACAGGCCCCCTAACTTGTGTTCGGGGGGAGAGGGGTTTGTGTAAGATATTTCCTCAGGATCCAGCAGAGGTCCAGGAGTCAGAAGGTGTTGCCGTGCATGCCTGTCCTTGGTAAATAACCCCTGAGAGTGGAGGGCCCTGGTGGACTGCCTGGGATGCACTGGAACAGCGTTCTCAGAGGGCAGCTGGCCTGGCCTAGGTGTCCTGAATCAGAATCTCCAGGTGTGGGGGCTGCCGGGTGGGGCCCAGCCATTTGTGTAAGAAAAGGCCTTCATGGCGTTCTGATGGACTCTTAGAGAAACCCCTTCTAGAAGGTGGGAGCCACAGCAAGGCCGCTTTTCCTTGCATCAGCTATTTGGAAGTGCTGACAGTGGAGGCAGGCTTCATTGTGCTGTCCAGGGGTCTCAGGCAGGAAGCCTTGCAAGCAGGTCCTGATTTAGGCTCTTCCGAAGGCAGGGACTGGTTGCGTTCCCCTAACCAGATCAGTGGTTGGTAGTACTATCCACTGCTCTCATTCACTCATTTACTTATTTAGTCTTTCATTCATTCACTCCATCATTCATTTTGCAAAAATGTATCGAGCCCTTGTGTTCCAGGTACTGACCTAGTAGGGCAAGTATATAATTTACCAACCACATAGGCTTAGGTTTAACTAAGCTCTCTGAGGCTCTAGTCTCCTTATCTATAAATGGGTCTCTATCTGGCTACTCTGTGGATAAGTTTATAGGATGAAATGAGCTAATTAATAAATTGCGAAGTACAATGCTGGGGTCATCAGTAAATGGTCTCACTTAATCCTGTCGAAATGTTTTGGGGTCAATGAGTTGTCCTTTCTGGCTGAACCAGAAAGTTCTCTTGAGAGGTGGTAGGAGAGAAGGCTGAGGCCAGATCACCCAGATTCATGATGCTTGGGTGCTGGATGCACTTTGGAACTTCATGAGGAGTTTGTAAGAGATACTGATGCCTGGACCTCATCCCTAAGGATTCCAATTTAATTGGCCAGACCAAGAAATATGGACTTAATCCTGCGAGCTAGGGGAAAGGAGCCCTGTTCTAGAAACTTGTCTTGGTCCGATCATTTGTCACGAGCAAATTCCAGAGAAGCACACGTGTCTGGCAGCGATCACCAAGGAGTAGTGAGTGAGGCCTGTGTTCTCTTGGCCATTTGGTTGCTGCCCTCATCAGGGACCCAGAGCCCATGAAACAGTTTGTTGAACTTGGCAAAGAGGCGTATGGTGCTTGTGTTTACTCTTTTGAACCCATGGTGAACTGCCAGATTCCCAAGTCCTGCATGACGTCCCTGCAACTGGACCCAAATTAAGGACTCACCCCAGTTAATAACCCAGTCCCACAGAGTTCTCTTCTCTTATGGATGTACGAACCAGCTCTCCAGCTCCGAGTCTGTCCAGCCACATTTCTAATGAGTTTCCTATTAAGTTAGCTATTTGACCTTCGAGTGTATTATTTTCATTGTTTTCATTTGATTACACCCAAGTCATTTTTCTAGGGCCAGAGATTAGAAATAAAACAACCCAAAACTAATGCTACTCCCTGGCTGTCCAGCCTCACCCTCCTGGGTTTCCTGGAATTCAATATTTCTAGTGCCTTAAATAATACCACTTGTACTTGAAGCTAATTTTTAAAGAAAAAAAGAAAAAGATTGCATTTAATAAAGGGTATGCCAAAAAGGACTGGGTGGCTGGCCTAATTTGCTTAGGCAGATGACAAGCCTGTATTTAGGAGGTTCCTAGGACACCCGAGAGGAGCCGCTGCAATGACCAGGCACACAGGGATCTGGATGTTGAAAGGGGAGATCAGATTTGATGGCCTGTGACTTCTAACCCCCAAAGTCTGAGATTTTCAGCTAGGGGAATTTGTGCTTCCCCTGGGCCTCAGTGATTTCTGCCAGGGGGCTTCTCTGACGGGTTGCTATCCATGCTGTAGACAGTCCTGAGGGCCTGAGATTGACACTCACACTTTGGACGACACTGGGGATTGAAGCAGGTTCCTAGTGAAGGAGCTGGGCTTCCCTCACCTTGGCCTCTGGGGTGGGCCATGCCAGTCCTTTGATGTCTATGAACCCCGGCTCACCATCTCTCCCATTTTCTGACCTGCTGTTGTCACATATCCACCTGGAGGGCACAAATGCAGTCTCAGGTGTGGATTCTGCCAGTACGTATCCATAATCCTGGCTTTGACCCAGGCACGTCTTCAGTTGTTCTTTCTTAAACTAAGCCTTGGTACCTAATGGTAGCAATGCTTCAAATTCTTGCCGCCTGCCCTGTGCCGCCATGATCCTCACAAGGAGGACACAAAATCGAGGCTTCGTTTTAACCGATGAAGAAACGAGGGCACAGGAATATTAAGTCACCCAGCGGGTAAGTGACAGACCTGAAGTTGACCCCACATAGCCCAACTTCAGGAGTGGGGCTCTTAATTCAGTGAGAAGGGCTGGAATTTAGAGGTGACAAGACTCTCCTCAGAGTGACTGAGCTGTGCATATGGAGTGGATCAAGCAGTGGCTAAATCAGGAGCTAATGCTCAACACAGGCCTGGCTCTTCCTCCTTGTCTAGGTGATTGAGGGTGCGACAGGCCCCTGGGCAAAGCCCTCTGCTGGGTCTTCCAGGAGAGGAAACTGAGGCTGTCTGCACAGCAGGGTTTTGACCCAGTCCCTGCTGGAATTAGGGAGGCATGCTGTTTTCAGAAGTTCCCTGCATCAGGTTGGAGAGCCCTAGCTCCAGCCTGGGGTAGTAGTGAGAGGTTCTGATTTTAATTTGCCAGGATTCTCTCAGGTCCAGGGTTGTGCCAGTGAGCCTGGTGCTTGCAAGAGAGTGGGGAAGGGAGAGAAGAGCGAGGGAAGGAGAGAGAAGGACAGGGAATGATCTCAGGGTGGTTGTGGAGGGAATGTTGGGTCCAGTGGCCAGACCAGTATGGTGCCCTTGAGCCCCTTCTTCCTTACAACCCCTTCCTCTCTCCTGGCCATGTCTCCTGCCTTCCGAGGATTTGTGCTTAGGTTCCCAAACAGCATGATAATCTTAGTGGGAATGAAAGGTCCTTAGCAAGCCGTCAGCTTCCCCTCTTCCGTGGGAGCTTCTACCCGTGCTTTCCATTCCTTCTGTCTTCCATGAAGTCCATTGCTGCTGCTCAGTGGCCTGGTTGGCCAGGGTACCTTTTGGGCATGCCAGACAATATCCAGGAAGAGTTTAGGTTTAAGAAAAGACAATGAGTGAACTAAAAAGCCTTCCACTGTGCAAACCAGGAAACCCAGTGACTCAGTTCTGACCACCTGGTTGACAATGGCGAAACTGCCAAACTAGTTGAATTTTCTCACCTTCGCTGCCGTGGGCTTGCAGGTGCCAGAAACAGGAAGATCATTTTATCAAACTATGAGTTCGTGAGATGTTTGAAATTTTGTTCTGGGGAGGAGATGTTTGAAGACTAAATTCTGTATTGTGTAATTGACTTAATGAAGTTGCAGACAGCTCTTTCTAGGAAAGATCACTCTGTTTCTGAAATGAAAACAAGCTACTTTCAGCCAGGATCTTCCTTGCCTTTAAAAGAGGTTCTATACAGGAATTAGGGCAGTAATAACTCTGCTGCCCTGTAGCTGAAATAGCATCCTGGAACTAATTTATTAAACTAAGTGGATAGAAAGGAAAGAAGGCATGAGGAAAATTCCGACTGGTCCTCTCTTAAGTCTCTGGTGTTTTTGTTTAAAACCAACAAACTACTCTTCCTCCTGTGAGGTTCCATGTAAACCAGACAGCTGTCCACTGTGTCCACAGAAAGAAATTCTCCATTTTTCAGAACCTACTCTTCCAACCTGTACCTTGGCCGCCACTGTCCCCTCCTTTGCTGCTAAATGACCTGGCATGCTTTGCTCTAAAGTGGCCAGTGGATGGTTAAAAAAATTCCAAGATCTCCTCACTCAGCATTTCTCCCAGGCCAGAGCGTTTTTTTATAACACACATTTTCTCCAGTTATCCAAGTTGTGTTATTAACCTCGAGGGCAGCAGTCGGGAATCGTTAGGAGTCGGGTAATTAGCGTGGTTGTGAAAGCCAGGCAATCAGAAGGCAGAGCTGAACTGTCAGAGGGAACATCTGATGAAATTCAGAATTAATCTGGAGAAGCAGCTGTTGCTATAGCAACCAAGCCCCACTCTCCCTTGAAATGGAAAATAAACAGAAAACAAGAAAAGTAATTCAAGTTGGTGTCTGGGAAGGAGGAAGGCCCTTCTGTAGAAGAAGAGGACAAGCATTTGGGTATTTCAGGATATCCTGTAACAATGGTCAGATTATCTCTTAAGAGCAAAACCTGGGTCAGTGTGAATGGTTCGGATCCATGCCTGCTTTTTCCAGGAATCTTTGGGCTCACTTCACTAATGTTTCTCTCTGGTCATCGAGGTGCTAAAAGTCCGAACCCTACAGGTTAGCTCTTGGATGATTTCCAGAGTTCTAGTTCTTTCCAACTAGAGGGCAATTCCTTGAGGGCAAAGATGTGCCTTTGCCCACTTGTTTTTGTCTCCGCTTTGACACATGGCAAAACACTCAACCGAAGGTTTCAGCAGATTGATGAAAAGCCTTTTCAGAAAAGGTAGTCAGCTGGGCTCCATCGAATGAAGGGGCTTTACTGAACATACTGCAGGGACGAAAATGGATGGGGGAAGCCAAGTGAGGTGGAGCACGCCTGTAATCCCAGTGGCTCGGGAGGCTGAGGCAGGAGGATCTTGAGTTCAAAGCCAGCCTCAGCAAAAGCGAGGCATTAAGCAACTCAATAAAACCCTGTCTCTAAATAAAATAGAAAATAGGGCTGGGGATGTGGCTCAATGGTTGAGTGTCCCTGAGTTCAATCCCTGTTACCATCCTCACACCAAAAAAAAAAAAAAAAAAAAAAGAAAGAAAGAAAGAAAGAAATGGATAGGGGAGAGTCATGGCAAAAACATGCACTTTCAAGTCACAAATTTGTGTTCAGATCTCTACTGGGCATCTACCCAACATCAGTGGGTACAGATAGGCATCAGAAGACATGCCTGAGAACGTACACAGCACCACCGTTCACACTAACCCTCAATGGCCATCAGCCCAAAAGTCTGCCAGCAGTCGAATGACTAAATAAACCAGAGTTCAGCTCACGTCAGAGTTCTGGGTGTCAGTGAGAGTAGACCATCTTCAGCTTCAGGATGAGGTGGATTATCTCTCGTTATGTTGAGCTATCCAAGCCAGACACGAAGATATATATACTACATGTTGCATTTTTTTTAAACTTCAAAAGTAACAAAATATCCATGACATTGATTTATGTTCTGCATATTCAGGCCGTTGGCTTACTTTCATCCCTGGGGAGGGGGGGTGGTTAGTGACAGGAAGAGGACAGGGGGCGTGCAGGCAGGGTGCTGCCACTGTTTCCTGAAGTGAGTGCTGGTTCCGTGTTTATAAAGTAGGGATGATATCGATGCGAGTATCCCAGTCCAAAATCTAAAATCCAAACTGCTCTAGAATCCAGAACTTTCTGAGCACTAACATGACTCCACACGTAGAAAATCCTACACCCTGAAACTTTGATTCATACACATAATTATTAAAAATATTGCATAAAATTACCTTCAGGTTGTATTTATAAAGTGTGTATAAGACATAAATAAATTTCATACTTAGACTTGGGTTCCATCCAATTATATATTTGCCAATATTCCAAAATCTGAAAAAATTGGAAACACTTTTGGTCCCAGGTGTTTTAGATAAGAGAAGCTCAACCTGGACCTGTTTCAGGGTCGCTGTGAAGGCTGAGTACTTCAGCCCATGGCATGCAGTAATTGTTCGCTAACTGTTAACTGTGTGTTTAGGGAAGGAGGTTCGCTGTCTGGGGATCTGGGAACAAGTGACCCTTGCCCTGTTTCATAGGTCCAGGATCCTGGGTGCTCTTCTGGCTCTCACCTCCATCTCTCTGATGGTTCTTGGCAGTGTTTGGTCGACTGACTGCCCCAGGGCTCCTGGTGGGCATCTGAGGCCTGCCGGCTCCATTCATAGCCTCCTCTTCCTCTTCTCAATCCCTGGCACCTGTCAGCAGTGGGGAGCACTCCTGCTTGTCTCTTCCTCTTGCTGCCCCTTCCCCCTGACCGGTCCTCCCTCCCTCTCTCAACCTGGCAAAGCCTTCTCTCATTATCCCCAAAGCCATCCACATAGTAGGTGCTTTGCAAAACTTGGTTGCTTTACCAAAAACCAGGCAGTGCCCCGCATGGACCTGGCCTGGTGCCTTGGCTGGCTCTAGCTGAGCAAAGTTTCTATTCAGGGCCCTCAGTTTCCTGGTAGGCCTGGCATGTCAAGGGCCACAGTTTTCCTTACCATTCTGGAGCCGCTGGGCTTCTGGGTAAAACTGTCTGGCCAAGAGACACAGGCTTTCATTTTTTAGAAAGGAAGCCCTTCCCAACTGGTGGAAAATAAGCTTTTGCTTAGTGACTAATAACATAAACACAGACAAGATTTCTGGGCTTATAAATAACCAGTTGTAAAAGTGCCCAAGGGAAGCAGCCCATTTCTCCAAAAGAATGGCTGAGAGTGTTCCTACCACCTCGCTGATAGTGAGCTTACCCATGGCCAGGAGCCTTGGGCTGAGGGTGCGGAAGCTGGTCATTCTTCAGTGCAAATTCCCAAGACCTTGCTCTTATAAATTATATATCCTAGACTATTCTGGAAAAATAATAGGTGATCGCAAAGTCCCTTCCTGCTTGACAATCCTGTTTTTCTATGGCAGCCATAATGCATTTTAAAATAAAGTCTTGCCGTTGGGAAGAGAAAGGTCTTAGGGTTTTTGTTCTGCCTGAGCTGCCCAAGAGGCAGTGAAGTCATGATGGGAAATGGCTTCCATTTATTGAGCACCAGCGGGGAGGCGCCATGCTGAAGACAGACTCATTGCGTCCCCCCGTGACCGTGTTTGGAAATTATTAACCTCATTGGTACTCAGAGGAGAAGTCAGAGGAAGTAATGTATATGAATAGCAACCTAGAGGCCAAGAGCTTGGAGTCTGCAGTCAGACTGCCATGGCCCAGTCCTGGAACTGGCTCTCCTCTCTGAAGCTGTGGCAGTCATTAGCCTAGCTGCTCCCAGGGGCTGTGCTCTATGCAACAAGGATACTCAAAGGACCATAACTTAAGTTATAAGAAAGAACTCAAGAAGTTTCTCCCCTAACGCACACATCTCCAAGTCTAGAATTCTTGCTTGCATCTCACTCATGAAAGGTTGCCATCAGGACCTTGGCCATGAGACTTGGACTGCTTCCTCTGAGCAGGGGTGAGGGGTGAGAGATGCTGTCCCAGAGCCAGGCCTGGTCTGGTGGGAGTTCTCTGGGTTGCCAACCCATGATACCGAGGGGCTAATTTTATCACTCAGATGCCACCTCATTCATCCAGTGCTTCCCACACTGGCTCCTGACCAGGTTTTCTGGATGTCAGTAGGAATACCGAGGTGGCCCAGTTGAGCTGCAGAGGTTCAGTTAAGGAAACTAGGCTCGGGGAGGGCAACCAAGTATCAGCATTTTATTGGTGTTTGACCTTGGAATCTTCTCTGCCCAGAAGATCTTACAGGAGCCGTGCTCCAGGGAATGTGCACGTGGATCTATTCCTCAGCCCCCTCCCAGTGCAGCCAATAGAGAGAGAGTCAGGAAACTAGTGAGGACGGGCTGGGGTGGTGAGCATGTGGATGGACCTATATACAGGTAGGACCTACGGGACCTGGTGGGACCTGCCTAGTCAGTTGTCATCATTGAGCTGTCCTGAACTGGATTGTGCTTGATGCTAAGCCAGCCAGCTGCAGAGGGAGGAGCCGAGTCCCTGAAACGGCCCCTGGGTCTGCACTAGGCTGTGGCCTCTACCTCCCGGTGACAGTCACCAAGGGGCCGATGACGATTTGGCTCCTTTAAGGATGCACCAGACTCTCTGGGGTATGAGGTCCTTGTTTATTTTCCTGTCAAAGTCCTTTCCCTCTTTCTACCTTCCCTGCCTTTTTAAAATGAGAAAACCTGCTGCCTTCTCTGGGACACATCACTCTGTCATTTTTGGAGCCTGATCCACACATCCGAGGTAACTTTTCCAGTTTCCAAAGTTTATTGTTAATGAAAAGTGCACACTAGGCTGAAATCCTGGCAGGAGCCGCAGCTGCAGGGCACGGGGAGGCCAGCAGACGCCTGAGCAACCGGTTGCATCTGGCCATGCCCTTCTCCTGCCGCCTCTTCCCCCTTCATTTTATCACAGAGGTGGCTGGACTTGGAGGAGCCAAAAAGGAACCGCAGGGACCTGAGCTTCTAGCAGCCAGTGACAAGTGTGGGTGGAAGGAGACCCAGGCCCGGGACACGTTCCAGTTCAAGTCAGTTGTTCATTGAATGTGTGTGTGTGTGTGTGTCTGTCTCAGTGCCAGGTGCTAGGATCCTGTAATACTGAGACCAACAATATTAGCTCCCATTACTGAGAGCCTACTGTAAGTTCAGGCTTTGTTCTGAACATTTAACATAGCTGCGATCAATATGGTCCTCCCCACAGTAATAAGAAGTGCTAACTGATATTATTCCCATTTTACAGTTACCTAGCCTGAGGCTCAGAGACGAGAAGCAACTTGCTCAGAGTCCCACAGCCAGTCAGAGGCAGAACCAGAATCCTACTTTGGAGTGTCTGATTCCCAAACTACAGTTTTTGGCTCTCTCAGTCCAGGTTCCCAGTCCAGGTGGGGGTGTTTCCCAGAAAATAAGTGGGTGCACTTTGAAAGTGCTAGGAGGCGGGTGTCGACTGGCATAGTAAGAGGCAGAGGGAGGCCTGTGGAAGGCAGCTCGAGTGCAGTCTTGATGAGTTGGAGTTTGTCTGCAGGGAAGACAGGTAGAGGTGCAGGCCGAGGGCAGAGCGGGGAGGTGGGAGAGAGCTGAGTGTGTGTGTGTGCACACTGTGTGTGTGTGTGTGTGCGCGGCCTGAGCAGTGGGCTCTGCGTTAGCAGGCGTGGGGAGCCTGCTGGGAATAGCAGAAGCTGCTGAGGTGGAGGGACGCAGGCTCAGGCCCTTCAGGGTGCGTCTTGGGTACTCCACAATTTTATACCACATCCCTTGCGTTTGATGGATTTCAAAACAATTGTTACTCCTTTTGTCTTTGCTTGGAGGACATCTTGGGTGGAAGCCAGAGTCCAGAGCAGGTGGCGTGGCGTGGTTCTGGGCGAGGTGGTGCTGAGGACCTAGAGCCTGTCCTTCCTTCTGTTCCTCTGCACTGGTCTTGGGACGTCTTCCTGGAACCCCCAGTTTGAATGTGGCTGCTAGAGAGCCTCCGAGCTGGAGAGAAGCATTCGCAGACATTGTGGGAGATGATATCTGCAGCGGTGGGGAGGTTGGGAGATGAGGGACAGGACCGGACTGGAGGCAGGGACCCCAGCTCAGGTCCAACCCAGACTGGCCCTATGGCTCCCAGCCTTGCCAGGAACCAGAGCCAGACAGATTCTGCCACTGCCAGGCAAGTTTCATAACCTCCATGGGCCTCGGTTTCTTCATTTTTCAAATGGTAAAATGACAGGTGTTTCCCTGAGGGCTCGTCGTGAGGTCTAAATGAGTTTGCACAGGTCCTCAAACCTTACAGGAGCCTGGTGCTCAGTGAGCACTACGTGACTATTTTCTGTTGTCCAAGATGCAATTATGAAGTTGGATTTGATTCCTTAAATAAAAAATGTCCCCTATAATATGGCAGAAAAATAGACCAACCCTCTTTACATTCAGGTGGGGGAATAAATAAAAACACAAAAAGAACGTGAAGTAAGGGGTTAGAGGGGTTCATTGGGTAATGCAGGACTCAGTGATGTCCTCGTTGAGCAAACTTTGGGTTTTATTTTGAACGAAAAGGGAAGCATGTATGGTTTTGAGCAAAGACAAGGTTAGGCACCTGTTTAGGGTTCTGGGTAGCCCCGTCAGATCCAGGTGCCTGGTCCTTGCTGAGTGGCAGCAAGTGGTGGTTGTGTGTTTATTACCCATCACCCTGCCCTCCTTCTGGTGAGAGGGAGTTGTGAGGAATGATCTTGGCAAAAGGGGTGGTGTCCTCAGACAAGAGCCACCTTTTCTTGATGCTGCAAAGGTGTGTCCACCGGCGTATCCGCCGGCGTGGAGAAGTCAGTTGTCCAGCCGGCTGGAAAACTCGCCCAAGTCCTCGAGGCGTTGAATGCGCTGGTTTGTGTCCTGACCCCTGGGTTGCTGTTTGGCTCACTTGACCCCGCTCAGTGACATCTCCGACGTCCTCTCTCACACTCTGCAGTCACAAGTGGGCTTGCTGGATAAACGGGGTGTTTATTTATCGCTTTCCCCCCACAGTGTTCGAGAACAAAGATAAGATTGTGATCATCATGGAGCATGCCAGCAAAGGGGAGCTGTACGATTACATCAGCGAGCGGAGACGCCTGAGCGAGAGGGAGACCAGACACTTCTTCCGGCAGATCGTCTCCGCCGTCCACTATTGTCACAAGGTACGGCCCGGCCTGACTGGCAGCTTCGGCTACACAGGGCTCTGTGGATATGTGATCCTTTCCAGATTATAAAAGTGACACCTGTTTATTGCAACATATACGGAGGATTTATAAACTCGGAAGAAGAAAATCACCACTATTCAAGTCCCAAAGTCTAGACCTGTCTTTGCCGCCTGGAAAGGCACTCGCAATTCAGGTCATTCTGGGTGCTGTGTTTTGTCCTTGGGTGCCATTGGAAAGCACCGCAGAGCCTGTTTTCATTATTTGAAGTGTGTGAACACTTGGGTTCTGTATGAATAGGCTTTCTTATGTTTAATTATGAAAGGCAGCAATGTTACAGTGTAAACCCAACGGCTCCCAGCGTTTAAAGCCAAAGAGTCAGGTGCCGTGTATTCTGTCGCCCTCCTCCAGGAGCCTTGGTTTTGTGCATTTCTGAATTCAAAACACCTCCCTGAACGCTTGATTAAAGAGTCGCAGGAGTACGTGTTGTCATTCTCCTCCACTCAGTGCTTTTGGAGACATTAGGAAATGTCACATGGAAAAGAAAACAAATAGCGAAGAACCAACTACAAACCTGGCAGTCGGTGTGCTCGGAAGAGCAGCTTCGATCACACGTGTCCTTTAGGCGGGATGATGCTCAGATCCTACTCCCCGTTATCCACACAGCCCCAAGGCAGTGGGTCCCTTCAGGCCCCCTGCTGGTCCCATGCCTACCCACTCCCTAAAGGACCATTGGATCTATTGTCAAATGGCCCCTTCTCACCTTTCTGCTGGTCGTGGGTCACTGATCTGTCTCGTGCCTTGCCAGCTTGCCTGACTGAAAGGGCGCGCAGTATGGCGGTCACCTGCTTAGGTCAGGCCATGGTCTCTGGTCTCATTGGTCTGCTGTGTGGTTCGCCCAAGTCCTGACTGTCTCCCCGCCCCGCTCTGTGGGAGGTACTCTGTTATCCTCAGGGTAGATCCGGATCTCTTTCCTGGGTCAGAGTAGAGTGACCCAAGCCCCTTTCCAGCATGGGGCATGCAGACAGACGAGGCGAGGCTTGTGCGCCCCGGGCTTAGAGCTGCCCGCAGAGGAGTCTGCTCCTTCCCTGGGATCCCGTCTCTCAGACAGGGTTCGCGCTGCCTGGGATGATACGACTTTCACACAGTGGAACTACATTCCGACAGAGAATCCCCCTGCTGGTTTACAGGCGCTGGGGGAGAACGGATTCCAGTCATTTTTCCCTTCCCCACACAGCAAGTGACTAATGCTCCCCTGTCCCCGGTCGCTGGCGGGGGAGCGTCATGACAGCAAGAGCAGCCTGAAGGATGGAGGTGAAGACCACCGGGCTGGTGCACTTCCGCCATCTGTCAGACGTTCCCCTTGCTCAGCCTCCTCCTTCCTCCTCTCTCTCTCTCATCCAGCCGCTCCTATTCAGTTCCCCTCCTGTCTTCTCATTTCAGAACGGTGTGGTCCACCGGGACTTGAAGCTGGAAAATATACTGCTCGATGACAACTGCAATATTAAGGTAAGACTCTTGGCTCACGGATTGATAGGCAGGGTCTGTGTTGCAAGCGGCTGGGGGTGGAACCCCCTCCGGGCTGCAGCCTAGAATGAATGAGGCAGCCACTTTCTTCCCTTGCTGCTGGGCAGGTTCTGGAAGAGCTTGGCTTGAACTCTCAGTTTAGGTCAGTTATGTCCAACCATCATTAATCGATCTCCCACTACATGCTAGACTGTTCTTCCTGTCGGGATATAAAGAGATGACCTAGAGACGGCCCCGGCCCTCGGGAAGCTCCTCGTCTAAAATTATCCCCACAAAAGTACTTAACACCCGCTAACAGGTTTCATATGTATTTCACATCCTGTTTGCCTGGTATTCCCTTAAATTCAGTCTTCACGACAACCACACGAGATAGGAAAGGTTGTTTACATCGTTTCACAGACAGGGAAACGGAGGCACAGGAAAATTAAGTAGCTTACCCAGAGTAACACAGTGGTAAGTAGCGGAGTTAGGAGTTGAACCCCACGAGCCCAGGTTCACGTCACTGAGTTGGACTTGCTAACAGGGCCCCAGGTCTCCTACTTCTCCACAGAACTGGGAGGCCGACCAAATTGATGGTGGCGTTGGCTGTTGGGAAATCGCAAGTGATGGAGTTTACTTTTATGGGGAGTATTATTGCTGGCTGCCGACGGAGCTGGAGAAAGCTCTCCTGGCCGGCAGGGTTCAAGGGCCTCCTGGGGAGCACTCCGAATGTCCTTTTGATCACGTCTGCAAAATAAGCAAATACGGTTTCAAAATAAACGGAGCTCGCCGCATGGGTTTCATTATGAAATGGCCTCAGTATTCCCAGCACCAGCAGGAGCCCTCCAATTGGCCACTTGTGACGTTAGTGCCTTATCCCTGGTCCCTGGACAAAGCATGGGAACGGGTCTGCACCCTCGTCTCTTGTTGCTGGTGTCAGTGGAGGGGTGCGTGATGAGACCCTTCCCGTGCTTGGAAGGGTGGAGTTGCTTTTGTAGCTCATGGTGACAACCTCTAGTCACTACCACCTTTTCAGAGCCCCTGGAAGCCCCATCCCAGTGACCTCTTGTTCTCCTGGAGAAGCTGACCTCAGTCACATTTCTGTGTAGTCCATGGGGTATAGAGGAACTTCTGGTCAGAGCCATTTCACTAGGAAGGGGAAGTGAATGCTCAGAATCTTTCCATTTTTGGCAAAGTGACTGGATTATTCTAGAAGGAGCATTAGCTATCATGTTAGAAAAGGCTGGGCCGTATGACTTATTAGCTGCTTGACATGGGGAAAGCCACAAAGACCCGTTTTCTCAACTGTAAAATGGGCAACAGTAATACCCAGTGGGTTTGCTGTGGACTGTGAATGAGATATTCTCTCTGTTCAGCTTTATAAAACTGCTAAGCACTGCGTACAGATGAGTTAAGAAGAGGCTTTGGATAGCCTGGGTTTGCGTTGCAGCCCTGCCCCTTACTAATGGAGGGTTTTGGGTCAGTGGCTCACTGATCCGAGTCTTCGTTTTCTTATCTGTCAAGTAGGGATGCCACTTCCTGTCTCTGAGGATTATTGTTCATTCAACTTTTGGGTGTGTATTTTCTGCATAGTTACTGTGTACAGTGCCCCGTTCCCAGTCCTGGGGTATCAATGACAACATGAAAAATTTAGACCATACTATAATCAAAGTGTTGGCGCTTACTGTTGCTAGACGAGAGCCACAAAGTGTCTGTGCCCTGGAGAGGGAACTGATAGGAAGCCATCTGGCCTGAAGGTGCTGGGTCCTGGGGAGTAGGGATCAGATCCCACCACAAAATTGGGTCCCAGCCTTCTAAGGGCTTGTGTCATCAACCCTGGTGACTTTCTCTTCAGATTCTTCCTGCCACCTGCCCCCAGAGCCCTCACAACTAAATCCAGTCTTTAGAAGGCCTGGAATGCGACCTTCTGCCCAGGGACTGCATTCTGTGGTGCTCTGTGACCTCTTTGTCCTATGACGTAGTCCCAGAAGTGATAAGGCACATAGCTTCCTGCAGAGTCATAGAATTCCCCAGTGGAGGAGAAGAATGGTTAGAATTCTGAAAGCACTTGTGCAGGGGACAATGGGCGGGAGCCTGGAAGGATCGTCCATTTGCATAGGCAAGATGGCAGTGACAGGGGCCAGCCCCCAGGGACCAGTTCCTCAACCTAGGATCCTAGTGTGAGGTAGGCAAACCGCACACATAAGGAACAATAAAATTGAAGTTGGACATGTCTTTGTCTTTTCCTTAGAAATTTCTACTCCTGGCATTTCCCAAGGTAGGACACACACACACACACACACACACACACACACACACACAAATAGAACTCAAATTCCCCGCCCCCCCCCCCTTTTTTTTTAAAATTTTTTGTTCTTTCTCTACTTATGTGAAGAATCCTACCAAGGTCTGAGAATCCCAGAGCATGAAAGGTGGTCCAGGGTCACTTTCCAAGCCCTTGTTATAATGATCAGTCTGAGTCTCAGGGACGCCCTCCTGATGGCATTGTGAGCCAGAGGTTGCTGTCTTTGTTTCCCGGGTGTTGTCCAACAGTGCTCAGCACATAGTAGGTACTAAAGAGCTGTTTGATCTCGGAGTGAAGATATGATGGACCAGGATTAGAACTCACATGTTTGACTTCCAGGCAAATTCTCTTTTCTTCATCTCACACCCACTTCCAAGGTTTTTTAAAATGTACTTCAGCTGGTGTTGATTTGTCTTCCGGCTGTATACCCTCAGTGCTTCCTGACTCAGCGTTTTGATGAAGCTTATTTAGAAAGGGCACTTGCTGACAAAAGCAGCCAGACACATGGCCACAATCTGGCCTCTCGTGTCCATCCCTGCTGAACCGGGGGCCCACAGGCGCAGATGGCCTGTCCCCCCAGGGGATGGGAGCAGTGAGGTCCTGCCCTGTGGGTGCCTCTCTAAGTGCAAGTCCGATCTGTGTCTAGAGGGTGGGGGGCTTCGGCCCAGGGACCCTCTAAGAATGCCACTGATTTAAGCTTGTCACATGTCGCTGCGATCTTGGTGTGGGCCATGTAGCTTGCGCCTCTCCCCTTCCCTGCCTGATGTTGATTTGCAGAGAGCACATCTGGCCTTGGAAATTATTTATCTGGCCACTGCGAGAGGGTGTGGTTTCTAAAAATATTCACACAGTCGGTCGGCAGAAGGCATGAGAGCAATGTGCTGCTTTGGGTCGCATTCCGTACTCTGTGGAAGCATGTACTAAAATAGCACCCGGCATAGCATTAATTTGCAATTAATAAAAACGGGCCAGATTCACATCCCACTCTGGGAGAATGGAATGCTGACAATTCCCAGAGAAGACTCCTGTACAGACCCTCCCAGTGAGAAGAGGGCCAGGCAGCAGGGTCAGCTGACCTCCGCAGAGAGGGCTGGGAATCTGGTGAGCTCCCAGGGCTCAGGGTAGAGGGGCGTGCGGGAGGCGGCCTGCTGCCCCTGGTGACAATGGACAAGCTGCTGTGGATGAGAAAAGATGCTCTGAATGGCCAGGGACAAGATGAGTAGAAAACTCCGAGTCCTAACAAGACCGAGGCTTGGGATCACCGGGATCATGGGCCTCTGGGCTTTGATCATTTGAATGTGAGAACTTTGCATTCCTGCGCTGATCAAGTCATCTGTTCATTTGTCCACTCTGTGTGTGTGTGTGTGTGTGTGTGTGTGTGTGTGCGTGTGCACACTTGCATTCACTCATATGTTTCTGTATTTATTCATTTAGCAGTTGAACATCTGGGTGACACTGGATCACGAGCTTGCCCTGTGTTTTTGTTCCTATGCTGGATGCTGGGGATTTAATAGTAATTTAGATGACCAGGTCCCTGTCCTCTCGGAACCCAGAACTAGCAGTTGTTAAACCAGCAGTAGTAATGGCCACAGGAAGGATGCAGAGGTAAATGGAGATGCTCAGGCGCTTCCCCCAATGGGCTTGGAATTCCAGTTGGGGGTACACATAATACAAAAATGACATCACGGGTGCAGAAAACCCCCTCGGGAGGATGGAGCATGGAGGTGCTGGGTGGGCAGGGAAGGCCCCTTGCATGGGGCTCGAGCTCCTCGGAGCCAGCGAGCTGTCTCTGGCTTCCTGACCTTGGTACGTGTGGTTCTGTCTGGAAGGCCTTCCCACTCTTCTCTGCCTGCTCTCTTGAATGTCCCTTCTTCTGGGAAGCATCTTCTGAATCTGATCTCTTGGTGGAGCCAGAGGTGCCATGACTGTGAAGTGCTGAAGGAACTAGTGGGTCTGTCCAGGGGAAGGACCAGAAGGCCTTTGTGGAGGAAGTGGAGACAGAAGTGGGTTTTGAAGGATGGGTAGGAGTTCAACAGAAAGGCATGTGATGATGGCCTTTCAATGGAAGGAACAGCATGCACAAGAATAGGGCATAGAGAGTGGAGCAGAAATTAAGAAGCCAGAGTGTGGTGCCAGACCTTCCATAGGCCTTATTTTTCTGATCCTCAGAACATCCCCACCAGGGTGGTCTGATTACCCCCATCTTGTAGATGAGGAGGCTCCCACGGTGAACAGTGGGCCTGGCTACCACCAGGCGGCTACTTGCCTCTAAGTTCCGCCCTGTCCTGCCATCCCCCAAATTTGCCCTCAGTCCAAGAGAGCGCTTCGCACGAGGTCACATTTTGGTCCTTGCTTTGGTCTGCCTTACGTCGTCTGCAGGAGGCTCACAGACAGCTGTCCCTGGGAGGGAACCTCCAAGTGCTTATCGTGGCTGATGGCCAGGCTGCCGGAGTCCAGCGTGTGGGTTGCCAGAGTTGTGTGAGCAGCGAGCCCCGCCGGCTGCTCCTCAGCCCCCCGAGAGGGGCCTCCTGGGTGCACCCCCAGCCAGGAGCTTCCCCAGGTTGCTCCCGGTTGCTCATCTCCTGTGTCTCTCGAGAGGCCGTGTGAGCTTAGAGCTTCTGAAGATGAAAGTGAGCCCCTCACTGCTGCTCATTGTCCCGCTCCCTGCCTTCACTTCCTGACTGCGGCCGTCACGGGTGAAGCCTCAGCAATTAACTCTGGGGCTGAGCTATGGAGTGTGTCTCGCTGGACAGAATCGCTGTGTTCCCAAGAGCTGCACCAAAGGCCCGTGTTCTCTTCAGCCCCCTGAAAGCAGTAACTCCCCTGGATGTAGAGCTTGATGTCCAGGACGGCCCTTCGCCCACACCTCAGGAGAGCCACTCGCCCACCCCGTGCCTCGGTTTCCTCATCTGCACAATGGGAATGCTGGCAGAGCCCTCGTCCTAGGTTAGTTGCAAGAACTGAATGCACTAAGGTGTGTGGTGCTCACGGATCAGTGCGGGCCTTGTTCCAGAGCTGTTGCTATTATTTTTAACCTCATTTAACCTGACTTTGGCTTTCTCAACACTGTGTTTACTGCTCCTGCAATTCTGTTTCCCAGCCAAGGAAATGGAGAACGTGAGAGGTTAAAGTCGTAACAGCTCGCAGTTACTGAAGGCCTGCTGTGTGCTGCGCATGGCGTGAGCACTTTCCCTTGGTTTCCTGCCAGCCCTTCCGGGTAGGTTACGTGATCGCCATGAACCCATTGTACAGATGGAGAAACCTAGGCCCAGAAGGGCTAGTGTGCAAGTGAGGACCCTGGAGCTCGTGTTAAAGTGCAGGTTCCATTCAGTGGGCTTGGGTGGGGCCTGAGAGTCCCCCCTTCTCAGATGCCACTAGCTGATGCTGGTGCTGCTGGTCCAGCAACCTAACGTGCTGCGGATTAGCTCTGGTAAGAGGTGAGGCTGGAATCTGAACCCGGGTACTGAACTGCTACCTCTTACTTCTCCTGTCCTACTACACTGCCTCTCCGAAGGGACACACCTGTCTCACCCATGGTGATGATAATATTTTGTGGCACTAGTGCTTTCAGTAAGTTTGCCTTGCCTCACAAACAATTGTTAGGTCAGTGCACCCATTGGTATTGTTGCTATGGCTGTAATTCATATCCGGTACCAGGACTGTTCTCCAGTCCTCTCAGCACCCTTATGAACTGCGTTCTATCATGAGTCCCATTTTACAAAAGGGGAAATCGAGTGGCCTGGCAGGTCCTACTGATTACCTAGGAGTGATGAGGTGGAGGTTAACCCAGGTCCCCTGGCTCTGAAAGGTCAGGTGCACTAGCACCTCCTCTGAGACACCACCAGTGACGGCCAGGCCATGGTGGCTGTTGTCAGCACCTTGCTTTATTAGCTGTCAGTATCAACAAGCTGATACTCCCTTTTCCTACCAGGTGAGCTTGTTATTTGCAGTGAGCTGCAGTTAATCTTTTTTTATGGTGGTAAAATATACATAATGCAGCATGAAACATACTGTCTGTAGGTGCACAGCACAGGGCGCGAGGCAGATTCACCCCTGTGCAACCATCGCCCATGCTGTGGCCTGTCTCCACGCCCATCAAGCACTGGTCCTTGCTCCGCCTGCCTCTTACGGAGGCCCTGCCAGCCTCTGCTTTCTGTCTCTCTGAATTTGTCTGATCGAGGGACCTCACATAAATGGGATCAGGCAATATGTGTCTTTTTGTGTCTGGCTTATTTCACTTAGTGCACAGTCTTCGGGGTTCACCCAAGCTGTAGGGAGGTTAATCCTTTTGAAATGTGAATGATCACTCCCTAATTTGTCTTCTGAACTCTGCGCTTCCTTAGCAATCCTCCAGCGAGGATTGGTAGTAACTAAAGCTTCTAGACTTCAGGCCAGGAGCTTGACTCTCGGGGCTCCTCTGCAGAGTAGATGATGCATGAGCAGTGCAGCCCATGGATCTGGGCACGGCCGACCCAGGACCAGGCAGGGATCAGTTCATGCAGCGAGCACAGCTGGGCACCTCTCTCCAGACCTCACCCCTGTGCCGCAAGGTGCTACTCTCAAAGCAAAGCCTGGTGGCTTCCCTCCTGGGAGTCACCTCGACACACAGCTGATGTTCTGTTAGGGAGAACAGTGACCCACAGGTTCATGTGCTTGATCTTCTTCTTTGTGACCTTCGGCAAAGTGTCTGAGGGCCTTGAATCTTCAGCTGCTTCATTTCCAGAGCAAAAGTCAGGATTAGTATCTTTAGGGCTCCTTCATGTGGACACCAGTCCTGGGATGTGATTCTTTTTGTCTTATTATGTTTAAATCTATTATTTCCAGAACTTCAGCTTTCCCTTCCCTCTTCATGGATTTTACCTTTCCTTGGTATCTTTTTCTGCAATTTGACTTAGTGTTTTCATGTAGTTCAGGTGGCGTTTTAAAGTGTTATTTATTTGAAAAAGAATAATTACTATCAATGGAAAAACCAGTATCACCTGTTATGAATAGAAGACAAGCTCAAAAATAAATATAATAGAAACCAAAGAGCATTATTAAATTCCAGCTTGCTCTGAGGCCTGCTCTCTCTAATAAACGAGGAGGTGCTCAAACCCACTGTGGCCCAGCTGAGTCCTTCTCCTTACCTCAGAAAGAGAATCCAGAAATGATTAATGTATCACTTTGCAATTCAAAGCTGCTCAATTCTGTACCTGTGTGGCACCTGAACTTCTTTATTTTGTTGCCATTGGAGGTCCCTTGTCCTGGGATAAAGCTCTTCACCAAGTCTTATGAAATACATTAACTATCTGGATTTCAAGGAGGCAAGTGTTCATTCAGTTCCAATTCTGTGCCAGTTACGGTTGTAAACATTTTGTGAACTTTGTGTCACTTAATCTTCACCATGTCACTGTAGGGGTAGATCATTTTCCTGCCCCCATTTTGCACATGAGAAAACAGAGGCTTCTAGAGGTTTCCTAACCAGTGGCCATATCGCCTCTCATCGTTGGTTGCTATAAGCTCCATGTGGCATTGAATCTCAGTGCCGAAGTCCATGTTTGGCTGGCTCAGGGTTTGAGAACTTTGTGTGTGTGTTGATTAATACTGCTTTTCCGTTTGAGTGCCAAGAACATGGGCTAATCTAGATTTCTATTAATCTTGTGTCAGCAGTAATGACAGTTTTACAGGAGAGGCTGATAAACATCAGTCTGTGAGGATGGGAGTGGACCGTAGCGTAAACACGCTTCTCCAGCCTGGCTGACTGCACTGCAAGAAGGATGTCCAGACCGGGGGAAGACTCCGTGCGGTGTGAGAGCACACGTGTGCGGAGGGAGCCTCTCACACACAGGTGTGCTTGGAAGCGCCTACGTGCCCCAGGCCCCGTGAGCTCTGCCGTAGCTGCAGCCAGAGAAAGGCTGAAAACTGGGGACTCTTGGGATCCCCACAAATGCACTCATTCCATTTCTCTTTTGATTGACAGGGCACACTTCATAAAGCTCCCAACCAGCTTCCTGCAAGCGAGTCAGGGGCCTTGATAAGAAAGTGGAATCTGGGGCAATTAAGTGCAATCTGAGCCCCAAGAATGTGTTTTCTGAGGGTGACTGTACACCAGCTGCTCTCAATGACATTCCATTCATTCAAGGATGACTTTTACAAAATAGGTTTATTCTAGGACTTTTGTTCCAAACAGAACCTGAGTGGTGTTCAGGCTGGGCTGCTCTCTGGGCACGTGAATCACTCATCCTATTTATAAGCCTCCAGTGGAAATCAGCTTGGGGAATGGCAGAAATCCACGGGGACTCTGTGTGCAAGGCTGGCTCAGACTGGGGTGAAATGTGTAGGTGGCCCCAGGGCAGCGTGGCCCAGTGGTTGGCAGCTTGAGAGACACAGGTGTTTTCATGGCCACTTACTAGTTACATCTTGGATGGAGAACCTCATCTCCTTAAACCTTAGTTTCCTCATCTGTTCATTTTTTTTTTTTTTAATGTGGTAAAATATCCATAACGTAAAATGGATCATTTAAGGGCTGGGGTTGTGGCTCAGTGGCAGAGTGCTTACCTAGCACATGTGAAGCACTGGGTTCGATCCTCAGCACCACATATAAATAAAATAAATAAAGTTCTATCAACATCTAAAAACATTTTGGGTTTTGATAGGATTGGAAAATACAGCAGTGCCTGTTAATTGCAATTTGTTCAGTAAGCAGTTTATTACTGTTATTTTGCATTATCTATTCATTATCTTGTGCTTTTCAAAATAAATTTATACTGTTCAAAATATAATGCCTAGTGACAAGTGTTACTTGGGTGGGGACAGATGCTAAGCACTGTGTGATTACTGAGATGAGGGGAAGATGTGGACAATTTTTAAATTAATAGTTTTACAATAATCTCCCTTCAATCCAAGGTTTTACTTTTTGTGGTTTTAGTTACCTACAGTGTGAATGAGGGTCCAAAACCATTACATTGAAAATTCCAGAAATAAACAATTCGTGTATTTAAAATTATGTACCATTCTGAGTATTTTGTTGAAATCCTGTGCCATCCATTTCCATCCTGCCTGGGAAATGAATTATCCCCTTGTCCACACTGTATATGCTACCCACCCATCAGTCACTTAGCCATCTCATTCGTCACAGTGACTGTTGCAGTGTTACAATGCCTGTGTTCAAGTGACCCTCGCTTTACTTAATCATGGTCCCAGAGTACAAGAATATGATGCTAGCAATTAATCTTATGACAGTATATTCTTATAATTGTTCTATTTTATTATTAGATATTATTGTTAATATCTTTTATGCCTGTTTATAAATTAAACTTTACCATAGGTATGTATCTATGGGGGAAAATGATATGTATAGAGTTCGGTGCTATCTGAAGTTTCAGCATTCACTGGGGGTCTTGGAGCATGTCCTTCGCAGATGATGGGGGGCGTCTACTTTGATGTTCATTGGACATATCCAGCAGGTGACTTTGTAGGAGTTATTTCTCAGAGCAAGTCTAAGAGTTTCAGTAGAGAGTCCACATGAAGAGTGACTGTGAGTAGCGGAGCACGCGGTCTGCAGATGCGGTGGAGCTGGTAGTGCGTGCTGTGGCCTGTGAAGTTGGGCCCGGTTGTGCTGAGCGGTCCTTGGCTGGAGACTCAGCACTAGAGAGGAAGTGGCCCAGGTGCCCTGGTCTGCCCTGTTTCCAACTGGTTTGTCACAGACCCTAACAGCCAATGCTAACGAGTCTCATGGAGTCTTCTTCTCTTCATAGATTGCTGACTTTGGGCTCTCCAACCTGTACCAGAAGGACAAGTTCTTGCAAACATTCTGTGGCAGCCCACTCTACGCGTCCCCTGAAATCGTCAATGGGAGGCCTTACCGAGGGCCAGAGGTGAGCAGGCTTCCTGGTGTACGTGTATTTTTTTGTTGGTGCATTATAGTTCTACATACTTTGGGATTTGTGGTGACCTCTCTGCACATGCACACAATACGGCAACGTCACCTGACCACTATCCCTCCCCAGCACTCCTCCCCTGCCTCCCGCCCCACCCCTTGGTCCCTTTCCTCTGCTGGTCTCCCTTTGATATTTTGGAGATCCACCCACCTTTGTTTTTCTTTTTCCTCTTTAGCTTCTGCAAATGAGAGAAAGCACACCATCCCTCACCTTCTGAGTTCACTTATTTTGCTTAATTAACATGATGGTCTCTAGTTCCATCCATTTTCCTGCATGGGCCATAATTTCATTTTTCTTTATGCCTGAATAAAACTCCACTGTGTATATACGCCACATTTTCTGTGTCCATTCATCCGCTGCTGGACACCTAGGCTGGTTCCATAGTGTGGCTGTTGTGAATTGTGCTGCTGTAAACGTGGTGTGCACGGATCACTGTAGTAAGATGCCTTTCACTCTTCAGGGTAGATGCTGAGAAGCAGTATGGCTGGGTCACGTGGTGCTCCGTGCCTAGTCTTTTGAGGAAGCTCCCATACTGGTTTCCCTAGCGGTCGTACTAATCGACAGTCCCACCAACAGCAGCACATGGATTTCACTAAGCAAATACATTTTAATGGCACCTTCTATTTCATGAGAGATGTATTCCTCTATATGCCTAAAGCTTTCCGGGCTGCTGCAAGATGTATACATATAAAAAGGTTATTTTGAAAGTGGGTTAGTTGTTGGTGATGGTTCTCTTTACAGAGAGGTTCATCCACTTAGTATCCTTTAAATAGCAGCTGCTTGGTGTGTGGAAATGTTTTTTTCCAAATATTTATCCGTTCAAGAGTATTTGGGGCAGAACTGGGGGGGTGAGGAGGAGGGTAGCAGTGTCTCCAGCAATTCCCAAAGAGAAAGTCTTAAAACTAGACTCTTAGGGAGGAGCATTGGATTCAGTTTACAAAATGACAGGAACTCAACACTGTAAATTTATCTGAGTGCTTCTTTGGTGATGATTGGTTTAGAAGCTGGTGGTCTCTGATCTGGCTTTATTTGGCCACATTCATCCTTAATAAAAAAAAATTAGACAACACTTAATAATTGGGAGCTCTCATAGGAGAGTCTGGTTCCTGACTTCTCTTTGAAAACGAAGGACGGTGGTGTGTTGGGCCCACATCTCCAGGTGGCAGCAGTCAAACCAGGGGAGGTGACCTGCCCAGGTTGGTCTTCAGCACTGTGCATCGTACCCCAAATTCTTCCCTCCTCTGTTTGTGCCTGGCTCTTGCAAGATTTGCACTGGCACCCCCTTGATGCATTTGAAGAAGGGAAAGGAAGGAATCGATTCCCGAGTTAGGAAGGAAGGGTCACGTGCTCCAGAATAATCCAGGCCCTACTCACCTCACAGAACTACAGTGAGGATCCAAGAACATGACCTACTTAAGAAAGTCCTCCAATAGGCTGGGCCCTGCATTACCATCGGTGGTCAGGCTGTGGTGGGGACCTGTCTGCCAGGTGCTCAGTTCTCGGGGGTGCTGGGACGGGCTGCTCACGTGCCGTGATGCTGGTGGTCTGGAACGCACCCAGGAAACTGCTCCTCAGCTCTCTGTGTCCTGTTTCTCTGCTCCAGGTGGACAGCTGGGCTCTGGGCGTGTTGCTTTATACCCTGGTTTATGGAACGATGCCCTTCGATGGTTTCGATCACAAAAACCTCATTCGGCAGATCAGCAGCGGAGAGTACCGGGAGCCCACGCAGCCCTCAGGTGTGTGCCCCCGGCAGGGCCCAGCTGGAGGGGGTCCGCTCCCTTGCGCAGCTCACACTCTGCTTTATCTGTCTGTCGGGAGGTGCCCGCCCTTCCTCATTCATCTTTCTGGAAAGTTCTCTTGGCAAAGCTGGCTTGTTAGGCTGCTTTATCCAAACTTACCCAAGTGAACTCTGCGGAGCAGATGTTCCGCATAGCGGCCTGGGGTCCTGGTCTCACTGGGTGAACTTGGGCAAGTCCGTCAGTCAGCCTCTTTGGGTTCAGTTTCTCTTCTATATATGAGGTCCCTTCTAGCCACGTAGACATATAAGCCACCCTTCCTAGACCGTTAGTGCCACGAGGGTAGTGACCTCTGCCCAGGTCTGGCTCAGGGTACTGTTTCACTATCTGGTTATATCGTGACTCTCCTGTTCCCCAAAACAAACTCAAACAGCCCCCGTGCAATCTTATCCCTCTGTCTCTGGGTCGGGCAGGGCTCTCTCCCGCTGTGGCGTCCCCGCGGTTCTCTTTCCGGGACAGAGCCTGGTCAGGCAGCTCAGGGCTCTCAGAAGGAGGGAGCTTCCCAGGGAGGGAGAAGCAGCTTCCAGGTGTTCTTACTGACTAGGCTCGGAAGCTGGCATGTTCTGTTGGTTAAAGCAACCGAGGTCATAGCTCCATGTTCATGGGAAAGCAACACGCGTGGACAGGGGGAGCGTCAGGCGGCCACCTGGGAACCTGGGAATGCAGTCAACGCAGGCATTTCAGTTATGAACATGGCACCCACAGTCGATCCTCATTATTCACAGTGGTTACGTTCTGTAAAGTTGCTGCAGACACCGAATGAGTGAATCCTGAACCGCAGCCTCAGGGGAAATACCCTTAGATTCCTGTGGGCTTCCAATCACAATCTGTTTGTTTATTGATCAATTTGTGTATTATTCAATTTTTTGTATATTTATCTTTAAAGTCCCCTTATTTAATACGCATTATTGATTCGTTAACCTCAAACTCCGTGGCCATCAGCACTTTTGCTCTGGTCTGAGCGAAGTGTGTAACATGTATTTTCTTCCACAGGACACTGGGCAACCTTCGTGCACTTGGGGACACTAGAAAACCCTTCGGCAGTATGTTGGGGGGCTTTTTAAGTGGCAGAATCACAGCAGAAAGTGCACAAATGTGAAAAACATGGCACATGTAGACTGAGAAAGGGACCGTTGTTCACGGTAGGAGAGCTGGACCGAGGCCGCCAGCACATGCGTGCGCGGGCGACAGATGCCTCACGCTCCGTTGTGCCACAGAGCCTGAACGAGTGCGGGATCGCAAATAAATCTTAGTGAGTAGGAGGACTGGCAAACGTGGAATCCGTGGGTAACGAGGACTGACTGTGGCACATAGCGACAGGCACGTGTCTGTCTGTGTGTTTTCAATAAACCAGTCTGTTCTTTTTGGGGGGATTTCAAGGTGACTTCTGTGGCGGTCTTATTTATCTCCCTAGCTAACTGGTGCCAGTGAAATCTCCGGCACATTGTAGGGGTTTAGGAAATGCTTGTTGAATGACTGAATGATCACCCTGTTGCTTTTCAGGGGTGCAGCCCACGCCAGCCCCCATTGCCCGATCTTTGCTACTCAGTGCTTTATAAATGGCTCCCAGCGGGTGGCAGCTTCCCAAGATGTAATTCACCTCCCGTTGGGGCTACACAGTTTAATTCTAAAGTCAACTTACTAGCTGAGAGAGTCACTGGGTTTCTGTAGCCTCCTGGACGTCTCTCTGGGCCTTTCCCCTAATTCTCTGGCAGCAGACATTTGCAAGGGTTTTTTTTTTTTTTTCAAATAGATTGTGAACACTGGGTAGCAGATACAGGTCAGCTGTCTGACCTGGCAGCTTGGTGGATACAGACACTGCTTATGTCAAACAGGGAAAGAAGGCGAGCTCACTGGGCGTGGCTCTCAGAACCTGGCCAAGAGCTCAGGGTGAGGCCAGCTCTGGGGCCAGTGGCTCTCCCTGCCCAGGTGTGGCAGGTAAGAGCCACTCCTGGCCCAGAGGAGCTCCTCTCCGTTCTCTGCCTCCAGTACCTTTCTCCCGGTGACCGTGAGCGCTGTGTTTATGAGCCCACCTTCGGAGGAATAACAAAAGCGATGATGAGGGCCACCTTTTCCTTGGAGCGGAGTGATGTTCACCATCGTTGCTTGGGTGGGGTTTTAATTCTTCCCGGATTACCTGGCCCACTGCCCTTGATGAAGGTCTGAGATGGTAGAAGTCCAGTAGTTCCATGACACTCCTTCTCTCGTGGAGGAACAGGGCAGGGTGTCATGGCCTCTGTGTCAAGTCTTGCTTCTGCTTTTGACGTGCTGTCTGAAAGGCTTGCGCTTCTTGCTCCAAAGTGTGGCTGGACCAGATCTCTGGTGGGTTTTTTCCTAAAGCAAGTGTGTCTCCAGAGTTGCTCCTGGAGTCCCCCCGCCGCAACCTCGAAAGCTGCCTTGCTCTGCCTGACACTTTCTTCTGTCTCTCGTCTCCTAGATGCTCGAGGGCTCATTCGGTGGATGCTGATGGTGAACCCTGATCGCCGGGCCACCATCGAGGACATTGCCAACCACTGGTGGGTGAACTGGGGCTACAAGAGCAGCGTCTGCGACTGTGACGCCCTTCGTGACTCCGAGTCCCCGCTCTTGGCGCGGATCATCGACTGGCACCATCGATCCACGGGGCTGCAGGCCGAGGCGGAAGCCAAGATCAAGGGCCTGGCCAAACCCGGGGCCTCGGAGGCCATGCTGGAGCGGCAGCGGTCGCTGAAGAAATCCAAGAAGGAGAATGACTTTGCCCAGCCTGGCCAGGACTTGGTGCCCGAAAGCCCTTCCAAGCTGAGTTCCAAGAGGCCCAAGGGCATCCTGAAGAAGAGAAGCAACAGTGAGCACCGCTCGCATAGCACCGGCTTCATCGAGGGCGTCGTGGGCCCTGCCTTGCCCTCTGCCTTCAAGATGGAGCAGGACTTGTGCCGGACTGGCGTGCCCCTCCCGAGCTCCCCCGAGGCAGACGTGCCAGGGAAACTCAGTCCCAAGCAGTCGGCCACAATGCCCAAGAAAGGCATCTTGAAAAAGACCCAGCAGAGAGAATCGGGTTACTACTCGTCCCCAGAGCGCAGTGAATCTTCAGAGCTGCTGGACAGTAACGAGGCGATGGGCGGTGGCCTCCCCTCCCCCAGCCCCCCGGACCCAGCCAGAGTGGCTTCTCACAGCCTGTCCTGCCGGAGGAAGGGCATCTTGAAACACAGCAGCAAATACTCAGCAGGCGCCACGGACCCGGCCCTGGCCAGCCCCGAAGTGCCCACACTGGAATCCTTGTCAGAGCCTGGTGTCCCCGCCGAGGGCCTCTCCCGGAGCTACAGCCGTCCCTCCAGCGTCATCAGTGATGACAGCGTCCTGTCCAGTGACTCCTTCGACCTGTTGGACGTGCAGGAGAACCGCCCTGCCCGCCAGCGCATCCGCAGCTGTGTCTCCGCTGAAAACTTCCTCCAGCTCCAGGACTTCGAAGGGCTCCAGAACCGGCCGCGGCCCCAGTACCTGAAGCGGTACCGGAACCGACTGGCGGACAGCAGCTTCTCCCTCCTCACGGACATGGACGACGTGACTCAGGTCTACAAGAAAGCGCTGGAGATCTGCAGCAAGCTCAACTAGCCCTCCAGGGCACAGGGCACGGGCGGGGGGGTGCAGGGAGGAAGGGGAGCAGGGCTTGTGCCAACAGGCTGGTTACCTCTTTGCTGGCCAGGACAGCAGACTGAAAAAGGATTGGCGCCGTCTGGCTTGGCCAAGTTTGCAGCCTTGAGCCAGCACCTAAAAGGGAGAGGCAGGCGCCCTGCCAGTTCTGCCAACTGCCAGTCAGAATTTGGGTCCTAATTGGCATTTGCGTATGGCACCTCCTGGAGGACCAGCTGCCCAGGGAGGGTGGTGTTGGCCAGTGCTTGGTGGGACTGGGGAGCAGATGGGGACGGGGGCATTTCCCTAGAAGTCATCAAAATGCTTTGGAGGAGGGGCAAGAGAAACCAGGACCATCTGCTTCGGATGAGCCCAAAGAGTTTGCTCCTTTGCTTCTTTGCGAGCTTGATCTGACTGGATGGGGCTGGCAAGATTTCAGCAACCTGAGCTTGGATGGGTGATTGATTGATAACGTCTCTTGGGTGTGTTGGTTTAAGTGGCCCAGGCACAACAGAGTGCTGGGATCGAATAGTAATGGCTGCCAAGGGAAGGGGAAGGGAAGGCAGTAGCACTCATGCTGTGTAGTTATCATCTTTGACCTGGCTGAGCCTTGGGAATTAGGTTAAAGCATCCTGTCGGATCTACATCAACTCTTTTGTGCCACTGTAGTGGCATTTGCTAATTTGCTACTCTACCTTGAATGGAAAACAGGGATCTGGTCAGAGAATGCTCTGAACTCTGCTAGGGCCATAGTGTCAGCCCATGGTGATTGTTTGGCTCCTTGCTGTCGGCCTTGCTCTCAGCACAGCTTCCTGAGAGTGGACAGGGAGAAAGATGACGGTGTCAGAGGCCAGAACTCTCATGTATTCTAGAGCACACCACCCTCTGGGGCCTTTGCACAGGTGAATGGAAGTTGAAGTACATTTGCAAGGGGCAACTTGTCCCTTTCCTTCATGTCTCAATATTAACTGGAATGCTGCCTATTGCTTTGAATTGGGTGTGTGACACTGTCCACAGTTTCTAAAGGATTACTACCTGGCTCAGTCACTGACTCTGTTCCCTGATGGCAAGTGGTTTCCCATCCACCCAGTATGGAATCCTCAGAGGTAGAGGAGTTTGCTTCTGGGAATTAGCATGTAGGTGGGATATTTGGATGAGGAGAGGAAAATCAGACAAGAGGTGCTTCGTTCCCCAAATCTAAGTATTCTGTCATGGTTTTGAATTTTGACACAAGCTCCTGGGCTTTGGGGAGAGAGAAAGTTCCATCCATTTAAATGAACAAGGTGTCGGAAGAGCGGAGTGAGTGAGAGGAAGCGTAGGGGAGAGGAAGGCTTCTTTAGAAGCCGTCCAGAGGGTTCTGGAGGAGGCAGAAGAGGGGTGCAGGACTCCCGTACACATTGTGAAGCCGGGTGTATCATTTCTAAGCAGCCACTGACAAACATTCCCCCAGGGGGACATCTCGAGGACACTCTCTGAAATGACCGGTCTCTTGGGGATGAGTCTAGTTTCTACTGGCTTAGGAACATCAAAATCCTGACTTCAAGGTGGCCGACTTCATAGTCACTTAGAGCCAGGTGGACTGAGCTTGGGATATGTTTGGAAAAACCAGAATTCACTAAGAGCATTCGCTGGGACGATGTCGCCCTCACCTTCAGGAGGTGGTTCTGGCTTGTGGCTTCCCTCAGGTTGAGCTGAGCGTCTTGTGAGAAGCTGCTTAGTTTCCTCTCATTCAGTTCCGCTCCTTCCTGAGCTCCAGTAGAAGTCAGAAGGGAGAAAACTCTGTAGAGGGCGAGTTGTGTTTGGGATGTGGGGGTGCGTGGAGGGCACCCTGCAGCCTCTGAGCTCCCTCTCTCTGCCTCCCATCTGCAGTCTTTCCTGACCAGCCTCTTCTGCCACACTGCTGGCCGCAGATCAGAGCAGCCGGGCTCGCTGGCAGCTGCCGGGGTGACTTAGGTATAACATCCACCTACTTACCAGCCAGTGTGTTTGTCCCTTTGGCCAAGTGACTGCATCTGCTTAGCATTTTCCATGATTCTAATCTTTAAGGAAAATGACACCATCAAGGAAAATCATTCCACTCCTGTCTCCCAAACACCTGCATGTTCTTTTTGTCAGTAAACCTGCTGGATTGTGGCAAAGAAGAGCCTCCATTCAGAGGCAGAGACTCTGAGTCGAGTCCTGGTCTGCTGTTAGATGGCTGGTGTCCTTGGGCACCTGTGATTTGGGGACTGTTCCCCTCTCCAGGCGGGGCTCCGGGGCCGGGTTAGCTGGTCTCTCAGGCCCTGCCCAGTTCTGACGTTCTTCTGACATCCTCTGGTTTCTGGATGTGACGTCAACTCTCCTTTCAAGGAAAATCTCTGAAAGCCCTTAAAGGCAGCCCTGCTTCCTGATCAAGCCCTGTCACCCCTGCCAGCCGGTCCCCATCCAAAGAAGTTGTGCTTGATGCATTTCCTTGCAATTACAGGTGAGGACAATTCGATGACCTGGTTTGAAAGCAGGAGATTTGATGTCCGCTCTCCTGGTCTTTTCCTTGCCTCTGTGGGCTTTTCGGCGTCTTAGTTTACACATCTGCCAAAGGGGTAGAGTTATACTTCTTTTTACAGGTAAATTTCAAGGCAAGATCAGTTTTCAGGAAGTGCTTCAAGACCCCAGGCGAAATGGAAATACTAAGTACTCTCTGAATTTCCATCCCTGTTACCAGGTGCTTCTTCCGGGAGCACGTTTCAGGGTGACGTTCAGGAGTTTTGCCCAGGCCTGCTGTCTTGAATACAAATGTGAATGATTGACTGACTGCTTATTGCCAAACTGGAAATGTTCTGTAGGGATTTACTGGCATGGTATCATTCCTAGGAGAAAAAGAAAAAAAAAAAAAAAAAAAAAAAAAGGGAGAGAGCAGGAGACACTTGACTGCACATTTTTTTTTTTTTTTAAATCCGTGTTGTGACTTTTTATTTAATTTCTATTTTTTTGGTAATAAAAAGTTGACTTTTTAATTTGAATTTGTCTTTTTTTATTTATTGGTCTGAAAGGCATTTCAAAGGTATTATAATAATATATTGGTGTAATTTAATTGGTGCAACATGCTCTATGGCTCCAGTCAAAATTGTTTTTTATTCATTTGATTGACTTGAGAACAGCCTACAGGGGACAAAAAGAAAAACGCTGGATAACCACCCAAAGTGTTTGTATTTTCAATGGAAACTGATTTTTGTTTTGTTTTTTGTTTGTTTGTTTGTTTCTGTTTTTATTTTTAAATTAAATAAATTGCAATGAACTGAACTGGGACTTGCCTCTTTCTTTAGTTGTTTTTCTCAGTCGGGTAAGTGACAGAATGGGGGAAGTCATGGAAATCGACCCATGCTGGCTCCGCTACCAGGGGCGAGTTTATTCAGAATACTCAGAAGGGGCCACCGTCTGCCGCGTGCGGGAACCAAGGCGGGAGCGGAGGGACCCTGGAGAAGTATGTCCTCTCTTTCCTGCTCCCTCCACACCAGCTTTATTCTTCGTAATGTCAAATGACATCAAACCCGGCCCCAGCACCAACATAGAGTCAGGCACTGCGGGATCCATGCAAGAAAAGTCTGATTTTCCAAAGAAGTTGCAACTCGCACGCTTTTCTGATCTCCTGGAGGGACATCAGATGCCCGCGGTCACATGCTTCCCAATTCCCCCTCCCTGGTTGTGTGACCCACCTTGACTTACCCCACAACTTCCAAATTGACATTCTCAGTTGTAGTTTCCAAGAGGGACCACCAGATTCCTTTGCTGTCATCAAAAGCTAACCACTTGGCCAGCGCTCTCCAGAGCTTCCGCTTCCCCGCCCACCCGCTCCCCCGAGCACCATCCTCTTTCCCAAGGGCAGACAGATGGTTAATCTGATCCCACAGGGTCAAGAGCAATGGGCTATGACTTCCTGTTTGGGGCCACTGCTCTACTCATAATAAAATGGCATTTCCAGTCCCATTTTGCTACCATTTCTTAAGTGAACAGACCCACTAGAAAGTGCTTGGAAAGAAGAATGAACAGTAGAGTAAGATTGAGGAGTTCCTGTATCTTGGCCATCATATCAAATGAAATCAAATTTTACACTGTGCCAGACATGCTGTGCACCCAGGGGTGGTGTTTCAAGGTCTGTACAGTCTGACTTTGCAAAGAAATGACAACCCAGTTCCCCTTTCTTTTTATATTTATTTATTTATTTTTTTTTTGCAGTACCAGGGATCGAACTCAGGGCCTTGTGCTTGCGAGGCAAGCACTCTACCAGCTGAGCTATCTCCCCAGCCCTGCATCCCCTTTCTGATCTTGTAGCACTGTAACAAACAAAACCACAGGACGCCCAGGGCAACTTGAACTCCAGTTAAATAATGAATTTTCAACATTTTTAAATTAGTACATTTTAGTTATACATACTATTAGGGTTCTTTTTGACTTAAGTATACATAGGTGAGAGTTGCTGTGGTATATTCGTATATGTACATAGGAAAGTTTGGTCAGATTCATTCCCCTGTTCTTTTACCGTCCCTCTTTCCTCTCCCTTATTCCCTTATTCCAATCTACTGATCTCCTATTTAATAATGAAAAATTTTTTAGTGTAAGTATACCCCCCCATGCAACATTTGGACCATGTTGATACCAAAAAATTCATTACCTGAAATTCAGATTTAATGGGGCATCCTGTATTTTATATGGCAAGCTAATCTGATAGAGCTTCATTGGCTAAATGGACCAGGTGTATTACCAAGGGTTGGGAGTGCATGCTTAGGATTGTGGCCTGCCGATCAGAACACGGTGACACCTTTCAGGGTGGGCTGCACTGGAAAGAACCCCAGTTCCAGTCTGGAAGTGATTGTTACTGAGTCAAATTGCTATGACTCTTTGGTCCTCAGTTTTCTCAACTGTCTAATGGCTTTATTAATTGTTCTCATACCTATCTCTAACAGGACTCTTAAGGAACGAGAGAGATTCTGTGAAGTTACCTTTTATACCTTGAGTCTCAAACTCATTATGAATGGGAAATAGTAGTCCTTTTTCTTACAGGGCAATAGTCACTGACTTTTAAAATAGGACATTTGTTTAAAGGCAATGTGTCTGACCTGCAGACTCTTAATTTTTGCTGCAGTATTAAATGGGCAGGCGTTTGCTGGGGAAGCTCTTAAAAGTGAGACCCATTGAAAAGACATCATTTTGCATCTAGACAGAGGCACAGGTTGGGCTCAGCTCAGCGGCTGGACCAAACGTGAGGTATGAAGGTTAATAAGGAAATGGGGGTGACCACAGTGGCAGAAGTTGACATGTTGTCAACTATTGGTGGGGTTAATGGCCAGTGGTCACTTTAGGGAGGAAACTTGAGAGAACTAACATTTATTGAACTACATGATACTGCATCTTTGTTGACAAGTGGCAGGAACTCACTCAGACAATATTAAGTAACAGGAGGAGTTTATGCTTCACAGAACTGAGAACTCCCAAGAATTATGCATATCTCAGGCCCTGCTGGATCCAGGGGCTCAAGGGAAGGCATTGGCTGCTTCTTCATTCACTCTCACCAAATGTGAACTTCTTTCTTAGACAGGATCCCTCCATGGTACCAAGATAGTTCCTAGCCACAGGAAGGTTATGAGGTCCTTTTAGAGTGTCTTCTGGATTCAGGAGGTTCTTACTATCCTAATAGATATGGAACAAGGAAGGACTATGATTAGCTTTGCTTGGGTCATGTGGCTCCTTCTGGCCCAGTCAGAGTCCAGGCAAAGAGTTGTTCTGATTGACCAGTCTGGGTCATGTGCCTAAACTTGTGGTGTACTTGAGTGACATCTCCTTCAGAATCACACCAAGTGGGAATGCAGATCCATCAAAGGAAGGGATGCAGAACAGATAAAAAGTGACCTGTGTTAATTACATCTTTTTAGCATCAATTTCCTCGTCTATAAAATAACATTAAACAATCCCTAACTTAGAGTTTCTATGATGAGTACATTAAATAAAGTACCTAACAGTGTCTAGGGCATAGAAGATTTTAAATTCATACAGATAATCTCAATGAAGACAGCAGTGGTAATGCTATACAAAGTAGATATACTTGCTAGAAAAGATTTCAAGCTGTAAAATCATCTATAAAATCAGAACATTCAGCTGAAATTGGCTTAAACACTCTAAGGGCTTTATTAGCTCATATACCTGGATTGTAAAGGTGGGGTAGGTTTCACAGTTTCTAAGGTCTGGTGGGAGAAATGCACAATAAACAAGTAAATAAAACATCCTCAAATTACATATAGAAATATAGTGCTATGAAGGAAATGAATCAGGTGCAGAGATAGAGAAGAGAGGTGTTAACTTCCTGTAGAAAGAGTTGTCAAAGATGCCTTCTTTGACAACTTTATCAAAGGTAAACTTTGATCATGGATCTGAAGATAGGAACAGGGAGCACTCCAGGCAGAGGGGATCATATGTGCAAAGGCCCTGGGGTCTTCGAGACAGTTTCATGGGGTTAATTTCTATTCCATTGGCACAGGAAAACACGGTCCAGGGAGCATGGTGTTTTGTTAAACATGTGTGGCCACATTCTAGCATGGTCTGACTGTGATCATTTATGACTGTGTATCCTTAATTACAAATGGCTGCTTTCTTCAACAGGTGGTCCCCAGACAAGACACATGCTGTGATGTGCAATTTTAAATAAGAATATGTTTCCATTGCAAAAATTCACTGCCAATTTATTGAAATTTATGGATAGGATGTTTTTAATCTGCACAACATGCAAAGCTTGAGGCATGGAAGTACAGCTACACTGATGTTATATGAAGACCAAAAAGTTCAGACTAATGTTTTTGTGTTGCTAGACCTGCCCATAGGATATAATTGTCTGATTCCATTATGAGCTTGCATGGGAGAATAGCAATTACATTTACTTTAAAATCATGACAACTGTTTTGCTCTTGATGAAAAATTCATATTGTTCATCTCTACCTGACTGGGATATTCATTGTATTTTGGCCAAAGGGTGCTTTGGTCTACTCTTCTTCCTAGTTTTTGTTTGTGAATTAGTTTGGATAGGTTCTGTTATGGTGAAGTAACAAATAATCCCCCAAATGTCAGTGGTCTCATAAAGAAAGCAATCGTCTCTTCCTTTTGCTAAGTCCAATACTGGTCGGGTGGCCCTCGGGCACCTGAGCTTCTCCCAGCCTATGTCTCTGCCATCTCAGGGTCTACACGTCTGACTCTGCGACTGAGGGAGAGCACAGCCTTTAAAGGTCGGGGCTGGCTGTGGTGTGTGTCAGCTGTTCTCACGTCCCAGGCCCCAACCTAACTTCATGGATAGTCTTCCAGTCTATAGTACTTAAAACATGGAAAATAAAATGAAATCAGAGGAACACTTACCAATAGTTTAGCCCCAGATTGTTTTGCTCCCCATGAGGAGCTCCTAGCACTAAGAAAAGTAATTTTTTTTTTTTTTTTTTATTAACCAAGGGCTTCCTGAGCAGCACTCTGTGCCTGCCCTTTAAAACGTATATCATTTATTTTAACGTTCCCTTATCTCCATTTGTACAGATGAGGAAACAGCTTTGGGAAAGTGCAGTAACTTGCCCAAATCACTCAACTATCAAATATGGAGCTGGATTCAAACGTGGGCCTGGCTGACCGCCTTCTGAGCTCGCGCTGTTAATTGCTCTGTTGGGCATCTGTGATGATCCTTCTGCGACTCCATCTCCTTGACCAGAAGGATGTCACCATCCTGTTCACATAAAAGGCATCATCCTGCAGGATCTCAGCAGATATCAGGAAGCACTGGCCCAAGTTAGTACATTCTCCAGACAAGTATGGAGAGCAGACCTACTGCCCCCTTCCTCCCACTGATGGGGACTTCTGGAGGATCCAGCCCTGCCAGGTGGATCGGTGGAATGATTTGAGTTCTGTAGCCACTCTGGAGTGCATTAAGGTGAAAGAGCTCCTTTCTCCATCCAAGCACCTGTAATGGCTCAGCACTCACTGGAAGGGCTCAGTGGCCCTCAGGGGCAGGTGCCTCCTGCTCAAAGCTGTGTATTCATGCATCCCAACAGGGTTCCACATGCCCTTTCCTGTGCTGGGAGCTCACAGCAATCTGCTCAGAGCCATGTGGAGACAGGATGCCAGGCTGTGAGACTTGCCTGGGGTCAGGCGCCCCTGGCAACTTCCATCTCCCAAGGAGCAGCGCAGCACCCTGTCTTCACGGCCCAGAGCAGCGTGATGTCCCAGGCGTCGCCCCAGTGGGTCCTCCAGAGGAGCCCCTCACTGTCAGGTGAAACCAGGGAGGGGGACAGTTTGTGTCAGAGGCAGCTGGGGAAAAGGGCTCCCAAGAACAGCTAGCCCAAGAAAGTTCTGCAAATTGGAATTTGTGAATCACTGAAGCTGAAACACATCTGATTCAGCAGTGCCTAGGGCATTCCAGAAGCCTCAGCCATCAGGCTTTGGAGCCCAGACAAAGGCCCGTGTGCAAAGCAGAAAGCCAGATGCAGACCTCAGAACTAGCCCTGCTGGCCTGCTCCAAAGAGGCCCTGGCCGTCGGTCACTGCAGGCCAGATGAACCATTCCTCACGCATGGAAGCGTGGACTCTGTAGTCTTCCCGTCTCACTGCTTTAATTCAGCACCATGGTTTTGAGACTCCTCTGTGTTTCTGCACGTGTCTGTAGTTCACTCCCTCTTGCCGATGTGGGATTCTCCACTGCAGGAGCACACCGCGACTGATTATAAATGAAGTTGCTGTGCACACTCCTGCACACATGCTCACGTGGATACGTGCTAGCATGTTCTCAGCAACACATCCAGGAGTGGGATTGATGCATCATACGGCACGTGTATGTTTAATGTTAAAAATACCCATGGTCTCCCTAAGTGGGCGTGCCATTTTGCATTATTACCATAAACACAAGAGGGTTCCAATTGCTCCGCATCCATCCCAACACTGGGCATTGTCTGTCTTTTTAATTTTCTGGTGGGTATGGAGTGGAATCTCATTATAGTTTTAATTTACATTTATAGATGACTATGATGTTGAGAATCTTTTCATGTGCTTTTGGAGCACGTATTTTCTTTTATAAGGTATCTCTGTACCTTACCAACTTTCAAAATTGAGTCGGTCATCTTCATACTGTTGAGTCATAAGAGTTCTTTATATATACAGGACACAGGACTTGGTAAGAGCTATATTGTAAAATATTTTGTCCTAGTCTGTGAGTTTGCCTTTTAATTTCCTTAATTGAGTGATTCAAAAAGTGGAAGTTTTGAACTTTGATGAAGTCCATTTCATAAATTTTTGAATGGTTTGCTTTTTTTGTATGTTCTAAGAGATTTTCCCCTATATTAATATGGCAAAGATTTTCTCTGTCATCTTCTAGAAGTTTCCTATTTGAGCTTTTATATTTAGGCATATGATCCATTCTGAGATAATTTTTGTTTATTATTGGGGGAAAGGGTAGTGTTGCATTCTTTTTTCTGTCTAGAGCTCAGTGGTTGGATTATTATTTGTTGAAAAGACTATTCTTTCCATTAAATTGACATAGTACTTGTCGGAAAATTAAGCATGAATGTGTTGGTTTATGTCAGATCCTTTGTTCTTTGCCATTATTTTGTAAATCATTTTGCCAAAATTGCACTGTCTTGGTTACCAGAACTTTATAGCAAGTCTTGAAATCATATAATTTTGTTGGTTCCTCTTTTAAAAATTATTTTGGATCTTTTAGGTCTTTTGTATTGTCAAATAAATTTTAGAATTGTCTTGTCCATCTCTACAAACCAGTCTGCTAAGGTTTTGGCTGCAATTACAATGAATCTGTACATCATCTGTTGAGAAATGACATATTAAAAAACAGTACTAAGTCACTCAATTTGTAGACAGACCGGGGCTGGGGTTGTGGCTCAGTGGTAGAGTACCTGCCTAGCATGCGTGAGGCCCTGGGTTCGATACTCAGCACCACATAAAAATAAAATAAAGGTATTGTAGACAGACTGTCTCTACTTATGTATGTCTTTAATTTCTCTCAGCATTGTCCACTATGGAAATCAGTATGGAGGTTCTTCAAAAGACTAGGAATAGAACCACTGTATGATTGAGCTATACTACTCCTTGGTATTTATCCTAAAGAATTAAAGTCATCATTATAATAGTGATGCATGCATACCCATGTTTAGAACAGCACAATTCACAATAGTCAGACTATCGTGCTGGTGTTCATCAACAGATGAATGGATAAAGTAAATGTGGTATATATACACCATGGAGTTTTATTCAATCATAAGAATGAAATTATGTCATTTGCAGGAACATGGATGGAGCTTGAGACCATTATGTTAAGTGAAATAAGACAAATTCAAATTCAGAATGTCAGGGATCCCAAGTTTTTCTCTGATATGTGGAAGCTAGAGAGGAAAAAGGAGAGGAAAGTTTTGGGGACTCTTATGAAGATCTAATAGGTAGAGAATAGGTAGAGAAAAGGGACTAGGGAGAGGCAAGAGGGGAGGGAAAGGGGAAATACCATCAAATGATATCAGTCAAATTATATTGTGTACATTTACAAGTATGTAACAATAAATCACACCATCATCTATTACTATAATGCACCAATGAAAACATGGAGAAATGTAATTGAATTTTATGACTGCTAAATTCACTTAAGAGTCCTTAGCAGTTTTTTGGAGTTTAGGATTTTCTTTGTATTTGGTAAGTTTTTCTACCTATAAAGTCTGTTCTACTTCTTTCTTTCTTTCTAGTTTGTTAACCTTTTCTTTCTTTCCTGGCCTCATTAAAACAAAACACATTTAGTGGTGCTGGAACTTTCAATGTGATGTTGAATTGTTACAGAGAGAGCAAATATCTTTGCTTTGCTCCCCACAGTGTTCATCTTTCACCATTAAGCATGGCAGCTATGGATGCCCTTTTCCAGGTGAAGGAAGTTCTCTCTATTCCTAGTTTGCTGAGCAGTATTTTGTTTTAGTTGTTATAAATATTTGTAGAAATTGTCAAGTACTTTCCTTGAATTTATTAAAATGATCTTTCTCCTATGCTATGTTAATATGGTGATTGTATTGATTTCTGAATATTAAACCAACCTTGCATTCCTAAGATAATTTCTGCATTATCAATGTTGAATTGTTCTCCTTATGTATCACTGGGTTTTGATTTGCTAATATTTTAAAGGAGGTTTTTTAAAATATGAGATATTGGTTTATAGATCTCTTTCTCTGTTTCTCTCCTTTATTGTAACATCATAATGCTGACCTTGAAATGTTTTGGGTCTTGTACTCTTTCTTCCTATTGACCAAAAGTCTTTGTGTAGGACTGGTGTTGTTACCCCTCCCTTCCTACCTTCGTGGTACAGAGGCCTTGTGCAGGCTCAGCCAGCCCTGTATCACTGAGATGCTGCACCCCTAGTCTGGCATTATTTCTTCATAAAATACTTGGTTTCATTAACCACTGAAGCTGTTTGGACCTGGAATTTCCTTCATGTGAAGAGGTTTTAAATTATGAGTTGGATTCCTTTGCTTGCTATAGGGCTATTTAGGTTTCTGTTTCTTCTTGAGTTACTTTTGATGACACATGCCTGTCAAGGAATTAGTCCATAGCATGTAGGTTTTCTCAATTTTTGGCATGATTGTTTTCTCTAAGATTTTATTATTTTCCTTTTCAATTTTTATAGGATTTCTAGTGATAACACTTCTTTTATTCTTAACACTTTCTTATTCTCCCTCTTCTTCTCTCTTTCCTTCTCTTCCTCTCTCTGTCTTCCTAGAATTTTATCAATTCTATTGTTTTTTTTTCCTCAAATAATAAAATTTTAGATTAATCTGTTTTTAAAATATTGTTCTTATTTACTTTCTTCCTTCCACTTGGAGTTCAATTGGCTTTTTCTTTTCTTTGAGTAGCCTTTAAAAAGCTGAGGTCATTAATTTTGATCCTTCTTTCCAAATATAAGTATTGAAAACTGTATGTTTTTGTCTAATAACTGCTAAATGTGCATCCTGCAGATTTTGTTATGTTGTGTTTTAATTTTCATGTGGTTAAAAATATTTTCTTATTCCCTTGTTGATTTTTTTCCTTTTCTCTATGGGTTATTTAGAATTGTGTGGTCTAGTTTCAAAATCTTTGTTTTTTACTTCCAGATAGCTTTCTGTTGTTGGTTTTTTAAATTAATTCCATGACAATCCCAGTAATACTGTTTAGTTTTGATCATTCTAACTTCATGGAAAACTAGTTTTATTTCCAATGGCTGGTCTAACTTACTGAAAGCTCCAAGTATAGTTGAAGAATATTCACCTGTTCTTTTATTATTGATCTAGTAAATGTTAATTAAGTACAGATGGTTGATAGTATTGGTCAAATCTTCTATATTTTTACTGAATTTTGGTCCTTTACTTCTAGCAACACAAAGAAAAAAATCTCTTAAAGCATCTATCTATTAACGTGGCATTATCAACTGCTTTTATTCCTTTATTTTTCATTTTAATTTTAATTTTTGGAGTGTTGGGGATTGAACCCAGTGGTTCTTTACCAATGAGCTACATCCCCATCTCTTTTATTTTTTTATTTTGAGACAAGGTTTTGCTAAGTTGCTTTGGGCCTCACTAAATTGTTGAGGCTGGCTTTGATCTTGTGATCCCCATCTCAACCTCCAGAGTTGCTGGGATTACGGGCACGTACTACTGCACCTGGCTTATTTTCAATTTTGAAGTTGAGCTATAAGGTGCAGATTTTTATGTTAGTCACATCTCCTTGTTAAACTAATGCTTCAACATTACAAATCAAGTAATACTACTTGCAATGGAGTTGGATGATGATATGGCCATTCTAGCATGTATATGACTAGTGTTTGCACAGTAATAGCATTTCTGTGTTTCCCCCCAGTACTGTGAATTGAATCTAGGGGTGCCCTACTACTGATCCATATCCCCAGACCTTTTATTTTTTTGTTTTGAGATAGGGTCTTGCTAAATTGCTGAGGCTGGCCTCAAACTTGCCATCCTCCTGCCTCAGTCTCCCTAGTTACTGGGATTATTGGTGTGTGTCACTGCACTCTGCTTTTATTGTTTCATTTATGTCTAATCTGTGTTTTTACTTTAATGTGGGTTTCTAATAGATGGAACATGGTTGGGTATTGCTTTTCATCCAGTCTGAAAATCTCCTTTAAATGGGGTGTTAAGACCATTTAATGTTGCTACTGGTACATGAATTTAAATCTATTGTTTTCACTTTGTGTTTCTGCTCCTTTACTCCCATTTCTTCTGTCTTATTTTGGTGTAGTTGGGTATTTTTTAGCATTCTACTTTCTTTCTACTATGCTGGGTATTAATTATTCCTCGTGCTTTGCCCCAGGGTTCACAATACCCATTTTTAACTAATCACAATCCACTGTAAAACAATACTATGCTATGTTATCTCATGCATAATGCAAAAGCATCATGTCATGCTACACTCTCATTTCCCCTGATATTCTCAATGCTATTGTTATCACATTTTGCTTTTATGTTTTAGACCCCACAATACATTGTTACTGTTTGTATTTTAAATTATTTGAAACTAATTAAATAATTGTTTTAAAATATTTAAATGATTTTTAAATTACCTTTTAAATTATTTTTACATAAATAAACAGAATTATCTTAAAAACAGATGGAGGAAATGGCTTCTATACTGCCCACAATCTTATATTTGCTGTGTTTTCACTCCTTTGTGATCCAGGGTTCTCCCTATACCATTTTTCTTCTTCTTGAAGACCTTCCACTGACCTTTCCTCCTCCTCCTCCTCCTCCTCCTCCTCCTCCTCCTCCTCCTCCTCCTCCTCTTCTTCTTCTTCTTCTTCTTCTTTTCTTCTTCTTCTTCTTCTTCTTCTTCATAATTCACTTCTTCATTGCTAATGCAACTGCTGAGGAGACAGGTGTGTCTTGGTTTCAGCAGTGGCCTGTGTATCAGCTGCAGCAGGGAGACCCGTCTCTGATCTGGCTCCTGCAGGGTGGCATTCTAGGGATTGTTCACGTTTGCCCAGGAACTTGTGGTCCTGGGAAGCAGACAACGCATCTCCGAGCATTGATTTCCTCTGCTGTTTCCTGTATTTGGCTCTCCTGTTGTTAAACCAGTCCTGCACTCTGGTTTCAGTCACATGGATGCATCTTGCAAGTCCCTTTCTGGTGGCCACATCAGGGTATCGAGTTACTTGGAAAACACTTTCCGGTTCCTACAATGGCCACCTTGAGAACCTGTGTTGGATTCGTGGACGGCTGCGCCAGGGCTGTGGAGCAGGCTGCCTGGGCTCTCGCTCCTGCCTGGGTGGCTGCTGCTGCTGCATGGGCTGCTGGTTACTGCCACCAGTTTTGCACCCCGGCTCACGCCCGCTGTGGTTGAGGTCGCCCTCTTGAATCACGCCTTCCATGAGGCCGACGCCCCTTGTGGAAGTGGCCACCTGCAGTAGCTGCTGCTGCTGCTTCTACGGCTGCCGGTGGTACGCTTGCTCTGCTGCAGCAGCCATCTCCACATTATACACTCCCAAACCGTAATAGTTGAGGTCACAGTACTGGTACCCGTGTGCTGTGATTGCAGTGCACCAAATGCTGGGTGGCCTCTACTAGGGCAGTTTAGCTGGTGATAGAATAGAGTCGCGAAGGTCAACAACTTTGTTGGGAGAAATCCTAGTTCTTGGCTGGCAGCAGTTAATGTCTCAAGTGTGTAAACTCGTAGGGAGGCGCGTTCGGCTTCTCCTACCTAGGGAAGTACACAACTGCCCCAAGTTGACCTAGTGTTACCAAGGGAACCCGTACAGGAGCCTGGTGGTCTGATCCCCCGAGGCACACTGTGATTGGGCAAGAAACCTATGAAATGTCTACCTGTTCCTGCAACAAACGAGTTGCAGGCTGCTCGCCACAAGTCCGCTTCCACCCAACTCCCGGGGTCTGGGGGTCTTGACTCCGTGTCCTTCCCTGAGCTAGCCTGGCACAATAGACAAGCTACACAACTTCTCTTAGCTTTTGTTTGTCTTTAAAAATCTTTATTCCAGCTGCAGTTTTGAAGGATATTTTTGGTGATTATCCAATTGTAGGTGACAGTTTTGTCCCTGGGGACATCATTCTGTACCTCTGGTTGCATGGCTTCTGATGAGAAGCCTTAACTGTTCTCTCTGTTCTCCGTTTACAACAGGTCTCTGGTTCTGTACAGAAATTTGATTGGGATTTCTCTTGAGTTTTCATTTCACTTATTCCTCCTTTTCTGCATTGAACTTTTTACCACTTTTCATCAAAATTTGGATTTTTTAAAATTGCCATTTTAAAAATGGATTCACATTTTAAAATTATTTTTCTCTCCCTCCCCTCCTTATAGATCACTAGGTTACAAGTATGTTATGCTATTTAATATTGTTCTGCAGCTCAGGAGGGCTCTCCTCATGCTTTTTCAGTCTTTCTACCCTCTCCACTTAATTTTTCATGGATCTTTTCTTTGCTAGTGTTTAATCTGCTTTTAATTCGTAGACTGAAGTTTTATTAGGCATTGTGTTTTCATCCCTAAAAGTTCCACCTGGTATTTGTACATATATATTTCTTCATTTTGGTTACTTTTCTATTTCAATCTTTGTGTTTATTTTATGTATACTGATGTTTTGAGTCCTTGACAAATAATTAATTCCTGTTTATATATATTTCTAGTGATTGATTTCCCTTCTTTGTGAATCAGATATTCTTGTTATATCTACTGATTTTTCCATTGAATGCTGGGCATTGTGCATTTTGTAGTGGTTCCTGTTGCATCTTGTTATATTCTTTTCAAGAGTCTTAAATTTTACATTGACAGGTAAGTAAGTTCAGTTTGATTAGTTTGATACTCAATTTTGATTTTTTTTTTTTTTTTTTTTTTTGGAACCAGTGATAGAACCCAGGGGTGCTTAACCACTGAGCTTTTTTCTTTTTTAATTTTTTATTTTGAGACAGGGTCTCGCTAAGTTGCTTAGGGCCTCACTAAGTTGAAGAGGCTGGCTTTGAACTTGTGATCCTCCAGCCTCAGTCTCCCAACCCACTGGGATTACAGGCATGTGCCATTGCACCCCACTAATTTTGATATTTTTAAATAGTTAATTTAACCTCTCCACTCAGTGCTAATTTAGCCCCACTATTTAAGGTATAAACTCGTAAGTGTTACTAAATTCACTGTCCATTCAGCAATGGCTCTTTACTCTGGTTGAGTGAAAATTTGACTATTTCTGCTCCTAGGTCAGCTCTGGAATTGATTGTCTTGAAGTGTCCTGGTGATTTTTCTTCTGTTATTTTTTTATCCAACCTCATGCTGATGCAGATTAGTATTCACATAGAGACCAGAATGCCCCCATGCAGATTTCTTTTTTCTTTTTCTTTTTTTCTTTTTTTGTGGTGCTGGGGATCGAACTCAGGGCCCTGTGATTGCAAGGCAAGCACTTTACCAACTGAACTATCTCCCCAGCCCCCCTATGCAGATTTCTGAAGCTCTTTCTTTAGTACCCTGTGCCTCCAAGTCCAGCTACACTGGCCTCTTTGACCTTCATCACCTGCCCTGTTTGAATTCATCCTCCTGGTCTGTCAGTTCAGAAACTGATCCAAAGTTAAGCTGGAGCAATTGTAGGATTCACCTTTTTTCTTCCCCACTACTCCTGGGAATCATGGTCCCATGTGGTTTGTTGTCTACTGTCTGAAAACAGTTGTATCATATATTTTGTTCTCTTTTATAATTCGTTTTCTTCACTGGGCAGGGGGTATTTCACAGGCAGAGGCAAAAGTTGAGATTCCTTTGTTCACTCATAGAAATAGCTGATGGCAGCCTGAGTGCAGTGGAGTACACCTATAACCACAGCAATTCAGGAGCCTGAGACTGGAGGATCACAAGTTCAAAGCCAGGCTCAGCAACTCAGCGAGACCCTGCCTCTAAATAAAATACGACAAAACAGCTGGCTATGTGGCTCAATGGTTAAGCACACCTGGTTTCCAACCCCGGTACCTAGGCTTCAAAGCCTGGGTCCTCCACCATTATCAAGGTCTCCCCCTTTTCAGATCACATTCTAAAAAGAAGGCAGATAAGGATCACGTCAGTGAAAAAAACCATTGATATTCTCATTGGCAATTGTGGTAAAAGGGAGTTTGCTATTAGGGTCAGTTCCTTCTCAGAGCTACCTGCTAACGTTAGCTTTTATTTATTTCCTTCTTTGTGACCGAACGGAGAAAGCGTGGTGCAGCTCTTAATGTACTTGCTCCCTCATTCAGTAACTTTATCATTTATTCATCCATTCAAAGTTATTTAGAGAAGATCACTGTGTCCGAGGCACTGGGGTTTTTGTCTTTTACCGTTCCAGGCATGGGTCTTTCTGTTGTTTGTTTGTTAATGTTTATGGAACACTTAACTGTGTTCCAGGCATTAGTTTTTCCTTTGATTTCTTCTTCCTTCTTTACTCTATTCCAAACCTTCGATGTGATTACGTGGAGAAGACAGACTGAGTGACATTTTGGGGATGTCCCCAGGACCCTGGTGGAGGTTCTGGGTAGTTAGAAGAGCAGTTAGCTTCTCTCTCTTCTTTTATTAAAATAAAATCCCAATACCCCTGGGAGGAATCACAATGACGTCATTGTCAACATAAACTTCAGGCAGTCATTCATCTTTCAGGAGAGACCCTGTGTCCTGTCGTTTGAAAAAACCCTAGTTATAAGAACTAACTGCTAAAGATGGAAGGTGCTGAGAGACCAAAGAAAGGTGGATAAATCCAGAACTGCTCAGAGTGCCATTCTTTAGGGATTAATGGACAGAAACATGGCCTGGGCAGCAGCAAGACAAGAGGATCTCTGTACCCCAAGGCTGGAGGAAGGGGTTTATATGCTAAGCTAGTCAAAGGTGGATCTTGGACATCTGCAATGTATCTGACCTTCCTCAAAAACCGTTAAGTTCAGTGTCAGTTAAGACATAGTCTGAGCGTCAGTAACCCAGCACAACACGTTCAGTTGACCTTCTTAACGAATTTGTCCTATGAGGCTTGGGACGCCCACAGAGGTCACCTGGTGGTCAAGATCCTTACAACCAAGATGGCTGCGGACCCTGGAGTTTCTGTGGATCCCTACAAATGTTAAGTGAGAATGAATATCCTTTGGGGATATAGGAGAGGGTGAGAAAGCAAAGGAATTCTCACCGGACAGGAGGCAAGAATGGACTCTCAAGTTTTGCCTTTGCCTGAGCCATTAAAGCGTACGTCCCTTCCTGGTTTTCCTTGGTCAGGGAGTCAAATAATAAAGCTAAGTGACACTTTGTAAGTTACTTCTGCACTCATTTTGTTCCTTGAAGCTCCACCCTCTGTCAGTAGATCTAGAGGTAACTAGTAATACTGCTAATGGAAAGGAAGCTGGAAGAAGGACAGTCATGGGCTCAAGTCGTCCAGCTGCTATGCACGTGGTCTGAGTTTGAACTCAGGCCACCCGAATCTAGAGGTTCTGGTCCCAATTCTATTCTGTCATCCAAGCATGCAAAGCTGCTTGCTTTGACCAAATAGTTTCTGTCTTCATTACTGCTGCCATCAACTAAACATCTTGCATGCTCAACCCCTCTGCCAAGCACCAGGTTTTGGGTCCAGGGTCATTTTTACTCTTTGCATGTCATCCAGATGTTTGGTGCCAACTTTGGAAATGATTTCTTCCCCTTCGTGGTTGGTCGATTGAAATAGAAGTGAAAAAGCAAGTCGGGCCAGCTACTGCCTGGAAGACTCAGAAATGACAAACAAGAGGACACAAAGATGTTGGCTGAAAACTCTGCACAACATCTGGGCAGCTCCACTTTAAGGGAAGAGCTTTTTGGAGAAGCAGGAAGTGAAGGACAGTGGATTGTTGGGTTTACTGCTGCTGGAACATAAAGTAGACTGAGCTCGCAGGGCGAGGTTTTACGGCTGTTCCTAGGAGAGAAGTAGTGGAAGTAGATGGGTAGATGAAATTAATGCATTTCCTGCTTTCATGATTTCTGTGTCCACGGCTGCACTACATGGTAATTCAATAAAGCTGAAATGGCAGGAATGTCTGACAGATTTTTTTTTTTTTTTTGTAACAGGCTACTTGGCTCATTATGGTGGTTCAATCTCAGTGTTGGGATGAGGGTGAGATCTGAATGGGCGCGGAAGCGATCTTCTCTTCTCTGTCAGCCCCTCTCACCTCAGCACAGCTGCCCGGTCTCCACCTCATTCATGTCAGTACACTGGTTATTTACTGAAGGCTTCCTGAAACTGAAGGTCTGTTGGAGACGGGTGGGGTTTCAGGGCCCACTAATCCTGGTCTTCACAGTTAGGAAGTTTATGCCTCGGTTAATGGTCTCTCTTTTCCTCTTGATGTAACAAAGAGACCTTAACTCTTTCCCCTGGGATTAATGCTTGTGGCCCTCTTCCTCTGTTACAGCCCCAGGGACTATTTGAAACCTCTTCCCGTGTGTGTGTGTGTGTGTGTGTGTGTGTGTGTGTGTATGTGTGTGTGTGTGTGTGTGTGTGTGTGTGGTGTGTGTGTGTGAAAGAAAGAGAGAGAGAGAGAGAACTATGTGCGGTGTGTACTGTAGAATCACTGGATCTCTGAGTCCAGTGTCCTTACAGCAACAGACCTAAGACTTTATACTGCTGAAAGCTGTCCCTTTGGGAGGCTTAATTTGCTTGATTTGGTGTCTGTTATTGTACCTGACAGATATAGTTTCCTAGCATAATGTGGGATAAAAAGACAAGGAAACTCCTGGTGGTAATCAATACAAATTTGACCTCTACCTTCACATTGTTTGTGGTCCATTGTTTGTTGGCTGTCTCATACAGAGTCCTTAGCTTCAAACACGGGAGGCAAATTCTGGTTCTTTCAATAAGAGATAGAAGTTATACAAAGCTGTTTAGTAAACACAGAACTTTTAGGAGGGCCTGATCTAGAGACTACATGGGTGGAAACAAACTTCTGTTGTAGAACTGGGTACGGGGAGACCTCACCAGCAGCCCTAGGGTCACAAGCATTGTCCCATGCACCACCAGCATGTGACAGGGTGATTTTGAGCATAGGACAATAATGACACAGCCTTTGTCATGGCCGCCTCTGAACGTTGGAGGCATATGCCAATGTCCTTCCCAGGATGGACTTCATGTGGGATCTGCTTCCGGGTCCAGTGAGACATGGGTGTGTCTAATTGGAGGAGACCAGTGGACATGCCTGAACCCTGGAGGCATGGGCAGGGACTATCTAGTTTCTATGGTAACCAACTTCTTCAGACACAGGAAGGATGTCGAATATCCACAGTGTTGACCATGTTAGGGAGGGACAGGTTTGAACCTTCAGCCTCACGGGGCTTCAGTACAGACTGGAGAGGCTCTCCCAAGAAGGCCCCCGCGGCACACTACCCATGGCAACACCAAGTTACCTTTTAGTAGAATCATAATAAAAAAGCATACAAAATGAATTTCTAATCTGAGATTGATAATAATCTCCCTTTGCTCCAGGTTCTGCCTATGGAGCGACCAGTCCAGGTGTCAGCCTTGTTATTCGCTTAATTCCTAATAAGGCAAAATTGGAGAGTGTGACTTGGACTCGGGACAGCAACCTTTTTGCTCCTCTTTCAAGGAACTTGTTGTGCAGTAACAGGCGGAGAAGATGGGCAATCACCTTCTTCCCCACATGGGGCACCACACCTGGCCCCAAGAAGGAGCCAGAATTCCTGTGGACGGTGGTGAACAGGAGTAGCCTGAGACGGTCTTGGCTGAGCCTGCCCTGGGCCCCGTCCTGGTCTCACCAGACAGGTAATCACTCTGTTCGTGGGGGAGTTAAGGGCAGGAAGGAGCCGTGTCCTCCACACCAGCGTTCCCTGCTGCTGGGAAAGGAGCCCTTAGCCTTGGTCCAAGCAGTGGAAGGAGCCCTCCCACCAGAGTCATTCACTGAGGTTTCAGTCTGGCTCTGACAGGTGCTGAGCGCTTACACAGACCAGCTCATGTCATCTTCGTGACGAGCATATGAAATGGCCTAAGAGGCAATACTTAGGTAGTGTTCACTCAATGCCAGAAACATCGCTAAGTTCTTGCCTGCATGCTCTCGTTCATTCCTGACCAGCTTTGGCCTAGATCCTGGCATGAAGTAGGATACTTCGAGAAGGTTTTAATAAGGACCACAAGGACCGTTAGGAAGGTGTGGGCAGGGAGCAGGGTAGCTGTGGGGATCTGCAGTACCCAAGGACAGTGACGAAGCTGGGAGGAAGGAGCAGCCCACTGGACTGTAGAAGATAGCTGTGTCCACAGGACCTCCAAGACCAGAGCTGTCCCCAGGGAAGCAGACAGCCAGAGGTCACCCTGCAGGGAGGGAGGGAACCTAGGAAATGACTACCTGGGTCTCCAGCTACCCCCTTCTGGTCTGCCAGTGTCCCCCACCCGCTAAGCTTCCAGAAGAGTCTGGGTGGTGGGTAATCTGTGGATGTGGTTGACATGGTTCAGCTTCCAAGACCCAGAGCAAGACAAGGGTAGAGGGATCTGCTGGAGGAGCCAGTGGAGACGGACATCAGAGGTGGCGTCTCCTACTGCACGCAGGCAGCGCATGCCCAGTCCGAAAACCCACAATTCCAAATGCTACAAAATCCAAAGCTCTTTGAGCACCTTGATGCTACAGGTGGGAAATTCCACCTCTGACTCACAGTTAGAACATAGGTACACTAAAAATATTGTATGGAATTACCTTCAGACTGCGTATAAGGTGTTTATGAAACATTAATGAATTTTGTGTTTGGACTTGGGTCTCATCCCCAAGATATTGGTTATAAAGCTGCAAATATTCCACAAAAAATCTGAAATCAAAACATGTCTGGTTCCAAGCATTTCAGATAAGGAATAGTCAACACATATTCTTATTTTATGGACGAGGAAGACACGGTTCTGAGAGGGCACGGAGATAGTGAACCTAATGTTAAATCAGTTGGTGGCAAAGTCAGATGACAACCCTCTGACTTTATAAAGCTTTGGCCCTGGGGATTTTGACTGGGCTTGTTTGTTTCTGGAAAGAGATCCACAGACCTTTGTGTCCAGCAGCAAGATGGGGACCCGCATTGACTGGACTTCTTACTCTGGGCTAGGCCCTGTGCTAGGGATAGTCCCACAGCAGGCCTGTGGTAGTTATTCCTGATTCCATTCTGTAGGTGAATAATCTGAGCCTCAAAGAGGTCAAGTAACTTGCTCAAGGCCTCACAGCTGGTTAAGACACTAGCCTCGGTGTCCCAGATTCCAATGCCCCTGATCTTTTCACTGTATTTCTGAGCAGGGAACCAAAGAAGGCATAGAAGGGGTCGGGGGAAGCTGTGGTGGGCATGTCTCAAGGTGGCAGGAACGGAGGAGAATTCAGCTGGCAGTGTCCTTCTTGGGCCTGGAGAGCATAAGGCATGTGGGCAGGAGGCCCAGGGTGCCATCTGGAGTTTCATAACACCCCTGAGCAGCCGTTACCTCTGCGAGCTTAGGAGAGCAGGCCTGTGCTGGGCTGCAGGCCCACAGGGAGGCTCAGTCCCCCGCTCGGGAAGCAGCAGCCGGCACTGAGGATTTGGGAGCAGGTGGGAACGTGAAGCCACGTGTTGGGCTCCGCACGGCCGGGGCAGCCCACTGACCCCTGCGTGCTGTGGGCGTATCTGGAACGCCTGTCCTTCCTGCTGTGCGTCCTCCTCCTCCGTCCTTTACTGCTGCTTTGATTTTTAATTCCGACTTTAGTTTTCTCAGGTCCCCTCGGCCTCCTTGCTGGGCCTGGGGTACATCTCCAGTCCTGTTTCTCCAGGCTTCTCTCTGTGTTCAAATCCAAATCCTTGTCTCCCTGCCCAGCAAACCTGTTTCCCCTCCCCGTTCGTTTTCCATTTTTCTTTACCGGCACAGATGCCAGGGAGGGACGGCTGGGGAGAGCCAGCCTTGCGCCCCCTCCCCATCTCCAACTGGCTGCCCCGTCCCTCTCCGCCTCTCCTTTGCTTCCTCTGCCTGGTCCCAACCTCCTCATCTCTCCCTGAGATTTTCCAAGGTGAGTCTCTGTTTCTCCACTTCCTCGGGCACACACCCCTGGGTCAGACCTCACCTCACGTTATTTTCTAGGCAACACCAACAGTCTTAGCAAGGAGAGAAAAATGGAAGCATTTTGGGGGCACCTCTGGCAAGGAGGGGCTGGTGGGCAGATTTATAGCTCCCATGAGTTTCCAGGTCTAATCCCCGGGGATCTGAATGTTATTTCCATGGCTAAAGGGACTTTGCAGATGTAACTTAGGTCGGTATCAGTTGACTCTAAGACGGAGAGCTTATCCTGGATTACTTGGCTGGGCCCCATGTAATCACATGAGCCCCCAAATGCAGAGGAAGAAGGCCAGAGGGAGTCAGATCTGAAGTATGAGGATCCAATTTTCTGCTCATGGCTTGGAGATGGCAGGGGCCACAGTCAGGGAAATGAGAACCTCAGTCTTACAGCTTCAGGGAACTGAATTCTGTCAAAGACCCCCATGAACATGGAAGTGGGTTTTGCCCCAGAGCCTTCCATAGGGAAATATAGCCTTAACTTTGGCCTTGTGAGCTGCTGAGCAGAGAATGCGGTTTTGTTAGACCAGACTTCTGAACTACAGAACAGTGAGATAACAAACGGGTGTTATTTTCAAGTCCCTAAATTTGTGGTGGCCCTAATGCAAACTCGCACAGATAGAAAATGAATACGATGTCACCCGCTGTACACCGTCTGCTGCCCGGACTGTGAAAGGCACCGTTGATGGAGGGGCCAGACAGGGCCCCGAGGTGCAGGCCCCAGAAAGGAACTTTGACTGATTTACGTAGAAAAGAAATTTATGAAAGAATATGGGGACATCCCAGAATCTCCAGGAAGCCGGGAAAAGAAGGCTCGGGAAATAGTTGGGAACATGAAGGAAACAAGGTGGGGATGACTTGGCCAGAATTGGACCACAGAGGAGGCTTATTGGTTTGACCCCAGTGGCCTCATGACACAGCATGAGCATGGGCTGCTCTAGCCTGGGCTGGCCACCCAACCCTGCTGGGGACCTGCTGCCCTGGCAAATAGGATGGTCCTGCTCAAGATTGCCAGAACAAACTCACCCTTGTCCCTATGTTATGGTTTGGATGTCATATGTCCCCTAAAAGCTCATGTGTGAGACAATGCAAGAAGGTTCCAGAGGAGAAATGATTGGGCCGTGAGAGCCTTAACCCAATCCGTGAGTGGTAACTGAAGTGGTGGGGTGTGCTGGGGGAGGTGGGGATTGGGGTGTGGCTTTGGGGCATATATCTGTATCTGGTGAGTGGACCCTCTCTCTGCTTTCTGATCACCATGTGAGCTGCTTCCCTCTGCCGTGCTCTTCCGCCATGATGTTCAACCTCACCTTGAGCCCCGGGGAATGGAGCCGGCCTTCTGTGGACTAAGACCTCTGAAACCATGAGCCTCCAAATAAACTTTTCCTCCTCTACAATTGTGCTGGTCAGGTTTTTCGGTTGCAGCAGCAAAAAAAAAAAAAAGTTGACTAAAATACCCTGCTTCTGTGGCTCATGACTCTGAGAACTTGAAATCCTGAGCAGGTGCATCTATCCCCTCTGGCTGGAAGGTTCCAATTCTGGGTGACCACAAAACGGCTCACCATGAATGATGGATCATCCCCCACCATCTCATTTAAGTCATGGAACAATCTGAAGAGGGACTACTATCATCCTTATTCCCAGGTGAGGAAACTGAGGCCCCGGGAGGTAAAGCTACTCTCCTGAGGTCCTGAGCTTCTCCAGAGCAGAACTAAAACTTGAACCGGGGCAGCCTGAGTCTCAGGTGCATCACATAGTCTCTCCTTGCAGTGGCTTCAGCTGAGTGGAAGTTCCAGGTTCAGATCCTTCCGAGGAAAGAAGAGGCAGCTGAATCCCGTCTGGTCCGTGGCTCAGAGGACTCTGGGAAGATGGGGTGAATGCGGGCAGGGCCAGGTCTAGTTCTGATCCAGTTCCTTGTGAGGCCTGGGCACAGCCAAACCTGAATCCTTTATTCTTTGGTGCAGTATGCCTTCCACCATCTGTTCTGAGTTGTCACTTTTGTGACTATACAATGTGGGACATGGCGTCCCTGTGTCAGGAAGGACATAGACAAGGGATATTGAGGGCCTGCTGATGAGGTTGCTGTCGGGGGGCCTCGCCCCTCCTCGCCATCCTGCCCCCTGACAGCTGTCCTTCTCCACCAAGCATCGCAAAGGAAAGTGGTCAGGGTCCTGCTCACCGAGGGGCCTGCATGTGCTGGACGTGGATCGCGGCTGTCCGAGGTTCATTAGGTGGGTTGGGGGTCCACCTGGGGCACTCGGTGCTCCCGCCCCATCTTGCATCCTGGATGCAGTTCCCGTCTCCTGCCCAATATCCTTCCTGCTCTGAGTCAGACTAACCTGAAGGCCGGGCTCAGTGGAAATAGCCAGGCACAGACCCTATAGCAGGGAATCCCAACTCAAACTGCCCTGGGATGACCCCCAGTAAAATCATCTGTGAGTGTGACTTAGTAGTGCTGATAAGACTTGGTTCATTTAGGCATTATTTATGATATATATGCAACATGTACATTTAACATAGACATTTGATATTCGAATATAGAAAAGTAAATGTTCAAGATATAAATATTTGATATTTGTTGCACACACTGAGGGCTATGAAGCAGAGTACAGGAATTAAACAAATGGAACATTGAATACCTACTATGTGCTGGCATCTGACACACATGGTCTTATTCAGTGTGCACATTGGCCTCTGAGGTGAGCATTGTTGTAAATATTTCTGATATTTTACAGTTAATAAATGGAGACTGAGAGCAGAGATAATATGAGGGAGATTGTTTTCATACATTCTATAGTGGGCTAGATGATTATAATTACTGCTATTATGAGTAATCATCATTATTAGGACTAGTGATGACTGAAATACAGACAATTCATGATAACACATCCTGTCTGGCCACAGCCTGTTGGGGTGTCAGTCAGGAGGGATCACAAGATGAAGCACAGGATCCTTTGATCACAATTCACTTCCTGTGCCTCTTTAGATGCCCTCGAGCCTGGGTATTTTGCTAACACGATTCTTCTGGACCTGAGAGATCAGAGACTATTACCATCCGCCTCTATGGCGGGAGCAATGGGTGCGTAGAGAGAGGCTCAGCCCTCGCCAGGTCCATGCAGTCAGTGGGCATTTGCAGTCTGGCATTCGGACTCCAAGCCTGGTCCCACTTGCTGTCCCACTAAGCCTTATTACCTCCTGCTCCACATTCAGCCTGTCACATCCTGAGGGCTTAAGATTGACAGCTTTTGCAGAGTAACAAAATAGAGGATTGCCAATTAAATTTGAATTTCAGATAAGGACAAATCATTATTTTAATATCCATGTGTCCCATGAGATATGACCGTGTGACAATTCATGTGAAGAGTCTGATAAACACCTGGCACATTGCTGGTGCCCCCAAAGTCCAGTGTTCTCCTGTGGCAGACTACCTGGGGCTCAGGCGCCCCCACTCTCTCTCTCTCCTAGGTGATAGATCCTGCCTTTGAGCTGGGCCCGTCATTCAGCTGGGCTCCCAGACTCCCTCATTACTAGATATGACCAAGTAACTAATTTATATCAAATGTAATGTCATCACAAGTGTCCTTTGGTGTTTATGGAAGTATCTTTAAAAGGGAGGGGACCAAGTATTCTTTTCCTGTCATTTTTCAGTTCCCACTTTCTCTGGGTCAAATGACAGGCAGCTATCTTGACCACCAGAGACGGTGAGGACAGAAGCCAAAGGACAATTCAGTAGAGCCTGTCTCCCCACTTACCCAGGCTCCAGCATACTTTGCCTGGCTGCCTGCTTCTGGACATCTTTTGTTCATGAAAGAAATGAGTTTGATCTGTTAGTAGCAAATACAGTCCTAACAGATATACGTCTATTCAGTAAATATTTAATGAGCATCTACTATAAAAAATCAGACTCTGGTCTCACATTGTGATTTTGGAGGTGTGTCTTTGGGGTGGATTCCCAGGAATGGACTTGCAGAGTCAAAGTACAAAGGTGACATCACTTTGTGAAGTATTTCCAACCCCCCTTTAAAAGTCATTCCTCCCAACATATGAGATGCCTGTGTAGCCACAGTCCTGCCAGGAGAGTGAAGTTGAGTGAACACTGATATTTTTCACAACCCAATAGGTGAGAATAGTATATTGGCATGGATTCAATTTGCATATTTCTCTTATGGTGAATTGGTGCATCTTTTTACGGGTATCTGGACTGATTGCTTGTTTTGTATGTCAATACCACGCCTTTGGAATCTATCTGCATTAATCGAGTTCAGTGCTTATTTTTGCTTCACACATCCCACAGACTGCACTCAGCATGTTTGACCTTGCTATCTCCCATTATCATAAACCATTACCATTATCCTTGGGGAGAGACGGTATCCTTGGGTGATGCATAAGGAGGACATATGCACTTTTAATTTCACTAGGGGTGGGGTGATAGATTTTTTTTTGAAAATGTCTGTAGTCATTTCTCTTTTGACCAACAGGGTTTGTAGGAGTTACTCTGAATTGACTTACTCTGCAGTGAAGACTAAACAGGGTCACCAAGTTAGCCATGGGAGCCAGGATTTGAACACTGATCTGTTAGGTCCATTGGTTGACCAGAGCCTTATCCTATAAAAATGGATGGACTCAACAAGAATTTATGGTGTGTTCACTGAGTGGCAAGATGGGCATGGGAGATACCAGGGGGAGGTTCAGGGTCTTGAGGCGTGGGCTGGGGAAATGGATAATAAGCCAAGATTTGCGTGTTTCTGGTTTACAAAACACGCACACGTCAAGTGGATGGGCCATGACAGCTGAGCCTCCTGCCTTTCTTCTCACTCTTGGCCAAGTCTGAGCAGGATGGAGACTGGTGGTTTCGCTCTTTGGCCTTTTCCAGGTTCCCCTGCTGACCACAGACTCATTTTAAGAGCCTTGTTGGGAACATTTCGTATCTGGAAATGCTGGCCAAAACTCTGCCTTGTTAAATTCTTTGGAAAGTCCAGTCCATGCATAATTAGAAAAAAAGCAATACATTAGTACAGGCATATCTTCCTCAGGAGTATGAATTTCTGATGAGAATTTTGGACATTTGAATTTTTCCTTTTATAATTTTGTCCAACTTGGCTCCCGTAATTTCCTGCCTCCATTGGAAACAGCTAGATGGAACTGGAGAAAGTCTCACACTTTTTAATTCCTGGGACCTTCTTTTTCTAAACCTTTTCTACATGTGCTTTGAGACACTGTCTTCTGAACAATTGTTAAATAATCAATTTTCTTTTTATGATTCAGATATAGTTGTATTTTTGATTATGTAATAAAATAATATTCTAGAAATTCTTATGATGGCCCTGACTGTCAATCAGACATTCCAAAAAGTACCTGGTAAGCAGTGTTGGGATACTTGGTTTTCGGGACCTTAACAGTATTTAAGACCATTTAGGACCCTATATCTCTGATTCTAAGGTGTGTACAGTTGCATTGGTTACCAGATCCCTCGAGAACACCAAAATCAGTGCTGGTCTTGTAAAATGGAATAGTATTTGCACTTAACCTACATACTTTCTCCCATATACTTCAAAATATTGCTAGACTACTTAGAATACCTAATGTAATTAGTTGTTATCCTATATTATTTTGGGTTTAATGACAAGAAAAAAGGACTGTACATTTTCAGTACAGATATAATTTTTTGACTATTCTTACTCTGTGGTTGTTTGAAACCCTAGATGCAGAACCCCTGCAGATATGGAGGACCAATTATGTATCTATATGTATGTGCATACTCACAGACTTGTGTTTAGGAACTCCTTTGATATCACCTATGATTATCATCCAATAAGTTCATCACTCATTTAAAGGAGTCCCAGACGAAATCTTAGCATGCATCGTGGTTAGAAGAATGGACCATGAAGTCAGACTGTCTGTTTGAATCCCAGACATGCCTTTGGCCTTCAGGTATCAATTGGCTATGGTGTGCCAGGCATGACTCTAAGGACTTAGGATATACTATTAGATTAAATGCTCTGTTAGTTCTTTTGATTACAAGTTACATCTTACATTGGCTTTAGCAAAATAAAGGTAACTGATTTGCATCTGAAAACACCCAGGGCCTTTAGTAAGACTGGATCCAGGATTCCACGAGTGTCAAGTCCCCATCTTATCTTCTCTGTCTCCCTGTCTACTCCTCAATCAGGCTGCCTGGTGTGGCAACATTTCTTCCAGCAGCTCTAGTTTTATAATTTATTGCCCTCTCAAACCAGAAAGAAGAGAATTTCAATAAAATTAGAATAAGATGGTCTTGCTTGTCCATTTCTGAATGACCCACGGTGGCTGTAGGAGTTTGATGCTCAAACTTCACCCCTTGGTGGCGCATACCCGTCTTGGACGTGGGGTGAGGCCTGCTTCACCGCAGAGCCTGAGAATGGGGCAGTGCAGGTGGCTCTTCAAGGTAAATCAAGAAGGGCGGGCACGGCCTGGGTGCAGAGGAGCAGGCAGCTCATCCATTTAACAGATGAGGAATCTGAGTCCAGCTTAGGCCAAAAAATTAGCCACTTCCCCAAGTCACAGCTAGTAAGAGGTGCTGTTGAGATTCGAATCCAGCCCCTTCACTCCAAAGCCCCCACTCCTGCTAAGTATGGCTGAGGGCGCGAGGCCTCTGACCCTCTGTCTGCCGGTCCTCCTCACTCCCTCTGGCTACTCCTTGTTCTGAGATCCTACTTTCATGCCCAGAGTGTCTGTATCTCTGTGTTAATTGCATCCCCCCTCCACCCTTATTTCCAGGGCTTTATGGCACGTGGTCCCCCTTGTCATCCATTGTCTTGTTTCAGCTGGTTCCCACAGTGCCCTGGGGGGAGGCGAAAGGCTAAGATCACTAATTCACCTGTTACCAGGGTGCAGACTGCAGCTCAGGGGACTGAGGCGGAGCCCGCAGTTCTTGCTGGCCTGCAGTGGGTCCCTCACAGTGTCATCCACCGACCTCCCAGCCTCCGGCAGCTCTGGACCCCTCTCCCAGGGTGGCCAGCTCCCACCTGGGCCACGGTCAGTGCGAGCTGGGAGAGCAGAGCAAGCGTTCCATGTGGACCACGTTGTGCCAGGAGAAAGAGAAGGGAAGGCGAAAGGACTTCCTCTCCACCTGGCTAGTTCCTCCTTCTGTGCCCCTGAGCGGGGTGCAGAGGGACTGAGAGCGTCTCTCAGGGACATCCCACCTCTGTACAGAGGGAGCCACTGGGAGAAGTGTGTGGACACAGCCAGGGGCTCCGAGGTCCAGGCTAGGCTCTCGGAGGCTGCCCTGCCCTGGCCCTCCAACTCTTCACCGCAGCGGTTGCTTGGGGGAGGGATCAGGGGATGAGGAGGGACAGGCAGCTGGGGCTGTGCAGGGGAGCAGGGCAGGAGCACAGAGACACTGCACCCTGAGATCCTAGGCTTCTGCCAGCAAGATGCAGTTAACGGTCAGGCACGTGGGCTTTGGAGTCTCAAAAACGTGAATGTGAATTCCAGCCTGCTGTTTCCTTTTTTTTTTTCTTTTAAAATTTATTCTTTTTAGTTACACTTGACAGTAGATTATATTTTGAATATCATACATACATGGAGTATAACTTCCCAATCTTGTGGCTGTACTTGATGTAGTTACACTGGTCATCATATCTGAACACAAAAAGTCCATGTCTGAACTTCTGTTCTTCTCTCCCCACACCCCTTATTGTGTGTTAGCATCTGCATATCAGAGAGAACATTTGGCCTTTGGTTTTTTGGGATTGACTTATTTCACTCAACATGATAGTCTCCAGTTCCATCCATTTACTGGCAAATGCCATAATTTCATTCTTTATGGTTGAGTAATATTCCATTCTGTATATATACCACCTTTTCTTTATTCATTCATCTGTTGAAGGGCACCTATGTTGGTTTCATAACTTAGCAATTGTGAATTGAGCTACTACAAACATTGATGTGGCTGCATCAGTATAGTATGCAGCTTTTATGTCCTTTGGGTATATGCCAAGGAGTGGGATAACTGGGTCAAGTGATGGTTCCATTGCAAGCTTTCTGAGGAATCTCCACACTTCTTTTCAGAGTGGTTATACCAATTTGCAGTCCTACATCCTTGCCAGCATTATTGTTACTGTATTCTTGATAATTGCCATTCTGACTGGAGTGAGATGGAATCTTGGTGTAGTTTTAATTCGCATTTCTCTAATTGTTAGAGATGTTGAACATTTTTTCATATATTTGTTGACCATATTTCTTCTTTTGTGAAGTGCCTATTTAGTTCCTTAGTCCATTTATTTGATTTTTTTTAGAATCTCTAACTCTTTATTGAAATGATCTTTGGCTTCCTGCAGTTGTTCTTTTAACTATTTAATGGTGTGATCATTTATTGCCTGCATTTACTCTCTTATCTCATCCTTTGCTTCATGAATCATTTTAATTATGTGTATTCTGAACTCCTTTTCTGATATTTCTTCAACCATGGTGTCATTGGAGTCTTTTAATATAGAATCTGGGTTTGTTTGAAACATTTTCTTCCCTTGTTTTTTCATGTCGTTCATGCTATCTTCCCCTCTAGCAGTACAGATCTGGGGTATTGCAGTTTTCCCCCATAGGCTTATAGTGACCCTGCAGGTTTCCAAAACATTTTCTTTAAGGGGGAGATCAATAATAGCAGCACCCAGTACAGACAATATGCATTCCTAAACCAAATAGCCCCTATCAATACATTAACAATATTGTCATAATAAACAGAGAGATGAGTTCAATTATTATCTACAGTATAACAAATAGATTTGCAATGAGGTCTGCAGTTTCTAATGGTGGACAAAGAGGATGGGGAAGGGTGTAGGATGTAACTGTTAATGGGATAAGAAAAGAGTATATAGAGGTACTAGATTGTAGGAAGAGTGAAAGTAGAATCAAAAGAAGTGGGTTGTTACCATGAGAAAAGGGAGAAAGAGACTCCAAGGAAACAGGTAAGCAAAAGGAAAATAGTGAGAAAAATAAAGTAATAAAAACTTAAAAATTTCAAAAAGGAGAAAAAAAATCTACACCATAACAGTCATATACTATTTAAACCTCCCAGTGTTCAGTAGCCTGATGCATGAGAGGTACCTGACAATGAGCTTCCAGTCTCCAGCAGGCATCTCAGGAAGGGAGTTGCCCCACCTAAGGATGGTGGCTTCTGCTTCTGGGAAAATCCAAGATGGTTGCACTGGCTTCCAAAGTGTTTTTGGAAAGTGGGGAGCCACCGTGTGGGTGCTGTCTGGGCATAGGTACTGAGTATATGTGGGGTGTGGGAGGGCTGGGGGGTCCTAAAGGTGGGGTGCAGTCTGTTGGGTCAGGGGTCCTATTGTCCCAAATGATAGCAGCCACCATAATGAAACCTGTGGGCACTGTGACAAAGGACTTCCAGACAACAGCAGGCAGCAGGTGATTCTCTGGTAGTCTACAGGTGGTCTGCAGGCTAATGGTGGATGATTAGCAGGTGGACCTCAGACAGTGGGTGATGGGTAGGTGAAAGGCAGGCGATGGGCAGGCAAGAGGCAGGCTATTAGGCAAATGCCAGATGATAGGTGGCAGTCAGTGAGCCATCTGCACTCAAAAAGTAGGCAATATGCTGGCAGACAGCTGGTGATTGCAGGGGATCAATGAGCAGCAAGACTGCCTCACGGAGAAACAGATTCCCTCTGCCTGAAACCCGAGTTACAGAGCAACAAGGAACACAGCCTCCCTCTAATCCACCATCTTGGATCTCCCCTTAGCCCATTTATTGATTGGATTATTTGTTTTTTTGGTGTTAAGTTTTTTGAGTTCTAGAGATTAATGCTCTATCTGAGGTGCAGATGGCAAAGATTTTCGCCCATTCTGTAGGCTCTCTCTCCACATTCTTGATTGTTTCCTTAGCTGTGAAGAAGCTTTTCAATTGATACCATCCCATTTATTGATTCTTGATTTTACTTCTTGCACTTTAGGAGTCTTGTTGAGGAGGTTGGTTCCTAAGCTGACATGATGGAGTTTTGGGCCTACTGTTTCTTCTAGTAGGTTCAGGGTCACTGGTCTAATTCCAAGGTCCTTGATCTACTTTGAATTGAGTTTTATGCAGGGTGAGAGATAGGGGTTTAATTTCATTCTGCTACATATGGATTTCCAGTTTTCCCAGCACCATTTGTTGAAGAGGCTATCTTTTCTCCAGTGTATGTTTAATGGGTCTTTGTCTAGTATGAGGTAACTCTATTTATGCAGATTTGTCTCCATGTTTTCTATTCTGGTCTATTGGTCTTCATGTCTGTTTTGGTGCCAATACCATGCTGTTTTTGTTAGTATAGCTCTGTAGTATAATTTAAGGTTTGGTATTGTGATGCCTTCTGCTTCACTTTTCTCCCTAAGGATTGCTTTGGCTATTCTGCAGCCTGCCATTTTCTGTGGAATACAAAACATCTTATAACCTCTCTGTGTCATACTGCTCTCACCTATAATAATGGCGGTCATTATATCAACCTTGTATACCAAGAAGACCAAGAGCGTGCTGTAAAATACCTGGAGCATAATAGGTGAGCAACAGATAATGGTTGTGAGCAAAATCCATTCGCTTGACACAGTCCACAGGCCTCTGATGTGGCCTTACCTAGCCCTCTTTCCCCACCTCTTCTCCTTGGACACAGTGCAAACCCACTGAACTTCTTTCAGTCCCTGAAACATGCCAAGCCCATTCCCACCTCAGACCCTTTGCATGAGCTGTTCCTTACACATCTTCTAAGGTGGCTCCACCTTATCACTTGACTCTCACCTCCAGAGATGCTTCCTTATCTCTTCCTTATCTCATCTTAATTCCCCAGATTCCTCTAGAGAAGACACCACCCTGCTTTATCTCTTGTATAACACCTATCATGATCTGAAATGATCTGAAGTTTTTTGGTAGCCTCTCTTACACTAGGATCAAGTCCCACATGGGGAGAAATCTCTCCTCTGTGTTGCTCACTCTGTGGTCCCAGTGTGTGGCCCACAGTAGATGCTTAGGTCTGGGAGGAGATGATGATGATGGTGATAGTGGCAATGATAGTGGGGACAAGGACTTGATAGTCTCCTTATTCTTGGGTTCAGAAATGATTTTCTTTTCTGGCTTTCCTGGGCTTTGGAGCTGTTCCCTGTGTCTCACTGGGGTTTTCTAGATAACAAGCAGAGAGGGTTGCAAAGAACACAACCCTCAAGTTGAACTTTTAGAGAGAGGCTCAACCTCTGGGAGAAAGGCAGGGCCCGTGGGAGACAAGCCAGAAGCAGTGGTGTTTCCTTGTCCGGAGGCCTCGCACTCTGGGTGAGTTTAGTTCCTGAACATTCACGAATTGCTCAATGTCATCTGACATCCTTAGGGTTCCTTTTATCAAATTTAAGAACAGCTTTACACTTTTTTTTATTAACTGTTTGTTACTAGTCTGGTGGTGGGTACACGGGCATCACAGAAAGGGAACATTTGTATTTTGTGGGACTGGAGTGCTTTTCATTCTCTCATACCTGAGTTCGTGTCCTTTGTTAGCTGTTAAAAATATCAGAGGAGAAACTGTTATGGCAACCTTTGATCCTGCCCCTGCACGGGGGTGCAGAGGGCTAGAAGAGGGGCTGCTATTGTTTGGATGTGAGGCGTCCCCCTCAAGCTCAGGTGTGAGGCAATGTAAGAATGTTTGGAGGTGAAATCGTTGGGTTAGGAGAGCCTTAGCCTAAATGCTGCATTAATCCACTGATAGAGATTAACCGGGTGGTGGCTATGGGCAGGTGGGGTGAGGTTGCAGGAGGTGGGTTGCTGGAGGTGTGCCTCTGAGCTTTATATTTCACCCCTGGTGAGTGGGGCTCTCTCTCTGCCTCCTGGTGGCCACGTCCTGGGCTGCTTTCCTCCTCCACGCCACCCACTACGAGGTTTGGCCTCACCTCTGGTCCAGAGCAATGGAATCAGCCGTCAATGGACTGAGCCCTCTGAAACCATGAGTCCCACATAGACTTTGCCTCCTTCGTGTTGTGCTTGTCAGGTCTTTTGGTCGCAGCTCAGAATCAACCCAACAGGCTCTGAAGGAGCTCCGGAGAAGAGTCTGCCCACAATTTCCATCGCGGTCCTTGCTCAAGCTCTTGGCTTTGTCGCCAAGTGCAGCACTGCATCTGTCACCTGACTGCGTGTTGCACTGTGAACTTTCGATGGCTGAGGCCACCTCTGCATTGTCTTTTTAATGTTTTTGATAGTACATTTTAATTGTACATGTGAGTGGGCTCAGTCCAGCGTGACGTTTCCACACTTGCATTGAGCACGCACTGATCGGATCCAGGCAGCCTTTACCTAGTGTCCCCTCCCACTTCCCAACCTGTGGTCATCATGATTCTGCCTTCGGGTTGACTATGGATAAAGGAAATGCGGTACATATACACAGTATGCTACTGTTCATCCACAAAGGAAAATGAAATCCTGTGCTTACAGCAAAATGGTTGGAGCTGGAAGACACAATGTTAAGTGAAATAAGCCAACACCAACAAGAACCACATTATCCCTCCTGCGTGGAGGTTAATCAGAGAGTCTACCTGAATCATCTTTTTAAAGTCCTTAATACAGAACTTGGTGTAGTGAGAACTATTGGCTCTCCTTGTCTGCAATTCTTGGGTTCAACCAATGGCAGATAAAATAAATATTTGGAAAAAAAATTGTGCTTGTATGGAACACGTCCAGACTTTATTTTCTTATTGTTATTCTCTAATCAATACAGTGTAATGACTACTTGCATAGCTTTCACATTGTCTTAGGGATCATAAGTAATTTAGAGATTAGACTCTATGGAAGGAGGAGAGTAGGTTATATGACCATACTATGCCATTTTATAGATTTATATTTTATGTAAGGGTCTTGGGAATTCATGAATTTTACTATTCTCAGGGATTCTAGAACAAATCTACCACAGATGCCAAGAAAAAACTGTACTTAGAAGTTTCTTGAATTCCTAGCCTTGCCCCCCCCAAAAAAATGTTTCTCAAAAGCCTAAATAGAATGAAAATAAGCAAATAAATAATTGAGAACTTCCTGGTTGGTGTAGGCACATACCACATGGAAGTGACAGGGGTTAGTTCTTCCCTCTGCTCATGGGCATTGCCCTTTTTGTCTACATCCCTCCTCCCCGTGCAAGCCAGACCAAGAGCAGGAAGGAGAGCTAGACCCTACCAGGCTAAACTTGCACATCACGCTCTCTCCCTGACATCAAAAACCTAAGCCCAGGTCCTTGAGATGACAATGCTCATTTGTTACCTGGCTGCCAATCAATCCCTGGTACATCTCTATTCTTGCAACAATCGTTGGGATGTTAGAAAATATGATGGTATTTCTAAAATAAAACATCTTTAAAAAAATATGTCTGACAAGTAAACACTTGTCTTTCATAGAATAGTTAATAAGGATAAACAAAAATAAAAATCACTTGTAATCCTATCATCCAAATCTATGGATAAAGGAAATGTGGTATACAATATAATATTATTGTATATTAATAAGTATTAATATATATGCAAAATACATACAAACTTGGGACCAAACTGCACTACTAATTGTAATAGTTAATATTTATAGAGGGTCTTCTATGTGCAGGTATTATCTTAATATCTATCTATGCTCTAGTCACTTAATCTTCCTAATAACCCTCTGATGTAGGAGTTGTTATTATCACTCCCAGTTTAGAGATGAGGAAACCTAGCCACAGAGATATTAAACAAGGCATCCTGCAGTAGGTGGTGGGATGAATACTGGAACCCAGGCAGCTTGACTCCAAGCTTTTCTTGTTTAAAAATAGGTCAGAGAGATTCCTCAGAAAATTTGGAATGGACCCACCATTTGACCCAGTTATCTCACGCCTCAGTTTATACCCATAGGACTTAAAATCAACATACTACAGCAGTGACACAACCACATCAATGTTTATAGCAGCTCAACTCAATAGATAAACTATGGAACCAACCTAGGTGCCCTTCAACAGATGAATGGATAAAGAAAATGTGATAAATATATATATATATATATATCACATTTATATATCATATATCATATATATATGATGGAATATTACTCAGTTTTAAAGAAAAGTGAAATTCTGGCATTTGCTGGTAAATGAATGGAGTTGGAGAACATCAGGCTAAGCAAAATAAGTTGAACCCAAAAAAAACCAAAGACTGAATATTTTCTCTGATATGTGGATATTAATTCACCATGACAGGGGGGCTAGGGAAGAATAGAGTCACTTTATATTAGGTAGGGGGGAGTGAAGGGAGGGGAAGAGGCATGGGGGTAGGAAGGAGAGTAGAGTGAAACAGACATTATTACCTCATATACATGTATGACTGCATGACCGATGTGATCCTGCAATATGTATAATCAAAAAATCAGAAATTTCACTCCACTTATGTATGATCTATTAAAATGTATCACTGCATTCTACTATCATGTACAACTAATTAGAACAAATAAAAAATTAATTTTAAAAACTGGTCAGTCAAAGGACTATTTTTCTATAGTTTCTGCAAAGTTTTCTACTCTATCGCAATTCCTTTAACCCAAGATGTTAGAGTTCAAACCAAGTGTAATCAAGCATAAAAAAAATAAATGGTCATTTCAGATTAGAGCCCAACCTGATAACCACATTTGACTATTTCTGTAAAGAAGAATGAAATACAAATAATACCACATTCTGAGGTACTGGGGGGTTAGGCCGCCAACATATGGTTTTTTTCTGTTGTTGGCAAGGTGGGGAGGGGGAATCACAATTCAATCCATAATGGTTTCAATCACCTCTATAAGGATATTGGTCCATATGATTTCTTTTTTAATTGTCTCAGTGGAAGTACTGATATTTTCAAATTGTAGCCTAACAAAATAACAACCACAACAACAACAATAATGAATGGACTTTTAAGATGAGCCGATGTACCAGAGTAACATGACTGGAGTTTCTAAGTTAAAGACAAGACCGCAGGACCCATGTGATCCTACAATATGTACAATCAGAAAAATAAGAAATTACACTCCAGTTATGTATGATCTATCAAAATGTATAAGTGCATTCTACTGTCATGTTCAACTAATTAGAACAAATAAAAAATTAATAAAAAAAGGACAAGAATAATTTTAAGGTCTTTGGTATTCATTGCCAAATTTCCTCCCAGAAAGCTGGATTGTGACATTCTCAGCGAGGGTCACAGCAGGCATCCCTCAAGGGCTGGGACGGTGTCATCATCTTTGTTTACTGTGCCTGGTTGCCGCCCATAGGTGTGCTACTCATATTCTAGTGTAAAACACAGTTTTGTCATTGTGCTTCATTTTTAAATAGTGCAACTATGTGTCAAATATTGCATGGGATATACTTCAACTAAAAAAAAAAATCTTTTTTTTTTTTTTGGTCTGAAGTTCAGAGTTAGGTAGGCAGCCTGTGTTTCCATTTGCTCAGCGTGGCAACCCCTCTCCCTTGTACCACGGGGATAACAGCAATCCCTCTCATGACCCCAGCACGGTCCCAGGAGTGATCAGGATGGTCAGGAGCTCAGGGGCTGGCATGGAAGGGACCTCCTTCCCAAGCAACTTAAAATAATCATTGTTTCTCTCTCCAGCTGCTGTCGTCGGCTCGGCAGCTGCCATTCCTCTGAGCACTTGCAAAGTCTCAGGCATCTTAGATACCTCATGCCTCACTTTACAGCGCCCAAGGTCCAGGCAATTCAATTTACAGCCAAGAGGACGGAGACTGAGGAGTTGCGTAAAGGTCCAGCCCAGACCACGTGGAAATGAGGCTCCACTCCAGGCGGCTTGGTTGCAAAACTCACTCACTCTGCTCCAGGTGCCCTGGAAGTCCCCAGGCAAACCGGACCCTGGAGAGGAGATGCATTCCTGGGATAGTCATTCTCTGGCTCAGCACTTCTTTACGGAGTCCCTGCTGAGTTCCGGTAGGGAGAACCAGGCCAGCCAAGTTCCTGTGCTCTTGACGTTTGCATTTCAGTAGGGAAGAGAGATGACAAATGAGCAAATCAATAATATCATTTTGGATGATATCAACTGGTTTAAAGAAAAAAATCAACTTAAAGGGGCAGGCACTGATAGGAGGCTGGGGTCTGGTGGGGTCTGAGAGGTCAGAGGGAAGAGCCTCCTAGACAAAGAGCAGCCAGGGCAGAGGTTCTAAGGCAGGAAGAAGCCTGGAGAGCTTGGATTTGGGTGTTCCGGAAGCAGAAAGAAGGCTGAGGCTTAGCAGGCTGGGAGTGAGGGGCAGATGGGGAGCAGAGGAGGCTGGAGATGTGCAGGAGGACCACACTGGGAGGGCCACAGCACGAGGGCAGAGCCTGTGAGAGCGTCCTCCTCATCCTCCTGGACGCACAACTCCGCTGCATTTCCCAGCCTCCCTTGCAGCCTTGCATGGCTGCGTGATCCAGTCCTAACCACGGGCCCCTCCCCAGCTCCGTGCTCCATGCTGTTTTCCAGTGTGGTGCCATCGGAAGCCACGTGATGGGATGATGGAGCCACGAGATTCAGGAGCGAAGCTGAACGTCTGCGTCCCTGCTTGGAGACCAGCTGCCCCTCGACCAGGAACACCAGTTGGGATTCAGATGCTCAAGTAGAAAACTTTTATTGCACTTGGCCACTGAGACGTGGGGATGCACTTAATAGGGTTGTCAGGGTTCCCCTAACACCCGAACAAGGGGCATGATTTTGGTTTTTCAAGTGTGATGGGAAGCAGAGGCATAGGACCGTCCAGCTGAAGTTGCAGTTGACTTCATGTTCCTGCTGTAGTTTGTCAGCAGACTTGGGAATGGGGTGGGGTTAATGGAGCCAATGGGAATTTCTTCTGTCAGTTCGTCTGTGGGTTTCCTTCTGTTCTGCAGTCAGAACGTCGGTTAGCACATCTCGGGGTGTCAGGCAGCCAGTGGGGGGATGACTTCCTTTCTGGGCAGATGGTCCAAGGGCCAAGGCTCCTAACAGGCCTGACTGTCAGCTCGGACAGAACTTTCCCTGTTCTTTACCTCGATCCCTGCTCCATCTCAGTAAGTGCTACCCATGTGAGGCCCTGAGACTGAGCCATTCAGTGTCTTGCCAGGTGGACAAAGTCCCAGGAGATTCAGCCCCTTTTTGCTTTCCTACATTTTCTCTTTGTCCCTGTGTACTGTTGTCCTGGCTCGCTGAACTCCGGCCACACTGGCCTCATTTCTCAGACAAAAGCCAACCTGTCCAGGCCTCTGGGTCTTTGCACCACCTTTTCTTTCTGCCTGGAACACTCTTGCCCCAGCCCCTTTGCACAACCATCTCTTCTTATCCTTCAGGTCTTAGCTCAAGTTCCTTGGGAAGACACCACGACCACACACTAAAGTGGCCTTCCTCTTGCCCTCAAGTTCCACGTGTAGCACCTCGGTGTCTTGCTGTCTGCGGGACACCTCTCACTTCCTGAGGCAGAGCTATGGATGTGGGTAGGAGGAAAGGCCCGAGCAGCCACGCTGGGAACCTGGGCCTTAGGACAGCTCCACTCTGTAGTTTTGAGAAGGCTGGAATGTCCAGTGAGCAGAGCTCTGAGCTGATCCAACCGCAGGGAGACCAGAGAGGGAGGTGGGACACGAGGCTCCCAGGCAAAGGAGGCGGGGAGAGGTCACCCCTGGGAGCAGGGAGCGAGCCGCTGCCCCCTGGTGGCAGGGAGGGGACTTTGGTGAGCACAAGTGAGCCCTGAGGACTATAGCCTCCTGGAGAGGAATCCTCTGATGGGAATTGGAACCTGCCAGACCCTGCGGGATGGAGCCGGAGAAATTGCCCTCAGGGGTCCCGGATAGCGGGGAAGCTTGGGGCAAAAACGACAAACCCTCTTGTTCAAAGAAAGCAGGTACAGTTACAGTCACGAAGGCGGAGAGAAATGCACAGATGCGGGCCCCACTCAGCGCCCGCGGCCAGACCCACAGCACATTTTTGTGGGCCGGCGGTGGGGGATCTTATCAGCCTTCCGGCTGCGTAAGTCCTGAGAGCATTTGGTGTCTTGGACACGTGTGGTGGTGTGGGAGGAATCCTTACTCCGGCCAAGGCGCAGTGGTGTGCTTTCACCCCGACAGTCCTTCAGGAGACATTTCTTCCCTATTTTCATGTTTCCATGAGGAAACTTTACCTTCCAGAAGGTCAAAGTATTTGGGGGTAAAGCACTCACTATGTTCTGCTCACTGAGTCATTCCTCAGGGAACGATTGGTCAAACTGGAGAAGGAACTGACACGTGTACTCACCCTTCTCTCTCCTTTCATGATGGCTGTCTGCATGATACAGGCTTTCTCCCTTGATCCCCCATATACAGCAGCTCAGGTTGTGTACTGCAAAATTTCATGGGGTTCCTTATGAATACAGAAGTAAATGGTTCCCCATAGGGTTAAGCAGGACATGAGCCCTGATTTGTCCTCCAACTTCAACCCCCATGGGGTAAACACCTTGGGATCAGGGTCCAGGGGGAGGCTGTGGAGGCATCTCTCAAATTCCATCTCTTGCTATCTCAGCACTGGGCACTGTGATAGGCAAGTGGACTGTCACTTTATGGGACTGTTCAGATGTGATTAAGTGTCTGGAGCTGGGAAGCTTTTCCTGGAGTATCTTGGTGGGCCCACGTAATCACAGGGTCCTCGTAAGAGGGAAGGTGTGTGGTGAAGGAAGCAGAAGAGACCGTGAGGGGCGGTGCTGACGGCTTTGAGGACTGAGGAAGGGTCGGGAGCCAAGGAATGCAGGAGCACCCCCGTCCTAGAGCCCCCGGAGCACAGCCCCGCCATGCCAGGGTTTTAGTCCAGCGGAACTCACATTGGGCTTCTGACACGCACGCCTGGAGGGTAATGATCTGCTTTCCTTAGACTGCTCCGGTGTGGCACCAGGAAGCTAGCAGACACAGGCGGCAGACCCCACTCTGCATGGGGTGGCCCCCAGCCTTACGGAGAGCTACAAATCAAAGTGCATTAAAAATTTGAATACATTAAATCTTAAATAAATTAAATACAAATTTAAGACTCCCTTCCTCAGCTCCACCGGCTGCCTTTCCGCTGCTCAGAAGCCCCCGTGGGCTTCTGATGGAGTTCCGGCTCTTCCTCACACACTAGACAGCCCCGGGTTAGACTCAGGGGAAGTCCCAGGAACCCGCTAGCCAGGAAATACCAGTCTGGCTCTCCAAGTAGGCGATACCAGTGTTGTAGCCCACAGTCTGTCCTCCACGCACTTCTGCATTTAGAGGTCCAGATGGATTCTGTCCCGGGGGCAGCTAGACAGAGGAGAGATGAGACCCTTTAAATCCCAACATGACCAAGGCAGGCAGGACAAGCGTGTAAGAGAGCTGCTTCCGGAAAGGGGGACTGGACAGGAGGGGCTAGCTGAGGGATCAGAGCATGCCAGCCCAGCAGCACATACTGGGACTGACCCCTGCGGGAGATCGGGGCAGGAAGGTGGTGCACTCGGTCAGAAGCATAACCCGGACCACAGCTCCACACACTGAGCGCCAGACAGGAGTGGCTTGAGACTCATCCCGCACCCTGAGCAGTTGGGGTCTCTCCTTCAGGCTTCTGAGTGCTCCGTATGTGCGCATGTACGTATTTGCAGTGCTGGGGATTGAACCCAGCGTGCTACTGCTGAGCACATCCCCAGCCCCAGATGTCTGGGTCTTCTTGACATCCTCAGGGTCATGCTGGGCTTGAGGGTGACCTCTCTGTGCTACAAGAACCTGCCTTTCAGCTCCTTTGATTTCCGTGCACACCCCGTTTCCCATGCCAAGCATCTGGGAGGCCACCTGGAGCCCTGGGGAGGACCAGGACTCTGTCCTGAGCCTGCCTGAGACTGTCGCGTCGTAGCTTTGGACCTGGGGCTTCTTATCTCCCTTTGCTGTGCCTCAGTTTCCTCCGCTGGAAAACTGGGATCATAATTCACTTGTGAGGTTTAAAATGGGTTACCCTGAGGGAATTCCAGGACTATTTCTTAGCACCTAATGGGCTATTTTGTGGAAATTCCTAGAACAGTTCCAGTCACATCAGGAGTCCTTAAAAGTGTTAGTTAATATTTATATTAGACTTTATATGTATTTATAGGTATATGAGATTTTACTGAAAATTTGAGGTTCATAAAGAGAAATCAGACTGTTGGAAATAACTCAAAATATCCAGCTCGCCCCTCCTGGCTACTTGTCTGTCCGGTGGCAGCACCGGGAGTGCTGAGGAGCCCCGGCCGCGTGCGGCACCCTCTCCCTTCTGCCTCCTCTCCTTCCTCCCTTGCTTGGCTGGCGTCTCCAGGGTGGGGGTCCCGCTGGCTTTAGTGGGGTTCACAAGGCACGCCCCTCGCTGCTCCTTCACGAGTTCTTCTCATTCCAGGTTCGTTACTTGTCGTGAGTTTATGCCTGTGGCATTCAGGCCAAGATAGAGGCTGTTATCTGTTTTGGAGGAAGTGGGAGACGGAGCTTCTAGACGCTGCCTGTGAGCCGCGTCTGCGGCTTTGAGCCAGCCGTTCCTGGCTCAGTCCTGCCGGGCCTAGGCTGGGGGCTGCTCGGGAGCTGGTCTGAGGTCTATTCTGGGGAGCTGGTCTGAGGTCTATTCTGGGGAGCTGGTCTGAGGTCTATTCTGGGGTGCTCGGGTGCTGAATGGAATCTATCCACCTCTCTATCTTAGGTGGTGCTGTGACTCATTTTTGATACTTACCTTGGTCTTGAATATTGTCCATACCAGTACATGTCACTTTGTCTGATTCTTTGTGCCGTGCGGTGGCGCATGCTCCCTGGCTTGGGTTTTTATGTTGGGCTCTCATTCATTCAGATTTATTGTTTCGCAGAGCGTGAAGCAGGATCTAATTTTATTTTCTCCCTTGTACATGAGCGGTTTTGTCAGTAAGGTTGTAGAAAACTTTCTTTGTCAAGGTTGTAGAAAACTTTCTCTGTCTTTTCTTCTAGTGCACTAAGCCCAGGGTCAGCAACACCTCCCCGGGAGAAAATGGAAGGGGCTGGACTGGTCAGCGTGGGAGGAGCTGGCCTTGATCTGAGGGTGGAAAAGACCCAGGTTTCAGCTGTTCTGCCCCTTACCAGCTCTGTGACCAGAAATGCCAAGGCCAGCACACCCCAGGACTGGGTCTGTTTCCTTACGCACAAAACACTGCCTAATGCAAAACGCCTCCCCTGCTGTGGCTCCGTGTGATCGTGTGTTTAAAAGGCACTCAATCACGCTTTTAAAAAGACTGGTAAACAGTGGTGCTCGATAAGCGGTAGTTATCGCTTCCTTGATTCAGTGCTTCTCAAATGATCATGAGATAGGTGTTTTTGTCCCGTTTGGACAGCAAACTGCTGCAGGTCAGAGAGCTCATGGACCCTGGAGTCAGGGTGGCGGCTCAAGTGTGAGGCTTCTGTCTTTTGCATGCGAAGAGAGGAAACCTGCGATGCGTCTTCACTGCAAGCAGAAGTACCGAGAGTGAAACACTAGCCTCAGCCTTCTCCTGTCGCTGTGGTTGTGGCAAGTGTCCCTCAAAGGCCCATGTTTAAGGCTCGGTCCCAGTCCATGGCACTACTGGGAAGTGGTGGAGCTTTAACAAGTGAAGCCTGGTGGGCAGTTTCTGGTCATCAGGGTGTGCCCTTGAAGAGGACCTTAGGACCCCAGCCAGTTCATTCTTCCTTTCCCTCTTTCACATCCCAGCCACGAAGTGCATGGTTTTGCCATGGTGCTCCGATCATGATGTACTGCTTTGCCACAGGCCCCAAAGCAATGGGGTCAACTGACTGTGGACTGAAACCTCCAAAACTATGAATCTAAATAAACCTTTTGTCTTTTTAAGTTGATCATCTCAGGTATTTAGTTATAGTGATGGAAATCTTATTCTCTTCTTTATGGAAAACTAAGAGTTCTTTCTGTGTGAGTCCCATCCATGTTCTCTGATGATTCATAATAATTTCCACTTTTTAAAAGTGAATGGAATCTATCCACCTATCTATCTTCGGTGGTGCTGTGACTCATTTTTGATACTTACCTTGGTCTTGAATATTGTCCATACAGTACATGTCACTTTGTCTGATTCTTTGTAACCAACACTTAAGAATTCATAAAATGGCTGTATGATAAGTTATATAATCAAGACTATTAGCAGTCTGGGTGTGTTGGTGCACACCTGTAATCCCAGTCTCTCGAGAGGCTGAGGCAGGAGGATCCAGAGTTCAAAGCCAGCCTCAGCAAGAGCAAGGTGCTAAGCAACTCAGTGAGACTGTTTTTAAGTAAAATGCAAAAACTAGGAGTGGGGATGTGGCTCAGTGGTCAAGTACCCCTGAGTTCAATCCCTCGTACCCCCACCCACTCCCCACAAAAAGACTGTTAGTGATTTCCTTACTGAAAACTACTTGGATTGTTTGTAGAGTTTCACTTCTTAACTTTATTTGTTGGTGTTAAACTGACAGGACTTTAAACTCCAGCGTAGTCACATCTGTCAGTCTTTCCTCTTCCAGCTCCCGAGTTTTGCACCTTGCTCAGGAAGCCCTTCTTCCCATCTCAAGGTTGTAGAAAACTTTCTCTGTCTTTTCTTCTAGTGCACTAAAAATCCCACCACGAAACTGCAGGTGGAGGCCAACGTACCCACTGTCCCTTAGAATGTGGGGTTGGTGTTACTGAGCTGGACGATGATACCTAGTTGCTAGCCATTGGCTGTGCCTGCTGTGGCACGTGCTCCCTGGCTTGGGTTTTTATGTTGGGCTCTCATTCATTCAGGATTTATTGTTTTGCAGAGCGTGAAGCAGGATCTAATTTTATTTTCTCCCTTGTACATGAGCGGTTTTGTCAGTACCATGTATTGGCTGATCTTTTCTTTCCCCTTCTCATTTAAACGGTTGCTGTTATCGTCGAACTGCATCTCTATCTGTGGGTCTGTGTCTGAAGTCTGCTTTTCCACTAGTGTATTTCTAGGCCTAATCGTACCATTCATCTTTCTGACCCACGGCCCTGTACTTGAGCCAGTATTATCCTGGCAAAGACTAAGTGTTCAAATAATCTCATAAAGAGTTTTGAATGAGTTAGTGCAGTGAATTACGATGACAGGTGCCTTACGTCATGATGCTGGTATTTCTTTTCTTATGCTGCAAATCCCATCTGTGGACACGTATTTGGCATCTTGTATCTCGTGTAGCGAGATGGTTGGTGGCTTTTGCTTGTGTGCTCCCTTTATCTGGCTTTGGTAACAGTGAACGTGTCCCATGGCCTTTGTACTGGCTCGCACCTCCCCTCTATTGATCTTCACATATGTTAGTGACAGACTTTATTCTGGCTGTCAGGATAGCTACGTAGCCCTGCCGCCTCAGTGAGAGGCTATAGCAGCAGCAGCAAGAACAGGAAGTCAGATCTTGATCATGGCAGAAAGTTCTGGGGCCTGGGTGTTGGGTATTGTTAAGAGAGCTCTGTAGACTGGCCGGCTCAGCCTGTTGGAGGAAGATAGGTATTGGTTCTAGGTCTGTGCTGTGAACTCGAGGTGCCAGGTGCTAAACTCCCCTGTATATGAATGTGGGTTTGAGTCTTTGTGCAATGCTTCTGTACCATATTCGCCTATGTGTTTGTGATAAGCCCTGTATGCACAAGAGTATAGCGCAAACACACACACACACACACACACACACACACACACGCAAAGTGTTTGTGATAAGCCCTGTATGCACAAGAGTATAGCGCAAACACACACACACACACACACACACACACACACACATACACACAAATGAACCTGTGAATCGCATACATGCCTTGAGTATATACCTATGTACATATATACCTATGAGTATGTGTGTTGAGCGGAAGAAATTCCTGCCTCATTTCAGGACTGGTCAGGCCACTGTAGGAATTGCTTCAGCTTTCACGGGCTCTGGGGTAAGAGGATCAGAAGTGTGGCTTTGAGAAAGTGTTGTGACTTGGATGTGAGGTGTCCCTCAAAGGCTCACCGATATAAGAAGGTTCAGAGGAAAAATGATTGGTTGTGAGAGTCTTAACCTAATCAGCGAATCAATCCCTGATGGGATAACTGAGTGGTCACTGGAGGAGGTGGGACTTGGGTGTGGCTTTGGGGTACATATATATTTATATGTTTGTATCTGGAGAGTGGAGTCTCTCTGCTTCCTGATCACCGTGATGTGAGCTGCTTCCTCCTCCACCCTCTCCCAGCATGATGTTCAGCTTCACCCTGAGCCCCTAGGAATGGAACCAGTTTTCTATGGACTAAGACCTCTGAAACTGTGAGCCCTCAAATAAACCTTTCTTCCTTTATAGTTGTGCTGGTCGGGTTATTTAGTCACAGCAGCGAAATAACTGACTGAAACAGAAAGTGACTTGATTCTCTTAATCTCAGTCTCTTCAGGTCTAATAAAAAATAAAATCCCTGTCTCTCTTCAGGGAGAGACAGCCCTGCCCCGCCCCTTTCTTCTGTTTTTTTTTTTTCTTTTAATTGTAAACAAATGGGGCACAACTTGTTTCTCTGATTGTACATGAAGTAGAGGCATACCATTTGTGTAATCATACATTTACATAGGGTAATGGTGTTTGATTCATTCTGTTATTTTTTTTCCTTCCCCCCCACCCCTCCCACCCCTCTTTTCCCTCTATACAGTCCCTCCTTCCTCCATTCTTGCCTCCCTCCCACCCCATTATGTATCATCATCTGCTTATCAATGAGATCATTCTTCCTTTGGTTTTTTGAGATTGGCTTATCTCACTTAGCATAATATTCTCCAAATTTATCCATTTGCCTGCAAATACCATAATTTTATTATTCTTTATGGCTTAGTAATATTCCATTTTATATATGTACCAGTTTCTTTATCCATTCATCAATTGAAGGACATCTAGGTTGGTTCCACAATCTGGCTACTGTGAATCGAGCAGCTATGAACATTGATGTGGCTGCATCTCTGTAGTATGCTGATTTTAAGTCCTTTGGGTATAGGCCAAGAAGTGGGATAGCTGGGTCAAATGGTGGATCCATTCCAAGTTTTCTAAGGAATCTCCACACTGCTTTCCAGAGTGGCTGCACTAATTTGCAACCCCACCAGCAATGTATGAGTGTACCTTTTTCCCCACATCCTCGCCAGTACCTATTGTTGCTTGTACTTTCTTCTGTTCTTATGCTTAGTGTGAGACTCATGGAAACTACCCATTCTCTCTTGCTGAAGCTTGTGGAAAATGCTTGGTAGGGCCCCCTAACTGTCCCTCAGTTAATGGCATCTGCAGGTGTGCAGGTGCTGGGATACAGGTACACAGAGTGACCCTGACCCCAGCTCTTTTGAGTGTGAGGGTGTGGGCGGTGTGCTTTGCAGGAGCTGTAGGAATGGTGCCTCTCTTGCCACTTGGCAGCTGTGGCCTGGACCGACATAAAGTGAGGGCAGCAAGGAAGACCTGCTGCTTTTGAGTCTAAGGAATGTAGGAGAACACAGCCCACCAGTGACCAGTACCCACCAGATCATTTCTCATAGGGAATGTATCAGGACTCTTTAATATAAATCTCAGAAACAAAACAAACACCTACACCATATCAGTTTAAGGAAAAAGTAAGATTTGCTGGCTCAGATAATGAACTGGGAAGTTCAAGGTAGGTTTCAGGCATGGTTGGATCTAGGCTTCAACCATCTTCAGTGAGCACTCTTTGTCTTCATCTCTGCTCTTTCCCCGTCTCTACATTGGCTGCATTCCTTCCTTCTACAGTGGTTTACTCTGTTGGAGAAAGAAGACCACCAGCTCTGACTTCACACTCCCAAGATCTTCCTTAACAGGAAGTCATCTTCTCAGATTGTTTTAGCAGAAGAGTCTCAATGAAGACTGATTTAGCTGGCTTAGGTCATGAGCCCTCTCTTGTCCAATCACTGACTAAAGAGACACATTGCTCTGACTGACTGTCACTGGCCCAAACCTGTGTCTAGAGTAGGGGATTAGCATTTCCCTGATGGCGCTTGAAGCTGAGATGGAGTGTACCCCCAAATGGAAGTGATCCTGAACAACTGAAATTTATGTTTCCTACAGGAAGAATACAAGCTGGCTTCATTTAGAGAAAATGGGCCCAGCACCTTAAGTTGCTCTTTGCGCCTTGGCAGGGAACATATTCTATGGCAGAGTCTTCTCGGAGTTGAAGGGATAAGCTGGGGTCATTGTACCACGGATGCTGAAGATGCCGTTTTCCACCTCCACCTGACATTTCCGGGAACTTGGCAGTGTGGTCGCCACTGGAAGCTGTGTACGCATGTCTGACTTTCCCTGAGACTCTGAGAGCTCAACCTGGAAAGAACAGCCCAGAGTTTTCTGACTGTTATCTTCCTTCCAATCACATTTGGGAAGAGGAAGTTCAATGTCGATGCACATGTTTGAATGAATCATTGATAAAGTTCATCAAGCTAGTAGATTATCTGGAGATCGATTGGCTGGATTCTGGACAGACCCACCCAGCTGGCCAAGGTCCTGGGCAATTTTTTTTTTTATAATGAGGAAGTTGGAGAGGTTATTTGTTTTGAAAAACAGATGTACAGGGTGTAAAGCTAGAAATTTTATTTACGAGGAGGAATGACCTGTGGAAGCGTGGTCATCTGCTCAGGATGCCACAACCAGAGGCCATAGCCTGAGTAGCTGAAGCAACGGACATTTATTTTCTCCCAGGCCTGGGGGCTAGAAGCTCAAGTCCAGGTTCTCGTCTGGCAGAGCTGTTCTCTGGTGAGGGCCCCTTCCTGGCTTGTAGACAGTGGCCTTCCCACTGTCCTCGCAGGTGGAGAGAGAGCAAGCAGGCTCACAGTGCCCCTGGATTAGCCCCTCCCCACCCTTAGGACCCGTTTGACCTAATTATCTCCCTAAGGGCCCTGTCTCCAAATACAGTCCCCTTGGGGGTTGGGTCTCCTTTTGGTTCACACTGGGAAGGAACAGTAGATTTATTCTTACCTCATGAATCTGAGTTCTCTTATCTGTAATTGAAAACTATATATTAACTAGGGTCAGGTCAACTTTGAGGGACCCCAAATTCATATTCAAACTAATTATTGTTTAAAAGATAGAAGTTTAATGCTCCCTAATATAAATTAGTCTAGGAGGGAGTAAGGGGGCTGACTTGGCAGTGCCCATGATCCTTAGGAACTCCAGCTCCTTTGGTTTTTGCTTCTCCAATCCTTGGAACATGACTTGTACCTCGTGAGCCCAGATAGCAGCTTGAGTTCCAGCCATTTGCATGACATTCCAGCCATCGGGAAAGAGGAAGAGGATGGAGGACACTCATGCTTTCTGGATGCTGCTCCTGCTCATCCCGTAGTGTCTGCTTGGCCAGAACGGAGCCAATTTGGATCGAATGACATCCAGGGAGTCTCCAAATCTATGATGCTACATTGCCTCTTGAGAGGGGTCGGAGAGCCCCCCTGGGGATTCCTGAATGCAGACCCCAGAGACACTATTTCAGCCTCACTGACTCAGAACCTGTGAGCACCTTAGGCAGGGGCGGAGAGGAAGTCAGCATTTCCCCTCTATACGGAAAAGGGATTCCTGAGCAAGTATAAATTAGGATCTAGTAGGATGATCAACATTTTGGGAGAAAACCCTGTTTCAAAGTCTTCTAATTTAAAAAAAATGGATAAACCCAATAGAAAAATACTCTCATTTATTAATCAGAGCAGAGCAGGTCCCCCTGCTTTAGTTAAGCGACCTCCAAAGTATGTGTCCCACCCGACAACCAGCTTGCCTTGGTGTTTTTCCCCCTTTACTGGCTCTCTATTGTCTTATAATAAATTGCCACAAACAGTCTCTGCAACACACATTTAGTATTTCACAGTGTTGGGGATCGGAAATCTGGGCGCGGCGTCCCTGGGTCCCCTGCTTCCGGCTCTCCCGGGACTGCCATCGCCTGTCAGCCAGGGCAGAGGCCTACCTGAAAGTCCCACGGTTTATTCATAAGATGGCGCTGGATGGCCACATGTCTTTTATAAGCCCAGTTTTGTCTTCTTTATTTCTCTAAGAGGGTCCCCCAGATTGTGCCAGCTCCCCAGCTGGATCTGCCTTTCATCCGCTCTCCTGGCTAATTCTGTCACTCTCCAAGCAGCCGAGTGCCTAGGAGCAACCAGTAGGATGGGGACCGTGACGCCTCTGGCTTCATGTCACCCTGGGGATCCCTTTCAGCTCTGAAAGTGGAGCCAGCAGGCCCAAAGTGGCAGCCTGACCTAGGTCCTCAGGAACGAGCCTATTATTCATTAACAAGCCTGGTTATTTTATGGGCCCATTAACTGGGGAGGCCGGGGAGGGGAAATTCCAACATTGTGAGCGCCTTCCTCTCCCCCTCCCCATCTCTCTCTTCTCCCCACTCTAGTTTGGGTCTCCGCCACTGTTTAAATTTAAGCCGATTTGCTCTCCCCGCATCTGCAGTTTGATTATTTGACTATTGTCTGGCTCTCGGTCAAACCACTGGGGAGCCCACTAGCCGGTGATTAAATCTGGGCCATGATTATAATGGTTTTATTTTAGCGGGGCCTCTGTTTATGGGCCCACTGGTATTAGAGTGCAGTGTTATTGTAATGAGGTATTAGCCTCATAGAAAGAATCATGTGAAGCAAGTGGACTGAGAAAAGCCAGACAAATGGAGCCAATTATTTGGCCAATACATCTCTCCTTTGCTTTGTTGTGAAAGGGAGAGTGTGTGGGAAGAGAGACGGGGAGACGGGCTGGTCCCCAGCAGTGACTGTGTATTGGGCGTGACCCAGGCACTTTCCCGTGTCATGCATTTTGTTCTGAAGTGATCTGATAAGGTGGTATTATCAGCACACCTGTGTTTACAGGGGAGGCACAGAGAAGTTCAGCAAAGTGCCGTTAGCCACACAGCTGGCAGATGAGGTGGTAGCTGCTGGCTGGCTGTCTGACTTCAGGCACTGTTTCCTCACTTTAAACTGACTGACAGACGGATAGGGCGCATTAGACAAGCACCCCCATCTCCTGTGCATCTTTTTTTGGGTGGATAGTCTGGGTATTAGAACTGTTCTTAGGTTGGTGCTGCTGGATGGGAGGCAGTCTAGACAGGCAAGAATTCAGGAGGTGTCATTCATAGGAAGAATCAGCAAGATTACTTTGGAGGTCACTTGAAGTTTGTGATTGTCTTAGTCTGTTTTCCGTGGCAATAACCCACCCCCAGAGGCTGGGTGGTTTGTTGAGGAAAGGAGTCGACTTAGGTTCATGGTTCTGGAAGCTGGGAAGTCCAGAGTCTGGTTCTGGCATCCCATCAGCTTGCTGAAGAGGCTCGACCTGCTTCCACTCATGGCCGAAAGTGCATTGGTTAGTGAACAAGGGATAACACAGGGGGTGGCCTTGTCCTATAGCAACCTGCACATGCAGAACGTGCAGAGTGGATTCCACAAGACTGAGAGTCACTCGCTCCTGAGAGACAGCATTGATCCATCTGAATGGCGGCCTCCGGCCCAGGCACCTCCCAGCGCCTGACCCTGCACTGGTCTGAACTGGATCCTGGGAGGCACTCGATCGATCCACAGCAAGGACTTCACTTCGAACTTCTTAGCACTGCGCAGCCTCAAGAGACCGACCCGTCTGCTGTCCTGGGGGCAGGGTCTACTTCTAGCTTTGCACCCACTTCTGCATGTCCCTTAGACAAGGCCCTGCCTCTCCTGCTCAGGTCCCTGCCTGCTTTTCCAACATTATCACCTGCCACTTTCTGTCTGGCTCAGGCTGTTTAGCTTCGCAGAATGCAAGTGATTTATTTGAAAACGGACTCCAGGGGACATAAAAGAGGGGGACATGAGACAAAGAGGGAGGAAAGCCAACAGAGGGTGAGATGATCGAGTGTGAGCCCTACAGGGTAAACAGAGCTTCGTGCTGCACACGGAACCTGGGGTGGGCCAGGGTCATCCCACCCAAAGGCCAAGTGACTGCCTTTCTTGACTTTGGAGAAAGCACTCAGAGTTGCAGGTTTGGGCAGTTGGATGACTGGCTGGTGTACAGTCAAGTGCCAAGGGGACAGGGGACTGTCACTGGTGATAGCCTGATAAATGAGAAACAAATGAGCCCCCGTTTGTTTAAGCCACTGGAGCCAGGTTTTCCATATTCTGCAGTGGGAGGGATTCTTTTGGTTTTTTTTTTTTGAATTTTTAAAATTTATTCTAGTTAGTCGTACATGACGGTAGAGTGCATTTATACATTTTGCTAGATCATACATACATGGAGTGTCATCTCTCACTTTTCTGATTATACCTCACTGTCTCTCAGCCCCATGGACATGTCATACTTTTCTTTGATTAAGCAGGAACCCCCCTTATACCACGGCCTCTGCCTGGGGTCCCTCACCCCCCACAGCCCCCTCTCAGCCCTTCTGTGCTGTGCACTTTCTGAGAGAGGCTGGGTCTGACCAATCCAATGTAGCCTCCCCTCTCCTCTTCTAACCCAGGTTTGCCCATGTCCAGATAAAACAATCTCGTTTTAAATGATTAGATTCCACAAGCATTCAAGGACCCTGTTGAAAGCTTCTAAATACTCTCAATTTCCATGTTGGCTCCCGTTTAGGCAAAATAAGTAGGAGGCCATTAGCCTGAGTTTGTCTCCTTTCTTTGTTCTTATTTAGCAAAGTGCAACCTAATTTAGTAGGCAAATGCATCAAAACCCAGTTTAGGAGCATATGTTGTGTAACAAGTATCTGATTTCAGTCAATCACAAATGGCAAAGCTTTAGCCAATCATAGGCGCTAACTAATCCGACCCCCAAGGGCAAGTGCTTCTCTGTAACCGAGTTTGTTGTGTACTTTATTTCCGTGCTCCACTGGCTGAGAGTTGACTGCCCCCCACCTCCGCCCCACAGAGGAGAGCCGTCCGCACCTCTTCTGTTCTGAGTGCTGCCCAACTCATGCATCATTCTTTGAGTAAACAAACTGGGTCCAATTTATTTTAACTCAAGTTTTTCTTTTAACATAGGTTATAGCATTAAAAATAAAATTATTTTAACAACTTCTAAGCTTAGAATGATTTCGTTTCCTCTCTAAGCAGCATGAGCTGGATGGAAAGTGGCAGGTGGCTTATTTGCATACCCATGATTTCTCTGGGTCAGGAATTTGGGAAGGGCTCAGCTGGTCAGTTCTGCTTTGTGGCCTCTCACATGGAGAGTGGCTGAAGTTGGAGCATGAAGGGCTGATGAGGCAGCTGGGAGCTGGCAGGGCATCTCTCGCTTTCTTCATGTAGTCTCGGGGCACCTGATGAGCTTGAGCTTCCTCCAGCTTTCTTCATGTAGTCTCAGGGCACCTGACTGCTTACACTGAGGCATAGGTGTGCCAAGTGAGTTTCACAGTGGGTAAGGTGGCATCTGCATTTCTTTTAGGGACCAGCCTTGGGTGTCATGGAACACCACTTCTGTATACTCCATCAGCTGACATAGCCATTGAAGTGCACCCACATTTAAGGAAAGGGGAGAGAGATGCTACCTCTTGGTGGGTAGTAGCAAGATTCTAGAAAAGCAGGTGAGATGGAGGGTATTGATAATCTGCCTCAGACGGGTTGGCATGTCTGGGCTGAGGGAGCAAAGAGTGAAGGCAGAAAGCTTTTTGAGTAAGCTGGTCTTGATGAGAAGTGAAGTGGGATATCATTTCAACAGTGAGGAAGAAGGTGAGGGGCTGCTCTGTGTTATTTTGAAGGTAGACATCACCAGGAAATGAGGGTCAGGAAATGAGGAGAGAGCCGACAGTGGAGCAAGGATGTACCAGGGATTCCTGTGGGTGCTGGGCTGGCTGGTACGTCATTCACTGAGTTAGAGAAGGCAGGAGGCAGAACAGGAAGCAGGAGTGAGTCCGTTGCTGGGTTTGGTTTTGGACATCTGGGTTGGATTCCTATTGTTGGATGCACTGGAATTCTTCCAAGCAGCGGTGCAGAGACTGGGCGGTCCTGTGTCCAGCTGTGCTGCATCTCTGCATGGGAACGTGTCAGGTGCTCAGAGAGCTGGGCAGCAGGAGGACTGAGTTGTAGGGCAGGTTGGTACACCCAAGAGAGGTGGTAGACACCTGCTTTGCAGCAAGGTGTTTGACAGACTCACCTGATTGCCAGTCACCTGGAGCATTTGTTAGACATAAAAACTCCCAGGCCCCACTTCCTCCAGGATTAGAATCTTCAGGGGAGGGCTTCAGAATCCCTCTTTTTAATAAACGTCTCAGGTGAGTCTGACGATCAGGTAAGTTTGGCAACCACTAGGGAAGCCATGATAAGACTGGTTCCCAACAGCAGGAGCCTCATTTACCCCGCACCCCCAGCTCTAAACTGTCCTTCTGGACCAAGAGCCCCGCTCTGGAGTTAAACAAACCTGTTTGTAAATTTGGGCTCAACTGTTTTGTACTATGAGATCACAGGCAGGTTCAACTTCTCTCAGACTCAGTTTCTCTCTGTAAAATGGGGACAATGAGCCCCTTGACAGAGCAGCTGCCTGATTATGTGAGTGCATTTCAAAACCAGTTCTGAGCATCCAGCATTTCATTTCAACTCCGACACGATCACTTGGAATCAGCCGTCGATTTCACAATGAAAGGCAAGCAAGGTCCCCAATGAGATTGCCGTCACCTCAGTTATCAGCTGCAGTGAGGTTCCCCAGGCCACCTGTACCTCTGTCTAATCTGATTGCAAATTCAGGGGCTCCCACACCCCTGCCCTGTCCAGGTTTGATAATTCATGACCATGACTCAGAAAACACTGTACTTACAACTACCATTTTATAGGGATGCAAATGAACAGCCAGATGCATTGGTGTATGGCACAAGGTCTGGAAGGGTCCCAAACCCAGAAGCCTCATGTTCACCAACCAGGAAGCTCCTGCAGCCTCACCGTTCAAAGCTTTTATTGAGGTGTCAATAAAGAGTGTCAATAAAGAGGCATGATGGATTAAATCACTGACCCGTGATTGAACTCCATCTTTGGCTCCTCTCTACTCTGCACAGGTCTGGGGACAGGGTGATGGAAGTTACAGTCCTCTGGTCACTTGAATCATGTGATTTGTTTTTCTGATGACTAACTTCCCTTCTGGAGCTATCAAGAAAACAGCCAGGGACCCTCATTAGCATACAAAGTCATGCTTATCCCTTCAGAAATGGGAAATTCCAAGGGTTTTGGGGTAAATTTGTCATTTTTTTAAATTGTAATTCATTATTGTTGGATCACAAGACTTTAACTATTCTGCATTCAAGTTCTTTATCTGATACATGTTCTACAAATACTACCTCTCAGTATGTAACTTGCTCTTCCCTTAATAGTGTCTTCTATGAGTAATTTTGAAATATTTCAATGAAGTCCAAGTTATCTTTGGTTTATGATTTATGTTTTTATTCCTATCTGAGAAATCTTTTATAACCCAAGGTCATAAGAATGTACAGTCTTATTATAGAAATTTAAAAAATTTAGCTCATATTTAGATCTAGCATGTGTGTGGGATTAAGTTTTACATTTGGTGTGAGGTAAGGGAAATTTGTGTTTATTTTTGCACATGAATATCAAAATGTTCTGCGACATCTGTTGAAAAGACTATCCTTTTCCCTTTCAATTACCATGACAATTAAAAAGTGATTGTCCATGTATATAGGTGTGTTTTTATCTGTTCTCTCTGTTCTGGTTCATGAATCTGTCTCTCTTTATACCACTATTCATAGCTGTATAGTAAGTCCAAAATAAGGTTGTATATGCCTTCCAAATTTGGTTTTCTTTTCCAAAATTATTTTTAACTAGTTTAGATCCTTTACATTTCTATGTACGTTTAGAATCCACTTGTCAATTTGAACAAACAAGCCTGTTGGAATCTTGCTTGTGACTGCCAATTTTAACAAGAAGCCTACTTAGAAATTTGGAAAGATGAGTTTGAGGAGAATCAGTTTGGGGAGAGATCTTAGCAATTTGCCTTTCAATCAATAAACATGGTATAGATCAACATTTTAAAAAAATAGAATTCTGTGCCAGGAACAGGATACAATGATATCTGTGTCTATATCTCAATATACATCTTATTGTACCACAATGAACTAATAATGTAAAATGCTCAGCACAGCACCTGGTATTTGGCAAGAGTTCAGTAAGTAGCGAATGTGGTGATAAATAAATAAAATAATAGTAGTAATAGTAATTAGCAGTGAGAGGAGTATGAAGGCAGGAGTGAGTGGTTGGTCCGGCGGCATGCATGGAGCGTGGGTTTGGGATCCACGTACTTCACACATTTGAAACTCGAGTGCGGGGCCCAGGCTGGAGTGCCTGACTTTCGGCATCAAGGGCTCCAGGTGAGGGCGGACAGTGGTACCAGGACTCTGTGTGCAGGCTTCGGTGTGCACCAGCATAACTGGTGGAGTTTGTTGAAAACAGATTCATGGTCCCCTGACAGACAGTCCGATTGGCAGGGCTGGGATGAGGACAGCACACCTGTAGATTATTTTCTTCTACTAGTTGTCCCGAGGACGATGATCCATCCATTGGTTAAGGTGGAGAACGGTTGCCCGAGCTTCTGTCAGAGAAGCCCGTCGTCAGAGCTGGGAGAAAAGGCTGGGGACACTGGGCCGGGAAGAGCAGGCCCTGTTGGCTTCCTACTCCTCCCTACCTGCTACTAGGACAGCGATTTGGTCTCAGATAATGGGTGACTACGCTCTTCTGGAAAGCCTGGGAGGGGTGGGGTGTGACCAGGTGTTACAATGCAGGCATGGAGACATGAGTGGAGGCCTGGAGGGTTGGGGATGGCTGTCCTTGTAGATTACATTAAAAATGCCTCTGGCTCTATCGTGGGCAGATGACACCTAGAGGTGGAACAACTGTCTTGGGAAAATGAAAGAAGTCAGCAAATCACACAGCACAGGGGAAGAAGCCAAAGAAGGATCCTAGGAGACATGTGGAACTAATGATTGGTTCTGCTTCGAGCTCTCATCTTCAGGAGTGCTTAATACAAATCATAGAGAACACTAATGGGATATTTTAAAATTTTTGATGAAGGTCCTAGACCTTAGTCTTATGGACACCTCTTTTATCTCCCCAACATCATTTATACGGAAGTACTAGATCAGGGCTTCTTAAACTTGGCGCTATTGATGTTTTGGACTACACAGTCTTTGTTAGGAATATCTTAGTCTGTTTTGTGTTGCTATGACAGAATACCACAGACTGGGTAATTTATAAAGAAAATAAATTGATTTCTCACAGTTCTGAGGCCTGGAAGTCCAATATGAAAATGTTGGTGCCTGAAGGGAACTTCTTGGTACATCATTCTATAGACTAAGGCAGAAGAGCAGAGAGGGAGAGAGTAAGAGGGTGCTGAAGAAGTCCACTCTCAATATGATAACCTACTTCCGAGATAACAACATTAATCCACTAACGTGGCAGAGTCCTCATGACCTAACCACCTCTTAAGGGTTCCATCTCTCAACGTTGTTGCGTTAGGGATTCAGTGTTCACTACCTGGCCTTTTGGGGGGGCACATTCAAACCTTAGCAGCTGACCTGTGCATTGCAAAGTGTTTAGCAGTGTCCCTGCCCCTCAACCCCTAGTTGTCAGCAGTACCCAAACTGACATTGCCAAGTGGCCCCAGCAAGGGAAAGGGAGGCCATGTTGCACCTGGTTGAGAAGAACTGCTCTCTGTGAACAATCTTCTTCATGTCCCCTTGCCTTGGACGAAGAGAATTGTTCAGAGACAAATAAGGCCACACTCTCCTATGTCGGCTGAGTTGTATGAACTCTTGGACTCCAGGCCTCCCTAGGGTTGGAGATGAGCATAAGCCAAGTTCTTAGGAGAACTTTCGGACACCTGCATGTTGCAGGAAACCCAAGGACTACTGCCAGACTCTGGCCTGAGAAGTGTAAAGGTGAGAAGCTGGCTAGAGTGGCCTGTCAGCACAGCAGAGAGTGAGGGCCACAGTGGCCAGGAAGGGACAAGAAAGTCACGCTGGGTCACCATGGAAGGATTCACCCTTCTCATGAACGTGGAGCTAAGGGAGGCCTGTGTGGGTCCCCCTGGGACAAGGAGGTACTCAGTCAGCTGTGAGTGGATCACCTTTGCTAGTGGGAAGTACCCAAGGGAAGACTACAACAGCCACAAAAGTGTCTCCCTCTGCCACACAGGTGACTGCGGGGCCCAGTGGCAATGGCACCAACTGAATGGCATCTTCTAGCTCCTGCTCTGCCCCTGCTCTGTAGGGAACAGAAACAACCTGAGCCAGAGAGAGGGTGACGGGATTGAGAGATGGAAGGATACCACCAAGCTCCCTCTGCCTTGGAGGCTTCCTGGCTAGACTGCGGCTTGAACTGGGTGGTGAGGAGGGACCTGGGCGTGAGGAGAAAGCTTCAACGTGGATGAGGGACCTGGGCGTGAGGAGGAAGCTTCAACGTGGATGAGGGACCTGGGTGTGAGGAGGAAGCTTCAACGTGGATGAGGGACCTGGGTGTGAGGAGGAAGCTTCAACGTGGATGAGAGACCTGGGTGTGAGGAGGAAGCTTCACCTTGGATGGGAATTGAAGTTTCAATATCAGACTGGGCTGGACTTTCATTATCTGAGTAAAGAAACAATTAATACCTAATAGTAATCAGAGAAGCTGAGAGCTCTTAGCTATCTATGCATAGTCAGCAAAACTGTTCTGCAAAGAGGCAAAGAGTAGACATTTTAGGCTGCGTGGGCCCTAGGTCTTTTGTTGCACATGCTAAAATTCTACCATTGTAACATGCACCACCAGACATGTGGAAATGAACCGGTGTGACTGTCGTCCAATAAAGTTTTATTCACAAAAGCAGGCAACTGGTCACATCTGTCCTATGGGCTACTGTTTGTCAAATCCTAATACAGGGCTGCATGGTGTGGGATGGGGGAGCAGCAAGCTGTTAGGGAATGTCTCCTGCTGAGCACCCAATGGGTTGGATAAGTCAGTTACACAAATGCATCTCAGGTTGCTAAAACCACTTTTCTGTTATTTGTGGTTAAGTCAGAAGAACAACAGGGGGCCTAATAGTGTAACTGTCATAAAGTCCATCAACTCTCTGAAGGTTTTGCTTGGCAGCAATTACTTAGACATGGGGAGGAATTTGATGTTCATGGAATTCTATTCCCTTTTTTTTTGACTCAGTAACACAAATGGTTCACCATCCTGGCCATTTTTAGGTGTATCATTCAGGAGTATCAAGTGCAGTATATACAATTACTGTGGAACACATCTCCAGAACCTTTTCATCTTGCATGACTGAAACTCTACCAATTAAACGATGCTCCCTATTTCTCCCTCCCTGCAGCCCATGGCAACTGCCATTCTATTTTCTGTCCCCATGAGTTTGTTCTAGGTACCTCACATAAGTGGAATATACAACATTTGTCCTTTTGTGGCTGACTTATTTCATGTAGCATAATTTATCCACATGTGGCATGTGACAGGATCTCCTTCCCCTTTAAAGCTGAACAGGATTCCACTGCATGCACAAACCACTTTTTATTTATCCAGTTACCTGTCCATGGACATTGGATTCCTTCTACCTTTGGGTTAATGGGAATAACGCTGCTGTGGACACGAGTGTTTTAGTCAGCTATTTTGCTGCTGTGACTAAACGACCTGACCAGATTAATTGTAGAGGGGAAAAGTTTACTTGAGGACTCACAGTTTCCCTTCAGAGGTCTCCATTCCTAGGCAGCAGGCTCCATTTCTCAGGGCTCAAGGTGAGGTTGAACATCATGGCAGAAGAGAGTGGCAGAGGGAAGCAGCTCACATGATGATCAGAAAGCAGAGAGAGACTCCGCTCACCAGATACAAATGTATACCCAAAGCCACGCCCCAATTTCCACCTCCTCCAGCCACACCCACCACTTCAGTGACCACTCAGTTAATCCCATCAGAGGATTAAATCACCGATTGGATTAAGACTCTCACAACCCAATCATTTCTCCTCTGAACCTTCTTGCACTGCCTCACGTGTGAGCTCTTGGGGGACACCTCACATCCAAACCATAATAAGGAGTATAGAATAAACTCATCGAGAGCTGCTTTCAGTTGTTCTGGATATATACTCAGGAGTGGATTTGCTGGATTGAAGGGTAGTTCTATTTTTAAAGTCCTGAGGAACTTCTGCACTGTTTTCTGTAACAGTTGTACCATTTTACAATCCCACGAACAGTGCTATTTTATTTTTTGTTTAATTTTTTGAAAGAAAACATGGGTGTTTATTTTTGTGAGTGGGAAGCATTCATCTTCCTCCCCCCTCTCTAACTTCCTGTGGCCTAACTAACACGAGGTCCTTCTCCAGGTCAAGATTTCCTTGTCTCCTGCGGAGTAAACTGGCTCTTCTCCACATGTTCCCCTGGACCCCGCACCTTTCTCTCTGTGACACTCTGCACTCAAACCTGCGTTCCCAGCACAAATGCTGAGGGACAGAGCTAGGCTTGCCTTCTTCCCTGCTGGTTTTATGGCCCAGTGGGGACACATAGTAGGTGCTTACTAAAGAACGCTTGCTGATGGAATGGATGGCCGCCCTGCACCCCTTCCCAGCTCTTCCCTCACTCAGGGGTCTGTTGTTAGGTGACCTATTGGAGAAAAGGGCATGGATGATGACTGTGGATGGAAAAGGGGGTGAGGAATTCGGTGCAAATGAACCACATTCAGCAGCAGCAAATTCACCGCATTCTTTAGAAGTCTATGAAAATCTGGCAGACAAAAAGGAGTCTTGTGAGTGGGCGTCAGATGATGAATGTAACCATGGATGGACATTTTTTTAGGAGTAGGGGAAGGGGTGAGGACTTGCTATGTCCTCTTGGACAAGAGAGTACAGTGTCTTCCAATTTTCAAGTGTCTCTTTTTCTACAAAAGGCCCAATTGATGGTTTGGGAGGATTTTGTCTCTTGGAAAAGCAAACTCTGCTGTGTCGACATCAATGAGGGCCCGTCTCTGGAATGGCGTGGTGTCTCATGGGGAGACCAGAGAGCGAAACTACTGCACACACCGTGTGCTCAGGGGTGACAGCGAAGAGACCCAGGTCTGGGTTTCCTTTGTCCAGGGTATTTGTATTTTGAGGTGGTTCTAGAGCTATAGAAAAGTTTCCAGAATCGTTCAAAGAATTCCCCAAATATCTTCACCCAGATTTCCCAGAGGTCAGTGTTCTACCAGGCCGACTTGACCATTTTCTCTGTATATTCATCCAATCATCTGAACTTCTTGAGGAAGTTGCAAACACATTGTACCTGTACTTCTAAGTACTTCAGTGTATTTTCCCCCAAGATTCTCTCACAGTGATCAGAATTAGGCAATTTATATTGATATAATATGCTTTTCTGACCCACAGATATGGTTTGAATTTTGCCAATTAATTTAATAAACTTGAGAAAAAACATTTTCCAGGTTCTGTATCTAATCCTGGATCGTGTTGAATTTAGTCATTAAGTCTTTACTTTCTTTCAGTATGAAACTGTTCCCAGGCTTGTCTTCATGACTTTGAAATTTTTTCAAGGATATGGTGCATCTATTTTTTTTTTTTTTCACAATGATTCCCAGTTTGGGTTTACCTGGTGTTTTCTTAGACAGGTGCATGTCCCTTCTCAGGAGGGACACATTCTGAGAAAGACAAGGTTAGGCAATCAGGTCATTATGTGTGTCATGGAGAGCTATCACACAGATGCAAAAGGCACAGTCTGCCCCACACCGAGGCTGGCCATAGGCCTGTTGAACTTTATTTATTTTACTTTAGACTTTTTGGTGAGAAACTAAGACACAAAGGCACGCATTAGCCTACGCCTAAAGGACCAGGGTCATCAATAGCCTTGTCTCCCACCTCCACATCTGGAAAGTCTTCAGAGGCTGACACAAAGGCGCTATCGCCTCGTATGCCTTTGTTTCTGGAATCCCTCCTGAGGGACCTGCCCAGGACCATTTTATACTTAATTTTTTTAATAAGCATAAGTACTCTCTAAAGCAATGATAAAAATTATAGTAAATTCATAAACCAAGAACACAGTGGTTGATTGTAGTTGTCAAGTGTGACGTGCTATATATGATTGCATGTGCTGGACTTTCATACCACAGCCTGCCGAGTGAGCCTGTGCACACCAGCATCACCACCACCAACACGTGAGAAGCATGATGTTCCATGGCTTTGGGGCTGTCAGATGTCACCAGGTGATAGAATGTTTCCACTCCATTATAAGCTATGGGACCACTGTCAGTATGTTGTTGACCCAAAGAAACGTTGTTATAAGGTGCATGACTCAGATTTGCTTTTTTGGCAGGAAAATAGCAAGACTAATGTCACATCATAAAGACGATTTTTAAAAATTTGTTCTTAGATATACAGGACAGTACAGTGTATTTTGGCATATTATACATACATGGAGTATAACTTATTATAATTAGGATCCTATTCTTGTGGATGTACGTGATGCGGAGTTACCCTGGTCATGTATTCACATACCAGGATAGGAAAGTTATATCTGATTAATTCTACTGTCCTTTATATTTCCCTCCCCCTCCCTTCCCCTTGTTCCCCTTTGTCTAATCCAGTGAATTTCTTCCTCTCCCCACTCTCCCTGTTGTGGATTAGCATCCACATATCAGAGAGAATATTTGGCCTTTGGAACTGGCTTATTTCACTTAGCATGATAGTCCCCAGTTCCATCCATTTACCAGCAAATGTCATAATTTCATTTTTCTTTATGACTGAGTAATATTCCATTGTGTATATAAACCACATTTTCTTTATCCATTCATCTATTAGAGGACACTTAGGTTGGTTTCATAGCTTAGCTATTGTGAATTGAGCTGCTATAAACATTGAAGTGGCTGTGTCACTGTAGTACGCTGTTTTTAACTGAGGAACGGGATAACTGGATCAAATGGTTCCATTCCAAGTACAAAGACTGATTTTTAAAAGATAGCCATTTTAAGAATGTTTGGGAGCTTCAGCAATTTAGGGGGATGACCTTGAGAGAGTCTTCTCACCTCTGAGACTTGGTTTCCTAGTCTGTAAAGTGAGGAGTGGAAGTGGCTTGCATGTAGTGAGCACTTACTATTACCAGAGGTTCCCAAGGCCTTCCATGTGGTGGCTCATTTTATTCCCATGATGTCACAGTTTGGATGTGAGATGTCCCCCAAAAGCTCATGTGTGAGACAATGCTAGAAGGTTCAGAGGAGAAAAGACTGAGTTGTGAGAGTCTTAACCCAAATAGTGAATTAATCCCCTAACAGGATTGACTGAGTGGTAACTGAAGGCCAGTAGGTGTGGCTGGAGGAGGCGGGCATTGGGGGTGTGGCTTTAGGGCATATATTTTGTATCTGGAGCTACAGTCTTTTTCTTCCTGATCATCATGCCACACTTTTCCACCATGATGTTCTACCTCCCCTCCAGCCCTGAGGAATGGAGTCGGCTATCTATGGACTGGGATCTCTGAAACAATAAGCCCCCAAACAAACTCTTCCTCCTCTACAATTGTTCTGGTCAGGTCTTTTAGTCATAGCAGTGAAAAATCTCACTAAAAACACATGATAATCTTATGACAGGAGGTAGTTTAAAAATGCTATTTTCTTCCCTTTTCAGATGAAGAAACTGAGGCACAGACAGGTTAAACAACTTGCCCAGAGTCACACAGCTGGTCTACAGTAGGGTCGGGCTTCCAACACAGTCATGCCATCTCTAGATGCAGCCTGTTTAATCACCACACTGGATCCACTCCTCCAAGTTAAGCCTCAGAAGGTTGTTTGTGAGGATGGCAGAAGAATACATAGGGCAAACATCTAACCCAGTGCCTGGCACACAATAAACTCTAAGTGATCATTGTTAATATCTTCCTTTGCTCATTTGTTTCTCATTTTATAAGTCATTTGATCAAGAAGATGTTTCCACTTGATATTGAAGCAATCAAGAATGCAAGACTATCCCCAGACCAGCTGACGTTTATGAGGTCCCTGGGACTCATGAGCAGTGAAGTCAACCTTCGGCTGTGTCAAGGGGAGAGGGAGGGACAGCAGCTCAGCATCTGTGCTTGGTCAGCGGGCGGCTGTGAGGAGTTCACAGAGGGCCAACGCCCGGTGCAGGCTTGAGATGTGGAGGGAAGCCTGTATCTGTACTGGGTCCTTGGTACTGGGCTTCGGAAGGCTTTGGTGGAGCCTTAATATCTCCAAGGCATTTTTTCTCAGACTTTCATTTAAAGGGTGTTTGTATTTTATAAGCTCCAGAGAAAGCATAAAAACAGGTCAGGAGCCCCCATGCCTTGGGATTAGAATGTCTAACGTCGGGAGGGTGGAGGAGGTGATTTGGAATGAGTTGAGTTCATCAACTTTTGGCAGGAATAGCTACCACCCCATACTCTCTTTATTGCTTGCCTGGATGGGAGAGATGTCGAATGGATGCTATATTCCTTGTGTGTAAGGCAGCTTTCACAGACAGGATTCAGGGAGTCTACGGACCCCTCGAATTGTATATACAGCATCGTGAACGAACGTGTGTGTTTATATGCATTTTCCTAAGGATAGATTCTCAGTTTTTATCAAGCCCTCAACATGTTCTGTTCCTTAAAGCAGAGAAAGGATCAGGGAGTCAGGGAGAAGAGATGCCAGAGGGTCAGGGAGAGGAGATGACAGAGGGAGAGAGACCAAGTGAGAGAGAGTATTATTTCACAACAGTTATACAAGAAGTTGCTAGGGAACCATTCATGGGCTTTGTGAATTATAAACATATTCTCCTTAATGCCAAATAAATAGATCTCAGATCAGTCTGATCACGAGAACGCAGTTGTTTGTGTCTTGGGAAGAAGGGTTGTGGTGTGTGTGTGTGTGTGTGTGTAGGGATGGGAGGCGGGGTGAGTGTGGGTGGAGTCCTGCTGTCCTGGGAACGCACAGATTAGGCATTTGGCTTCTTTTCATCCTTGGAGGGGAGGCTGCTGCCAGCCCTCGGTGGATGCTCTGTGACTATGATCCTGGGCATCAGTGGTGGTGCCCCAAGGTAACAGGGCCTGAACTTATTTACCCCATAGAAACTTGGGGTTTTCTGTTCTCCTTCAAACTTACAAACCTCACAAAGGATTCATGTTCCCTGGAAGAAAAAATGAAAGTGACATAAGCCCCTTAGCTATGTGAGAGCCGCTTCTCCAGGGGACCTCTTTGAGCCTCTGGGACCTCCTTCTGGCTGTAGATTTGACGGATCCCATGTGGGTCCGGGGACAAGTGACCCGGCTTCCTGGATTTTCAGGATGTCTTAATTTCAAATACTTGGTTTGTTTCCTCAACTATTCTGGCTGGATTCTGTCCCTTTGAGGATCTGTCTTCATCCTGGAAGATTTCTAGGATCCAGGAGCCTGAGGTGAGGCAGGACACCACAGTAGAAGGATATGGTGGAGGAAAGCTGCTCAGTGTGTGGCAATCAGGAAATAAGGAGAGAAAATAGACGAGGGGGACAAGATGGAGAGAGATAGGAAGGGGCCAGGGACAAGATGGGAGGGAGGGGTGAGTGTGGGTGGAGTCCTGCTGTCCCAAGGGCACACGTCTCACAGCCTACCTCCTCCAACCATGCCCCACTCACCCACAGTTCCCCCACCTCCCAGCAGTCCATTCAGCTCTCACTGGATTAATTGATGAGGTCCGAGCCCTCATGATTCAGTCACTTCCTAAGAGCCCTGCCTAGGAAAATGGCGGCATTGGGGACCAAGTCTTCAGCACATGAGCTATGGTGGACATTCCAGATCCAAACCATAACACGCTGACATCATAGCCCAACACTCATGGCTTGGTGGAGTTACAGACAAATGAACAGCGAGAAGACAGGGTGCTGAGAGCTAGAGTGGTGGAGTAGCAGGGCAGAGGCCCCTCGCTCAGTGGGAGTGTGAAATGGACAACATTTTTAGGAGGTAAGTTATCCCTGATGGGCTATAAAGGATGAGGGAGAATTTTCCAGGCAAATGAGGACTGAGAGAAGAGGCCACAGAAGTTACAGGAAGAAAGAGCAGCATGTACAACAGCAAAGAGACAAAAACCAGGGTAGCAGGGCCTGGGAAGCACCTGAAGCTCAGAGGGGAGGTTAGATGCAGCAGACAGTGGGATCCGAGGCCAGAGAGGAAAGAGGGAGAGAGTCACAGGGGATTTCCATACTCAGATGTTTGGCCTTTTATACCATGGGGATGGAAACTAAACTAGCCAACTCCCCATCCATAAGGGATCCAATCCAAGATCCCCAGTAGGTGCCTGAAACTGCAGATACTACTGAACTCTCTGAACATAATGTTTTTCCTACACATACATATGTATGATAGAGTTCAGTTTCTAAATCAGGCATGGGAAAGGGTTAGCAACAATAATTAATAATAAAATAGAGCAAACATAACAATATACTATAATAAAATTGCTGTTATCACAACTCTTGTGCTTTGAAGCTATTAAGTACAATAAGGTGTTACTTGAATATAAACACTGCACTATCACGGAAGTAAATCTGATATCAAGATGGTTACTGAATGACTGACAGGTGGGTAGCATATATGGCATGGATACACTGGACAAAGGGATGATTCTTATTCCAGGTGGGATGGAGGGGGACAGTGCAGAACTTCATTGTGCTACACAGAATGGTGTGCAAATGAAAAGTTATGAATTTTTTTTTATTTTTGGAATGTTCCACTTAGTAATTTTGAATCAGAGCTGATCGTGGGCAACTGAAACCCCGGAAAGTGAAACCTCAGATAAGGAGGGACTACTGCAGTTAAGGTTCTTATCAGGGCAGACTGCATTAAAAAGTCTTGCTCTGGCTTCAGGAAGGAGAGTCAATTAGAGATGGAACAAGATAGAAGGCAGGGAGGTTGTCATGACACAAACAGAAATAAGAGTGACTGAGATACCACAGCAATGACGCTTGCTTTATAAAACTGTCTGCGTTGATGCTCTGTCACTAGACTTGTAAAAATCATTGGCTTCATTCTATTTGAGTTTGCTGTGTGTCAACTTAAAATGACTCTCTTTGTTCCATGTTCAATTACTTTCTACTTTGTCTTCTGTGGTCTGGCACGGGGCGATAGGTACCCTGATTTTCTTTGTTGTTGTCCTGACTGTATATCTGAGGGTACAGGGGCTCTGGTTTAACCATGTGTTTGGGAGGTTGGAAACTGAGGTCAAATCAACGTTTTGACCAAGTGAAGCATGAAGAATTTGTGAAAAAGGCAACTTCCACACAACTTATTGATACTTTATGGTAAAAAGAGAAGGTGCTAGTTAATCCGGTGAGGATGGGTTTATGGAAGAAAGGACTGTCAAGTTCTAAGTCAAAAGTGTGACAACTTCAACAGTAACCTTACCTGTGTAACAACATGCCCAGGTGGGCCAGGGTCCTGGGGCAGGGTTAAGAGGGCTCTAGTGGTAGGAGTCAAAAAAAGCATCAAGGAGAAAGCTAGAAGGATTAAATGATGACTGTGATAGATTGATTTTTACTGGCTCTGATTTTTCCTGCTGTGCTGTCAAATGCAGTCTTCATAAATCCATACTCCCACCTGCCCTGGGGGAGGTACTGCAGGTCAGTTGATTAGATCTTCACCCATCTTTCCATTTTAGACCATTTCCTTTTAGGGGAATCTCTTTAAGCAGCATATAATTGAACATTTTTCCCTTTCCTTCATCATGCACACTCAGAGTCTTTGCCTTTTAATAGGGTCAATCAAACCACTTAGTTTAATTGTACAACTGATGTTTTGGTGTTGCCTATTATTTTATGCTTTCTGATATTTATGTGCTCCTATTTCCTTTCCCCTCACCTTTTCCAGGTGATGTACATGATTTTCTCCACTACTTGTCTTCAGCAGTGATTTAGAAGTTGAAGAATTTCACTTTATATCCTATCACCAAGTTGTTCATCTTTGAGATTATAAAACACTTCTTGAAACATATCTCTCTTTTATTATCAGAGTTGAGTGCCAAAGAATAACTTCTAATTCATTAGTGCATGAGAACTTTAGTTTGTCTTTTCATATCGTTATCATCATCACCACCACCATTTAATCTTTAAAAAATCAGCAGGGCATGGCGGTGCATGCATGTAATCCCAGAGGCTCGGGAGGCTGAGACAGGAGGATCAAGAGTTCAAAGCCAGCTTCAGCAACAGTGAGGCACCAAGCAACTCAGTGAGACCCTCCCTCTAAATAAAATACAAAATAGGGCTGGGATGTGACTCCTCCTGAGTTCAATCCCTGGTACCAAAACAAAACCCAAAAAACACATAAATGCTATTTCCAAGTGTAGATATGGGCTTTGAATTAAAATGTATATGAAGGCTATTCATATAATGACTTAATATATTTATCCAGGGTCTGTGTTCACACCTAGTCTTTCCATGACCATTCTATCCTGGTGTTCATGCCATACGAACATCCATACTCACCGTCCCTGAGTGCCCTCTTACTATAAATGTGCTACTTGAGCTTCAACCCCAAACCAGTCACCCGAGGCTATCTCAGCAATTCTCTCCTCTTTCCTGCATTTCCAGGCTTTGCTCTTTGCCAGATTAAACCCACAAGTGCACATGCATGCTGTTATTCCTTCATCCAGACAAATGAACTTCCTGTGACTCTGTTTCCCCAGAGTCATTCTATTCTTTGCTTCCTTTCATAAAAAAGTTCTTTCCAAGAATTGCCTGTTCCCTGTCTCCACCTCCTCTCTTCCCACCCCCCTTTAAGGCCACTTCAATCAGGCTCTGCTCCATCATTGCACTGAAGCCACTGTGGTCACGGTCCCAAATCAGTGCCTACCCTGAGACCATATGTAATGATCAGCTCTTACTCTTTATCGAATTTGGTCTACTAATTGCATATTAAACAACTGATTACTCTTTCCTTCTCCATTTACTCCTTCACTTAGCTTCCCATGTACTCTTCTCCTGGTTTTCTCTGCTCTCTCTGGACACTCCTTCTGTTTCCTTTGCTGGCTTCCCCTCTTACTGTTGGAGAGCTCTAAGGCTCAGACTTACCTTTCTCTTCATAATCTCATCCAGTCTCATAGATTTAAGATCCATTCATATACTGAAAATTCTGAAATTTAGGTTTCTATCCCAGACCTCTCATCGTAACTCCATACTCAATATATTTAGCCACTCGAATATTCAGCCACTCACACCTCTACTTGTGTTTCTGATAGATTTTTCAAACTCAATATGTTGAGAACTGAACTCGAGATTTTCATCACCCGAACCTGCTCACCACAAGGTCTTCCTACTTAGTTAATTGGTAGTAATTCCATCCTTTGGATTACTCAGATCAAAAACCTTGATATCATCCTTGACTCTTCTATCACACCCTAAAAGCAATCCATCAGGAAATCTAGTGACTGCCTTCAAAATGTGTCTGGAATATGTCCATTCTCCCCACCCCACTGTTTCCCTGGTGCTCTGAACTGCCCCCTCCTTTCACTTGAATGACTGTATCATTTCTCTCACTGACTATGTTAGTCAGGGTTCTCTAGAGGAACAGAATCAACAGGAAGCTTTATTATAATAAGGGGATTTATTAGATTGGCTTACATGGATAGTTCACAATGACCGTCTGCAGCTGGAGAGCTGGAAGAAGCAGCAGCTGTGCAGTCCAAGAAGCAGAAGCCCCAGAGCAAGAAAGATCAACAGTGCTACCTTAGTCCAAGACCAAAGCTTCTGGGGACTACCTGAAGAATCACTGGCAGAGTCCAATTTGGAAGAATGAAGAAACTAGAATCTGATATCCTCAATCAAAGCAGCAATCAAGAACCTGTTCAAGAAGAGTGGAGCTTGCATCTGCAACTACTTCCTTATTCTTCCAACTTTTATTCCATCCTATTGTGTGGTGCTGCCCACACTTAGGGAGGGATTCCACTTCAGTTCACTCTCCCACATGCCAATCATTCCTAGACATGCCCTCATTGACATGCCCAGAAGCCTCTTAATCATTGGCATCTCTTAATCCAATCAAGTCGACAATTCAAATTAACCATTACACTGGCTTTCCTGCGTCTATCCTTGACGTCTATGGTCTAGTCACAAGATAGTATCCAGGGTGACCCTTCCAAAGAATTGGTGGAGATCCACATTAGGAAGATTTCACAATACCAATAAAAGATGGTCCCCAACTTAGCATAGTTTGAGTTATGACTTTTCAAGTATGATAGAAGGAAGTGAGATGCATTCAGTTGGAATTCTGCTCTTTTGCAAAGCAGAATGACATGATGCTGGCCAGTGGCAGGGAGTTGTAGCCCCTATTCAACCATGCAGTCACATGGTCGCCTTATATTAAATAGTACTAGATGACTATGTCCAGCTATTGGCTAATGCAAATGTTCTCAGCCTACTTGAGGTAGGTTAGCTAAATTATGTTTGGTAGGCTAGGTGTATTAAATGCAATTTCAACTTACCATGGGTTTTTTACTGGGAATGTAACTTGATGTAAGTCTAGGAGCATCCATAAATGTTGCATCAAAAATTCCAATAATAAAACTTACAAATTGGGGAACTGTTCTTACTATTAACTGAAAAGTGCTATATTTGCATAATTTCCATAAGATATAATTATCAAATGGTTGCTTTACAGAAATCTGAGTTTCACTCAGCAATGTTCTCCAAAATATTTCCTGTTTTCCTATGTCTTCAGATAATTACCTTTGATTTGTATCTAGCTCAGATCTGCTTTTTCATTTTTAAAAGTCATTGTCCAGGAAGCATCAGGACCACCAAAGAGTGTGTTACCTTGGGATAGCAGTTTGAGCTCTAGGTGTCTGGTGCTATTTCCCTCTGAGACCGGGTTGGGGAGTCCTACCGTTCCTAGCGCAGAGCCTGGGATTTGCTCAGTAACTGGGCTAAAAGATTGACTAGGGTCCAGTAAATTTCAGACTCATATTTTTACTCACTGACTCTGAAACTACGTTCTAGTTAGTAGCTGTTGTTTTCTCTAAGAAATTTTAGCTTTATTGTCCCAAATAAAAATAGTCTAAGTATTTAGTGTTGCTAATTTACAATTTGTTTTGAGAATTAATATTTCATAGATAAATTATTTCGATTCAAAATGTCACTTTTAAAGGGTTTGTGTTATTCTTTTTTAAATCTGAAAATATTTGACAAATAAAAATATACTCAAGGTGTACAACTTAATGATTCTGATATACTAGACATTGCACAATAATCACTACACATGAACTTCACCACCCAGTTCCCATTTCTGTGTGTGTACGTGTGTGTGTGGTGTGTGTATGTGTGTGTAGTGGGAGAGGTGAGGACAGTTAAAATCTGCTTTCATCAAACTTCAAGGGTCTCATGTTACTAGTAACTCTAGCTGCTCTGCTGTATATAGTACCCCCAGAACTTTCTGCCTTGTAACTGAAAGTTTGTACCCTTCGACTAACATCACCCTATGTCCCTCCCTGGGTTCAAATCTTAACTTTGATATTTACAAAATCAGTCTGGGATGTAGCTTGATGGTAGAGTGAGTGTTTGGTATTTGCAGGGTGCTAGGTTCCATCCCCGGTGCTGAAACAGCAGCAATAACAACAAGGAACATTGACACAACGAAGATAATAATACTGCCTGCCTCAAGGGTTTGTGCTGTGATAATACATGGAAGTAGCAAAATCAACAGCAGTCAGTTGGATCATGACGCTCATCTCCTAAATCCCTGGGAGCTCCCATTTTGTATAGAGAAGTCAGAGGCTTTGCAAGGAGACCATTAAGGCTGCTTGCTCTGCCCCACACTCCCTAGATCCTCACAGGCTCGCTCCCGCACCTCCTTCCTCTCTTTCCTCAAGAGCCCCTGCCCAGTCAGACCTGCCTGAAAGGCCCTTTTAAGAGTTATAAACTGCCTCTGTCTCCTCCACCGACAGCACAGCCCTCCGGATCCTCTAAACTGCTCTTTTTCCTTTTCAGAGCGAGACGTCTCTTTTAATTTGTTAAATAATGTGCTTGATGGGCTTATTCCTGGCCCATCTTCCTCTGCTCCAGGGGCAGGGATCTTGACCTGTTGTTTCCCTGCTGAATCCCAAGTGCCTAGAAGATGCCTGACACTGCGGAATGACGTCTGCAGAATGAATCATGATCCTTCCTTGCGCCTTTGCCTTCATCTCTGTTCATTTGTTCCTTGTCCTCCGAAGATTAGGGGGATGCCAGACAGGTGCCTTCGAAACGCTTCCTATTTCTTATAGAAATTGATCATCACCAGCTGCAGATGCCTGTCCACCCAGCAACTCAGGAGGCTGAGGCAGGAGGAGCGCAGGTTCAAGGGCAGCCTTAGCAACCTAATGAAGCCCTAAGCAATTTAGCAAGACCCTGTCTCAAAACAAAACATAAAAAGGGCTCAGTTGTTAAGTGCCCCTGGGTTCAGTTCCTGGTACCAAAATAAATAAATAAAATAAAGAAATAAATAAAAAATAAAAATCATCATCTGCTTTGAGTTTTCAAAAGATTACTCCTCCCCTTTAAGAGATAGGATCCTTGATTTATAGTTTTCTTACTCTTTGCCGACTCATTGATGGAGAGAGGTCCACCCTAGCCTCAAAGTTGCCAGTATATGGTTAGTTCCTCTTGCCATCCACCTGGAAACCAGGATGCCCCTCCCCAGGATGTATGACTGAACCTCTGGAGTGAGTGAGGCCAGCCTGCTGTGCACACTGAGGGACTCTCGGAGTTAGAGGCGTTCTTCAGCTACCCTTCGAGGCCCAGGGGCCGAGAGCAATTCCTCCGACCACCTTGGCCTCCCTCCTGCCTGCACTCTTCCCAGAGTTTTGATTTCCTTTTATTTCCAATGCATCCCTGTGTCCTGTGAGGGGCCATGTTTATACCGGGAGCGGTGCTTTCTAGAAGGTTCTGGAGACGGAGCAGCTGATATGTGTGAAGAGAAGATCAGGGCCAGCTGGCCCAGAGGAGACTTTCTGATTAACTAAACTAGAAACTTCTCTTCCTCTGATCTAGAAGGAGAGATTGGGTGAGTGAGTCAGTGTGTAGGTTTCTGCTTTGTGAAGGTCCTGTTGTTCTGGTTTTGGGCAAAGCAAGGAAGACAAAGCTCTAGAATGTGCTTTCCAGGGCATCCCATCCCCAGAGTGGGACGGCAGGACTTCCCCGGGAACTATGTAACTTCCAATCCTTGCTTATCTTTTAGTCGCTCTGTTAAAGATGCGTTTGTCTACTGGTACCTCTCCATCATATTTAAATAAGAGTGTGGAAAACAGGCTGTGTCCTGCTCCAGGTTACTCCATGATGAATCAAGCCGTTGTTAGGTTAGGCCGTGCCCAACCCTGAGCTGCTTCTTTGATAAAGCAGTGGTTTGCCATGAGCTGCTCCATTTTGAGTGTAAGTAAACAACCACGTCTGCTTTGCACAACCATAAGGCACCAACTGACAAATTAATCCTGCCAACTACCTGTGAATTTACCAAACAAATCAGTAGCACATGGATGCATGGCATATCAATCCTGTATCAGAAAAACCCATGAAATCATAAAACACCAGACCACTGAATGAAGCAACCTCCTCACCTGAGACCATAAAAGGAAGAGCACCCAAGACTGGTCGTGGCGGCATATGCTGACACAGCACTAGACCATTCGGGGAATGCATCAGAAGATTGACGAGAGACGAACCTGTGACTCTCTGTCCCTGGGCTTCAGCACAGCTTGATCTCCCAGCCTGAAGTAGCCTGCTTTGAAATTGCCTGCCATCAGGACCCTGTCCAGGAATAATTACATACGCTGACAGATCTGTGCCCGGAACAAGTTCTTTGGCTAATTCAGATGGTTCATGGGTTCATAATCTTGTCTGACCACCTGTAGAACTTTTGCGTTTATATCCACGCTCTGGCTTTGCTCTTGGGACAGAATCCTGTAATGTTGTGACCACTTTAACCCTTTCTTAGCCTTTCTCTAACACACACACACACATATATATTATAAGTGTACATATATATATATATTTATATATATATATATATATCATTGGGTAAAGTGTTATGTGTGACTTGAGTGTTTTAGATATTGATAATGAAGCTTGGAATTAAAGAACTTGTGATTGCCTGCTGTATGACTATGGTAACCCACAAGAACTCGGTGGTGTAGTTCATGAATTTATTGTTTTCCAATAAATTCTGACAGTGTGGAAAGACACAAACATGTTTGATCTATGTTAATATCAGCTCTCTCACAACAAATGGGTTTAGAGGAGTCACCCATGTAAGGTCTCAGTTGCTTCTGCGTTAACCAAGATGCATAGCTCATTCATATTTAATTTTCTTTGTGTTCCATGAATTTGATTGACATACAAGACATTTTGTGATCTGGCTTCTTAAGTGGTGCTTCCTGTCTTTCCTTGCTGAACTTATTAAACTACTTGCAATTCCTCTCAATCCATGCTTTTTCTTGACTAATAATTCTTCAAGGCTAACTCAAATGTCATTGCCTTTCTGGAAGGCTTTTCTATTCTTTCCAATCAACATTTAGTCATTATTTGCTCAAGAGGTTTTTACTGAGTGTCTACTATGTGTCGGGTTCTCTGCTGGGCACCAGAGAGAAATGGAGAGTAAACAGAGGCGGTCCCTGCTCATGGTTTAATGTCGGGGATAGAATCAGCTCGGCTCATGCGATTTTTGGGGGGTGTGGGAATAGGGTGACTTCTTCCCCACTCTGGATGTTTCTGCCATTGTTAATCCCCTGGATTTTCTCTCCCTCCTTCCTCCCTCCTCCTAGGTGAGGAGGAGTACTTTTTTGACTGGTGAATTTGGGGAAAGGCACAGAAAATGAGTGGCTCCACTGAATCCCCCTGCTCTTTTTTTTTTTTTCTTTTTAAATTCTGGCATGTATTCTGCTTTGCAGGAAACATATTCTGCATGACTTTTGTAAACGCTGGATGCTACATGGTCAGTCCCCATGGTGGAACCAGCGATGACCTAAAGCACCTGCAAACTGACCAGGTGGGTCAGTCCGTCTGATTCTGGGGTTTAGAATGAAGACATTTGCTTGCCATAGACCTGAGGCTACATTCTCTTATACTGGTTTCCCCCACCACCCAAATTTCTCTCTCAATTGACTCAGAGGCAGGGAAAAGGTATACCAGGACTTGAAAGCTCTCAGACCTCAAGAGTACAAGGTTGAGGGGTATATAATCCCCAAATCCAAAATCAGAAACGCTCCAAAATCTGAAACTTTTTGAGGACCAGCATGATGCCACAGCAGAAAATTAACCCCTGACCTCACGTTGCAATCCAGATCCGGCATCCTAAAAATACTGTGTGAAATTACCTTCAAGTATATGTATAAGGCTTATATGAAATCAATGCATTTCATACTTAGATTTGAATCTCATTCCCAAGATCTCTCATTAGAAATATTTACAAATGTTCCCCCCCCCAAAAAAAAAAAAAAAAAAAACTCCAAAATTTGAAACACGTCTGGCCCCCCGTGTTTTGGACAGGGCTTATCAACCTATGGATTGAAAGTAAAAGTTCAAGTTGCCCTTCCTGTTTCTCCTCTTGCAGCCCTTTTCTCAAATATCCTTTATGATACTGACTACGCTACTATAGGAACCCATCTGGACATGTCCACGCCTCTAGAGTGTGAGTCCCTGATTTTACAGTTTATGCACAGGACAAAGGTGTCTGGCCTTGGGGATCGAGCAGGAGCTAAACACACAGCCAGTGCTTCTCTGGTCAGTAGCTGTGTCTCCCTGGGTTACATCAGCTCAGAGAGAGAGGCACACCCTTGTAATTTGCACGAAAGGTCCCACGTGCCAGCAAAGCCCTCTATCCTTGTGTTTGATGAATGAATAAATGCCTGCTCTTTCGATGGGCAGTTCTGTTGCTTTACCCAGCCGTAGTCATCCAAAGGGAGAAATCACAGCCATCTAACTGGTATTCCATCACCCCTTGTAAAATATAAGAAGCCAATACACCAGGCATGGCCAGACAGAACTGGAGATGGGGAATAAATCTACTTCCCCAGGTCAATTCCTTCTTTTCTATTAGGATTATAAGTTACATTTAGGAGGAATAGAAAGAATGATGGATCGAATTCATGAAATCTGGAATCTGGACTTCAGTTTTCTTATATCTAGTTAGAAGTCCTGGAGATCTTGGTGATTCATGCTGAGAATAAAGCAACACCATCTATGCCCCAAGAATTGCACACCACCCATTCAGACCGAGTTGGTTAGGGGTTATTACTGTCATTCCTTGACTGCTTACATTACGCTTTGGAAAATCTGCCAGCTCAGTTACCAAGCAAGCCTCACTCTGGCGATGTTGACTCTAAGGAAAACAGCGTCACGTGTTTATTTCTGCAAAACACCTAACACCATCTCTTTGAATGATTCATTGTCCAAGTGGTTTTTGTTGGTTTTGCAATAAAATTTGAGGGGGTCTAACCCTATGTTCCAAAGGGCATGCCATTTGGTATCTGTACTTCTTTCTGGGCACATGTCCTTGTTTTTCTGCTGCTTAGTGGTTGGTTAAACGGATGATTTCAAACAGATTTTATCGATGCAGTCATTTTGCTCACTAAAGAGGTGACCCCCCACCTCAGCTTCTCTAACAGCGTGTGTTCTGGAGGAGCACACGCTCTCTTATGGGGTCTCTTTATTTTAAAGCCTCTCAGGGGTGCAGTCCTGATGATTTTGTAGAAAACCAGGACCTCCTAGATAGCTGCACGAGACTAACGGTTGGACGTGTCAGCCTGCCTTTGTATTTTCCCAATAATCTTCTCGATTAGCACCTGAGAGTTCAATAGCGGAGTAGAGAGGAAGAGAGTCCACCCACAAAGTCAAAGCAGGGAAAACAGGAACGCGAGAAGGCTTCCTGGGTGAGGACGGGAATACCAGGAGGCTGGGCATTGAACGCCAGGGTTGCAGGAGCCCAGCTCTGTTGGAGTTAGCCGGGGTTCGAATCCCCTTCCCGCCACTTACTTTTTTGCATTACTTCAGTTCTTTGCTCAGTAAAATGTGACTTGTAGCACTGGCAGAAGGCTCACAGGAGAATGGTGCCTGGCCATCAGCAGACACCCACTCTCTGCTCACCATGATTATACACTGAGAGCAATACTTTTTTTTTTTTTTTTTTGCAGTGCTGGATATCCAACCCAGGCCCTCACACCTGCCTGCTGAGTGCTCTGCCACTGAGCTACACCCTCACCCTGTAGGACTATCTCAACTGGGAGTTTCTATAAGTAAAGCAATCATAGTGGTAAGAGCTCAGAAAGCCAGTTGGTCAGAGTTCAAAACCCAATTTTGCCAATTACCAGCTGTGTGAACTTTGACAAGTCTCAACTTCCCTAAGCCTCAGTTTTTTCCTCCATAAGATGGGAATAAAGTAAGTATCTACATGTTTTGAAGGGAACCTAAATTATATAATAAAGAAATAAATTTTGGATGCTGGAGGTCCTCTATTCTCGGGTGTCCCTACCTGGGCCTTACCGTTATCCAGGAGGGAAGACCTATCTGGGGGATTCTGCCTGTGACCAGGGAAGCCAGAAGGCTAAGTGCCCCCCACAGCTCTGCCCAACACCTGAAATTATCTCCCAGAAATCTGGCTCCTGGGGCTTGAGGATTTCCCAGGGCCATTCATTTTACCAAGCAGAACACCTCTGCCAGAAGGAACTGATGAGGCAGAATCAAACAACATGGCTAAAACTTTGGAGTCAAACAGCTCAGTTCCTATTTCCAGCTCTTGTGGAACCTCTGGCATTTTACCCAAACTTTCTGAGCCTCAGTTTATTTGTGAAATATGGATAATTATACACACTTTGCATAGTTATGAGATTAAATAAGGTAATATATGCAAAATGCTTAGGACTTGACTCGATAAATGGAAGCTATTTTTATTAAAACAGTGACAGTCATGTAATCATACAATTCTATAACTGGTTATTGAGTACACCCTTCATGTTAGATATAGTACCGGTTACTATAAGAACATGATTAATATCCAGTGGAGTTTTGGGGGTATTTTTTGTGTGGTAGACATACTAGGTACTTACCTATCAAAAATTTCAAAAGCCTAGATAAAATATCTTAGTCAATTTTTTTGATTGCTGTAACATAATGCCACAGAGTGGGTACTTTATAAAGAATGAAGGTTTATCTGGCTCATGGTACTGGAGTTGGTGTGTCTAAGAGTATCCTATCAGGCCTTTGTGCTGCATCATAACTTGGAGAAAGGGCAAGTGAGCGTGTGTGGGACAGAGAGAGCACACTGGGCTGAACTCACCCTTTTTATCAGAACCCGCTGCCACAGTAACTAACCCACTCCCTTGGGAGTCACATTAATCCATTCACGAGCACATTCGCGAGGGCCCTCATGGCTGCCTCTCCCCTTACAGGTGTCACTTCCCAGTGCCATTACAGTGGCAATGACGTTGCAACATGAATTTCCCAGGGGACATTTAAATCGTAGCAATATCTCCCAAGGCTATTCAATGACACCCCAGGTTATGAACAAAACCTTTCTTAATCCGTGCAATAAGCGTGATGCAAAGGACTTTGTCAACAACTAAAGATACAAAGAGCAACAAAAAAGAGAGGTTTCCAGCCAGACATCTCCGTCTGTCTGAATATCAGGTGTGGTGCGTTCTCCATGATCATACTGATTAACGAGCTGGATACGTGTGTTTGTTGTGTGGGTACGTGGTGCGAGTTCATAGATCTGCTTAGGGGATGTAGCCCCTCAGTCTAGACAGTGCTAATTTAATGGCAGTGTTGGACAAACAGGAGAAGTCAAAGGATCGTACGGCAGTGTTTTGTTTCATGAATGAACACATGAATGCAATAGTGACTTTGAGAGGGAATCACCGACTTTCCAGGCAGACGGCTCTGATTTCCAGTCCCGGCTCTGCCTTCACTAACTCCTGACGTCACCTTCTATCTGAAATCTGAGTGAAAGTTCCCATCGCCTTCCAAGTGGGACCAGGCATGACTGAGACAGGGCTTGTAGGGGCACAGCACAGTGCCCGGCACAGAAGGACACGACTTCAGCCATCATCCTCAGGTGAATATTCTCCTGGCCATGTCAGCTCACTGTCCCCTGGGTGTGTGGCTGTGCATACCTGTCTGTGTCCATGATCTCATCCCATCAGAGAGATTCATTCAACTACTTGTCATTGAATAAAATGTGCACGGAATGCCTGCTGTGAGCCAGGCACTGGGGCAAGGTGGTGAGCACTCAGCCCCAAGGTCAAGGTCTCTGCTCTCCTGGGGCTTGTCCTCTAGTGGGGGAGCCAGGAAATACACCTAAAATATCTACTGCATGTCAGCCAGTGCGAAATGACGTGTTACGAAGAGAAGGGACTGGGCATCTTCTCTCTCACTGTGACACTCGGTATTTTATTCCTGACTTATCCCCTCAACCCAGAGCAGTAAGTGCTGGGTCTTTTTTTTTTTTTCCAAGTCATGACTGTCTTTCACATTTTAGTCCGAATCAGCAGGGCATGCTTCAGAAGGCATTTCGATGATCAGCATCCAGTGTTTTGGGTTCTCCCGTGAAGCCTATGGGCTGATGTGACTAGAAAAATTAGAGTCTGGGAGACAAAAGGCAAAACCTGAGAGAAGAGCTTGACTTTGCCATATCATTAGCAGAGAATAGTTTACGGTTGCCTCTTTGGCTTAAATTTTGGTTAAAAGCACAGCCTGAGTTGCTAGTAGCCAGCAGGGAACAGCTGCTTTTCCTGCCACTGGTCCCTTTGGCTAGAGCAGAAAGACGTCCAATCAGTCTGATTTATTGAACTAACATCCACTAGATATTCTTTCTTTTACCATTATTTATGATTTGTTGAGTCCTGGCAGTAAGCACTGTATGTACAGGTGGAAGGCACAGGCCTGGGGCCCAGGAGTTCCAGGGCAAGGAAGGGGAAAACCAAATTCCTAGGTTGGCAAGAAGCCAGGGACAGCCAAGGTGGTGGCATTCCAAGGGTGCTCAGCTGGACCTCACGCCCTGGATTCCTTCCACACCTCTGCCTCTCCCTCCCTCTTTCCAGGGACATCTCCCCTGTCAGGCAGGCTGTTCCCCTGTCACATGAAGCACATATCATATCCGTCCGGTTGTCTCTGGGATTTGGTTTATAATCCCTGGCATTGCATCTGATTTTTATAAACGACAGCAGGAGAGAGAGGTCGAGGAGGGGAGGTCTGAGCAGGAAGGAGAAGGGGACATGCCACTTTACTCCCATGAAGAGGAGCAGATGTTCCTTGTGGTCTGCTTCCCACTTTTGGAGTGGCTGAGACTCGGGGTCTCATCCCTGGCTGTTCTGGGTTTGAGGTGGGGGGTCTGAGCAGAGCTACTGCTGACCTGGGGAGACCGCACATTGTTTACATTCCCCTCCAGGGATCCCACGGGTTCCTTATTGCCAAACTATCTTGTGTTGGTTCCAGAAGCCTCTGCCTGGATGGCCGTCCTGGCTGACCCCAGCCCATCCCGGGACCCCACAGCTGCCCCCGACGTGCACGCTCAGAACAGACAGCCTTTCCCAGCCTCCGTCCTGCCTCCCTCTGGGCCAGCATCTCCCTCCAGGCTCAGCTGCCCTGCCAGCACACTTCATCCCCAAGTGGACGGGGGTGAGAGGCCCTGGACGCTGAGCTGGATGGACCCTCTGGAGTCTTCAGACGCACTTGGAATGCCACAGACTAAACAGCGCGTCCCTGCCTGTTGCCTGCTCTGCCCTGAGCTCTGGTTTCAGAGGGAGGACCTGAGGCCTCTGCTAAGAGAGATCATTTCCCCCTTTTCTTGCTGGGTGGTTTTAAGGTGCGGCAGCGGCAAGATTGCTGGGAAAGTTGTGGGTGGGCCAAGGGCCAAGGACAACGAAGGTATCACTGGGTCAGCGTTTCATGTGAGCCTCTGCCTGGCCCTCCTTCCCACGCAGCCCCAGCCTCCCCCACCCTCCTGCCAGGAAGAGTGGCCCGTAATGCTGCATCACTAACAGGGCCATCCTGTCTAGGGAAGCCGGGGAAGGTGAAGCGATGGAGCGCAGAGGGGACCGAGACTTGTCACTGAGCCAGGCAGGCAGTTGGAAACCGGGTCCGGAGCTGGGTCGGCAGCCTGGTGCTCCCATCCCAGCAGGCGGCTGCAGGAAACAGCTGGCCCATCCAGTGCGAGCAGAGGCACTGGGAGATCCAATGCTGGATTCTTAGGGAAAGAGGAAGCTGACCTCCCACAGCGAAGGGCTTGAGGTGTGGTGGCTCACGGGCCCACCGGACAGTTGTCCAGTGGTCTCTGCGCTGACCCCGGAGCTGCAACTTTCCATGGTTGGGGAAGGGTGCGGAGGGAGCTGCGGGCTCTTAGAATTGTAGCTGGAAGTCTAAGAATGTGCTTAGCTTGCTGAGCAGGGCCCAGCTTTCCCTCGGCCACCTGTGAACCCACATGTGTGGCATGGAGGTCTGAAGATTTGGGTTCACCCGTGCATGGACGGATGGGAGAGCTCATCATTTTGAATCTCAGAGAGGCAGTTCAAGGGTCATGGGTGGTCATCGTTCAGGCCTATCCAGGAAAAGCCCATTGGCAGCGTCCACGTCGAGGTGGACGTGCAGCGCAGCCCTCTGCACGCTGTGTCAGTGCTGCAAACCAGTCTTGTCTTGGGCTTTGTCTGCTCCATATTGACGGGTCTATTAGTGATCAGAAGGAGGATGGGGTAGCCAGAGAGAGGAAGGCAAGAAACACATTTTCTCTTTTAGCTCGGCATACATTTCTGACACTGCTTTGAAACACAATAAACACAGAGAATTCAAGGAAAGAATCCAATTAACACCACTGACCCTCCAACTTGGTTGCTTCACAGAGTCATTTCCTAGGGAGTAGAAGTTAATAAAGCGGGGGATCAGCTGAGACCCTCGCAGGGCGATGTTCATAAATGTGGCCTACGTATTCCTATAAATGCGAATGGAACAAAAGTTTGGTAAGGCCATGTTTTACCCTTACTGCCTGCAATGATTTCTGATATGTTCTATTTCTTTGTATTTTGTATTGTCTTTAAAGGTACTGGTTGACCCACGAATGGCATGATTTGAAAAAGTCTGTTAGAGAAATCTCTGTGAATAGTCTCAACAGAGTCTCATAATGGCTTCACCGTGGCTCAGACCACATAGATGATACCAGTTAGGGTCAGTGGTCAATGTTACCCACCCAGCATGGACCAGGGGGATGGCAGGAAACGAGAGTTCAAATCCTCAAGTATATTATTACTGAAAAAATGGTTTCACGATAAGGAGCAAAGAGGCTACATAGGGAACATCAAAAGGGAAGTGAGGAGGACTAATTTAACCTACTTATTCTGCCTCCTGGCCTTGGTTCCTGCTGCTCTTTTCTCCACCTGCCCAGCTTCTCCATTCAAACTCTGCCCACTGGCTCATCTCTTCTGGGAAGTCTTCTCTGACTATCTTTCCATGCTCAGAGCTTGAAAAACCACTTGACTCTTTCCATTTATTTGAGGTGGCATTGTGTTTTGCCAGCTGAATCCCTTCATGTTGTTTATATTTTGTTATTCCAGAGACTAGCTTCATATAGTCTCTGGAAGCCATGTTTGACTGTGAAGTGTTCTCCTGCCCCCTGGAGTTGGGTGAACCATGAGTTGGCACCTGAACAAAGCTTAACCAGAGCTTTGCTGGGGGAACTTGGACTGGGGAAAGACAGAAGGGGAGGGAAAGAGAGAGAAAGAGAGAGATATTGTTAGAGGGCATTGTCTGTTTTCCTAAGGGCTTTCTTATTCTGAGTTCCAGAATGATCTGAAATCTGAAATCCCTCTATGTCTTGCCCTTGGGTCCTATGACACAGCCCTGTGTCATTATAATCTATTCCTAGGTTGACCATATGTCAGTTTCCTGGCCAGTTCTGATTTATGTCCATTATCCAGCATAACTATTTATAGTGGCCCCATTCACTCAAAGTGAATTGGTTTTGAAGCTCAGTTTATGTCAGCTAGAGTTGGTTTCTGTTACTGTTCTGCACTTATGTGATGTCTGTAGCCTACAAAGAAATTCCGTGTGCATCAGCTCATGTTTTCTCTGAATGAATGAAACCAATACTTTTGTTTTCTTTGAATTTCTACTCTGGCTCCATAAAAATACACAAATATCCTTGAAAGTTGTGATATGCATGGTAAAGCAAATAAGCAGACTCTCTGAGAGAGGGTGCAGGGAGGCCTGCTTTGTACTGTGTACTCCAGGAAGGTCTCTCTGTTCAAGCTGAGATGTAAAGTATCTGAAACAGTCAGTTAATGCAGGGACTTTTTTGGGGGGTGGTACTGGGGAGTGACTCCAGGGGTGTTTAACCACTGAGCTGCATCTCCAAGTCCTTTTTTTTTTTTTCAAATTATTTTTTATTTAGAGATAGAGTCGTGTAAAGTTTTGGAGCATCTTGCAAAGTTGCTGAGGCTGTCTTTGAATTTGAGATCCTCCTGCTTCAGCCTCCCAAGTTGCTGGGATTCATGAAGGGATTTCCTCTTTCTTTCTTTCTTTCTTTCTTTCTTTCTTTCTTTCTTTCTTTCTTTCTTCCTTTCTTCCTTTCTTCCTTTCCTTTCCTTCTTTCATACCAGGGATTGAACTCAAGGGCACTTAACCACTGAGGCACATCCCCAGCCCTTTTTCTATATTTTATTTAGAGACAGGGTCTCAATGAGTTGCTTAGGGCCTTGCTAAGTTGCTGAGGTTAGTTTTGAACTCATAATCCTCCTGCCTTCACTTCCTGAGCTACTGGGTTTACAGGCATGTGCCACTGTGCCTGGTTCATGAAGGGATTTTGATAGCAAGGATTTAAGGGAATCAGTTTACATTTTAGTGTGATCATTCTGAAAAGCATGTGGAGAATGGACTGCTAGGGAGAAAAATAAAAATAGGGAGAGCAATGAAGAGGTTCTTACAGTTGTTGTAATGGTTAATTTGAATTATCAACTTGATTGGATTAAGAGTTGCCAATGATTAAGAGGCTTCTAGGTGTGTCAGTGAGGGCTTGTCTAGGAATGATTGGCATGTGGGATAGCCAACTGAATTGGAGACCCTCCCTAAGTGTGGCCAGCAGCACCCAATAGGATGGTGGCTTGGATGGAATAAAAGCTGGAAGAACATGGAAGCAGATGCAGATGCAAGCTCCACTCTTCTTGAACAGGTTCTTGATTGCTGCTTTGATTGTCTGAGGATATTGGACTCTCACTTCTTCACTCTTCCAAAGCAGACTCTGCCAGTGATTCTAGAAACCTTGGTCTCAGACTACGGTAGCACTGTTTATCCTTCTTGTTCTGGGATTTCCGCTTTTTGGACTGTGAAACTACTGGTTCCTCCAGCTCTCCAGCTGTAGATAGCCATTGTGGACTATACAGCTTCTGGTCATGTAAGCCAGCCTAATAAATCCCCTTTTATAATCATACTTCCTGTTGATTCTGTTCCTCTAGAGAACCCTGACTAATGCAGTTGTCTAGACAAGAGTTGATGGTGGCTTGTCGGGGTTTCGGCCGGACCCCTGGCCCTAGGTGTGGCAAGGCTAAGATGGCGCCTGGCAGTGAGCCAGAGCGGTTAACTTTTGCACAAATCTAAAGTACAATTGAAAGAAGCAGTTGTTTTGTTACATAGTTGAACTGTTCCTCCTAAGAGACTAAAAAGAGGTAGTAAGTTAGTTTATTCCGTGGAAACACAAAAACTGAGCCGCAGCTCCAGTAAAGCACCGGGTTACCCTTATTACCCAGAGTTAAAAAAAACCCCAAACAAAGAGACAAAGAGAAAGTTTATCTTTAGGGGACCTGAAGGTCTCCTCTGTGGCTTCCATGAGGAGTAGTGGAGATGAATGAAAATGAGCATACTGGGAACCGTTTTGGAGGTACAAATCAGTGGGTTTGGTGTGGTGGAGGGGAGGTTTGGTGGTGAGGGTGAGGGGCCTCCATCATGAGCACGGGGTGAATGGCTCCAGCAGGAGGTGGACAGAGGAGCCCTGTGCTGAGATGGGGAGAAGGTGGGCAGAATACCCGATGGTGGTGGTTGTGGGTCGATCAGTATCACTTTTTCCTCTCCTTTGGCTCTGGCAGAGATTTATTGGCTAGGACTACAAAAGCACAGGCAACAAAAGAAAAAAGTAGATACAATTTTTGAAAAAAGTGCACAGAAATACACAGATGGAATGGAACACCTCAAAATGTTAAGTTTGCTAAGTAGGCATATGGTGGTGAGTGACTTTCCTTTTTTACACATTACCTTTAAAAAATAATAACTTGGCAATGCATTTATCTTTTAAAAATTTTTTTGTTGGTTCTTTTTAGTTATACATGACAGTAGAATCCATTTTGATAAAATTATACCAGCGTGGAATGTATCATACTAATTAGGACCCCATTCTTGTGGATGTACAGGATAGTGGGATTCACTGTAGTGTATTCAAATAAGTACACAGGAAAATCACGTCAGATTTATTCCACTGGTTTTTCTTTTCCTATCCCCCTCTTCCCTTCATTCCCCATTGCCTAATTCCCTGAACTTCTATTCTCTTCCTCCCATTTATTGTGGTTTGGCTTCCACATATCAGCAAAAACATTTGACCTTTCATTTGTGTGATTGGCTTATTTCATTTAGCATGATAGTCTCCAGATCCCTCCATTTACTGGCAAATGCCATAAACTCATTCTTCTTAATGGTTGAGTAATAGTCCATTGTGTATATGAACCACACTTTCTTGATCCATCCATCTGTTGAAGGGCACCTAGGTTGGCTCCATAGCTTAGTTATTGTGAATTTTGCTGGTATCATCATTGATGTGACTGTATCACTGTAGAAGAAATCACTTGGAACACATGTTGAGTTAGAAGTGCCTGTGAAAATCCAAAAACTATTTCTTCTTCACAACATATGTAGAGCCTTACACTTGCCTTATCTTCTCCTGAGGCCATGTTGAAATTCTTACTGATTTGATCTTTGAGCTGAAAATGAAGGTAGAGAAGAGAAACAAAGGGTGATCCACAGTTTTTCTCCCTTCCATTCCTTCTTCATTCATTACTAAGCAAAGGTTGAGAGTCTTGGTAGATGTGTGTGTATGTGTGTGTGTGTGTGTGTGTGTGTGTGTGTGTGTTAAGAAATGAAGTAAACACAATGGAGTTAGTTTTGTGCTCCATTTCTATTGTTCTAGGATGAATGAAATATATATGCACATAAGAGCTAGGAAATAGGAATGACATAATTTTGGTGATTCTGCATATGAGTTAAATTCTCTTATATTTGCATTTGAAAACAAACATTGCACAATGTAAAGATGAATGGTAAAATTTACAATGATAATTTAAAATTTTCTTTACTTAAAATGACATTATCAAATAAAAATATCATGAAAAATCCACAGGGGCACAGAGACAAACCCACACAAATACAGTTATCTCATACTAGATGACGGTGCCAAAAACATTCACTGGAGAAAAGATAGCCTATTCAATAAATGGTGCTGGAAAAAATGGAAAGCTACATGTAACAAGATGAAATTAAACCTCTATCTCTCACCCTGCATGACACTAAGTGGATCAAAGACTTAGGCACTAGAATAGAGACCCTGTGACTACTAGAAGAAAAAGTAGACCCAAATCTTCACCATGTCAGCCTAGGATCTGACTTCCTTAACAAGACCCCTAAAGTGCAAAAAGTTAAATCAAGAATCAATAAATGGGATGGATTCAAACTAAAAAGCTTCTCTTCAGCAAAAGAAACAATAATGTGATGAGAGAGCTTAGCGATTGGGAGAAAATCTTTACCACATTCATCTCAGATAAAGCACTAATCTCTAGAATACATAAAGGACTCAAAAAACAACACTAAAAAGAAATAGCACAATTAATAAATGGGCTAAGGAACAAAACAGACATTTCACAGAAGAAGAAATACAATTGGTCAACAAATATATGAAAAAATTTTCAACATCTCTAGCAATTAGAAAAGTGCAAATCAAAATGACTCTAAGATTTCATCCCACTCCAATCAGGATGGCAACAATAAATGTTGGTGAGGATGTGGGGAAAAAGGTACACTCATACATTGCTGGTGTGACTGCAAAATGGAGCAATGATTATGGAAAGCAGTGTGGAGATTCCTCAGAAAGCTTGGAATGGAACCACCATTTGACCCAGCTATCCCACTCCTCAGTTTACACCCAATGGACTTAAAATCAGCATACTACAGTGACGCAGTCACATCAATGTTTATAGCAGCTCAACTCATAATAGCTACATCATTGAACCAACCTAGGTGCCCTTCAACAGATGAATGGATAAAGACAATGTGGTACTTATACACAATGGAGTATTACTTAGCCTTAAAGAAGGATGAAATTATGGTGTGTGCTGGTAAATGGATGGAGTTAGAGAATATCATGCTAAGTGAAATAAGCCAATCCCTGCAAACCAAAGCCTGAATGATTTCTCTGATATGCAGATGCTAATTCATAATAAGGAGGGGGCACTAGGGAAGAATAGAGTTAGTGTAGATTAGGTAGAGGAGAGTGATGGTGGGGGATATGGGATAGGAATGATAGTAGAATTAAACAGATATTACTACCTTATGTACATATATGACTGCGTGACCAATGTGATTCTTCATGTACAACCAGAAAAAGGAGAAATTGTACCCCATTTATGCATGATATATCAAAGTGCATAAATGCATTCTACTGTCATGTATAACTAATTAGAACAAATAAAAAAATCAAAAAAGATATCTGCTTCCATTTCAATAGACGCTACATTCAACAGTGTTAAGCATTTTTTCTTAGTAGTGCTATTAGACCAATTTTTCCATTTCATTTGCTTACATGCATCTTCATTTCTACATATGCTCTGGGTGTGTTTTTAGCAGTTAAATGTTTGGTCTTTTCTGATTTAGAAATTATCTGATTCTTCACTTAGAAAATTTGTAGATTTGCTCCTCTTGGTTTGACAAGCCAGTTGTCATTGTGCAGAATTGTAAAACATCTAAAATGATATCCTAGATTAAAAAAAATCCACAGGGGGAACTGTGGAAGAAAGGAATAAAACTTACATTTTAATACCTTTAGTGTCATTTCTCCTCTGATTTTTAACAAGGAACTCTACATTTTCATTTTGCACTGGACCATCGAAATTATGGAGTTGACCTTGGGTAGCTGGTCAAGGAAATGGGTTGGGAACCCCATGTCACCAAGTCTCGTTGATGCCACCAATTAAATATCTCCCGAATTTTACTGGCCTCACTATTATTAGTTTTGTGAGTTCTCTTCGTGGTCTTCATATACTCCAATTTGACCACCATGTAAGAACATTCTCCTCCCCATTCTATAAGGAGGGTGGACATATCCAGAAAAAAGCAGAGGTAGATCTAGGGAAGGAAGGGCTTAAGGGGAGACCGGAGAGGAAGGGGATGGGCAAGGGCAGAGTCCATGGGAGTCACTTCCCGGGTACTTAGTGGTCACATGCAAGAAACAAGAAATGTGGCCTCAGCCTCTGTGTGGGGAGAGGACACAAATCCTAGCTGACTCCTGGCATTGGGGAAGATCAAGCTGCAAATTCTTCCTTGCTAGAAAAAAAAGATGATTTTCTCTCTATATTGTCCTCTCAGAAAGATAAGTGGGGACATGCTCTAGAGGACTGTGGTACCCAGTGTCCACTTGGGGGGCTCATCTCCAGGACTTTGGGACCTTGCCAGGTCTGGCTGCTCTGGGCCCATCCTATGCTAGGCCGGTCAGCAGTCCATGGACTCTGCCGCTTCCCTTCATCACTACACTCTCAGCCAAGTCACGCCAAGGGCAGAGTAGAAGCCCTTTGTGAGCTTCTCAGAGTGTAAGGGACTCTGTGGAGGCAGAAATAACATCAGGAGTCTCTGTGAGGACCAAGCCAGGCTTGCAGCCTCCTTTGTAGTTGAATTGTGGCCATGCGACTGGATTCTGGCCAATGGTATGGGAACAGGAACCATCTAATGATGTCACATGGCTCTAGTGATGTCTGACGTGGAGTGAGAAGTTAGGCAGATGCACTGTGGGTAAGCTCACCAGGCAGTTCTGTAAATGCCTCCTGAGGATAGGGGTGGGCCACAGAGAGCGGTCACTCTGGTGGGGGCAAGGTGAACCTTTCACAGCAGCTTTCTTCAGGAAAGATGAGGTACTTGTGGTAAATTGTCACAGTAATGTCTCTACATGGATCCTCCTTCACATATTTGTGTCCTTGTGTGTCCTCCCATTTGACCTGGACTTGGCCATGTGACGTGTTGGCCAGTGGGATATCGGCAGTCATGATACACTCAGAGGCTTGGGAAGTGCTTGTGCCCTGGGACTTGCTGTCCCAGCTGAGCCCAGTCCATAGGCACCAGGTAAGAGCAGCTGTGTGCCTGAGACCAAGTGAAACCAGCAGAAGAACCACCTGGCCCACCCACAGGGCTGTGGAAAGTAAAATTATTGTTTGAAGCCACTCAGCTCCGGGACAGTAGATAACTAACACAACATCTTATCTGCTTGTTCCCGAGGATCCGAGGCTTCGCCCAATCCATTGTTGTTGCCATCAACGGTATTCTGTCAACAACCCTGTCAGGTAAGTATTATCATGATTTTGTGTTTGTTTTTAATTATAAGTGTCACAGAAACTCTCATGCATGCCAAGCCCACGCGTTGAGGGGACCATCTGATTATTCACATTCTTGTAGAGGATGTAATCAAGGTTGGGAGAGGCTGCCACTTGCATAAGCAATGAAGGGTGGATTCTTAATAAAGCACTGGCAGTCTTGGCTATTTATTGGGCGCTTACTAGGTGCCAACTGCCGAGTGATCATTCCTGAGCACATACCATTGGCCAGCACGACTGTCATCTGTTTAGAGATGGAGAAACTGAGGATCCAGAAGGACATGAGATTGGCTCCCTGGGGTGGTCGGTGGCAGAGCTGGGCTCTCTTGTGTTTCTCACCCTTTACTCGATGTGGGGTCACAGTTCACATGGGATCAGTTTCCAACATCACGGCATGGAGCAAAATTCACATACAGTGAAAAGTACTCTTGAAAATCTCACAAGTCTCCTTTGAAGTAAGGTGGACATTATTTATTTAGTATTAGATGTATAAAAAAGCTTGGTGTATTTCAGGACCATATCATGTTAGAAAAATGACTTTCAACACAAGAATTACACTGTGGTAGAATCTGGTTGGATGCTCACTATTCCATTTATTTTTCTCTTGAGACTCACAGAAAATTGTCTTTCACAATAAAATTGGGGCCATGTGACTGGAATCTGCCCAAAGGAATGTGGACAGGAATGATCAAAGTCACTTCTAGCTTTGTTTCTTAAATACTTGTGGGATCCTCTAATCCAGGAGTCAGCAAATTGTGGCCCGCTGCCTATTTTTGTAAATAAAGTTTTATTGGAACATAGTCCCATTCCCGGGCTCACATATTCCCTCTGGCTGCTCTCAGGCTGCCACAGCAGAGATGAGTAGTCTTGACTGAGACCGCATAACCTGCAAAACCTAAGCTAGTCACTAAAAGTTTACCAGTCCCTGCTCCAGTCCTTTCGTGATGGATGCTGGGATGATTACCTGGTCTGCCTTTAGCAGTGAACTTATTTCCTCTGCAGCTATGAGCCCTGCTGTGAAGGCCCCCTGTTTCCAAAGAATGATCAACACAGAGTCTGACGGCATCACACCTTGGTGGTGGGAGTAGGTGGAGACCTTTCTTGGTACTGCATTCAGCTCTGCTTCTCCCTTGACCCCGTCTTGTACGCCTGCCTCTATTCCACATCTGTCAATCCCGAACACTCCCAAATCAGTGTCCTGCACTCCAATCTCCATCTTGGGGTCTGCTTCTGGAGACCCCACTTGGTGGCAGCTCTCAGTCACTTCCACACTGTTTGACAGGACACTCAGAGATGGAAAATCCAGACCCTGGAATCACTGCTTCGAGGCCAGCCACCAAGAAGAACCTCTGGATTCATGTCACACTGAGACACGGGACAAGAAACCAGCCTTTAGCATGTTCTGCCACTACATACATTCTGGGATCGTGTGCTCCTGTAGCGAGCTCTACCTATTTTGACAAATACACTCAGCAAGGCAAGATACTCATCCAGGTAGGGGTCTGCAGGAATGGAGACCCTGTGGGAACCAGAAATTCACATTTGCCATCTCGCACTTGCTAGGGGGCATCAGCCCTGTGAGTGGGATGGAGGTCAAGTCTATTGCTCTCCTTTCATCTCTCTATTTTTTCCGCTCATTAAGCACATATAGTAGAATTCTTATCGGTCACATGTGGGCACGATGTGACTGTACCTCCGTCCCTGTTTGGGCCCCCACCATCAAAGCATCTTTGAGCAACTTGCATTCTGCAACAACTGGAGAAGGCAGCCTGTGGATCACTGAGAGGAGGAGAAGAGGGGATCGAATCAAGCCCAGATGTCCAACTCCCCCCAGCCTGAGCTCTTTTGGGACAGGAGTCAGGGAAAAAGCCCCTGGCTTTTCCCTGAACGTGAACGACCCCACGTCCGACTACCCACCAGGTAGGACTGTGCTTATGGCGTCCCCACCGCCTGAGTATCTGCAGAGGCAGCTGGGGCCCAGCGCTGTCTTTTGTCTCCCTGTCTCTGAAGTCATCCTGGGACACAGGTGTGCATCCCCCACAGCCAGCCAAAGGAGAAGATGACTCAGATTCCCTGAAAGACGTGCCCCAGAGCAGTCTGTCAGCTGAAACTCTTCTGAAGGAGCATTGTGCCCCTCCTGACCACAGTTAATGAGAATGTGTGGCTTGCCCAGAGAAGAATCTGTGTGATTCTTTGAAGGAACAGTGCTAACCACAGATGTGCAGCATCTGGCCTGTGGTGGGGGTTCCCTGAAAGAGGAGAACAGCAAGTGGGCCAGCCAGTTCAGGAGATGCCTTTGGGTCCAGGCATGCATTTTCCTACCTCCAGCAGAATTTCAAGTGCAAGTCCAAATATCTTTTCCTATCACCTGATGTATCTCTGATATGCTTACTCCAAAAACCTATATTCCTGCCTAGGTCTTGGCTTTTGCCATTCTCCATCCCTGTTCAGTCACTCCTGCCTCTTTTATATGATTATCTACTTTGTTAGGTCTCTTCCCACTGCAAATGAAAGAAGCCCGACTGGCTTTAAGGGAAAAATTATTGAGTAAAAAATGATTGAGTAATGTGACTTCAAATCCAAGGTTTTTTAACTTTAAAGGTAGGTATAGCTGGATTCAGGAGCCCAGACATTTCCCAGGACCTGGTGTTAGACTCTTTTCCATGTCTAGACTGTTTTCTTCTGTATTTTCTCCAGTTTCAGGGAGGCACCAGAGGGGCTGGCCCTGGTAGCTCTAGGCTTACATCTCTTTCTGTAGAAGGAGGTTGCTTCTTTCCCCTTAGTCCTGCAGATGGGCCAACTTAGGCCATTGGGGAACACGTACATGCTCACCCATGAACTCATCACTGGAGTTAAGGGGATGGGATGCTCATTATTCCTGGGCCTGGGTCTCCTCCTCACCCTTGAGGCCAGAAGGAAATCAGAATCCTATGATGAGAACAAGGTTGAATGGGTACGAAACGGGGAAAATCAACTGGCATAATCCATAGCCTGCTTCTCAAGGCCAAATTCATTCTTAGGCCTTTCTAGAACTCTGACCTTCCCATGGAGTCTTTCCTGGTAATTCCAGTCCACGCTCCCCCTCTCTGGTCTTTGTAACATTTCATAGCTGCATGTGGGATTGTATGTAGCTCCTGACTTTCACCCTTGTCTGGAGGGTTTTGCTGTGCTGTGCAGGTCATGGGGTGGGATGTAGGTAGGAATCACATTGCATTTTATTCCCTCTTTTGAAACCCAGTAAAATAATATGGGCACAAGTCACCTTTGAATTGAGGTGGAATAAAAAGTTCCAACAGTTAACAGCAGTTTAGGACAGGGACAAAATGAGCCTCAGAGGTAAGGATGGGGCCAATTCAACATGCATATGAGTGCCCCTTCGCTCAAATGTCTTTAATGTCAGGTGGGATGCCAAGATTTGCCATGCTTTGGGGATAGCTGGATATTTATTGGGTTTGGGTGAACTCTTGAGCTATTCATGGCCAATGCTGTGTCTTGTGATTTCTCTTACAGCATACCGCTAGTGCTTTGCTGAGTACCTAATACCTACTCAAGTTTTCACTGGGCTGAATGTAACACAATGCCAGCATTCAGACTGGGATTCAAGAGGTCTAGGCTGTAATGATGTCTCTTGACCTTGACCAAGCGGAGTAGCTGTACCCAGAGGACTAGAGCAAGATGACAGTTACTTTTGCCTAGTGCTTTGTGTTCACAACTCTTACATTTCAGTTCACTTGCAAGAACCCTGAGAGGGAACCCAAAGGGTAAGCTTCTCAAGGTGAAGTCTAAGGGAAAACTTGGGTAAAATCAAAATTTCCTTGGAAACGTCTATAAATGACCTACAAAGTAGAATTTTCAAAGTTACTCATGTATCCAGGAAGTTCTCTAAAACCTAGAAATAAAAGTACCAGGAAACTATACCATAACGGCAAGACTCGGTCACACTTAGAGCAAACTTAACACAATGAGGAGGAAAGCACCTCTTTTCCACGTTTGCTCTGTGTCTGATGTGGAAAGGCGTCAGGCTATTGTTGGGGGTTCTGTTTGTACTGTCAGCACCACTCAGAGGGAATGGAAGGGAGGTAACTTTATTTTAAATTGTGTGTCAGTGGGTGCAATAGCTAAGGCGGCATATTCAGCAGATTTGAATTTATGACAAGGTGACAAGACAGCACTGAGGTTGTCCTTTTCCCTCATCAAAAAAAGTGAATACAAGTTTATTTAAAAAACACAGAAGCCAATGAGTTATACTTGCCAGTTGTGTGGAGTGGATATTGTAACATACTACATGTTATTTAGTGAGAATATACAAGTGTGCTGTTAAAGTACAGTCATCTCTGCATTTGGTACAGCAAGATTCTCACAGCCAGGAAGGTAGAGAAGAACAGCTCCTTATCTTTGCTTTTAGTGTCACTCTGGGGCACAGGTACATTGAGTGGACTGTCCAGCAACATTTTCTGTACTACTTAAGTTGTGATTTTACATTGTTATTTTGTTTTCCCTCTGTTTTTTTATTTTTCTGAATGCAAACGGATGAGTTCTTGAAAGTTTAATGTGCGACACATTTCTCCTGTCCTGTTCCATTTAAAATGCTGATTATAGATTCAGTAGGCAGCAAGCATTGATCTGGGTGCAGGGACCTCAGTGACAAAAAAGCCCGGTGTGACTTCTGGCCCAATGGAATATAGAGTCTTTCAGGTTGGTTTCCAAGTTCAGAGAGGTGAGATCAAAGATCATGTCATCAGTGAGGGGCTGGGATTTGACCAGGTCTTCTGACTTGAACCCTTGAGTTTCCCAGAGACTCCCCATTGACTTCCATGGTAACTCAAGTCACTTCCAAAGCCAAAGTCAGAGTCCTGGAGTTCATTATGGAAGAAATGGGCCACTGGAACTGGACATTTGCCTTGGCTGTTGGGCTTTGGAATTGAGTCTGTATTTGGTGTTGACGTGTTCTGTCCAGAACTGGGATGGGTTGGAATGGAATGGACGGGTAATGAGGCCCCACTCCCTGGAGCAAACCATAATGGTTGACCAGACTCTTTAGGCCCCCTATTGATTACAAAGAATTGATTTCTTCTGATGCCAGCGGCTGAGCCAAAAGCTGTTAGAGCTGAGCCATGGCCCCCCCCCCAAATTACTGCCTTCCAGACTAAATATGTCAGGCAGCTTTCCCAAGGCCCTGTGTCAAGGACAAAGAGGCTGGTTCTGGGCTTGCAACTCCCTGGTTTGGTATTTGATGTGTGCCTTGTGTATCCCAAATGGCCCAAGAGCCAGCGTGCCCCCTCTCTCCGAAGCCCCAGGCCCTCCATAAGACTCTCAGACTCCCTTTTGGAAGGATCCTTGAGGATGCTGCCAAAGAGACCTATCACAAGGTTGCGGTTCGCCCTGGCAGCCAATACGCTGACCCAGCCCACCACAGGGTAGTGGCGCCAGTCCTGGGGCCCCTCCTCAACCGGGCACAACCGTTTGGATGATACAAAGAACCCTTCTGTTGAAGCCAGAGGCGACTCCGCTTCCGTTACCTAGGTCAGGGAGGGCTCGCTTCCTCCGCTAAGGCTCATCCAGGAGGGCAAGCTTATCGTGAGCAGAGGCGCAGTCAGGATTGGTTCCTTTCTGTGGTTCCTGTTGGCAAGGCAGAAATACAGCATTTGACCAAAGGAACATCAGCTTCTCACACCGACTTGTGTATTTACCCTTTGGAGAAATGTCACTAATGGTGTTTTAATAATGCTTTATGTGCCTAAGACCGATAATAAGAAGAACTTCTTATTTACCAAAGCAACGACCAGCCCCTAATGAGGGGCTAAGTATCAGCCGCTGGCAGGCTACGTAGTGGGGAAGGGCTGTGTAATTACCGAGCAAATTCATCATTATTTTTGTCTTATAAACCAGAATATGTGTTAAATAATACTTTGGGGCCACTGAAGGTAATTACCGAGCCCCATCTCTGTCAGAACATGTAATCATCCTATGTTACCCTGTGTTTACTAAGCAAGTCCATGCGATTATTATCTAAAGTCCCAATTCTGCCCTCAGAGCCACAAGAGTGCATCCGAGGGCAGAGCTGCAGCATGTGCACAGGGTCACCCAGGATGGGGGCCTTCACTTTCCAAATTCCAGCGCTGCCCGCATCTCCCAACTCCAAAAAGCCACAAGCAAGCTTTGTGAAAGAGGTTGCTTGTGTCTTTGCCTCTTTCCCTGCCCCATCCCATCTCAGCCCTTGCTCTGGCCTTCCTGTTCTGGAACATTGGCAAAATAGAGATATCAGGGGCTCTCCACCATAGAGCATGTGTGGGTTACGTTTGCTTGTCCTACAAGAGTGCCTGGTACGCCCAGCGAATGTACTGCACGCATTCGCTGTTATCATAATGGAGTAAACATGCCGAGGAATGTATGCCCATACGGTCCAGCCCTCGACGCCACCATGAGGTAAAACCTTTCCTGAGGCTGTCCAAAGGAGTGTTCTCATCCTCCTCCCTCATCCCAGATGTCTCTGGGGGCCATTAGCTTTTCTACCAGGCCCTGTTAACTGATCTTGATCTCTGACCTCCCTTATTGAACTTTTTGAGTACTGAGTCTGGGTTCTATTTATCTTTGTCTCCCCAACACCAAGCACAGGGCCAGAGGCTCAGTAGTACTTGTGACAGGTTTGTTGAATGAATAGCAGTCAGTCGATAAACACTTGTTTAAAGAGAGAAAAGAATCCCTTCAAAGACCTGCTTGACCATGTGACCAAGGCAACAGGCCAGAACCACAGATTTTATTTTCACTAATGTGTGTGTATGTGGGGGAGTCAGATCTTGAAAGGATTGCGGAAGAGATTTCTTTACTGCTCAGAGGAGTGAACAAAAGATGAATTAATTAAAAACAAAGAAACAAAGGTCCTAAGCAGTCCTCTCCTTTCTGCTCCCGTGGTATTGATGAGCTGACATCTGACAGAGAGGCTGGGTCTCCAAGCAGGACCCCAGATCTTTTGTTCTAGCAGCCCCAGGTCCAAGCAGGCCCTGGTGAGCCACAGAGCTGAAAGCAGCCTTGTTAACTGCCTTTGTCCCCAAGTTTCCCCAGCTGGTCCCGGGTCACCACCTTCACCGTCTGCTTGTGTGTTCTTAAACTGGGGCCCATGGTTTTTAGCAAATGATTAGAATTTTCTTTCTCCTATCCCACCAGCTTCGCTGACATCTTCTATCCCTTTGATTCCTCTGGGTCAATATTAATTAGGCTGAACATGGGCCTTAAGGTCCGAGGCCTGGGCTTCTTCTCTAAGGTTTCCCCGTTGGCAGATTCTTAAATGTGGTAATAGGCACAACAGCCAAAGTGCCATATTTACCATTTCAAAGAACTTCCCCACACCCTACATCTTCTTGTCTGACCAATAGGACTGCACAGCAGGCGTTTTTAATGAGTCCCATCTTGGAGCCAATAAAAGAAAGACTCAGAGATGGTAACTGATCTGCCCATCATTACAACCAGGAGGTGGAGAAGAGAGGACAAGGACACATTTTCTACCTCCTAACTATGCTTTTTCGAATGTCCATACTGCCTGTGTTCCTCTGAAGGACATGAACAAGCCTGCCTACTGTCTGTGGAGCTCGGGGCATTTCGGATGCACTGCGGTTACAGCTGTAAGCACGCAGCACTCACGGTCATGGCCACTTGGAATTTCCTGGCTGAAGGTCGCTCATTTCTTGGGGTTTGGCAATAGGCTAGATAAGGCTGAGCTGGAGTCAGTGAGACAGATACTAACACGACAGCTCAGAGTCTGCAAGGTGAGTCACCCGGCCGTGTTCATTCTCCTCAACCAAAGGACATTCCGCTGCCAGTGTGTGCTCAGTGGGACCCCAGGGGGCTGGGAGAAAACCTTGAAAGTGTGATTCGCAGGCCATGAAAGGAGTTTCCAGTCTGCTGGACATTCGAGATGAATAATGTCTGCCGGGAAGGATCCGATCCCAAAGATGTGGTTTAGAAAATGCTGCTAAGGCGCTTAGAAAAAGAAACGAGGTTTGAAGTAGGCCTGGAAGGACAGTCGATACTGGTGTAGGGGACAAGCTGGGGCTTGACCAGTGAGCCGGAAACTGAAGAAGCTTCCAGGGTCCTGTGTTTATGCAGACTGTGGCAGGATAATGAGAGTCGGATGCTAATGTGTATTAAGTGCTTACTATGTATCAGGGCCTGTGCTAAGGGCTCTGCCTATGTCGTCTCATGTATTCTGCATGCTGACCCTATGGGGCAGGTGTTCTTAGTATCCCCTTGCTGAATGATGGGATAGAGGCTCAAAGAAATTAAAGAACTTGCATGACTTACCTAACTAGTAAATACCGGAACCCAGGAAATATAGCTCTGGAGCCCAGCGTCTTAAACACCACCTAACAGTTTGGAATAATCATCAGTGGTTCATGTGAAATAAATCGTACTGTATACTGGTACTAATTCCCTAAGCATATATTACCCAGAGATAACTGGGGGCCCCAGGGCCTGATCTCTGCTTAGTATCACAATCAATGAAACACAGTTTAACAACTAACATTTCTCAAAAGCCATTTCAACCTCTACTGGAATCTACAGGAAATCCAATTCATAAACCTCGGCAATCTTTCCTAAAATCCTGCTTTACCACTTGTATCACTTTGCATAAACCCTAAACTTTCTAGTTATCTCCAACCCTCCCTTTTTTTCTTTAATACTTATTCTCAGGTTTCCACCAAAACCACGGCTAAAACTCAAGCTGTGTGACTCTCTCCTTTTTCATCCTTCTTCCCACTTTGGGGGGGGGAGGCTTTTGCTTTCCTTGTATTCCTAAAAGCTCTTTCCCCAATGAAAACATTGTTTGCATGACCTCTCTCACTCCTTGTGACAGTCAGGGACTGAATCAGGACCAGAGCCAGCTGGGCAGTGCTCTTATGGAGGGTCCGTCGACTATGGTAGCACCCCAGGAAAGTCAGACCCACTTTTTCAGGTTTCACCATAGGACGGAGAAGGTGGCAACGGATCACCCCAACCACTGAGTTTCCTGTTGTAATTGTCAAAAGTGGATGGAGGTTGGAGTCTTATAAACCTCCATGGTGCAGTTAAGAAAGTCACCTTGGGGGCAAAAATCAGAACAAGAATCTCGTCTGTCCATCCACCACTTAACTCCCGACCCTAAGTGGCCCACTGATATTGTCAATCAACATTTGCTGGATTTTAATATGGAATTCCTATAAAATATATAAAATGTACATTTGCTTTCTTCTCACAAGACTTCTATTTTCCCCATTTTGTAGATAAGGAAACAGACTTGGAAAGCAAAACCAACTTGCACAAGATTCAGAACTAAGTGGTGGTAGAGCCATGATCCTTACTCAGATTGGTCCACCCCCGAAGGCCAGGCTCTGTCCTCCACCTCCCGGCCACATGCACCTGTGGGAGCCACTAGCACGGCTTATTGTGGTTTATCTGCGTCCATGTTTGCCACTCCACAGCCCACACTGAGCACTAGGATCAGGGTCTGGGCTGGCTGTGTGTAGTGTGGTCTACCAAATTATTATGAGAGGGTGTTAATGAGTGATGGGGCCATGAATGGAAGGCAGCGTTGGGAAGGGGATCAGCTGCTGACCTTGGTTTCCTTTCCAGCACATGCCCCCTTGTGAGTGGCTGTCCTCTAGTTACCCAAGCTCTCTCATCCTCATGGATCGGCCAAAGCTCACCTCCTTGGGGAGCTACTCTGACCCTCTCCCAGTTACGGTGCATCTCCTGAGGTGCTGGCGTCCTGTGCTCACCGCTAGTCAAGCCCGGGTCTCTTGGTGCTGCCATCACGACTTTCTTCTTTGTCTTCCGGCTGCTTGGGGAGCTCCTTCAGGCACAGTGCTGTGTTTCTCTGTCCACCTTCAGCACCTCCACAGCACCCGGCATGACCAAGGGGTGGTTGAATGAATGAGCGAATACCAGTAGCTGGAAGGCGTCTTTCATTCTGTGATTTGCCTTCTCTCCCCACAGGCTGCAGATGGCAGAGATGTGGAAGGGACCTGGGTGGGGGTGGGTACACACGGGGGTATGTGTGTGTATGCAGGTGTGCATGTGCAGATGTGTGCATGTGTACTTCCACAAATCCTGCCATTGCACTGGTCGCTCAGGACATGGGAAAGCACGAATGGACTCTGAGTCCCACCGGATCTATTTCCCTTCTAAATATTTACTGTCCAGACCACTGTTAGTGCACAAGATACATGAGCTCCCATTTTTTACCTACTTATTATGTCCCATTTGAGGGAGAAGACAGTGCAACAGAACTTGAAAATAAATATTTGAAACAGTGTCCAGTGCAGATCTCTGGGCACCTTTTGCCCCTTCTTATTCTTTCCTGACCCTCCTAAACACACTTGTTGGAACAAGCTTAAGGCTTGCACTGAATTTTGCTTTCGGCTCTGAGTTCTCATTGCTCCAGATCTCTCACATGGCGCTGAACCTCCGTGAGAAACACAAATATGGTGTCAGGAAACCACAGATATTTTCTTTTGCTTTACATTTTGGGTAAACCAAGTAGGAACAATCCTGACTCAGTCCATGCGCCTTCTTTAATGGCAGCTCTGGGGAAATAGGAGGCAGGCACATCAGAAATCAAAGCCCCTAGACCTCTTCGTCAGAATTTAGCATTTTGTAACACAATTACCTGTTTACAAGTGTGGCTTTGTCTGAGGACTGTGAACTCTCCAGGGCCAGAGAGCATTTATTTTTCATTTGGAATCTCTAATGTCCGGTGTAGTGTCAGTGTTGGGGTTACAGGTGTGGATACTGCAAGTTAATGCAGAAATAAAGAGGAACAAGGAGCAGATAATAGAAGTGTCATCACTAATGTCATTGTTACCGCAAAATAAGGATAGGTTATTGACCTCTTACCCAGTGCCCAGCATGGTTTTTAGCACTTTGTATTTATTAACCCTGTGTATTAGTTTTCCATGGCTGCTATAACAAATAATCACAATTGAGTGGTATATGACATGGGTATCATTATCTAACAGTTCTGAGGGTCGGAAGTCCAACATGGGTCTTATAAAATCAAGATGTCAGCAGGGCTGCAGTCCTTTCTACAGACCCCAGAAGAGAATCCATTCTGTTGCCTTTCCAGCTTTTGGAGGTCACCACATTCCTTGACTCATGGCTCCTTCATCCATCTGCAAAGTCAGAATGCTGCATCTGTCTGACTCTACTCGCCCATGAGGTCACCTCTTCCACTTTCACTTGTGATTACATTGGACCCACTAGACAATCCAGGGTCATCTCCCTGTTTCAAGGCAAACAGAGATGAAGAAACTTGCCAAATAGCTAATTGGTGGGAAAGTGGTAAAATAGGATTTGAACACAAATGGTCTCAGGTCAGATGCCGGTCATACTCTCAACCACAGCTTGATAGTTGATCTTGGGGCCAGGGGTCAATTTTTACATAATGATGCCTATGTATGAAGTCCCATGTAAAGTATTTGTCTTCACCTAACAGTAGGAAATAAAAATGGAGACCTAAAGAATGTGATTGCCGTTCATTGAACATCTACTCTGTGCCAGCCAGTATGTTGGGGACACACCTCTATCTCTTCCCTATATTTCATTTTCGTTTGGAGTAGGTACTATTATTATCTCCATTTACCAATGTAAACACTGAGGCTCAGTGAGATTGAGAGTTCTCCAGTGTGAGCGAGTTAGTGACATCTGAAATTAGGGAGATGGTAGTGGGAAGGAAAAGGGATTGGGAAAGAACACAGGACTTGTTAATATGCCAACCTGACATCTCCAGTTGACCATTCCCAGGAACCCCAAACCGACATGTTCATACTCTTGATCTTGATATTTCCCCTACATGTTCTCCTGTAAGTCTCTTGAAAACTGGTACTGTTATGTACCAGTAGCTTAAGCCTGGTTTTCTTTTTAGAAAACTTCCTCTTTCTATTGTTCACCTATATTTTCAAAGATTAAGATTCAACTGTCTTCAAATCCCACCCAGTCTATCCCTAATATATGCCTTAAAATTTTTTTCTATCTTTGTGTATCTTCACGATTACTTCCTCGGTCCAAGTCCCTCCCCTCATCTGGATGATTGACATGAACTCTGACAGGTGTCCCCACTTTCCTGCTTGCTTCACAACATAGCAAGAGTCTTCTTCCCACCATGCAAGACCAGTCCTGTCCCTCGCCTGATTAGCATCTTCCAAGGGCTCCTCGTTGCACCAGACTCTGCAACGTGCTGCACGCCCTGGCACGTCTGCCCACCTCCCTCGAACCTCCTTATTTCTCACATCTTCTGAACTAAAATCTCCAACAGCATTGGCAGCAAGGCAGGATGATGACACAGTGCAGAAGCGAAACTTTCCTTGTGTCCGAATCACGATATGCAGTTGGTGCCAAAAACCAGGCTCACCAAGAGAGGGCCATCTCTGTAAAATATAATCCAAATTAAGCAGAGAACTGACATTAACAGAAGAATTCTTATCACTGTCACTATCACCATCACTATTCTCACCCTCGGCAATCACCACCACCACCACCACCATCACCTTCCCCACCATCAACCACCACACATTACGTTTGTACGCTGCTTCTCTGTGTCTCCACTATTCCAACAATCCTATGAGATATTTGTTTCTTTCCATTTTATAGATGGCAATAGAGGCATAGAGAGAGCAAGTGGCTTGCCCCAGACCATGTAGCTAGTGGCAGAAACTAGACTTGAAATCGAACTTTCTTGGACTCCAACCTCATGGAAGAGGAGTCATGGGGTAAAAGCCAAGGAGTCAGGAGAGACTACATCAAACAACTGATATTTGAATCAGGATTTGGAATGTTGCATTGCAGTTTTTCAGTGATTGGTTAGAGGAGATGTTGAGGAAAGCATGTCAATAGAGGCGATATTATGAGCAGAGGAATAGAGGCAGAAAAAGCTGTGGGGTGAAGTGTGCAGAGAATTGGGTGGGGAATGAAAAGAATGAGTGACATAAAATGAACTGGATTTTAAGTTAAGATCAACTGTATTATTATTTAAGTTTTAAATTTATCATAAATCTAAATATATTAAATAATTGGGGGGTAAGGTTAGTGTACAGTCCTGTAAGTTTTGACAAACGCACCACCATCACATTTAGGATACCAAGTTCCAGCACATTCCCCAATCCCTTCCTGCTAGCCCATGTGGTCAAGCCCTATCACCTGACCCCCAGCCCCTAGCCTCTGATAATCACTCATCTGCTGTCCATCCCTGTAGCTTTGTCTTTTAGAATATCATTTAAGTGGAAATTAGTCTTTTGATCAACTTACATTCTTCACTTAGCATCATGCATGTGAAATTTGTCTATGCTCTGTGTATCGGTAGTTCATTCTTTTTAATTGCTGAGTTATAATCTGACATATAGATTTCTTTGTTTACCCATTCACTGGTTGAAAGACATTTGAGTTGTTTCCAGTTTCTGGTAATTATGAATAACATCACTATAAATGTTTATAGGTTTTGGTGTGAATACATTTTATTTTTCTTGGGTAAATGCCTAGGAGTGGAATTGTGTCATATGGTAAGTGCATGCCAATCTGTTTTCCAAAGTGGTGCTACCAGTTTTTCATTTCTACCTATAGGATTTGAGATTTGCAGTTGCTCTGCATTCTTTCAATACTTGCAATTGTGGGTTTTTTTGGGGGGAGGTACCAGGGATTGAACTTAGGAGCGCTCAACGACTGAGCCACATCCCCAACCCTCTTTTATATTTTATTTAAAGACAGGGTCTCACTGAGTTGCTAAGAATCTCCCTGTTGTTGAGGGTGTCTTTGAACTCATGATCCTCCTGCCTTAGCCTCCCAAGCTGCTGGGATTACAGGCCTGCGCCACTGCACCCATCGGGTTTTGTTTTTAAATGTTAGTTATTTTAATATGTGTTAATCAGCTTTTCATTACTATAACAAAGTACCTGAGATAATCAAGTCGGTTATAAAGAGAAAAGGGTTATTTTGGCACTGTTTTGGAGATTGCAGTCTGTGATAGGTCAGGCCCATTGCTTTACATTTGTAGTGAGGCCAAATATCAGAGCCTGAAGGCAAAGAGAAAATTAAAAAGGAGCCAGGGTCCCACAATTCCCTCCAGAGGCACATCCTCATGACCCAGGGACCTTCCACTAGGCTCCACCTTTCAAAAGTTCCACTCTACCTCAGTAGCAACCCCCTGGGCCCTAAGCATTTACCACATGGGTCTTTGGGCAGCATTCAGTATCCAAACTACAGCAGTATATATTGGTGTCTCTTACAGTTTTAATTTGCATATCTAATGATGACTGATAGTGCTGGGTGTCTTTTCATGTGCTTGTTTTCTGAATAGTTACATCATTTTTGATGAGGTATCTGCTTAAAAATTTTCCCCATTTTAAAAATTGTTTTCTAATTGTTGACTTTGAGAGTTCTTTATATATTCTGGATCCAAGTAAATTATTAAATGTATGATTTACAAGTATTTTTTCCCAGCCTCTGGTTTATCTTTTCCTTCTTTTAGCAATGCATTTCACAGAGTAAGAGTCTTCGTTTTGATGAAATTCATTTTATCAATTTTTCCCTTTCCAGGCCACGCTCTTGGTGACATTTCTAAGGATTTTGCTTAACTTTAGGTCATGAAGCTGTTCTTCTAAAAGGTTTATTATTTTATATTTTATGCTTAAGTCTGCAATGCATTTGGAATTAATTTTTGTATGAAGTGTGAGGAGTATAGGTTGGGATCCATTTTATCCTGCGTATGAACATCCAGTTTTTTCAGCACCATGAAAGAATTCTCCTTGTTTACTTGCTTTTGAACCTGTGCCAGAAATCACTTGACCATATTTGAATAGATCTATTTCCAGATTCTCCATTCTGTTCCATAGATGTACGTGTCGTTCTGCCAATACCACAATGTCTTGATTACTGTAGCTTTATTAGCAAGTCTTGAAATCAGGCAGTATGAATTCTCCTACTTTGTTCTTTTTCAGAATTATTTTGGTTATTTAGCTACTTTGCCTTTCTATAGAGATTTTTTTAGGCTTGGATTCCAAAAAGCCTGCTAGGATTTTTATCATTATTCTGTTGAGTCACTCTGGGGGGAATTGCTATGTTAATAATAAGCACAAAATTTCTCTCCATTTATTTTGGTCTTTTTCAATCTCTCATGAGTGTGTTTTAGTTTTCAGCATACAGGTCTTGCAATGTTTTGTTAATTTTATACCTAAGTGTGTCATTGGGTGTTCTTATGAATGATATTGTTTATTCAGCTTTGATTTCTGGTTGCTCGTTGCTACTATTCAGAATAAGATGGATGTTTTAAAGTACTGACTTCCAATATCCCTCAGCTTGGTTAAACTCAGTTCTTATTTTCAGCAGCATCTACCAAAATGACTTTGAGCATTAAATGTGCTATTAACAGTTTTCTGTAGATGCCCTTTACCAGGTTAGGGAAGTTCCCTTCCCTTCTCTTCCTAGTTTACTGTGAGAGGTATTTATTTATTTATTTATTTATTTGTTTGTTTGTTTATCATGAGTGGATAGTGTATTTTTAAACTGCTTTTCCTGAATCTTCTAAAATAATCACAAATTTCTCTTTGGCATATTAATATATTAATTACATTAATTTTTCAATGGAACCAGGCTTATATTTCCAGGATAAATCCCATGTGGTTGTGACATAACATCCCTTTTTAAAAATATTGCAGAGTTCAATTTGTTAGTATTTGCTGAGAATTTTTGCATTGGTGATCATATGAGATATGGGCATCTAGATTTTTGGATGCCTCCATTTAGGAAAACAAGATTAAATATAACAAGATCAAAGATGAGAAGATGATTGGCTATATTAGGAAAGCTACTTGAATATAATTACAATAGTAATAAATAATAATGCTCAGTACTTATTAAGGTCTTCCTGTATGTCAGTCACTATTCTAAGCACATTAAGTGTGTTTATTTCATTCTGGTAACCAATCCTGAGTTCAGCACAGTAGTTCAGCCTTACCTGCAGTTTCAGTTGCCTGCAGTCAACTGCGGTCTAAAAATATTAAGTGGAAAATTCAAGAAATAGACAATTCACGTGTTAAGTTTTGCATGCCTTTCTGAGCAGCTCAGTGAAATCCTGTGTGGTCCTGCTCCACCCGGCTGAGTCTGACTCATCCCCTTATGGGGGTCATCTCGTATGCTCCCCACCTGTTAGACACTTCTTAGTTATCAGATCAATTATCTAAGAACTGTGTTCCAGTGACCCTTATGTTACTTAATAACGGCACCAAACCATAAGAGTGCTGATGCTGGCAATTGACGAAGAGAAGTCATAAAGTATTTCCTGTAAGTGAAAATTTATCATGGATAAGAAAAATCATCTTACCTCTAAGGTTCAGTGCCATCTGCAGTTTTAGGCATCCAATGGCGTCTTGGAACATATTTCCTCTGAATAGGGGAAACTACTCTATTGATATTTTCCCCATTTTACAAAAGTAGAAATGAGGGTCAGAGAACTTTAGATCTGTGCTTTTAATCACTGTACATTACCCAATATTCCTCCCGTGTGTAACCAACAGGACTCACTTCTGCTCCAAACACATGTGAAATCAAATGTCCTGTACTCTTCTGGAGAATTGCTCAGGTCCCTGTTAGCAGGAAGGTGGGTATCAACTTTTGAGGATTCCTTCCAGCCTGTCCTCAAGCAAATGAACTGAGATCCCTGGAGGCTAAATTCAAGTGGTTCGCCTTGTTGATAAACTCTAAAAGAAGGGTAAGCAGAGAACTGAGCCAGGTCCCCAGGACCACTGTTTCCACGGCTGTAATAATGCTGCCTGGACAGGAGGGTCCTCTACCCTGGGATGGGAGTGCTGGTCTTGGGCGACCTTTGGAACTTACTTGGTCTCATACCATAGGCTGACGCTCTCTGGTAGGGCAGATTGGCCATATTTGGAGGAGCTTCTGGCTTAGCCACTTGCTCTATAGGTTCTGGCTACTGTCCTTGACCTAGGATCTAGTTATCAGTAATAAAGTTTTGATTTCACATAAAAATATTTGTGACTACTCTTGAAAGAAAATAAGTGAGGATCTGGCTTCCTTATGCCTACTCTCTGCTAAGCAATAATCAGCGGTATCTGAGCATTTGATGGCAGGAACTCTGAAGGGCATCCCATGTCTCAGCGTTTAGAATTTCCTTGCCACTACTTGCCAAACCCTTCCATGTATCTGGACTTCTAACTCTTGTCTTAGTCTCTTGCCCTGAGCTTGGGTCCTGTGTATATTCAACAGAGTAGTATTTATCAAGTACCTAACATAGATAGGCACAGGGCACTGCGAATACAGAAGTGAACAAAATAGACAAAAATCCAGATCCCCTTGCACTTCCGTTCTGTGGAGTGGATATACCCAATATGTCAAAGAGGTAGGCTGTATAATTCTTTGGAATGAGATGTGTTGGGAAGAAAAATAAAATCAGGGGTGGATTTCTGCGAATGAACAGCAAGGTGGGGTTGCAAGAATAAGAGGCTGTGGATGCCGGGCTCAGGAGGAGCACGGCATGTGAGATAAGGAATGAAGGAGATGAGCGGGTGGTCCGTTTGCATATAGAGAAAGGTACATTGCAGGCAGAGGGGGACAGAGTGCCAAGGTCCTGAGCTGGAGCATTCCTGGCTTGTTGGAGATACAGCAGGGACAGAGCGTGGCTCCAGCAAAGTGAACAGAAGACAGCAGGAGATGAGGTAGAAGGGTTTGTGGGGTCCAACTCATATTGGACCTCATATGGGTATGTTATTCCTGGTCATTTATGGAATGACCTGAAAAACTGCATAGTCTGAGTGGGACCCAGAAAGATAGAAGGTTCTGTAACAGGTCCGAAGCTGCTGTGCAAACTGCTCTGCCACTTGCCACGTGACCCAGCAGGCCCATTGGTCCTTGAAGTGTCACTGGTCCATGGTGTTGCTGTTTGGAGCCTTTGGTAGGTGTGTAGGTGGATCACTGCTCAGGCCTTTAGTATTTTGAAATAAGGCCTAGTCATCGTCCTCAAATAACTGTTCTTTTGCAAAACAGCTCTTGACCAGCCACTGGGTCGTAGAGGAGGTGGAATGCTTGCGCCAGGAAATTTCCATGGGACCTGAGCTGCCCATCATGATCTCCATGTTATGCGATTCCCTGAAGCCATAGAGTTGGGTGTGTGTAGTGACCCCACATCATCAAATGGAAGTGGTACATACGTGATCAGGTCTGAGCAGGCCCTGAGGAACAGCAAGTTTCGCGGAAGTGACCCAAATGCCCGTGGTTCCTATGGTACTATGTTCTTCTCCCAGACTGCACCTATGTCCTCATGGAGAGTTCCCTATAATCAGTTGACAATGGAAGAGAAGTCTTGGGCCTGGTTTACGGATGGTTCTGCGTTGTATGCAGGTACTACCTAGAGTGGGCAGCTGCAGTACCACAGGACGTCTCTGAAGGACAGGGGTGAAGGGGAATCTTCCCAGTGGCCAGAGCATCAGGCAGTATACTCATTTGTGCACTTTGAAGGTTTGTGCAGAGGTGTGATTATACACTGATTCAATAGCTGTGACCAGTGGTTTGGCTGGATGGTCAGGGATTTGGCAGGAATATGACCAAAAAATCAGTGACAAGAAATGAGGAAGGGGTATATAGATAGATCTCTCTCAATGGACATAAAATGTGAAGGTATTTTTGCATCATGTGAATGTTCAACAAAGGGTGACCTCAAGGGAGGAGGCATTTAATGATCAAGTGGATCAAATGACCTGTTCTGTGGTACCCATCAGCCTCTTTCCCTAGCCAGCCCTGCCATTGCCCAATGGGTTCATGAACGGAGAAGCCATGTGGAAGGGATGGAGGTTATGCATGGCTCAGCAACAGGGACTTTCACTAACCAAGGCTGACCTGGTTTACATGACTTCTGAGTGACCAATTTGCCAGCAGCAAAGACCATCACTGAGCCTAATATGAAACTATTCCTGAGGGTGATCAGTTAGCCACCCGAAGGCAGGTTCATTGCATTGGACTGCTTCCATCATGAAAGGGGGAGGTTTTGCCCTTGTTGTAACAGACAATCCGGATATAGACTTGCCATCTCTGCATTCAGTGCTTCTGCCTAAACTTCCATCAGTGGGCTTAAAGAATGCTTCATTACCAACATAGTTATCTACACAGCATTGTTTCTGGTCAAGAAATTCACTTTACAGCAAAAGAAGTGTAGTGGTGGGTCCATGCTTATGAAATTCACTGGTCTTACCATGTCCCACACTATCCATAGGACACTGGCTTAATGGAATGATGGAATGGATTTTTGAAGACACAGTTAAATGGCCAACTAGGTGTCAATACCTTGGGGAGCTAGGGTAAGTTTCTCCATAAGGTTTTATAAGCTCTGAATTAGCCCCCAATGTGTGCTGCTATTTTTCTCATAACTAGGATTCACTAGGCCAGAAATCAATAGGTGGAAATGGGCATGGTTCTGCTCACCATTATCCCTCGTGAAAAGTTTTGCTTCCTGTTCTCATGACCTTATGCTCTGCTGTCCTTGATGTCTTGGTTTTAAAGGAAGGAGTGGTTCCAACAAAGACACAACAATGATGTCATTGAACTGGAAGTTAAGACTTCCCCCTGGCCTCTTTGGATTCCTCAAGTCTTTGAGTCCACCAGAGAGGAAGGAACTTACTATCCTGATGGGGGTGATTTATCCTAACTCCAAGGGAGAATTGGACTACTATTTCACAATGGAGATAAGGAGAAGTCTGTCTGAAATATGAGATTCCTAGCATCTGGGCATTACTGTCCTTAGTGTTATCAATCAGGACATGACTGAGTCAGTAGAAAACTACAACAACCCAATCCAGGCAGAATTACTAATGGTCCAGGCCATTCAGGAAATGAAGGTTTAGGCCATATCATGCGGTAAAAGCTTGTGACCAGCTGAGGTCATTGTTGAAGGCAATAGAATATAGAATGGACTATTGAAGAAGGCACTCATAAATACCAGCTGGTTCTAAATGACCTGTTACAGAAATGAAGATTGTAATTGGCATAAGTATTTTATCCTTATTTTTTTGAAAATGCTTGTGTATGTACATATATGTGAAGCAAATATCTTTATTTTCCCTTCCTTATTCCTCTATCATGTAACATAAAGTGCAATGACTTATCATGATATTTAAGTATAGTTAATTTTATGTTATATATTTAAGCTATAGGATAGCAATGAAAAAAGTAAATATCACTCAGGAACTTCTCTTCTGGAGAAGGAGTTAGTGTGCTTTCTGTTATATGCAGGAAAGTTACATCATGTTAGGCAGAATTGTGAATTTGTTGTCTTTATTTGGAGATTAAGTCTGGTTTAAGGAGATGCAAATGGGTCATGGTTCATTTTATGTGTTAACTTGACTAGGCCACAGGGTACCCAGATTGGTTAGACTTCCTATGTCTGTTGGTAAGAGTGTTTCTGGATAAGATTAGTATTTGAATTGGAAGACCTTTTTTTACATTTCTTAGGGAGGGCCATTCAACCAAATTCCCTGAATTTCTTGGAAAATTAGTAAAGCAGATTGCTTTTCTCAACGTGAATGGTCCTCATCCAATCAGTTGAATTCCTAAATGGAACAAGAAGGTGGTATAGGGAGTATTACCCCTCTCTGCCTGATGGTCTTTGAGCTGGAATATTGGTCTTCTCCTACCTTTTACTCAGACTCAGTCTAGAGCTTACACTATTGACTTCTCTGGTCCTGAGGATTTTGGAATCAGACTGGAAATATACTGTGTGTCTTCTGGGTCTTTCTTGGCTTTCAAACTGTGTGAGCCAACTCCTTATAATAAGATCTTTGACTTAAAGTGGAGTTACATCTCAATAAACCCATTGAAAGTTGAAAATATCATAAGTTGAAAATGCATTTAATACATCACATTTGTGGAATATCATAGCTTAGCCTTGCCTGTGTTGAACATGTTTACATTAGCCTGTAGTTGAGCAGGATCATCTGACAAAACCCATTTTATAAAGAAGTGCTGAATATCTTATGTGAATTAATGGATACTCTACGGAAAGTGAAAGACAGAATGGTTGTGTTGGTACCTTTTGCACCATAGTAGAGTTGAAAAACCCTAAGTTGAAGCACTGTAAGCTCAATTTCTGTTTCTATTGGTTCCATTTCTCTGGAGACCCAGATTAATACAGAGAGAGCAGAAGGAGATGGAGATGAAGTAGAAATGAAACAGTTGGTGAGAGTTCTATCACTTATGACCTGTGGGTCATTGTAAGGACCCCCACCTTTTCTCAGAATGAGAAGGGAGGAAATTGGAGAGTTGTGAGTGGACCAGTGAGGAACTGATTTTTGAAATTTATGAAAACATTATTCTGGCTGCAGTCTTAAGAAAAGAGTGTCAGGGTCCATGAGATGAGCAGGAGGACCAAAAGGCAATTAAAGAGCAATCGCAATAATTCAGAGGAGTGGTGCCAGTGTCAGATCAAGCTGCTCATGGTGGAGGAGGTGAGAAGTGGTCAGGTTCTGGATAGGGCTTGGGACTTGGAGGGTTCTTGGTGAGTTTTCCTTTTGTACCTTCCTTGGCGAGGGCCATTCAAACATATTCCTTGAATTTCATGGAAGATAAATTCGAAGTCTCAAGAAGGTTCCTTTCAAGGGACCCCTGGGCTCTTTATGCAATTGGATCAACTCCTACACTGGGGCCAAGAGAGGCAGAAGCTTCACAAAGTTTCAGAAAATAGCCCCTAATGCTTCTGTTTCACTTTCTCTCTGAGGCCAGGGAGAAAGTCTTTGAGTCTTACATATGCAAAGGGAGGTCACTCAAATAACATAGCACCAGAGCCCCAAATGAAAGTTCCTTCCAAAGTAACTATCTTCATCCAGATAGAGAAGAGGATGGTATGCCATAGGATATTTCATCTCATAGACATTTTATTATTTATAACTGTTTTCGAAAGGAAAGGCTGCAAAGATTTTGCATATTATATAATATCAGAATGGGCTGAAACTGGTCTGGCTAGCAACTGAATTAAGTTTGATGAAATGAAGAGGTAGAGGGAAATCTTGTCCATGGGCTTCAGAAGGTTTAACTCCAGAGCTGGGAGACTATGAAGTCAAGGATGTTGTGTGAGGCCCGCTTCCTCTGGTGTAAATATAGCCAATACTGCATTTCCTGTGCAATTCCAACTCCATGATTTTGGAAGTTCTGTTTTCAGAATAAAGGGTCCCTTCCAATTCTAAAAGTGTCCCGACTATAGAGTCCTACAATAGATTTTTGCATACAAAATAAAATATTATCTATGTAATAGATTATTATATAAATAGGATGAATTGCGATTTTTCTCATTCTTACTTCGTTTTCCTTATCACTATCTTATCTTGTGTTTTCCTATCAGCAGCATGACTTATCTTCATCTTTTCCAGTTGCTATTCCAAATTCTTACTATTCTTTCCTGATCTCCCAAACTGAATCACCACTTTGTTCTCAGCAGATAACCTCAGTTTTCACTTCTATGAAAAAATAAAGGATATTAGTTGGAAAATTCATTACCTTGCCTCCTCAAAAGTCTACCTATTTCTTTGTTCAGCCTTCCTTTTTTTCCTTTTGTCTCTGAAGAAGTGCCTTTGAAGGACACTTTGAAGGAGGTGAGGGGATGGATTACTTTTCTGTTTCTATATCAAAATACCTGGGACTGGATACTTTACAAAGAAAAAAGGTTTACTAATGCAGTTCTGGAGGCTTAGGAACATGACATTAGCATTTGCTAGGCTCTGGTGAGGGACTGTGATGAATGTTATAATGGTGAAATACACTGGAAATGGCAAGTAGTGTGTACATACAGAAGAGTACCATATAATCCAGTACCACAGGACCTGCATTAATCCATTCTAAAGTGGTGCCCCCATGATCCAATTGCTTCCCGCTAACCCCTCTATTCAAGGATCCATCACTTCAACACCACCACACTGGGGACCAATCTTCTAGGCCATGAACTTGGAGTACATACTGAAGCCATAGAAGCGGGCATGTACCAATTACCAAACATTTGGTAACATGCCTTCCCCCTCTTCTAGAATGATCATTTGCTTTGTTGTCTTCCTCAATTTTCCACAGACAGGCTCAATTTTTCCCCATTCCCCTAAAAATTTCCCCATCTTTGCCTCTTCCTCTGGCTACTCCCTCATGCCTCCTCTTCTTACCTGCTGAACCTCCAGAAGGTATTCCATTCTTATCTCAATTTCCCCTCTGTCCCATTCACTCTTCACCCCAATTTTTAAAATTTAACTTCAACCTCTTTCCTTTTTATGGAAACCCCTCAAAAATCCCCATGTTCCTAATTGCTAATTCTGTGATTTTTTCTCAACCTCCACTCTGCCCTTGCTAATGCCAAGTGAGGTCCATGGATGGGCATCGAGGGCATTGCTGGAAGGTGATACGAATGCAGAATCTCAGATTCCACCCCAGACCTATGAATCAACATCTGGAATTTAACAAGAGCTCAGAGTGACTCCTTAGAACATCAATGTCCAGGCCTCTGGAGTCTTGCCTTCAATGACACCACTTTCTTTTACTTCTCCCATTTCTTTGGCTATTCTTTCTTAATCTCCTTCCCTTGCTACTCTTTCCAACAGTTTGTAAATATGAATCTTCCTAGAGTTTTGCCCTCTCTGCTCCTCTCGCAATTTCTGAATTTTCTGGGGATTATTTTTCCTTCCAGACTTTCAACTAACATGAAATGCTGATGACTCACACCTTTCTAGCTCTTCAGAGATTCAGTCTTCTATTTCTAACTGCTTTCCAATTTCATGTCTGGTCTCCTCCCTGCCCCACACCCACGTTTCCTCCTGGGTTGCCTGGATAATGATTCATGACATCATTATCTGTATACCTCTTCACCAACACTAGAGACCACAGGTCTTCTCTGGCTCTTACCATCATGTCCAGTTAGCCACCAAACTCTGTCTATTCAACACCAGTCTTACCTATCTAGTACCATCCTTCTTCTCCATTCTTCCTGCCATTGTTGGCATTTTTAGCCCCTTGACATCAGTCACGTGAACTGAGTTAAGTAACCTCTACCTGCACCTCCAGCCTCTACGCTCCAGTTCATCACTGACACTACAGCATGCTTCCAAAAGGTATACTGAATGGTTATTCCCATGGCTTTAAAAGCTCTCCAGTTCTGCATAATCCACAAGCTCAAGTCAACGTTTATTATCTTATCCTTCAAGGTGCTCTATGATCTAGGAGTTGCCTATTTTTTTTTTTTAGAAAAGTGTTCATCTGTTCTCTGCATCCCAGAAATACTACCTTTTCCATAGATGTCCCTATGTACCTTGTACTGTCCCACCTGTGTGCAGGCCTTTGCTGGTCAAGCCATCTTCCTTTCCAGAACATCCTTCCCTATGTTCTAATTGTCTTCACATTATTCTGACCAGGCATGAGGACATGGAGGACAGTTCCTATCTCTGAGCTATCACTGTGTGAATCTACTAGTGGTAATGAGCATTTGGGTGCTTTTGCTGCACTAGGGCATTTAACTCAATAAGCCACTTTGCTCCTATCAAAGCTGTCCCCATCCTGAACCACACTCCTAACACTTCTGGTAGTGTTGACACCAACTAGGAGCACCTTCCTTGTGGCAAAGGATAGCATTGTGGTCAAGAGCTTGATGTCTGTGGTTGAATAAGCCCAGGCTCAAATTCCTGTTCTGCTACTTGCTACTTGTTTACCCTAGACCTAATGAGTTAAACTCTCTGCACCTGAATGTTTTCATCTGTCAACTGGAAATTATAATAGTATCTACTTCCTCAGGCTGTTAGGAAATTCTTTCAGGTTGACCACATCCAGGGGCCAGCATCCTGGCAGCTTAGTAAATGTTGATGGGGAGGAAGCTATAGATGTAGTAGAGGAAATAATTAATGATGATGATGTTTGGGATGACAGTCAAACTGTGCTCTCAGGCTTGTCTCTGCACTTAGTGGGGTAGAAGCCCAGCAGGTGCTACTGAAGCCTGACACTGTGGGCCTCCTTTGCAGAGGCCAAGGTGGACCACACATATTCCCTGGCTGCTGCACCCACCTGCCTGACTTCTCAAGAATGAGGAAGCAGAACGGACCAACCAATTCACTCACTCTGGTGTGTTTCTCCTTTGGGGACAAAGAGCAATAACAACAAGCCCTCCTACGCTCCAGTCTCACATGCCACTGATAGTTTTCAAAGATGGTAACAATATTGTCTTCTCAGATATTTTTTCTTTTGGAGAAAAGACAAACCTCAAGTCTTTACTGTGGGCATCTGGTCCAGGACTGTCGCAGACACCAGCGATGACTGCTTGCTTGAAACTCCTCTAGGGCACCCCCACCAGCCCTTATGATAAAACCTGGACTCCAGGTTCAGCGAGGCCATTTGCAAGGGGGCTCCTTCCTCACTTGCCTGGGCTTCGGTTTCCTTTTATTGGCAACATAGAGCAGTGGTTGGAAACTTAGGCTCTGAGGTCAGATTGCCTGGATTCACATCTTGAATCTACACAATTCCTAGCTGTTTGATTTAGGGCAAGTCTTTGTTGGGAGAATACTCCTGGGATTTCTGAAGTGTCCAAATCTTTTTCCTTCATGGGGTTGGGATCATTTGAACAATAGGTTTTAATTTATCAGTTTTATTACTATTAAAGTCTGATGAGACCAGAAGGCAAAGTCAGGTTTCTCAAGTCCAGCTGTCTCAATCCATCTGTCTAGGTGTTCAAAGCAGGTGAAGAACCACAGGTTTCCTCCTGTGGTTATGGTTGGCTTACCAGATGGAAGGACTGAAAATGTGTGTTCCTTAGGTGGATGTGGGTAAGGTGGAGAAGGATCTTTTGAAAAATGTCAAGAGCCTTGGAGGGAACAACGTTCCTGTCTCTGGGCTTTTCTCAGTCTCTAATGAGATACTATGATATTGTGATTTATAATAAGAAATATATATTCAGTGTTTAATCCCTGTTTCTGGCACATAGCTCCAAAAACACTAGAAGTTTCAGAAATGACATTAATTATGTTTTGCATGCTAATGAGATGACCAGTGCCTGGGGCGGGGGGGTCCCAGGATGGCCTATGAATGGGGGGCTTGTTGCCAGCGGAATCAGTCATGGGATTAGAGGGTTGAAGTGTTTAGCTTCATCCCCCCCAATCTCAGGGAAGGGAAACAGTGATGAAGGTTAAGGTGATCACCCATGGCCAATTATTTAATCAGTCATGCCTACATAATGAAACCTCCATAGAAACAGACTAGGATGGGGTTCGGAGCGCTTCATGCTAGCTGAGCATGAGGAGGACCCAGGACCTGGTGGTGCACCTAGGCATGGAAGCCACACACGCCCTCCCACCTTCTTTGCCTTGTGCATCGCTTCCACCTGGCTGTTCCTGAGTTGATTCCTCTTATAATAACCTGGTGGTCTCATAAGTAAGTTGTTTTCCTGAGTTATGTTTTAGCAAATAATCAAACATAAGTAGTGGGGTGTGGAAACCTCAGATTTACAGCCAATCAATCAGAAGCCCGGGAGCAACTTGTCCTTGCAGTTGGTGCCTAAGTTGGAAGGGGGAGGTGGTCTTGTGGTACTGATCCCTCGCCCTGACACTACCTCCAGATACATGATGTCAGAATTGAGTGAAGCTGTGGGACACTTCTTTGGTGTCTGTGGAGAACTGGAGAATTGTTTGGTGTGGGAAAACCCCACACATCCAGTGTCAGCGTGAAGTATTGAGAGTGATTGGGAGTTGTGTGACTATGGAAGGAAAACTACTTTTCTTTTCCCTCCACAGATATGACATCTTGATGGAGGAAACAAAAGGTAGAATGATTGGTAGAAGCACCTTCCCAGTCCTTCCAAGAAGCCTGATGCCTTTCCTGTGAGCCTTGACAGCAAAGCAAGGAGAGAAGAAGAGGAGTTTCCACTTACTCTCTGTCCTGATTTCCTTGTTTCTATGCCGAGTCAGAGGGGAGTACCTGTCTTTTGGTGTTGTTGAGAGGACCACAAGAGTTAATATTCATCTATATGTAGTCTTTTTCAGGGACCTGAGGACAATCTCAGTTGTATTGGATTTGGAGGCTCTTCTAGTGAAAATTATGGATGTTCTGAGCCCCTTGATTCTTTCTCTATCCCTGGCAGAGTCCTGGGGTGGGGCCGGGTGGCTTGTGTTTCTCCAGAGAAAACTCTCCTGGAGTCGCCACCATCGGTAACCATTGTTTCAGGCACTCTGATTGACATTTTTGTTGACATTAAACTAGCAACTGTCATCAAAAATAGTAGACAGTTCTCTGTCCCTACCCTGTCTGGGATAGAGTTCTATCACGAGGTTCCTCCAGATCAGGGTGTGGTTTTTCCTTCATATAATATTCTCTACTTGTAAAGTCACTTGAAGAAATTCCTACTGACCCAAGATCAGTAAAAGCTTGTGTAGTGCTATTTAGTGTACTATTTAACATCATTCTCCCAACTCAGGTCAACTCCTCCTTAGTTGGGGTGAATGTCCTGACAAAGGTGGGATGTACCCAGGAATGGGGAGTAGTTTTTTTTCTCCTTAGCTCAAGAATCTCCATCCTGAAATTATGAGGACTATTCTCAGTCCTCAGTTCTCTTCATCCATTCTTACAGAAATAATGACAGATCTTTGGTCCATAGACCTGTGACTGGGCTCTGCCAGGGCATCGCAGAGTTCCCCAGATGGACATGTAGATTAACCTTGGACCTGGTTTCTCAACCCAATAATCAATTAAGATGCAGATCTGTGGGCACTCAAAAAACCTACTGCGATCTGGGTGTTTCTGTGTTTTTGAGTTTGGAAGGAAACCTGGCCCAGGTAGACTGCCTGGGGTTTTACCAGAGACCAACTCAGCTCTCAGTAGGACTTCAGGCAGCCCATGTACACTTTTTTAATGTAAGTGAATTAAATCAATCAGATAGTTGGAATCATTTGGTCAGATTGAATAGTTTAAAATTCTTACTGAGAATTCTCTAAAGTCCCTGGAAATGGATCTCGCCAGGGCAATGTTTCCCAGCCTCTCTCAGGAGGGAATCTGAAAGAAACTTTCAGATTCTTGAAACAGACTGTCTTGGTCCTAATCCTAGTTCCACCATTACAAGGTTTGTGATCTTGGATAATGTGCAAGTATTCTGTGCTTCACTTACTCTTTCTGCAAAGTCAAATGGTAATAGTGATGACATTCTAGTACCTAGCTTCAGGAGCTGGTTGGAGTGAAGCATTTAAAACAGCACCTGGACTACAGTAAACTCTTGGAAACTGTCGGTGGCTTACATTATCTGTTCAACCACAGAAAGGTGGGGTATGGATAACTGGAAATGAGCGAGCACCAACTCTTCTTCAACTGCAGCACGAAAAGTCTCTTTTGGAGCTGTGTGTATGCCACTTCATCTTCCTTAAGATATTTTGAGTAGTAATAGTATAAAAGGTATTTATAAGGACCTTGATATGAATTCTTACTAGATTTAGGATGGGTCCTGATGAAAAGGAGGGGACACATGGAGACACACAGAGAAGACAGGGACGTGAAAATGCAGGCAGAAACTGGAGTGTTGTAACTACAAGCTAAGGAAAGACAGCAGTGCCAGCAGCTACCGACAGCAGGAAGAGAGGCATGGGATGGCTCATCTGAGCCTCCAGAAGGACCAACCTTGCTGACACCTTGATATCTGGCCTCCTGATCTGAGAGAGAAGGAACTTCTCTGTAAGCCATCTGGTTTGTGGTGATTTGTTATGTCAGGTCTCCAAGAGAAATATGGGGCTTCTGGTGGGAAGTAATGTGAATTCCAGATTCTCACCCCCTATTGGAATGCTTTAGAAACAGTCCCCAAGACACAGGGGCAAATGAGAAGACTCTGTCCCACTGCTGGACAAAGAGGAATTGGCCTCATTTATTTCCAAGATGGCCGCCCTGCACCTTGCATATGAGGGAGAATCTGAAGAGGAGGAAGCACAGGTGCTCTGTGACCCTGAGTGAGTCTCTGCCTACCTCTGATCCACTCTTTCCCCATTTACAAGCTGGAAGACTGGGCTATATCAGCACCCCCCAGGCCCTGTTTCATAGAGGTGCCTCAGCAGCTGCTATGGAGTCAGACAAAGGCAAGACTGAGCTCATATGCTGTGTTCCCCTTGACTTCCACTTCAACCACAGCCATTCGTCTTTTATCTTTATGTATTGGGCTTCTATAGAAGAAGGGATTTTTGCTAGCAGTGTTTGACAATTACTTAACTAGCATATTTCCAAGGCTTGTGTGCTGAGGCCTCTGAGCAGGGATGCAAACAGCTCAGCATAGATGTGAGCCTCCCTTCAGACCCAGAGAGGGAAAGCTGCTCCGGGCTAACTCTTAGCTTCAAGAGTGCTGGTCTCAGGATCAAGCAGGGTGGGAGGGAGTTGGGGTTGGGGAGGAGTGGTTCCTGGCCTGAGATGTGCCTCTGAGTCTTTGACTAGCCTCAAAGCACTAGTAGTTGTAGTTGACACATCCTGGCTCCCTTTAGGAATTACTTGGGACAAGATGATGTCAAAGTCCTGCTATAATTCTTCGGGCCCCATGTTGCCCCCTGAGCTTATCTGGGTGAAATTCTGTGCCTTGTGTTCAGGAAAACTGAAGGGCAGAGCAGAGCCTAGAATGGAAGCAGGGTAGAGACCATGCCAAGCGACCATCCATCACACAGGCACACGTTTCCAACCAAGAGTTATTGAGTCCTGACTCTTTAATAGACGCCCAGGGTATGAATAAGACAGGAGCCTCCTCTCAAAACAAGTTCACTATCTAGTCAAAGGCAAATCATAAGCAAGGGAGTGTGGTCAAGTACGGCAGGTTATGAGAAGGGGAGATTCCAGCTGTGGTGAGGCCCTAAGGAGCTGGAGCGTGGAAAGCCGACTGCATGGGCTGTGTGGTCTGCCTGAACCCATGCACATCCTGGCTCTTATTGGCTTGAGAACTGGGGACACAGAGCTTCAGCTTTTAAACCCTGGTTTCATTATTTATAAGATGGAGGTAACAATGGTAAAGAGAGAATGTTAATGAAGTATGGAAGATGTTGAGTGTCGTGCTGGGCAGGTACCCAGTGTGCAGTAAATGAGAGTTATTATTGTTGCCATTCATATTCGATGACTCCTGGGGCTGTTATGCCAGGAAAGAGTTCAAAGAAGGTATGGCACTTGAGCTGAGCTGGAGGATGAATGGCGGTTGGTTTTGCAGACTTTGGCAGAAAGGTAGGGCCACCATGTCGCACAGCTCTGAGAGTCAATGTTCACATTGCACATCATGTAAACTACATTTCCTGGAGTTGCTCCGCCACCAAGGGGATATGTGGCCTGGGATCCAGTACATACTCCAGTAGATGTCTTCTCAGGAATGACTTCTGGTTTCCTCCATGCCCAGAACAATGACTATAGAGAAGAGAGATGCTGAAGGCTGCCAGGGGTGGACACAGCAGCCACAGCAAATGGAGACAGAACACATTTAGATAATGTAGTTTTGAGAGCCGCAATTTGCTGCAGAAACTTGGCATACCAGTCTCGTTTTCATGACCACCACGTTCTAAGGTAAGCATTCAGTTGCCTTAGATTTATGCCATTGGTCTGACGCTTAATTTGATGTAAGACAGGTGTGTGTTGAATTCCACTGAAGAGGTTGCATCTCCAGAAAGTGCAAGATGCTTCTTAACTCATAGCATCTTGGCCTCTGTCCCCCTGGGGCTGCATGGAGGCATAGATCTCTGCTACCCCACTGCCTACACACTACCATGAGCACCTCTCCCTGACCCATCAGGCTGTATAAATGAGGCTTTGGCATGGGATTGGGGCCCACACCTCTGCTTGCTGTGGCTGTCCTGATGCCCTTTAGAACTTCCATACCCTGTGACATAGTTGCCCAAATCAGACTCCTGCTTGAGTGGACCTGAGCGACCATTTTGCTTCTCTCTGACTTAATCAGTTCTTGCTATCCTGTCTCTTTTAGAAATACTATCAAATTATATTGCTTATTGTGTGCACATGCAAATATATAACAAATCCCACTATCTTGTATAATTATATTATACCAATAAACAAATGAAAAAGGAGGTCGAATACAGAGAAATAAAGAATAAAACATTGATTATAGAGTTGAGAGTAGACAGAGAGATGGAGATCAAAGGGTATAAAGCTGTAGATATGTAGGATGAACAATAGGAAGAGAATAAGTTAATAATATTGTATTGTACTTGGGATTTTTTGTTCAAAGAGTAAATTTTAGGTGCTTTTGCCATGCAGACAAAAAACGTGAGATGACAGATATGTTAATTTGTTTGAGCATTTCACTATCAAGGTAAACCCATGATGTTTTGATAGAGAATACATATATACAATTAAAATAAATATCCTTAAGAAAAAAGAAATGCTATCAAGATTGAGCAGCTGGCCACTCACCTGTTTTTAGATCCTGAGGTCATTCAATATTAGCTGTGTGACACACAGACTGTTTTCCTTGTGTGTAAAATGGAGGCAATAGAAGCTTTGACCTTGAAAGGGTGTTGTGAAGATTAAAGAGGAAGCAATGAACATGAAGTGCTTATCGTGTGCATAAAAAATAGTTTTGCTCAAGTTAGAATCCCTTGGGAGGTATTCGTAAATTCTTGGATGACTGCTTTGGTTGCCACCACGGCATCTCTTCCTTCTCCATTGCCCAGAACATCTGGACACCTGCAATTTAGGGAGGTCACCTAAGCAGCAGGTGCTGAGATCGCCTCCCTTCTCCCAAGCATGGTGACGTTCAAAGCCCCCTAGTGACGTTGGATTTTAATTGAAACAAGTTTTCTTCCATTTTTCTTGATTTCCTCTGGAAATTTTATTTTTCTTAAAGTTCTCGGATAAAGAACTTGAAGTTTAAGAATAAAGGAGTTGGTCCGAAGTGCTAAAAGTTCTGTTGTTTTGGCTTTGTTCTCTGATGTTTGACTCAGAAAGGGGACTCAGTCATTCCACTTTCTCACCTCTGAGTAGACGTTTATGTTCATGCCAGTTTCCTGCAACTGAGAACCTTTCACATGAAGTTTTCCAGGTACTTGCAAGGGGGAGTTGATGAGTTGGGTTGCTAGGAAACCCATCTTTGGTTCAGACAGAAAGTAGCCCAAGAGACAACATTCTGATGGAACGTCCCTCATCCTGGAAATTCCCATCACTCCCTAGGGCCCCTCTGGCCTGTCAGAGAAGGGGAGATCTGGGGAGCCTGGGAGAAGGCACCAGCCACTCTTTGTTCAAATTCAGCATTTTAATATGCTTTAATAATATTGTTTTTGTAAATAGTGTTTTAATCATTCTGATAATCAAAACACATCATATAACACAGAAAAGTGCAAAGAAAGCTGAAGGAGATCCCTTCAGCTCATCACATGGGAGTAACCATCTTTAACATCCATGATGGTAACTCCATCTCTTCTCTCCCTTCCATATACAGTATGTGATGAGATAAAAAGAGAAAAAATATGAATATTCTATGCATGTCTCTAAAAGCAAAATGTATTAAATAATCTGTTAGCCATAGAAGTAAAGCAAACTCAGGAAATTACTAGACCCTCACATACTTATTTAAAATTAGTGATAAGTTCCAGAAAGAGCCTACTAAAGGTAAAACATAAAGGCAATAAAAATCAACCATTTGAGGTTACTACTCTATATTTTCTAAACATGAATTTTGAATTTAGGCATATCCATAAATTCCCTAATATGGCACTTAAGGATATGAGAAAATTTTCACTTCATCTATACTCTATTTCACAATTTTAATTATATGATTATGTTTTCATATTAATTTAGGGTGATGGGAATCAAACCCAGGGACTTGTGCATGCTCAGCATTTGCTTTGCCATTGGGCTATATCCCCAGGCCCCATCTTCTTTTTAAATCTCAACTCTTATAGCTAAATAGCTTTAGTTTTTCATTTTAATATATGAATGGTCATGACCTATTCTTATAAAAAAGTTTTTAAATTTGTTTTTCTGAGTTCTTTATTCTAATCCATCCTTTGGTTGGATTTGATTAAAGTCTTTTGTATTTCTTTCCAAGGGCTTGTTAATGCTACATTCCCTGAGTTTGTTCAGGGTCTCATAAAGGTTCCTATTGCTGCATCTCCAGAGGGAATGGACACTGGGTCTTCACATGGTGGAGGAGACGGAAAGGCACAAAGTGCAAAGCTGCTTTCTCAGAGTTCTTTCATAGAGCAACAATTTGTTCACAAGTCTAGAGCCCTCGTGACTTGTGACCTGATGACCTCTTGATACTACTGACCTGGGGATTAGGTTCCGCATCTGAATCTTGGAGGGACACATGCACTCAAACACAGTGAGGAAGGAGCCGGGCAGTGCAGTGAGGGTGGGGGGCGGGGGGGCAGAGCAGGCGAGGGTGTGAGGGAGCAGAGATGGAGTCACAGGAGCCAGTGCTGCTGAAATCCCCTCTCAGTTAAGAAGAAAGAGCAAGTTTTGTCTTAGGCGAATGAGAATTTCAATGAAAACAATACAATTACTTTGCCCTGCAGAGGAACTGGCCTTCCTTCTAACAGTATCCCCGCAGGAAGATCTGAGGAAAAACCCTTTCTAAAGTGACTGTGTGTAGAGAAAACACTCTGCGATTTAGCAATGGCAGCCCTGCCATTTTCCATGTTTAGAGTCGGGTTTCACTTTCCTGGCTGGCAGAGGGGACTTCAGCTCAGACACCTCCAATTTATTTCTGTTTGACTTTGCAGACCATTAAGCAATGGATTTGGCCACAGACTCGCCCTTCCTAATGATGTTTTTCTTGGGCTAATATGAAAAACCAGTTGGCAATTGCCAAGTAACCACAGGATGAAAGCTAGTAGGACACAAAGACTCCAGGTATGTGACAAATGGAAAAAGAAGTCAGTGTGTGACTTAGATAATACTGAACCCACAAAGTGGGCAAGGTACTCCTGCAGAGAGGGCTGTGAATCATTCTGTTGGAGGGTCTAACACAAATGGAGTCACGTGGTTCTGGAAAGCAACACCATCCTGCTGGGAGGACTAGTGGGAAAATAAGCCCTTGAGTGGCAGGCTCCTCTAGCCACGGGTGTATAATTGGTCATCCTGGCACACAGGGCTTTTATGATGTCACAGAGCCAAGTTCTCTGAGGACAGGACAGTGGAAAAGAAAACACTGTCAACCACATGCTTGAAAAGCCACCAGGCAAAACAAAGGAGGCAAGCACAGGAAGTGTGAGTTGTATTTCATTTTTTCACCTGGGAAAGAGCAGACAACGCCAGAACTTACCTCCTAATCGAAGCAAATCGAAGGTTCCTGAAGTGCTCATGGCAGCTACCTCCTCTGGCGTAGGCCCCCTGGATCTTGCATTTGGCCAAGTGCCTGCACTTATACTGTATACTGGATCCGAACGACTGGAAGAAACCAGTAAAGTACTTTTAGGACCCTCATGTCCTAGACCCTGGTCACTTTATCTCTGATCCACTTTCCCTGTAGCAGGGAGAAGACAACCCGGGGAATGGACATTGGTTTGTGCTTTCTTCAAAGGTGGCTACTTGCTTCCACCATGGTGTCTCAAGTCCCTGCTGGTAACCAAGGAGCTGGGGCTCTGCTTCCCTGCTGTTTCCAAGTGGACAGGCTGGGAACCCTGAATGCAGTGGAGGGTACTCTTCCCCTCTGGCTCAGAGTGAAGGAGAAGGATGGGTACACATCTGAATGTGGTCCTTGAGGGTCCCGGCTCTGGTCCCTGGGCCATCTCCATTCTTGCCCACCTGTGAGTGGACCTTACGATGCTCCTTCCCTTTGGCCAATCGCCTTCCCCCAATTCCTGCGTCTCCGCCCCCTTGACAGCTTGCGGTCTGGCGGGTCTTTGAGCGGGCTTCTCTCCCCGCGTTTCCTTGGCTGCACACGGGAGGGTGAAGTTTTCCGTCCTGGGGGTGGGGGTGCTCCATCTTCCTCTGAGAAGCATCACGCTCGGTTCACCCTTCCTGAGACTGTCGGTTGCTCTGACTGCAGGACAAGGCAGAGCTCTCAGCTAATGGATGAGAGGAGAGGGCCAAGCTGAGAAAGGCGAACAGATCTGCTCAGCGGATCACACTTAAAACATGTCAGAGCTGAAACTTCCATCCAGGCTTCAAAGCTAAGCTCTTTGAAATGGGGGCAAATTGGAGAAGTTGTTCCAGAAACAACCAGAAGCCATTCATTCCCTTCAGATTGGTCCAGACCTAGCAAAGCCAAGCAGGACTGTTGAGTGCCTACCAAGCGCTTCTGCCAAATGAAGGCCACGTCCTCCCTCCAGACCTGCCTTGCAGAGACAAGCTGAGCTCAGACAGTGGGCCCCACCCCCATCTGTTCTGCTTCCCTCCCTGTCCGGGGATCAGCTTCTTCCTCTCTATTTTCTTCCTCCCCACGAGTATTATCTCTTCTGGATGCAGGGCTGCCTTTGAAGTCAACCAGGAGATTTTGTTGGGGGGCGGGGCGAGATGTGTCTGGAGATGTTGGCAGAGAGAAAAGGGCGGGAAGTGGCCTAGTGTCCCTCATTCCTTTTCTTTCAACTCTGCTGCTGATCAAAGCTCTGATGGAACTGCCATATTGAAAAGATATGGTTCCAAAGACAGGATGAATGTCAGTTCCTAGGATGGTATTAAGTGCTTGGAAAGGGATAAGAAATCAATTCATCAAGTGGATTAGAAAATGAATACATAAGTAAGTAAACCAAGCAGAGACAAGAAAAAAAGAAAGAAGGAAAGAAAGAACGAACCTCCATCCTTTCCCCAGTTTCCAAGGAGCTCTTTGATAATGCAGTGACTGACTCTGGGCCATACACATTGGTCACATTATTTATCACTGGAGCATGAAAGTCCTAACCACATCCAAGGGCTTTGACTGGGCTTCTTAAATCACACAGGACCACAATGAAAAGCAAAGAGTCTGGTGCCTAGGGGGGAACAAAGGAAAGGCAGTTCTGGCCCCAGCCTTCTCTCTCAGTCTGGAGACGGCCCCAGGGCCCAAGTAGGAACTTTCTCCTTTGTTCGTTCTGCCTTCATTTTGTGTGCTCTGTTTGGCTGGGAGGAGCATGCTGGTCTGCAGATTGGGTTCCTGTGACTCTGCTTTTTCTGTTGCTTGTTTCTGAAAATCCTCTGGTCCGCCCCTGAGGAATGGAGATCACTGCACATAATTTGCCTTCCCTCACATACCTGTAGAGTGCTTCTGTCTTTTCTCCCTGAAACTTTAGATGTAGAAAGGCACAGGGTGACATGTGTACAGTTTTGGTTTGGAACAAGTTTAAATAGATAGGAAAGAGCAAGAGTCTTGGAGGCCATGGGCTGAGGTCTAGTTTCTTCTCCTCCTGCACTGTGTGACTCTGAGTGCAGACTCCATTGGTCTCATGACTGTCCTCACGTGGGCATGGGATCAAAGCCAGTCCAATCAAAGGGGACCTTAGGAATTTTGCTGGAAATGGTTGACACCTACTGCGTTTCTTCAGGATGTGCTAAAGAGTCATGTAGCTCTGAGAGCTGTTTCCAGTCATGTTGACACCATGAGGGGAAAGATTCCTTGAGAATGGAGCCAAGGTTAAAGAAAACACACAAATAAGTTTAACAATGTGCAGGAGGGTATCAATTATAGATCTCAAAGCACAGGGTGCTGGGTTCAGCTTTGCCTGAAGGTTCTGCCATCCCTGGGAGACTCATAAGTTAATGGATTCTCTTTAATGTTTCTTTTGGTTTTCTAAAGGTTGATCATTTCGGGTTGGCTGGAGCACCAGGGAATAGACTTTTTAACCTTTGGGGTTTCTTTTACAGGGGAAGAAAATAACCTACAAATAGTTTTGGCTTCCTAGTTTGTTCTAGGAAGGAAGGGGTGGTGGTAAAGAGGCTATGAGTCTATAGTTAGACAAATTTGGCTCAGATTCTTCAAATCCCAAAGGTAAGTCAGACCCCAAACCCAAAGGTGAATAGACAGACCTAAGGACTTCATACCTCATGTAAGACTTTAGAAGTGTTTTATCTCCCAAGCTGCATATAAAATCTCAGTTACTCATTTGGGAACTTAGGGTTTCATCGTATCATGAATGCCTCAGGTATTTAGCTTAATATAAATCTCCACATAGGGTGAGTATATTCCTTAAAGTGCAACTAAATACTCATTAGAAAGGTAACTGATTCATAGAAGCCCATGCCAATCTCCTGGTTTTGGCCAGAGGCTTTCTTGGTACTCTGAAAACTGATCAGCATATCAGTACTTGCAAGACCTGCCACTTTGCAAACCAGATGGAATCTCACTTCACTGGTTTCTCTGATATCCTGGGAACAAAAATTGGCCAATTGCATCATTCTGGGCAATGAGAGTTGCATATATTTCTAAATCAATTTTCCCTTGTGGGAATAGAGAATGGGGTCTGCTCGATTATCAATAATCTGTGGTACTAAAGGCAGACAATGGCACAACAATTTGGGTTTATTTCCTCAACTATGTAACAAAAGTGCCAACATTTTGACAATATTAATTCTGCCTCTTCAGGGGCGTAGCGTGGGAGGTCTTTCCATCTTCTAAAGTCTTCTTCGATTTCTTTCTCTAGTGTTCTTTAGTTTTCATTGTAGAGGTCTTTCACCTCTTTTGTTAGATTGATTCCCAAGTTTTTTTTTTTTTTTTTTTGAGGCTACTGTGAATGGGGTAGTTTTCCTTATTTCTCTTTCAGTGAATTCATTACAAATTTAATACAATTCCTATTAAAATTCCAATGACATTCTTTATAGAAATAGAAAAAGCAATCATGAAATTCATTTGGAAAAATAAGAGATCCAGAAATAGCCAAAGCAATTCTTAGCAAGAAAAGTGAAGCAGGAGGCATCACAATACCAGACCTCAAACTATACTACAGAGCTGTAGTAATAAAAACAGCATGGTATTGACACCAAAATAGACACATAGATCAATGGTACAGAATAGAAGACACAGAGACAAACCCACTCAAATACAGGTATCTCATACTAGACAAAGGTGCCAAAAGCATTCACTGGAGAAAAGAGAGCCTATTCAACAAATGGTGCTGGGTAAAATGGAAAGCCACATGAAACAAAATGAAATTTAACTTCTATCTATCGCCCTGCATGAAACTCAAAGTGGATCAAAGACTTAGGCACTAGAACAGAGATCCTGTGACTTCTAGAAGAAAAAGTAGGCCCAAATCTTCACCACGTTGGCCTAGGACCTGACTTCCTTAACAAGACCCCTAAAGTGCAAGAAGTTAAACCAAGAATCAATAAATGGGATGGATGCAAACTAAGAAGTTTCTTTTCAGCAAAAGAAACAATTTTATGTGAAGAGAGAGCCTATAGATTGGAAGAAAATCTTTACCACATTCACCTAAGATAAAGCATTAATCTGTAGGATACATAAAGAACTCAAGAAACTTAACACCAAAAAAAAAAAAAAATTAATAAATGGACTAAGGAATTAAACAGACATTTCACAGAAGAAATATAATAAATCAACAAATATATGAAAAAATGCTCAACATCTCTCGCAATTAGAGAAATACAAATCAAAACTACTCTAAGATTTCATCTCATTCCAGTCAGGATGGCAATGATCAAAATACAGGCAGCGATAAATGTTGGCAAGGATATGAGGGAAAAGGTTCACTCATACATTGCTGGTAGGAATGAAATTGGTGCAACCATTATGAAAAGCAGTGTGGAGATTCCTCAGAAAGCTTAGAATGGAACCACCATTTGACCCAGTTATCCCACTCTTCAGTTTATACCCAATGGACTTAAAATCAGCATATTACAGTGATGCAACCACATCAATGTTTATAGCAACTCAACTCTCAATAGCTACATTATTGAACCAGCCTAGGTGCCCTTCAACAGATGAATGGATAAAGAAACTGTGATATATATATATCACAATGGTGCTAGGTAAAATGGAAAGTCACATGTAGCAAAATGAAATTAAACCTCTATCTCTCACCCTGCATGAAACTCAAAGTGGTATATATATACACACGATGGAATATTACTTACTTTAATGAAAAATGAAATTCTGGCATTTGCTGGTAAATGGATGGAGTTAGAGAATATCATTCTAAGCAAACTAAGCCAAACCCCAAAAACCAAAGGCCAAGTGTTTTCTCTGATATGTGGATGCTAATTTGTCATAAGGGGGGGCTGCTAGGGAAGAATAGAGTTACTTTATATTAGGTAGAGGGGAGTGAAGTGAGGGGAAAGGAGTAAGAAGGATAGTAGAGTGAAACAAACATTATTATCTCATGAACATATATGACTGCATGACCAAAGTGATCCTACAATATGTACAATCAGAAAAATGAGAAATTACACTCCATTTATGTACGTATCAGAATGTATAAATGCATTCTACTGTCATGTACAACTAATTAGAACAAATTTTTAAAAAATTAGTCAAAAAAGTGCCAACATTCCTCATCTGAACGCTGGACTTACACCAAGGATAGACCTTTCTAGTTAGTTTATCTACACATTCCTCAAGACAGTGCTTAGAAAAGGCATTCCCTATTTCTTTCACTTATGATTCCTTTTGTTACAAGAGAGAAAAACCCAACTCATTTTGGTTTATTCAGAAAAGGACAATGAATAGTATCTATAATAAGAAAGTCCAAAGGGAAGAACTAGTTGCATGTATGGTAGAAACAAGCATTCAAATATTACGTAGCCAGAACTTAATTCTGGGTTGCTTTATGCTCAGGCTGCTTTTTCCTTCGTATTTGCAAGGAGCTCCTAAATGTTCCCAGTCTATATCCATCCAGCTTTGCTGCCACTACAGAAAATGACTGGGCATTGAGTCTCATGAGCTCTGATTGGTCTAATCTGAGCCATATGCTTATCTTTCAACCAATCCTGTCAGCAGGGGCGTCACTTGTGCTTACCTCTGAACCAATCACTGCTGCCAAGGGAGTAGTATGTGCTGAGTGCTTAGCCTGGGAGGGACGGAGGCAATGGAGGCACCTTCACATGGAATCTACCAATTAAGAAAGGTGTGCATTTGGTTCTTTCAAACGGTATCACGGTAGTTGTGTTTCAGAAGGGAAAATGAGAGGTATCCTGCAGGCCAGGTGACGTAGTATGCCCTCCACGTAATTAAATGTATTTGATAAACAATGTTAATTTCCTTGTCAATCTGATCCTACGCACTGTTCTTTTATCTTTAAAATAACTTTCTTGAGCTATAAGTCACATAGATATGACACACTCACTGAAAGTGTGAAGTCGAATAGTTTTCATTACACTCACGGACAGATGGTTTTATGCTACCATCAGCACAAAAAATTTTAGAACGCATCCATTGCCCCTTTTCTGGCCCCCGCCAATAAGCCCATTAGCAGTTACTCTTCATCTACACCTTCCCTCCAGCCCCTGGCAGTCCCTCATTATATGTCCTATTATGAACATTGCATAAATAATCTTTTATGACTGGTATCTTTCACTTAACAATGTTTTCAAAGTTCATTCATGTTGTCATATCAGTACTTAATTCCTTTTTATGACCTAATAGTCAATTGTATGGATCACCATGTTTTATTTACCCACTTGTTAATTGATGGACATTTGGCTATTGTGAATTATGCTGCTCCGAATTCTCGTGTTTGAGTTTCTGTGTGGACGTGTTTTCTCTTCTCTTAGGTATTTGCCTAAGAATAAAATTGTAGAGTGATATGATAATTCTATGATTGACATTTTAAGGAACCACCAGACTGATTTTCAAAGTGATTACACCAATTTGCATCACCACCAGAGATGATATATTTGATATGATGTTTTTTTTTTTTAAATTTAGCCCAAGCAATTCTGAACAAGAAAACTGTCCTCAAATTATACTGCAGAGCTATAATAGCAATAATAGCAAAGTAAGGCCATCAGGATAGACATGAAGACCAGTGGTTTAAAATAGAGAACTCAGAGACAAACCCACATACTTATAGACATCTGGTACTTGAGAAAGGTGCCAAAAATACATGTTGGAGAAAAGACAACCTTCTTAACAAATGTTTCTGGGAAAACAGAATATCCATATATACAAGAATAAATTTAGATCCCTACCTTTCAGCCTGAACAGAAGTAAAATAAAAATGAATCAAAGACTTAGGAATTAGACCAGAAATCTTACAGCTTCTAGAAGAAAACATGGGTCAACACTCAATCATGTAGGTGCAGATACTGACTTTCTCAACAAGACTCCTAATGCACAAAAAATAAAACCATGAACAAGTAGGATGCCATCAAATTAAAAAGTTTCTGAACAGCAAATGAAAAGATTAAGAGTAAAGAGAGAGTGCATGGAATGGGAAAAATTCTTTGCCAGCTACTCTTCTGACAGGGGATTAGTATACAGAATATATAAAGAACTCAAAAAACTCAATGCTAAAAAAAAAAAAACCCAATCAATAAATGGACAAAAGAAACAGAAAGTTTTCAAAAGAAAAAATACAAATGGCCAAAAAATATATGAAAAAAATGTTCAACATTTCTAGCAACCAAAGAAATGCAAATCAAAATTATTCTAAGATTTCATCTCACCCCAGTCAGAATGCCAGTTATCAAGAACACAATAATAAATGCTGGTGAGAATAAGAGAAAAAGATACACTCATGTTGCTGGTGGGAATACAAGTTAGTACAACCACTATGGAAAGCAGCGTGGAGAATCCTCAAAAAACTAGGAATGGAACCACCTGGTGACCCAGATATTCCACTCCTTCGTATTTATCAGCCTACTCTAGTGATACAGCCACTTCAATATTTAGAGCAGCATAATTCACAATACCCAAGTTATGGAATCAACCCAGTGGCCATCAATAGGTGAATGGATCAAGAAAATGTGGAGTTTTACTCAGCCATCAAGAACAATAAAATAATGGCATTTGCTGTAAATGGATGAAAATGAAGAACATCTTGCTAAGTGAAATAACCAGACTCAGAAAATCAAGAGTTGGATATTTTCTCCCATATGTGGAAGCTAGAGAAAAATAAGGGAAAGAAAGCAGTGGGAAGGGGTTAGGATATCATAAAGATGCAGGAAGATCAGGGAGTAGAAGAAGAGGGATGAGAGAGAGGGAGGAAGGAACAGAAAGGGGAAGAAACATGGAATGAACTTAGCAAAATCATGTTATATGCATCTATAAATGTACCACTGGGAATTGCATCTTTATGTATATGTAGAAAATACTAATGAAAGTAAAGGAGTTAAAGGAAGGTCAATAGCACGGAGCGGGGAGAATAGGGGGATGGAGATGGAGGGAGAATAGGGGGATGGAGATGGAGGGAGAATAGGGGGATGGAGATGGGAGAGTAAAGAGGGAGAATGGGGATGGAATCAAATTCCCTGCCTGCATTATTTTGTCAAAATGAAACCAAATACTATGTATAATCATAATGCTGTAACCAAGAATTCATAGTACCCTAGTGAGTGTCAAGTGCAGTTACCCCTCTTTTAATCTGGCTAAAGCTGCCGTCAAGCAGATTGAGGTGTTCATCTACAGTTCCATGGTCAAAACAGTTTTCCCACAGATGCAGAAAACTGAGAGAAGGCACGTGACACTCCTTCGCCAATGGAAAGACGCATGAGACCAAAGGTTTTTAGTTAAGAAAGAGTTTGAGGTCATCATCTTCAATGGGAACAACTTCTCTACATACGACCAACCTTCCAAAATGTAAAGGTTTATGGGATGTGTGCGTGTGCGTGCAGGTAGATGTGTGTGTGTACAGTTCTTTGAAAAAGAACATGGTTTTATTGGTTCTAAGAGGTGATAAATGTCTTTTGGCTTAGAAGACCAGATTTTTTAATAGAAGACTGTCAGCAAGAATACTGGCATTGTTTTTGAGCTGCTAAAATGTTCCTATCTGGACATGTTTGAGAAGACAGTATGGAAATATATATTTGGTACCAGGGACTGAACCCAGGGGCACTTAATCACTGAGCCACATCCTCAGCTCTTTTAAAATTTTATTTAGAGACAGGCTTTCACTGAATTGCTTAGGGTCTCGCTAAGTCACTGAAGCTGGCTTTGAACTCGCGATCCTCCTACCGCAGCCTCCTGAGCTGCTGGATTCCAGGTGCACACCACAGTGCCCTGCAGGAAATGTATTTCTAATATTTCATGCTGAAGTTAGATTACAGGTGATTGTGAAGCTTCATGATATCAGGGACATGTATTTAAGCCCATGTGCTCATGAACAAACCCCAGAGACCCAGACAGAGAAAAGACTCATCCAAGACCAGTTTGAGTTGGAACCTTCCTTGGTTCTCCTGAGCTACCAGGTCATAGCTCTTAATGCCCAAGGTTCACCGATGTTCTTGAAAATTGTGTTTTACTCCAGTTTCTAAGCAAACCTGAAGGAGCTAAGAGAACTCTAAGATCTTAGAACAAAGTCCATTTGGGAATGTGTTGCTTTTGCTTTCCTGCCAATCTTCTCCCCTCCTTCTGGTGACAGAATCTTTCTTTCCTTTGTGGAAACTGTTCCATTTAGTTTTGTTGAAATCAACACTACCCTACCCCTAATCCCATTATAGTGATTGGTTGACAGATAAGTATTTAACACAAACTGAGGCAACCAGAGACCTTGCCAGGACTTTTGCTCTGGGACTTTTGAGTGAAAAACTTGGAGAGTTGGATCTAAGCATCTGAGGATTCAACTAACTATAGATAAAAAATATTTGGGAAGAAATTGTGTGCGTACTGAACATGTATAGACTTTTTCTGTGTTTAGGAACAATACAGCTTAACAATTATTTACTTAGCTTTAATATTCTATTAGGTATTGTAGGTAATTGTAGAGATGATTTCAAGTATACAGGAGGATGGACATAGGCAATCCACAGATTCCACACCATTTATATTAGGCCCCTGAGTGTCTGCAGATTTTGATGTCCATGCAGGGTCCTGAACTAATCCCCTCAGATACTGCTGAGGGGCTGTATTCTCCCTCTGCTTCTTATGCAGAACTGTTCATTTGGAGCTGACAGTCACAGTGACCAATTTGGTTACTCTATGGAGGGAGCCTGTTTGGAAATGAATTTAGCACAAAGGTGAGAAGAGGGGACAAAGAGAGGGAGACTTGAGATTCCTGAATCCTTTGAAAATATATATATATATATATATATATTTTTGTTATGTGACCTAATGAATTCCCTCCTGTGCTTATTCACCTTGACTTGAGTGGCTGTCACTTGCAACCCTAGGAATCTTGGTAAGTTTGGTAAGGATTTCTTGATGGCTGACACGGTGACATGTTGGCACCTTTTTTAAAATTTTAATTTCTACAGACTGCATTTTGATTCATTGTATACAAATAGGGTACAATTTTTCATTTCTATGGTTGTACACAATGTAGATTCATGTAATCACACATATACATATGGTAATACTGTCTGTCTCAGTTTACTATCTTTCCTTCCCCCACCTACTCCCACCCCATTTTCCTCTATACCATTCAAAGTTCCTCCATTCTTCTCTTGCTCCCCCACCCCCCATTTTATATCATCATCCACTTATCAGAGAGAACATTTGACCTTTGGTTTTTTGTTGTGGCCTCTTTCACTTAGCATGATATTCTCCAACTCCATCCATTTACCAGCAAATGCAAGAATTTTATTCTTCTTTATGGCTGAGTAATATTCCATTGTGTATATATACCACAGTTTCTTTATCCATTCATCAATGGAAGGGCATCTTAGTTGGTTCCACATCTAGCTATTGTGAATCGAATAGCTATGAACATTGTTGTGGCTGCTTCACTGTAGTATGCTAATTTTAAGTCCTTTGGGTGTAAACTAAGGAGTGGGAGAACTGGGTCAAATGGTGGGTCCATTCCACGTTTTTTGAGGAATCTCCATACTGCTTTCCAGAGTGACTGTACAAATTTGCGACCCCACCAGCAATGTATGAGTGTGCCTTTCTCTCACATCCATACTATGTTGGCACCTTTGATGGCCATGGTGGGCACTAATGCCTTTGGGGAGGTGGTTCAGGAAGCAGGAGTGAAGAGAGACTTGGAGGTGAGGGAGAAGTTATTCCTGGCAATAGTGGAGATGGAGGGTAGTAGCCATAATGATGGGGATCCAGAGACGGTTTTAGGGGCAGCAGAGATTGGTACGGGAGATACTCCTGATGGGGCAGAAGGTGGAATAATAACAGATTTGTTCATGATTATTCCTGAGATCCTCTAGTGACTCCAAAGAGATGAAAGGACTGTGTGTGTGTGTTTTGGTGGGGGGAGGGCAGAGTTCTAGAACTTTCTCCAATAGGATTAGAGCTAGAGAATTACTGAGTGCATTTGCTTCTCCTCTCACACTTCTGCTGGCTCTCCTGTATCCTGACGCTCACTGAGGGTCATGCTGTGGTTGCTTTCACCCCAGGGGAAGGGTCTGGATATTAATGATGGGGGGTGATTTTGTGAGTTATGGTGGGAAGTGGGAGTGGTGGAATATTTTTAGAGGAGACAACTTTGGGTGTCCTTAGGTTCCTCACCATTTTTCTTTGGCATAAAACAACTCTTTGTCTTGCTCTTAGATCTGCAGAGTGATATATCAAATGCCTTAACATGCCCAGGTTGGAGACTGTTGGTATTTACTGCCAACTGGGAAACCAAACTCTTTTGGAATCCACGCTCAGGTTCCGACTCCCTCCTGAGGCAACCGAGTCGTGATTAAGTAGATACCTGCCTTTGAAACACACAGATGGCACTTCAATCTCGGGGATCTATGAAACCAACCTGTTAAATGAAGAGTTTGTATCTGCCTCTGAGATCATGGACTGCAACTTGAAAACTGGCCCCTCTGAAAGAGCACAAGTTAAAGCAATTCCAGGGGCAAGCTCAAGCCACATGGAAACTCTGGGTTTCGGTGACATGAGGGTCATGCTGACTGTCAGGGCAGATGTGTTGGGCCTTTGTATGGTGATTTCAGGGTTTGATAAACCTCTTCTGTGGATCATAGGACAGATGCTGACTCTGGTGTTCAAAATACTGCACGTCTGATGGCCATAGATGAGTGGTAATGACCCGGATGCCACCCACATTTAACACTGAGTGGTAAAAAAGTGACTGTCATTTATTTTTGTGATCTGGCAAGCATAGGAGGTGACCGTGCTGAGAGACATCTGAACATCACATCTCTCTCCCTAAAATCTAAGGGGTTGAATTTTAAAGATGACCTTTCAATTAGTTACCTGGGTCCGTGGGTCTTACATCATACAATTATAAATTCCTGTCTCAACTAGAGGAGAGAGAAGGACTGACCAAGCCATAAGCCACTCCTGATCCTTGCTGAAGTATGTTCATTTCAATGCACATCTTCAAGAGAGTTTGGCAGAGTGTATGGCTCATAACAAGACTTCAGCAAATGTTAGATCATGCTGTTAATGTTACCCATTTTGGAGGCCAAGTCCCCACTGGAGAAAATATGAACTCTAGAGTCTGAAACCTAGGTCTGAATTCAGTCTTCGCTACTTACTCGCTGTGTGACCTTGAGCAAGTTACTTAACCCTTCTGAGCTTCAGATCCTCATTTTTATATTGTGCCTGTACAGTACCAATTTCATAGAGCTCACTCTTCCCTAAGGCAGGTGATTGATGTACGTTCCAAGTAAGAGGGTCACGAAGGCAAGAAGAGTGTGGGAAGGAACAGGAGAGAAACATGTGTTACTGAACCTGAGGAGTGAGTCCTATTATTCTATTTAAACTTCATGCAAATTTCTGACACAGACGCTCAAACTGGCAAATTGAGGATTTCTGTGTTTTAAACTACCTGTAGATGCATATCCTTTTTATCTTCTGAAAAGCAATGGAAGTCCTTTTGGTTGATTTGTTCGAGCTGGGGATGGTGGGAGGGGGTAGTGGGGTCAAGGAGTCAATCTGCAGGTTCTTACGTTGGGTGGGGTGGGTACTGCTTGATTTTTTAGGGATATTTATACACAGCACTGCTCTAAGTCTTCTCAGGATTAAGAACAATATTCTTGATTTAAGTGATGTTGCTAAAAAAAATAATAACCCAGAAAGTGGTGAGAAGAGAGAGTGGATAGGGTTTGGATGGTTGAGGGGTAGGAGAAGAATCCCAGATGCAAGAAAATGCATCTTTGAGTCAGTGGAATCTTCCAGAAAGGGAATGAGGCAACAGTTAAGTGGGTGGAGTCCTGGGGGTTTCCTTTAAACAGATGCTCTTTACTGTGATCCAAATTTATTTGCAAAAGTCCAGTTTCGACAACTTTTTGCATCCTGCAAAAATGAATCCCTCATTATCATCATAGTAATTTGGAGGAATTTGGAACAAAAGTTTGTCTTTTAAAAATTTTGTATCAAATGCGTTATTCTGGGCTTGTGCCACCCGTGCTAGGAGCAGTGTGATATGATGGAAACGCCGCTGTACCGTACAACAAGAGGTCTGGTTCCATTGCTTCCAAGTGTGCCTTAACTTGCTCTGCAGTCTTGGAAACTTACTTTCTTACTCTGGTCTTTAGTTTTCCCAGTGAAATCTAAAGACCATGACCAAGACAAATGCAATGCGAAAATGTGAACAACTCTTTGTATTATGGGATATAGATGAATTCCCTCATCCATGAGAGCGTAGGTCCGTGGAGTCTACTGCAGCGAGGTAAAGTGGGGTCCATGTAGGAGGTCCCACATCTGTACTGCGTGCCCCGGGGCCCCTCTAGTGGAGCCGGAGGATTCTGCTGGTCACAATTGGAGAACTGTAGAAAGGGATCTCAGGATCAGGTCTATCTTCGTCATTTCACAGACGTAGGTCCCATAATGAATGTAGAACCCTGAGGCGGGACATCAGAAGGGGTTTGGGACTGGGGTGGGAGGTGGGGGTCAATGTCAGCTGTGGAGGTAGGAGCAGTAACTCTCTCAAAGCAGAGAGACCCACGTGCAGAGGGGTCAGAGGGGCTCAGGGATTCTAGTGACAGAACAAATGGAGTCTCTGTCCAGGTGGGCTGCTGCAGAGGAATCAGGTCCTCAAGCTCTGGCTTTCACTGGGCTGGGGGTGATTGGGAAATAGTCAGTAGCTTGGGATTGGTGCATAGCTGTCCTTTGCCCAGTCAAAAGTATTCCAGAAAACTGCTTTGGGGTGTGTTTGAGTCAGCTTTTTTTCTGCTGTGACTAAAGGACCCAACCAGAACAACTGTAGAGGAGGAAAGTTCTATTTGAGGGCTCACGGTTTCAGAGGTCTTAGTCCATAGAAGGCCGGCTCCATTCCTTGGGCCTCGAGTGGAGGTTGAACGTCATGGAGGAAGAGCGCGGCAGAGGGAAGCGGCTCACATGGTGATCAGAAAGCAGAGAGAGGTCTCCACTCTCCAGACACAACTATATACCCAAAGCCACACCCCAGTTCCCACCTCCCCCAGCCACAGCCACCAATGCAACTGTCAGTCAGCTAATCCCTATTGGGATTAATCCAAGATTGGGTTGATTTTCACGACCCAATCATTTCTCATCCTGAACCTCTTACACTGTCTGGCGGCCTCTACGTCTGAACCATAACAGGGTGGCTCAGCTTAAGACTCTTCCTCTAACTTCGTTACTGTGGCTGGGCCATTTGGAACGTACCGGACAACCTGGAAGAGAATATCCTCTAGGTCTCCCCCTGCTGGGACAAATGCCACCTGGCCTTCAAAGTTCAGTGCCACCCCAAAGACCTCGCCAGCAATGGCAGCTCCCACATCTGGCAGCCTCGCTTGTACCTTGATCATCTTCTGAGTCCACTTGCAGGGCCTGGGCAGCCCTAGTTCCTAAACCAGTCCCAAGAAGAGTGGAATAGTGGTTCTCAAAGGGTGTTCCAAGGAACTCTGGTTCCATGAGAGACTAATGTATATTGTAGTCAAGTCAGTCTGAGAGATGCTGAGTTAAACAGATTTCTTTGTTATGAAATTTCAAGAAGCAGGCATGTGTGGACTTCATAAACTTTTTCATTTCGTGACCCCACCCAGCATCTGCTCCATGGAACATCGTTTGGGGACTAGTGGGGCAGAGCATTAGTTAATCAGTGGTCTCCACCCTCCTATTAGAGATGCTCAGGACTACCCGAGGCGTCTGTAAGCCAGGACTTGGTGGCTGAGTCATGACTGCTGAGTTCTCATGTCATGTGCTCAACACTTTCTTGGCACTACAGTGTGTCAGGTCCTGGGTTGGGACTGCATGTTAGCTTTGTGTCTTGATGACCAAAAGACCTGACAAGAAGAACTTGAGGAGCAAAAGTTTATTTAGGCTCATGGTTTCAGAGGTTCAGTCCATGGTCAGCTGAGTCTATTGCTCTGGGCCAGAGGTGAGGCAGAGCATCATGGCGGAAGGGTCCAGGAGAGCTGCTCAGCTCATAGCAACCAGGAAGCAGAAAGAGAGAGAGGCCAAGGGGTCACAGGGAAGATGACCTGCCTCATCCAGCCATGCCCCACCTGCCTGCAATTACCATGCAGTCCATTCAACTAGGATGGACTAATCAGGTGACAGCTCTCCCCACCCATCCAGTTCACCTCTGATTTTCCCGCATTGACACAGGAAGTTGGAGACTACCTTGCTTCCAAACCATGACAGACTGAGATGACAGAAATGTGTACGTTAACATGTTTCCTGCCTTTTGGAAGTTTCCCAGTGCAGTCGAATAATCAAATAAATAGTTGGAAATGCAGTGTGATAGACTCTTGTTAGGGATGCATAGTCTGGTTAAAATATCTCTAGCACCAAGTGCAGTGCCTGGCTCATGGTAAGCAGTGGTATCAGCTTGGATTGCCTTCAGCTGTCAGTAGCAATCATAAAACCGTAGTTTACACAAGTAAAGTGTCTGTTTTTTTCTGTGACTGTTTAAGCCAAATCATGATCCTGAAGGATATCTTCATTCTAAGCCCAGGAACTTGGAATTATGTTGCCTTATATGGTAAAAGGGACTTTGCAGATGTGATTAAGCCCAGGATCTCGAGGTGGGAGAGTTTCAGGATACCTCTGATGTATCCTAATGTGGCCTGAAGGACTCGGAGCGTCTTTAGAAGAAGGATGCAGTAGGAGACGGAGAGGAGGTGAAATGATGATGGAAGCAGAGGTTGGAGTGGGGCACTTAGAGCTCAAGAGATTCTGGAAGAGGAAACGAGCACAGGAACTCGGCAATCATGACTCAGCCAGCAAGTCTTAAATACCAAAGCCTGAGTTAATTCTAAGGCAGAGGAAGAGGCCTCAAGCTGAGGAACAGAGGAAACGGTTTCTTCCCTCAGAGCCAATGGGCAAAACAGGCTTTGCCAACACCTTCACATTAGCCCCATTAGACTGTGTTTGGGCCTCCAGAATCATCATTGAATAAATACGTGCTTAAGCCTCAGTATTTGTGGTGACTTGTTACAGCAGCAGTAATAAACTAATACACTCACCTAACAAAATATCCAGAAGTAGGTGAGTGCAGCCGCTGGGTGGCCATCCCGGGCCCAGCCCTCCTGGATTCCTGCAGCACCACCCCCAGCATGGGGCATTCTTCCTCTTGATCGTACGATGGGAGCTCCATCTCCAACATCATGTCTATATTCTAGGCAGAGAGAGGAGGAAGCTCAGGGGGAAAGAGAGAAAGCTTTTTTCCTTGGAAGACTTTTTCTTCATTCAAGGATGGAAGTCACCCCTGCTTATCTGCCGGTTGCCTCGAGTTGCACTGAAGCCTGGGAAGATGAGTTTAATGGTGCACGTTACTTTCTGGAACACATTTGGATGCCCTTGGTAAGGAAGGCATGTAAGGCAAATACCCTCATGATGCTCAGTGGACATTCCCTGGACTAGATGAAATGTGGCAGGGAAGAAACTGGAGTCAAGCTACAGCTCTGTCAGCCCAGGTGAGAAAGTGGGGGAGTCTGAGCCCAGGTAGGCCTTGGGGATGGCATGGAGGACAATCTTTGATAGAGAATTCAGAGCGCCTGGACTCGTTGATGGAGTGGTGAGTAGAAGATGATGCTTGTATTTCTGACTGGGCAGCTGGGCAGATGGTGGTGCAGCTTATCAGGACATGGACTACAGGACGATGGTCTTGGATCTTCTGAGGAAGGTCCTTTTGACCTTCTTCCCTGCCTCAGATCTCAAGTCTGCTCTGTTGGGAACAGTGAGGTGCCAGGGCCATCTCTTGGTGAACACAGGCAGCTACCAGGAGGCATGTCCTCTTGTGTCCCTCTTCATTCCTTAGTCTGGGCAGACGTGTGGACATTTCCACAGCCAGAGCCTCTTGACTGGGCCCTCCAAGCTTCAGCCTGAGACTCTACTCCCTGACCCTGTGGAGTGAACATGTGGTCAGTTTGTTTTTGAGGGAGGTTAGAGTCGGGTGGAAGGAAGAGTCTATGTGTGGTGCTTTAGGTACCAAGGCACGAGCTGGGATTCTGTTTCAGACAGCCATATCCCAGCTGCACGACTTGTCATCTGGGTACCTACCGACCTAGTTTGAAATCTGCAGTCTCTGGATGTTAGAGTCCATTGCTATTCACTGAGGGTTGGCCTTTGGAGGTAAGTGTTCTTTGGTTTCTATTTATGTTTTTCATTTTTGCCCTTGGATGAATGGCTTGGGTCTTGCCTTGGGTAGCAGAGACTGTGAGAGTTCACCAGTGTCCATGTTCTTCCTGGACTCCCAGTAGGACTACATTTCCCAATCTCCCTTGCATTTAGGAATAGCCCTGTGACTGGATATTAAACATTAGTTGGAAATGACAGATTTCTCTTCAAGGCGTGGCTTTAACCCCTCATCACAATCCTCCAGCAGAGACTCAGAAGAGAGTCCTAGAGAATCATGGAGTCCATGGAAGGAAGATGCTGGGTTCCTAAATCACTGTGCAGAAGGATGCCTGTGAATACTTGCACTGGTGACAAGTTACAGACTTCTGTTGTGTGAAACTACTGAGGAAATGGGGTTTTTGCTACAGCATGTCATGACATTTACACTTAACTAAGAGAGTTTGGAAGAAAACTGTCTAAATCTAGCTCTGTCACTCAACCGCTGTGTAAACTGGGATAAGTTACTTTACTTCTCTGGATTATTTGCTTATCCTTAAAGCATAATAGTAGCAGATGCTGAGTAATAGAATCAGCTCTATATGTCTGCATGTGGCTTAAGGTGAAAACATAGATACTGTGTGTGGAGTCGTGTCCAAGTACAAGGTACATAGTAAAGGCAATGTAAGGACCACCCCTTCCTTATTCTGGGGAGGGTAAGGAAGTGATTTCAGACCCTGGGGAGGGAGCCAGACAGAACCAAAGTATCTAGTTCTTCCCTCCTGGATCTTTCCCTTTGGGGAATTATCTCAACAATTGTGGTCACTGCCATTCACATGAACATTTAGCTAGAACTTACATTAGACTCTTTACATTTTTATGTAACTTATGACATTGATCTGTTTATGCTGTTTTCCCATTTAGATGGAGAGCCCTTTGAAAGCAGGAATATGTTGCTTTATTATTTTTTCATTCAGAATATCACACACTGTACTGAGTGGACAGCAGGCAGCGAGGAATTTCATACTTTGAGAATTAGATGTGCTCTTATTACAAAACCATGCCTGCTCACCTTGACCATTGGGGCACCTGAGTAAAAGAAATAAAAAACAAACTATAGCCGCAATCTGGTATCCCTCCCAGAGCCCAGAACAGCTTTCCCCGGATTGTTCAGAATCTTTTGTAGCTTTCATTGTGCACATTCGAGATGCCAACATGATCCTCATGACACCCATCATTTTCCAAACATTGTGCTAAAAACTTCACTAAATTCTCTCCTTTAATACTCCCGACTACCGTAGGCACTATTATTTTTCTCACTTTGCCAATGAGAAAATAGCATCTAAGAGAGGTCGAATGATCTATTTCAAGTCACACGAGAAGCCTAGGATTTGGCATTGAAACAGTTCTGGGTCTGAAGACCCAGCTTTGTGCAGCAATTTCCTGCTCCTTTCTTTCCCACAGTAAATGTCTGAACCGTCCAGAGTGTGGTGGGGATTGGCTATTCCTGCCCTGTCAGGTAGGCAGGCGGCTCCACCTGTCCTCAGCCTCTCAGGACCCACCCCACCTGCGCAGGGCTGTAACCGACGGGGATTCTGTGTGCCTGTGTGGAATCTTCAGTTGGGCAGATTAGCATCTCAGACTCAATCCGCCCCCGCATCTCATCTTGCTTCAGATCTGTCCAACTCCCAGGCTGTTCCCTGGTGCTCAGGAGGGACCCGCAGGGAGCCAGACGGGAGCACAATGTTCCCTGCCCGTGGGCACTTTCTGACAGCTGCGTGGGATTAAGGGTGAGCCTTCTGGCTCTGAGGGATGCTCCCACAGTCCTGAGCGGCAATGAATCAGGTGAATTAAGGAGAATTATCGGAACTTCAGGTGAGAAAGAGAAATCTCAAAGGTATTGCTGAGATCTGTGGGGATCTGCATTCTGAAGGTGATGTCAACAGAGACATGAGAAATTGGAACCAAGTCTCCAAAGGGAAGAGAAAAAAAGATTAACCCAAACAACCCCCAGCACACACACACGCCCACAGAGGATCCAACGGCTGCAGGGGCCTCCTCACCCCAACACCTCCCCAGGGCTTTCCGTTCAGCACCAACCCCATTCTTGCCAAAGATTCTTACAGGGTGTTTTGGTGATGGTGACGCTGCTGCTGATCAGTGCTGGTGTTGGAGTGTTTGCTGGCCTTGTCCTAGCCGTTTATACGTGCATGTCGTTTTAATTCTGACCAGACAAGGAAGATGCTGTTGCTATCCTTACAAACGGGAAATTGCAGACAGAAGGAAAAATGTCCGTGTTCACAGAGATCCGAGCTGTGGCAGTGATGAATTCTGCACTTTAAGAATACAAATAATCCAATCAACAAATGGTCTAAGGAAATGAACAGACACTTCACAGAAGAAGATGTACAAGTAATCAACAGATATATGAAGAAATGTTCAACATCCCTAGTAATAAGGGAAATGCAAATCAAAACTACCCTAAGATTTCATCTCACCCCAATTAGAATGGCGATTATCAAGAATACAAGCAACAATAGGTGTTGGCGAGGATGTGGTGAAAAAGGAACACTCATACATTGCTGGTGGGGTTGCAAATTAGTGCAGCCACTCTGGAAAGCAGTGTGGAGATTCCTCAGAAAGCTTGGAATGGAAACACCATTTGACCCAGCTATCCCACTCCTTGGCCTATACCGAAAGGACTTAAAATCAGCATACTACAGAGATACAGCCACATCAATGTTCATTGCTGCTCAATTCACCATAGCCAGATTGTGGAACCAACCTAGATGCCCTTCAGTTGATGAATGGATAAAGAAACGGTGGCATATTTATACAATGGAATATTACTCCGCAATGAAGAATGATAAAATTATGGCATTTGTAGGCAAATGGACGAAATTGGAGAATATCATGCTAAGTGAGATAAGCCAATCTCAAAAAACTAAAGGACGAATGATCTCGCTGATAAGCGGATGAGGACATATAATGGGGGGTGGGAGGGGTTAGCATTAGGTTTAGGGTTAGGTTTAGGGTTAGGGATAAGGTGAGCGGTAAGAATGAAGGAAAGAAGGACTGTATAGAGGGAAAAGAGGAGTGGGAGGGGTGGGGGGGAAGGGAAAAAAAATAAACATCATTGCCCTATGTAAACTATGATTACACAAATGGTATGCCTTGACTCTATGTACAAATAGAGAAACAACATGTATCCCATTTGTATACAATTAAAAAAAATAAATAAATATATAAAAAAAAAAAAAAAAGAATTAGTACCCAATTTCTCCAGTTCTGCAAGCCTAGGTGCCCAGTGGGTGGTTAATTGTGTCAGAGACTCGGCCCAAGGAAAAGGAATATGGGTTTCAACATCACCGGATCTGGATTCCAGTCTCAGCAGCAGTACCTCTGACTGTGACTCTCTGGGCGAGTTAGCTCAGTGTGAGTGGGAATGACGATACCAACTTCCAAGAGCTGAGAAGACTATTAGGAGACCCGAGAGCCCACTGTGAGTGCTGGGAACTGCTGTCACTGCTGCGTGTTCCTCGGGCCACCTCCCTCCCTAAGTGAGTCCCTCTTGACTCGCTGAGTCATTCTTCACACATTGAGCGCCTGTTACATTGTAGAAATCATGTTCTTTGCTGGGGAACGTGTCTGCTGCTGACTGGTCTGTCCATTAGCATTACTTCCGTCGACCTGTATCAGAAACCCAAACTACAGTTTTAAACTTAGAGTTTAAGCCACTGGAATTATTTCCTCCCATCACCAGAAGTTTGGAGGCAGAGAGCGTGAAGCAGGTGTGGAGGCTGTCTGCCTTCCCCAGAGCCTCAGGCTCCTTCTCCCTTTCTGCTCCACCAGCCTTGGGGACGAGTAGTCATCTTCATGGTCACATGAAGGTTGCCAGATGGCTGCTCTAAGTTCCGGTCTTTGGCCACATTCCAAGAAGAAAGGAGAAGAAGAGAGCGGCCCAGGAAAAGGTGCACTTACTAGCGTAAGAACAACAGAACTCTCCTAGACATCCGCAGCAGACTTCCGTTTATGTCATTGACCAGACTTGTATCACTTGGGTGCCTCCAGCAGTCATCCCAAGGAAAACTGGGTGTTATAAGTAAACAAACAAACAACAACCAAAAAACAAACAAGCAAACAAACCAGGAGAATGTAGCTATTGCAGGTAGCTATAAGCCCAAGTTCTGTTGGGTAATAAAAGTATCTTTAAAGCGAGTCTAGGCCTTTTGCCAAGTGCTGTTGGTACTTTCACTTCAGTTCCTGAATTTAATCTCCCTAGATTTTCACAAAAACTGTGTGGAGGAGGAGTTGGTCTCTCTGCCACTCTGCACCTCCCACCCCCAGGGCTGGCAAGGCTGTGGCTCGGGCCAGTGTGCACTCAGGGTAGGCAGGTGGGGCTTGCTCAGTCTCCTGCCCTCACTTCTCCCTCTCAGCTGTGGAATTGCTGAAGTACAGGGTGTTAGGTGAGGAAATACGGTGGAGCTTGAAGGAACACAGCTGCACCTGTGCTGGTGTGAAGGTCCCGTGGTCAGCAGGTGAGACCGTGGGCCTTGAGCTTGACTGACCGACTTTGAACCTGGGCTCTGTCACTATGTCTGTGACCTGGGCTAGAATATGCATAATAGGAATGAGAATTTAAATACATGAACATGCAAACAGATCCTGGCACAACACAAGCATACTGGGTTTGTAATCATCATGTCAGGAAGCACAGAATACACCTACACAGTGTCGTAGGGCAGAGTTGGTAAACTGTGACCAGAGGGCCATGTCTGTCTTGAGCCTGTTACTGTAAAGATACCCATGTCTGCTCATTTACAAATTATCCATGGCTACCTTTGTGCGACAGTGGCAGTTTGTCATCCACAGAAGCCATATGTCCCACAGAGCCTAAAATATTGACTCTCTTCTCCTTTACGAAAGGTTGCTGCATGTTGTTATACTGGTTCACACAATGCTAACTTGACTTGAGAGTCAAAGAGGCCAAGAATAACATTCAGTTTTTCCATTTACCACCTAAGTGAACTCAAGCCAGTGACTCAGCCTTTTAGAAGTTGGCTTCTCCAGTTGTAAAGTGAGGAAGAGTGATGTCTTCTTTCAGGATGTTGTAAGGATTAGACACAGTGGTGTTGGAGCGCCTGGACCTCAGAAGGTGCTCATTACTGTGGGGGGTGTTAAGCAGAGATTGGTGTGATCAGAGGTGCACTCCAAGCTTAGAAGCTGGTTAGATCACTAGGGCTGCCCTAGCAAATACCACAATCTGAGTGGCTTAAATAATGGAAATATACTGTCTCTGGTCCTGGAGGAGAGTTTGAGGTGAAGTGTTGGCAGGGTTGGTTCTTTCTGAGGGCTGTGAGAAAGAATCTGTTCCATCTCTCCTCTGACTTCTGGTAGTTTGATGGTAATCTTTGGCTTCCCTTAGGTGGTGGGCAAATCACTCCAATTTCCGCCTTTATGCTCACATGGTAGAGATGTGTGTGTCTGTCTGTGTCCAAGTTGCCCTTTTTCATAAGGGTGCAGACAAGTTGCATTAGGGACCACCCTAGTGACCTCTTCTTAACTGGACCATCTATAAACACCTATTTCCAGATAGCCACCTTCCTAGGTACTGGGGATTAGGAATTTAATACCCTTTAGGGGAGGACACAATCCAACCCATAGCAGAGTCTGCAAGGGGCTGTTTTAGCATGGGAAAGACTGGTGGTTTCATGACCATAAGGAGGCCCTTTGGATGACCAAGTAAGTTAGAGGTGGTCAAATGAGAAGGGAGAATGATTGAGAAAATATCAAGAATTAGGGCCATAAAAGAACTTGGTGCCTAAGTGTGGAGAAGGAGAAGGAGAGGAGCCGGCAGGGACCTGGAGATGTTTTCTTAGCCAATGGCTGGATGGATGAAGCCATTATTGAATTTGGAAGGAGGTTCTTGTTTGGGTTCATTAAACGAAAGTGGTTATATGGATTCAAGAGGAAGGAATTCCAGGGAAGAGGGGAGTGTGCCGTGGATCAGCCCAGGGTAATAAAAGGTAACTTAGAGAGAGGCATGACGAACAACTCTAAATGGAGAGATGAAGTCACCGGCCTTGGAAGGACTGGGTGTCAGGAGACTGGCAGGTAGGATGGCTTCTCACACCATGCTCCTGAACTTCTCTCTAATAACCATATTTAGGCATCAGCCCCACTTCCTTCTCAGCAAATGTCATTCTGCCCTTGTTGGGAGCTGCCCACATTCCTGCCCAAACACTTCCTGTTCTGCCAGGTGAGCACACCTGCTGGCCAGAGGCCAGTCTCATGTGCTGATGGTTCCTGTCCAGGGGGAAAACAATTCAGAAGCTCCTCAGGTAGGGAACACCTTTCTTCCTACATGAAAACCCAGCCTCTTATTTCTCAGCATCCTGTCTATACAATTGGGATAAAAATTCCCATCTCTCAGAGTAATATTCAGGATGAAATGAGACAGTCTATGTAGTCAAAGCCCAGGCACTGAGCTGGGCGCATCCTAAGCTGTGTAATACACGTTATTGTTATTATTGTTATTTCTGGTGCCTCAGGCTGGTTCTTCTTTTGCTCTAGGTAATTCTTCCATCAGAATGATTGTTCTTGAAATCCAAGTCTAGGGGAATTTACTGTCTGTTTTCTCCGTTCCTTAAAAAATAAACTCAGATGACTTTATCCTTTGCCCAGGGTGCCATTCTCTATTTGTCCAGTGGACTCGCAATGGGGTCTACCTTCCTCCCTCATTTCAGGACCCACTGTACTTATAGTCCCATCATCAAGGACATTGTGATGCCCCCTTGGCCATATTAAGCTCCCTTCCCTCTCTCTGATCTCATTCACTCTCTTTCTTTGGGTTCTTCTGCCTAATAGACCCTTAGTCATCTTTGAAGATTCAGAATAACCATAACCTTCAACCTCGAACTCACATTCAGCTACTCCAGGTAGAGTCACCTTCTCCATCTTCTGTAATCCATAGTTTTAGGTCCTATTATTGAAGTGCCCTAACCCCATGGTCACCTGGTTGGACCCCACCACTTGAGCAACTGTAGGGCAGGGCAGATGTTATTTATACTTCCCGAGCCCTCAGGGATTCTTTGTAATTAATGCAGGTGTGCCTGGATGGGATGCTCTATCTATTGTGAGATCTTCTGCTCAATCTTTCTTTCTGGTTCCTAAAGTATGGATTTAATTGATAAATAAACAAGTACCCAATCTGCCCTCATGGAGCCCACAATCTAATTTCTTGTCTACCTCTTACATGATTCAACAGCAAAAAGGATCATCCATTTCCCAGCAATAGGAAAAACAAAATAACACCAAACATCAAAGTGTTTTTCCTACTCTCTACAGTCATTTAATACAATATTTCTGACATCAGAGGCAGGGGAGATTTTCCCCTGTGTACCAACCAATCAGTTCTCCAGTGGAGACCAGTTGGGTGCCCTCTAATTCTATTTAATTCTGACACTATCTACCCAGAGGTAGAACCAGAGCCCACAGATTGAGAGCTTAGTGCCATGAGACTCCCTCTTGTTTTGGATTCCAGGTTGTCACCTATACTTCTGACCGACTGGCTATAAAACAGGGCTTTCATGACTCCCTCTTGAAGTTTGACTGATTTGCTAGAATGCCTTACAGAAGTCAGGGAAATACTTTGCTTACTGTGCTTGCCAATTATTATAAGGTATCTTACAAACGGTGAAGATGAACAGCCAGGTAGAAGGGAGACACACAGCAAAGCATGCGGGAAGAGGCGCCCTACTTTCCAGGAATCCCCACCTGTTCAACTGTCTGCAAGCCCATCTTTTGGACTATATACTCTTATAATGAAGCTTCCAATAAAAATACCAAAGGACGGAGTTTGGTTGGCTCATAGATGGCTGAACAGGTGGAGGTTGGGAGGTAGAGCTGAAGAGTCTCTTGTGACCAGCTCCCATCCTAGAGCTACGTAGGGGACCCCATCTGCCTGTCACCCATAGGATAAAGAGGACACACCTTGCTTTGGAGACTCCAAGGGTTAAAAGGGCTGAATGTCAGGAAGCAGAAAAACCAAAGTTTCACCACGTCTCATCATTTTTGCTCTCGGGAATTTGTATTATCAAAATGATAGTTTTCCCTTTCACTTTCCAAGTGTGCAATTACCTCATAATATTGAATTTATCCATGCTACAAATGCCAGGGTGCTAGAACCATAATCTTTTCCTCTTTACTGATATGTTTTATTTAAATTTTAACTTTTTTAAAAAATGTAGTTCAAATATGTGTCCATTATTTAGAAAGCAAAATAACTTAAATATCTCAACTAATCAAAGTGAACCCCTTCTCCACACCTCTCGGCCTGCGTCCCCTCCCTAATTAGCTGCTTCATCTTGTTTTTACTAAGTATTATACTTGTACTGTTTTTGACTTCTCACTGTTGGACATTGGTTTGATGTACAATGAAGAAAACTGAGGATATAACATTCTTATCCAGGCCTACGTCTTCATTTTCTTTTGCTCCTTCCACTCAATGCAGTTATAGAATAATGTGAGCTAACTAAATTCTCAACCTTTTACATTTGTGCCAGCAATTAGCTCAGCTCCAAACCTACTTTCTTTTATTTGATGCCAGGATGTTGGTGCTGGGACTTTGCAAACTATATTTTCTCCTTTACCAGCTGGCTTGGTAGAGGGAGAGTGAAAGGTGGAAGGAAGAGAAAAAGGACTCCTCCCTATTTCTGGCTGTTCCTGTCAAGCACACCAGCAACCGGCTCAGCCTCCAGCTTCCTTTGGCTCCAGTAGTGCCAACTTTAGAAGCCTCTCCTTGACGTCAGCACCAGCCGACAGCACGCCCTTCTCGGCATGTGGAGCTCTTCTGACCTTGCTTCTGCAAGACCAATTTCTTGACTACCAAGTTGTCCAGCAATATTGGCTAAAAAGTCTATTTTTGCACCAGTGATGTGAGAAGCCACTTTTATTGAATATAGTCATCCCTCTGTAGCCATGGAGATTGGTTCTAGGTTACCTCTCCAAAATCCTGGATACTAAAATCCTGGCCATCTAAGTCCCTTATAACATGTCAGTTCAGGAACTACATCCTTAACAAGACTCCTAAAGTGCAAGAAGAAAAATCAAAAATCAATTAATGGGATGGCATCAAACTCAAAACTTCTTCATAGCAAAGGAAACAATTGAGAACATGAAGAGAGAGCCTACAGAATGGGAGAAAATCTTTACCTCCTGCACCTGAGATAGAGCATTAATCTCCAGGATATGCAAAGAATTCAAAACACTTATGCCAAAAAAACATATAACCCAATCAATAAGTGGGCAAAGGAATCGAACAGACACTTCACAGAAGAAGAAATATGAATGGTCAACAAATATGTGAAAAAATCTTCAATATCTCTAGCAATTAGAGAAATGCAAATTGAAATTACACTGAGATATCATCTCACTCCAGTCAGAATGGCAATTATCAAGAATACAAGTAACCATAAAAGTTGGAGACAATGTAGGGCAAAGGGTACACTAATACACTGTTGGTGGGACTGCAAATTGGTGTAACCACTATGGAAAGCAGTATGGAGTTTTCTCAAAAAAAAAAAGGAATGTAACCACCATTTGACCCAGCTTTCCCACTCCTCAGTATATATCCAAAAGATTTAAAATCAGCATACTACAGTGACACAGTCACATCAATGTTTATAGCGAAAAAAAATGTTTATAGCAGCACAATCCGTAATAGATAAGTAATGGAGCTAATCTAGGTGCCCTTCAACAGATGAATGAATAAAGAATGTGTGGTATATAACCACAATGGAGGATTACTCAACCATTAAGAAGACATAACTGACATTTGCCAGTAAATGGATGGATCTGGAGATGATCATGCTAAGCGAAATAAGCCAATCCCAACAAACCAAAGGTTAAATGTTTTTGCTGATATGTGGATGCTAACCCACAATAAGGTGAGGGGGATAAAATAGAAGTTCAGATAAGACAAAGGGGAATGAGGGAATGGAGTGGGGGTAGGAAAAGGAAAGACAGTAGAACTGGAATAAATCTGACATAATTTTCCTGTGTATAAATATGAATATACCACAATGAATCCCTCGGTCATGTACATCCACAAGAAGGGGGTCCTAATTAGAATAAGATGAATTCCATGCTTTTATGATTATATCAAAATGGATTCTATTGTCATGTATAACTAAAAAGAACCAATTAAAAATGGTGTGACATTTGCATAGAATCTAAAGCACATCCTCCAGTATCTTTTAGATCATCTCTAGATTACTTATAATACCAAATACAATGTAAATAGTTGTTATACTACATTGCTTAGAAAATAATGGCAAGAAAAATGTCTTTATGTGTTCAGTACATACGCAATTATTTTTTCATTTTTTTTCCACAGTAGGTTGCATTAGGATGGTGGAACCAGTGGATATGGAGAGCCAACCGAACTCAATTTGCATGTGAGCTTGAATGTGTTTTTGAGTTTCCAGTTCTATTCCATTGGTCTATTTTGTTGATTCACACATTGGTACTGTTTTCTTTGCTTATATTGACTGTAAAAAGTATTTCCGTGTCTGGTAAGTTCACATGGGAAAGAACCTGTGGTTAGTTCCTGAAATCTTTCTTTTCTTTTATTATTTTTTTTCAATTAGTCCTCCATGTTTCTTTTCCCATGTGAACTTTTCTAGTCCTATGCATATGGACGATTCTGAAAAAATTACAGTCTTCTGAGACCTTTCACTGAACAATTGCAAGTGGCACAGAATAAAAGTCCCTCTTAATGATGAAAGCTACCCGTGGATGGGTTTACCTGGTGGTCTGAGCAGACCACTCAAAAAAGCAGCCCAGCATCAGCAAAATGTGACTTGTGATTACACATCGCAGTCATTTGACAGGGACAGGTGCTGGTGATTTTAAGTGGCTATTGGAATCTCAAAAACCAAACCAAAACAAAAAGCAAGCAAACCAAAAACCAGGGTAAACCTTTAGTGGAAGTGTCGCATTTGTTAGCACCCATTCATTGCTAGTAGAACTTAGGCTCACTGCTGCCCTCCAAGGATAGGTCTCACAGAGGTGAAAAATCTCATTAGGCCAGTGACATTAAAATGATAAGATGTGGGAGGTGTGATTAGTCAGTATTGATGACAGGACTCCTGAGGTGTGTGTAATAAGTTGAAGAACAATAACTTCTCTATCCGGCCTGCTGATCAACATCTTGCACCCTGAACGCCATGATGTGGTGTTATTTCTAAGTGACGCTGAAATTAAAGAAAACCTTTCCTGCTATATTAAAAAAAAAAGCCCAAAATGAGTAAAAGACATCTATAATTAAGTTTCATCTTTGTTTAGAAACACAAAATAAGTCCTGGAGGAGACTTATTATGTCAGTAAGAAAATGATTTTTCAAAGTCTTGTATAAATCATCTTAGGCTATTTTTCATTTATCTTACTTTGGTTTTTGATTTTGGTAGCTTTACTATCCAACAGTGTCAATACATTTTTATGCTATAAGTAATACCCATAAATATAATTTACAAACTTTAGTTAAATTAAATGTATCAAGCCTACCTTTAGAAAATTAAATTTCATTTTGTTTTGAGATCAATATCAATAAGAAATGTGCTGTGCTTTCCATATGGGCTTTACAATTCATAGAAAGGAAAAGAAGATTAATTTCAAAATGTAAGTTAAGGGAATTGCTTACTTTTTTTCTATAGTTTGCCTAAAATAAAATTTTTCGTTTTAAATAAGGAAAAAAATCCCTATACTCGCATGTCCATATACTGCATGCTGTTAATGTCTGGTGTAGTAGAAATTTGTTTTAAGATTTTTTTGTCATGCTTGAATAAGTTTTTTAAAAATTAAATAGTTTTTTTTAAAGGAGGAGCTGAGGGACTAAAATTTCTTTGAACTGTACTGGTAGATTGCGTCAGAGTTGACATTCCTTATGGTGTTGGGGATGGATCAGAAAAAGATTAGTGAAATTGGAGGCAAAAATGAACAGACTCAAACCACCACAACAAAACATAAACAGCCACAACACAGTCTCTGTGCAAAGAGCACTGGCAATGTGTTATTGGGTGATGGTTTCCTAATAGACCAGGAGCTATGGATATATTGATTGTCAGATTCCTTGAGACCTGATGCTATTTCAGGGGTTGGAAAGGCGAGTCTGGAAACTGGTTCAGTTTCACTGGAACCACCCAGGGCCTGGAGTGAGGTGGGACATGGGGAGAGGGCAAGACCCCTATTGTACTCTATGGCTGTTCTGCTAAGCCCCTGTGTCCAGCCCAGGTCCAGCCAGGCTCCCTCCCCACCTCCCCTGGGATCTGGTACTCTGCCTCCTGACTCTTCAGAGTGTCAGTCATGAATTATCTTGTGCTCCCTGCCTGCTGCCTCTGCCACGGCTTGGCCCTTCCTTATTCAGTCTGGTGAGCAGGCCCTGGGAGAAAATTGCTGAACTGGATGATGCACCATGACTCAGATGCCGCTCACTTGCTTGGAGCCATGGCTGGCCTTCCGCATGCTCTTCTAACACTCTTCTCATTCCCACTCTTCTTAGGTTTTGCCTTCTCCCTGCTTCCTGGATCCATGGCAGACCCTCCTCTCCATCCTCCTCTCCCAACTCAGCCAGTGTTATTTTTTTATGGAGAGACTTACCTTATGTAAGGAAGTTCCAGTTCCCTTCCTTCTCTGAGTCCTTATTTGCCATTACCCTCTTGCAAGCTCCGGATGAGTGGTATTAATAGACAGTGACTCACAGCACCACACAATAATACAACCACCAGAGCCACTTAGGAAAGAAGATAGGAAGGTGCTGGTTGCAGCAAGCATGGGCCATCTAATCAAGACAGTCACTTATTAGGTGGTGGTGGTGGTGGTGATGATAGGGGACTTGTTTTTTGCCAGTCCCTCTATGCCTGTGCCAAGTGGATATTTTCTATTTTGCAAATGAAGAAATGGAAGCTAGGAAGTGTCTCTTGACTTGTTCCAGGTCACAGGTGGTAGAATTAAAACTGAAAGGGAATTCTGATGTCCTATGTTTTTCTGCTGCCCATTGCCTTGGTTTCAGCTATATTCTGAATGATTTCAAGTCAGAAGGAGATGATTTTGCTCACCTGTCCATTATGCTTGTCCTTAGAGTTTCTGAAAAACTCTTTCTGCTTAGTTTCCTAATGCCACTGGCAGTTTGTTTCCAAATGTACCCAGTTGAAACCTCCCTTTATAGATGCAGCGCATTGACTTATGGATGAATTGGCTGTGGTTTTGCTAGTCTCTGCCAAACTTGTCCCTGTTACCCCAGTATGTACGAGCTGCCAATGTTCATACCATGCATGGACTTAATTAGTAGCTTTAATCAATCAGTACATCGAGTGCCTTCCCTTGTCCGCACTCAAGACTTCCAAACATGCCCGCAGCCTGGTTCTCCATGATGCACGGCAGTGCTGCCCACCAAGGTAGATTCTTGCTTTGGCTCCTCTGCAGCTCATGTGCCCAGATCACAAGGCCCTTGGGTTCTGGTTGGGATGTTTGTGTTTCTCAGACGAGACCAAGCATCCTGTTGGTTGCTCTCTGGGCCATGTGGTTCCGGAGTGTTTGTCTCAGATAATGTGTTCTGTTGCATAAAGGAAAGAGCTAACATTAATTGGATTGAATTCTCCAGCCAAACATTGTACTAGCTGTTTTACATACATTATCTCATTTCATGCGCACAGCAATCAAGAGAGAGGGAATATTAAAGCCATTTATTGATTCATCAACAAATAATATTGAAAGCAGAATATGTTCCTGGGAGAATTCCATTGGTATTAAGTTTCAGATGCAAATAAGAAAGAGATTGTTTCTATCTTTGTGGAACATGTAGTCCAAGGCAATCGCAAACATCAAAATAAATAATTATGAGCCCGGAGAGTGCCATGACGCTGCAGCGTGATCAGTGTCACCAGCGCGATGACTGCAGACTCTGTCACTGGCCATGACTGCTCAGGTTCTCTGGAAATCCCATAGCTTGCACTTCTGTCATCCCCCATACCATCCTTATGAGATCTGCAATAACAAGACCCTATTTTCTCTTGAGGCAACTGAAGCTTAGGGAATTAAGTAACACATCCAAGTTCGCATTAGCAGAGGATTAAAGAATAAATTCTGTGTAAGTATGGCAGGCAATGTAGCATAGCCATTATGAGCAGGGAGGGACTGGACTTCAGGGTTCAAATTTAAACTCTGCTATTTACTAATTGCTTCATCTAGGGAAAACTGCTTAAATCTTTCTCCTCAGCTTTCTCCTTCTGTAGAATGGTGATTCTAGTAGTGTCTGCTTGCAGATATTCTTCCCCCTGTTGCTGATGGGGAAACAGCAGAGATGTGGAGTCTCAGGGCCAGGGTCGGTGGCAAAGCCAAGACTCCACCCAAGTCTATTTGGTTGCATAGTTTAGGCTTTGCCGCCTTTGGTGCCAAGATCTTGGTTGAAGTTGGGACTGTTTTCCAGGTCATCAGAATAGCACGTTGACTCCCTGCCTAGTTTGCAATGGAGTCTGCTATGGTTTAGATGTGATTTGTTCCTGCTAAAAGTCATGTTGAAATTTGGTTGCTAGTAGAGTGGTGTTGGAGGGTGGGCCCTTAAGAGGGACTGATGTTCCTCCTGAGAGTGGAATGGTTCTGATGGGAGAAGGTTGTTATAAAGCACTGGTTCCCTTGTCCCCTTCTGTCTTCTACCTGTACCTGCTTGCCACTCATACATGCCCCTGCCCTGAGATGCTATCTGCCAGATTATGACACAGCAGGAGGCCCTTGCCAGATACAGTCATCGGACTCGGAACTTCCCTGCCCTCAGAACTCTGAGATAAATAAACTTCTTCTCTTTGCAAATTACCCAGTCTCAGGTGTTCTGTTATAGCAATAGAAAATGGACAAACAAAGTAAGATGCCCAAGTACCTCTTGAGAAGGTCACTGGGCTTCATTATTTGATTATCTGCTCTGAATATACTTAGAAATAATATTCTAGGAACACTGTTTACTAGAATATTTCATTAAAGAGGAATGTGCTTAAATATAAGCCCTGGAGTGTAAAGACTTTTACTTATTTATTTTTGGTGATGCTGGAGATGGAATCCAGGGCTTTCTGCATGATAGGTGAGTGTTACACCTTCTCCTTGTTCCCTACCACCTGGTCAAGGAACAAAGTGAAGCTGAGGACAACTCCTCAAGACAGAGAAGTCCTTGGGGACCAACTACATGGACGACATGTGTGTGTGTGTGTTTGTGTGTGTGTGGTGGGGTCATTCCTATCTGTGGAAGGAGTTTCTCTTGGGATAAAAGGCACCTCTTTCTACCAGAGATGAAAACATAAAAGGGCTCTATGCAAATGATCCTTGGCACTGTGAGAAGTGCCAAACCTCCATTAAAGGTGTCTGCCTTGTGTAACTGGTGTTCAGAGGCTGCATTACCAACGTCATTTGTTCTCTGAGGATGTCTGTAGACAGAAAGCCTGGTATTTCTCCTGGGACATGTACACACACACACACACACACAGACACACACACACACACACACACACATTCTCTCTCTCTCTTTGGCTGCTCTGGCTGCCAAAATATTCCTGCCTTTGCTCCAGTGCCAGCTGATAACCCCCATTAGCATCTCTCCACAGATGCTGGCAGCCTCACAAACCAGTCTTTACCTCGGGGCAGATTGCTCCAGAACAGTTCCTCCTCCTTCTACCCTCCACCAGAGCCCTGTTAGGACCAAACATGTTTTTCCTTTTACCTCAGACATGCATCTTCTTGTCTGGCCTCTTGTTTTTTTCCTACATAGATTTATGGGGAGGCTTCATGGAAAACCCCTGCTCCTCAGCTGGTCGGAGGAATAAGTCCTGCTTCTCTAAGGCATCTAATTGTTTGCATTCCAGCCCACCTCCCCGTCTGGTATCACGGATGCACACATGCACACAGGCAGACTCATTGTTCATATTGCTTTCAGTCACCAAGTGGGACTTGTCTTCCTCTTCAAGATCTCTCCAAGCTATCCACTTCCTTTCACCTCCCTCTGCACCACCCTGACCCAGGCCACCATAGGGTTTTTACCAGGACTTAATGAAACCTTGTCTCCTTGCCTCCCCTCCTTAAATCCACTCCCCCAGTGCACTTCCCCAAATGCAGATCTGACTTTGTAAGTCTTTTGCTCAAAGCCTTTGAATGTTCTTCTGGCATCTGCAAGACTGAAGATAGGATCTGGCTCACGATGGATATTTAGCAGAACTTTCTAGAATTACCTAGACTTGAATCTTCATATTAAATCAATGCACTCTCTCTTCTAAGAACTCTTTAAAAATGACTTTGTCTTGGAAACTTCTAGTTTGTACTTTTAGATTCTCCTGAAGTCCTTTATTTCACTTTGGAAGACAGTTTTACCTATAATTTGTTTTCAGTGACTTTGGGACTCTTCTGGAAAAATATGCTTATATTCCAATTAAGAAATGAAATGTTAGTGGCTCAGAAGGGCTGAAGCAGGAGGATTGCAAGTTCAAAGCCAGCCTCAGCAACAGAGAGGCACTAAGCAAATTGGTGAGACCTTGCCTCTAAATAAAATACAGAGTAGGGCTGGGGACGTGGCTCAGTGGTTGAGTGCCCCTGAGTTCAATCCCCAGTACCCCCTCCCACCAAAACAAAAAAAGGAAAAGAAATGAAATATTAGAACTAGAGAGATTTTTAGCTCCAATAGACTCTTCAATATGTTCAGATTTCTGACAATTTGACCACAGGACAGGTTTCAAAATGTGAGAGCCCAATCTCAACCCAAAGCACGGTTCCCTCCCCGTCAGAGAGCATTCATAAAAACACAAAGAACAACTTTGATTTTAATTTCTTGGGATTGCCTCCTTGTGAGGCATCCTGGAGAGCAACCAGGCTGACATGTAAGAGATGGGAAACCGAGCCCAGAGAGAGGAGGTGCATGTTCCTAGGACCAGAGACAGTGAGCGACAGAGCCATTTTCCCATGGGACAGCATCACTTTTCTCAGTATCTAAAGGTAACAATATATAGACAAGGAAAACTGAATGTTATCCTAGATGAAGCACGGTTCTAGGGATTATACATACACCCTCTCAATTACTATTATCAAACGTCTTATAGATAAGGAACTGGAACAGCAAACCAACACTCATGTATGGTTCCTCTTGCCCTCAGTCTCAGAGTCCCTTCTATCTATAATACAGTTAGTGTATTTTATCACATTTTGTACTCCATCCCAATCATCTAAACAATTTTTTAAAAGTGTGTGTCCATGCAAGTGTACTCTGTGTTATAAAGTTCTGTGGGTTTTAACAATGCATGGCACCATGATGGTATCATTAGAGGTCACATAGGATAGATTCACCACCCAAGGATGTCCTCAAGAACAGGAGCTCCTCACCTACTCAACCCTTCTCCAAGCCTGAACCCCTGGCAAACATTTATCTGTTATGGACTCTATAGTTCTGCTTTTTCCAGAATGTCAGATATGAGTCATATAGTATGTAGTCATTTGAGACTGGGTTCTTTTGCCTAGCAACATGGATTTCAGATTCATACATATCTTTGTGTGACTTGATAGTTTATGTCTTTTTATTTCCTAACAATATTCTGTTATATAGATGCACTACAGTTTGTTTATCCACTGGGCAGTTGAAAGACATTTGGCTGCTTTTAGTTTTTGGTGATTATGGTTAAAACCTTTAGAAGAATTCATGTGCAGGTCTTTTAATGGATGGAAGTTTTCAAATCTATTGGGTGTGTAATTGCTGGATCACGTAATAAGAATATGTTTAGCTTTTAGTCTCTTCAGTAAGTGGTACTGGAAAAATTGGATATCCACATGTAAAAATTGAAATTGAACCCTTATCTCATACCTTATACAAAAAATAAGATGGATTAAAAACGCAAATGTAAGACTACTGGAAGGAAAGATAGAGCAAGATCTTCATAACACTGGTATTGGAAAAGAGATTTTGGCTATGACGCCAAAAGCACAGGCAACAAAAGAAAAAATAGACACATGGGATTATGTCAAATGAAAAAGCTTCTGTACAGCAAAGGAATAATCAACAGAGAAAAGCAACAGCACACAGAATGGGAGGAATTATCTGCAAACCATATGTGTGATGAAGGTCAACATTCAAAATACGTAGGAATCAAACAACTCAAAAGCAAATGGATTTGTTAGCTTTTTGTTGTTGTGACCAAAATACCTGACATGAACAACTGAAAGGACGAAAGGTTTATGCTCACTAGCACCATTGATTTGGGCCTTGGGTGAGGCAGAACCGTGATGGAAGGGCATGGTGGAGGAAAGGTACTTGGTTCATGGTAACCAGGAAGCAGAGAACAGGAGCGAGGGAGATCTAGGAACAAGACTGAGTCCCCAAGGGCACTACCCCTGGTGATCTACTTCTTCTCACTGGCCTTTATTTTCCACCACCTCCCTGTAGCCCATTCATCTACCAGTGGATTAATCCACTCATGATCCAGTGATTTCCCAAAAGTCCCATTTCTGAATCTTCCTACCTTGGAGAGGAAATCTTCAACACGTGAGATTTTGGGGACATTCTGAATCCAAACCATAACAGCAAGGATACAAATTACCTGGTTTTAAAATGGACAGAGTATCTGAAGAGACACTTCCCAAAAGAAGACCATAGAAATGGCCAATGTGTATATGAAAATATGCTGAATATCACTAATTGTCAGGGAAATGTAAATAGAAACCACAATGAGATATCACCCCACACATATTAGGTGGGGTATTACAAAAAAAAGACAAGAGCTGATGTGTGTTGGCAAGAATGTGGAGAAAAGGGAGCCCTTACATATGGTTGAGAAAAAAAAAATTAGTATAATCTTTATGAAAATGGTATGAAAGTACCTCAAAAAATTAAATCATAGAACAATATTTAATAATCGATCAATTCCATTTCTAGGTATATATTTGTGGGAAATAAAATCAGTAAGCATTCCCATGCTTGTTGCAGTATTATTTAATAATGTTGAGACAACCCAAGTAACCTATAATGGATGAACAGATAGAGAAAGTGCGATGTATGTTCACAATGGAATACTATTCAGTCTTTTAAAAGGAGGAAATTATGCAATTTGCAAAAACATGGATGAATCTTGAGGGCATTATAATGCTAAGTTAAATAAGCAAGACACAGAAAGACAGTTATTGCATGATGTTATCTAAATATGGAATCTAAAAAAGTCAAACTCATACAAGTAGAAAATAGAATGGTGTTTACCAGGGCCTGGGAGGTGGAAGGGGATTGAGAAGATGTTGGTCAAAGGATACAATATTTCAATTAGATAAGAGGAAAAAGTTCAGGAGATCTATTCTACAACATGGTTGTTATCGTTAATAATGTATGAAATAGTGTTAATAAGGTAGTATATACTTTGGAATTGATAGGAGACTAGATTTTAAAATGTTCTTTTTACCAAAAAAGGTAAGTGTGTGAGATAACAGATATGTTAATTGGCTAGATTTAGTCATTACACAATGTATAGATATACCACAACAATATATTGTAAGCCTTTTTATTTGTCAATAAAAACAAGAAACTCCCCAAGCTCTTCCAAAGGGCTGCGCCATTTTGAATTCCTACCTGCAATGATTGGCATTCCTGTTGCTCTGCATTCTTACTGGAAATTGTTATCATCATTCTGTTTGTTTATTTGCTTTTTAGGATTAAGTCATTCCAATCAGTGTGTAATGGTATCTCATTATTGCTTTTGTGCATGCCTTTTTGATTTTTGTAGAAGATACTGTGTTATATGTCTCACTTTGTTTCTTTTGTTCATTAAACACCATTCATGATAAATCACAGTGTTGTCTATACACTGAGTCCATTGCTTCATACCGGTGCATAATGTTCCAATGCCACAGGTAGTTGTGGGAGGTTTAAACCCCTTTCGCCTACAGCACCATCCCTAAGTGATGCAAAAACATCCTTGTAATATAAGCAAAATCAAGGTAGTTTTTATGCAAATATAGCTTCAAGGCAAATTTTCCAAACTTCTCTTCTCAATAAGTGATGACAGGGGTGGTATATCTGAATGTGTGGGGGTAAATGAACCAATGTGAGCTACATTTGCCTCATTTATTACCTCTCCTTCCTCTTCTGACATGGCATTAAAAAAATGCATTGAGATGTTTTTGATTTTGGAGTCTTAGGTGGCCACCACCAATTGGCAAAGTTGATATAGAGGAAGAAACTTATCTTTGGACTAGGTGAAGCTGTTTTCAGCTCCAAGCATTGTGGGTTCTGTGATAATCCAATCTGTCTGGAAAGCTGGGTTCATGTAGGGATGGATAAGAGGGAGGCATATTACATATTAAACAGCTGCCTTTCACAGAGCATCTACTATGTTAGACACGGGATCAGGCGCCCCATATACACACTCATAAGACGTACACAAAGTCCTACAACATCAAGGACTACCCTCACTTTCAGATGAAGCAGTTAAGGCCCATGGAGTCTCCCAAGAAGACCCAGAAGGAACTGGCACCCCAAGATCAGGTTTGCCTGACTCCAGAGTTCATCAGACTCTCACTACAACATGGATCCACTCACACTGATCTTCAGTAATGGTGAAGGAGTTTGGTCTTTCTATAGAAGTCACACTCACTACCTTGCTGGTGGTTTCTGAACAGGAAATGCCAGGAGAGCAATAAACAGCAAGCCAGTTAGGCTGGGTGACTAATGAAGAATCTACTGTAGCAGTCTGAGCATGAGCTGAAAAGCCTGCATTTGGGCAATGGTGAGACTGGAGAGGAAGCAACTGGCCCTTCCAAGTGTGAGTCAGGGTGTCTCCAAGCAAGGTTTGGGAGCATCGTGAGAGAGATGTCTTCGAGCAAACAGAGCGGACATTGTTTCTGTGGAGTTTGAACAAGACAAGCCCCAGGCAGGAGACATAAGCTATTGAAAAATGGATGTCTTTCTTTTGGAACTCATGCTGAATGTTGGATTTATTTCCTTTATAATTTGCCTACTGATTGAAGGGAATTTACCTACTAGGACTGTTGGAGCCTTTCTGTTGATGGAAGGATAGAATCCTAAAGCTGAGAGATGGAAGGACAAAGCTCATGTGTGCTGTTTGACTGTACTGTGGCCAGCTTTGGATCGCTGCCGCACGTAACCGTGACACTAATGCCATGCTCTTGAAGCAGTTGTTTGTTGCCCTTTGTCTTCTGGAATGTTCACGATCGTAGGGACATTTTTGCAGTGTTGAGTTTTCAACCTCGTGGTCTTGGCCTGGGCTATTTAACTTGAACCACTTTCATTGTTGATTCTCTTTTCTTCTGTCTATGCTTTTCCACGTATTTACCCAAAGTCATTTTTCTCGATGTTGCACCTTTGTAAGCTGCTGGGGTTGGGGAGGGTGAATGAGTGGCTGACATATCAAGTGCTGACTGCTCCCAGCTGTTTGAGTTTGTGGTTTGGTCATTCCATTAGCAAATTCCTTCTCATCACTTAGTCAATATTTTCTTCATGTTTTTTTTCCCACCTAGGATGTCAGCATCGGAATCATGCTTTGGGCCTCTGAATATGTCCACTGATTATACGAAGACTGGGCAAAGGGACCATTCATACATTCGCATGTGCCTGCACTCCACAAATATTTTGAACAACAACAATGTACCATCTCTAGGATATAAAATATCAATCTCATGAGAGGTTCTTTAAAAAAAATTTCCTTTGTTCAATAACTTTTGGGACATCTGTCTTAAAGGGTCACAGCAGTCTCGAACCTATTTTAGGATTCTAACCATCTTATAGTACAAGAATCAGTAAAGCTTTTAAAACTTACTTGAACATGTATATTAGTCAGTTTTATTTGCTACAGTAACAAATAACCCACACATGGAGGAGCCCCGATTTGGGGCATGCTGTGCTCACACAGGATGCTAGTAACATGAAAGCCTAAGCCAGCCCTTCCATTCACATCCAAAGATTTCACTCAGATGTTAGAATGACATGTCTGCTCTCATCTTTGGGTCAAATCATGTCACCTGGCCAAATCCAAAGTCAATGAGGCAAAGATAAAGCTCCTTCCAAATGATGCATGGCCAAATCACAGGAGTGTGGGCAAGGAGGTCTAATACTCTTATAGGAGGGACACACAATTGGGAACAGAACACAATGTCCCACACCATGGAGAAAAGTTTTCCAATTGTCTTAGGTAGGATTTCCTAAAAACAGAGACTACACAGGGATTCCTGAGCATGAGATTTATTGAGGGTCAGCCCTCAAGAGAAACCTATAAGGAAGAAAGGAAAGAAGGCTAGAACAGGATACAAGGCCAAAACCAAGATGTGGTTTCACCTGAGCCTCCACTGGCTCTCGAGAGGAGCTGGCGTGTGAACGCTCTCACAGTGTCATCCTTCCCTGAGACAAGGAAATTGGCCTTTTCTGTGCCCCTGAAGACCCGTGTTTGGCTCCAGGTCCCTCCCAGGTGCTGGGGGATGAGGAGATACCCTTCATTTAAAAGCAATCGTCTGGCTTCTTTGTACTAAGATACCTTCAGTATTTGGGGATTTATTGATCATATGGTCCACTCATCAGGGCAGTTTATATTAAATCCTGAATCTGCTGCAGACACCTTTCTTGCAATAAAGAGGATCAGAGAAGTATTCTCAAAAATAGACCATGCTGCCTTTAAAACCCAAAGAGGCCGGCCAAGTGTTGTGCTTTTTCCTTAAAGGCAAATTCTACAAGGTGCAATAAATTGTCCTTTACTTTGGGAGGATGTCACATTATGGCCCAGAGCATTGGAGGCCTAGCAATGTGACTAATATTTCGCGAGTTTCTCTTTCCCTTGCTCGGGATGCACGCCTCACTAAGGCACTCAGAGCGCTTGCTACATCTCAACACAGTGCGCCAACGTGAGCGTCCACAAAGGTCCAGAGTGTTCACACGCTCCTGTGACAGAGTTCAGGAGATTAATGACCCTGAGGAGGTCCCTAAAATACACCCATGTGAATAAGAAATGCTTCTGGGTTCATTCCTGACGGCGTGGAGAAGACGCACTTGCCATCTTGGTCGTCACAAACCACACCAGAGACGGTGTTCACACTGGTCTAGCAATGATTCCACATCTGACGCGACAGCTGTAATTGGGACTAACAACTTGGTTAAGTTTGTGGTCATCTAGTGCTATGCAGGACAATCCATCCAGACTTTCCAGCAAGGTGTTAGTCATATTTATGACTTGCTATGATGGATATTCCTCTATGGGACAAAGAACAAATGTGAGGGTTTTTCTACCTGTTGAATATATATCAGGAAATTGCTAAATGACAATGGTGATGTACTGTCCAGGGACCTGGTGAATCATATATTAGGCTCATGTATTAGGCAATACAGAAATGTTCAGAGGTAAAATGAGTATAGAGGTAAAATGAGTTACAGCTCTATAACTCCATCAGTGGATTAATCTATTAGAAGGATTAATAATTTTTTTTTTTTTTTTTTTTTTTTTGCGGTCCTGGGGATCGAACTCAGGGCCTTGTGCTTGCGAGGCAAGCACTCTACCAGCTGAGCTATCTCCCCAGCCCAGGATTAATAAATTGAATGGACTACTGGGTGGGAACTGAAGGCAGGTGGGGTGTGGCTGGAGGAAGTGGCTTGGGTAATAACACTTTTCACCACTTTAAGGACCTTACCTCCATGAGCCTCAACTTTTTAAACTTATAAAATGGTAAAATGAGAATTACGTTGCTGGTCTCACAGTGTTGGGGTGAGGATTATGTTTGTAAATGATTCCTCTAGTGGCATACAATCAATATTCAGGGAATAATTGTTGTTGTTATTATTATTATGTCTTTCTAATCTTTCAGTTTATTTTACTAAAACTAGATATCCATTGAAAATTAATTCTTTCTACCTTTTGAGGTAGGAATTGGAAAAGGGGATAGCATGATACAGAAGAAGGAAGAGGAAGAAACCTACATACTGAACATTGTGTCAATTTCATTTATATAGCAAATATTTCCTGATTGTCTCCTAGGTACTTCACATTGTGTTAGAAGGGAGCATCTGTGAGCTGTACGAGTCAACAGCCAGTCCATCAGGGAGGTGGATCCAGAAGCCCAGGAAAGATCTGGTGGGGCACCATTGCCATGATGTGCTCTACTGATATGATATGGAGTCAGGATTCCCTGAAATGCATTTTAGGAACCACATCACTGGGGTTGGAATGTGGATCCTGCAAATTCACATCTTGGACATCTAGTCCTCAGATTCAAGTTACTGGTGTTTGGAGGTAGAACCCTTGGGAGTTAGCCAGGATTGGATAAGGTTGTGAGGGAAGGGCCCCCATGTTGGCCTCATGGTTTTATAGAAAGAGGAAGAGAGATCTCAGATAGCATACCTGCCTGTCTCACCATATGATGTCCTCCACCAGGTTACGATGCAGCAAGAAGGCCTTCACTGAGCATACTGGTGACATATTCATGGATGTTCCAGGCTCTGGACCTGTAAGAAATAAACTTCTTTACAAATTCCTGTTCTTACAGCAACAGAAAACAGGCTGAGACACATGCCACATGCCAGGCACTCGAATGGGAATGGACATGTGAACTGATAATGGCCACACCATCAGATCTACCTAATGTTTATTTATTGTGGCCTACAAGGGGACAGGCATTGTGCTAATTAGAGAGTGAATACCATCTTTTGGTTTGCCCAGGGATGAAAGGGTTCCCTGGATGCAGATCTTTTGGCTTTAAAACTGGGACAGCCCCCAGCCAACCTGGATGAGTTAGTTACTCTAGTTATGTGCTGGGAATATTGAAGGGAGGAAGAGTGTTCTCAACTGCAAAAACCATAAAATCTGCTAAATTCAATAAATGAGAACCCAGGGATTCCTAGAAGAGACAGATTTAACTTTCTTTTGGAGAGGAAAGCAGGTCTCCAAGGGAGAGAAGCCATTGTGCTGATGTACTTTGCTAAAAGCAATAGGCTGTGCCATTTTCACTGAGCATAAGAGCCACCTGTGCTCTTCTCCTGAGATCTGAATCTTCTTGCTTGGGGGCCAGCCCCAGCTCATGGTCTCATAAATATCATACTCAAAAGAAATGAAAGCTGCCGAAGTGCTCACATCTTATTAAGCCTGCTCCTTGGTTTCTTTCGGGATGGAAGAGGCTGTTCTAAATTGCACCTGTCGAAGAGAGGGTCCACATTCTTTCCTTGATTTATTCCAAATAGATTGAATACCTATGGTTGAGTAGGAACATCTGTTGCCTATTATCAGGAGCAGAAGTTCAAGTACTTCTGCCTACTGCATCTTTGTTTTGGAGTTGCCAAGTTAAATGACGTAGTCAGGAACCGAGTGTGGCAAAGCTTTACTCACATAGAGAAGAATAAGACTACAGTCAGCTTCAGTAGTGGGTGTCAGTCCTACTCAGCCAGAGGGCTCCTCCTAGGAACTGGTAGAGAACCATTGGCAGTAGGCATCCCTCTTGTGCTGTAGGAGGACCCTGTTCTCTCCTTGTAGGGCCTGACCAGGTGTCGCATAATATACATGCTTAAATGGAACTAAGAGGCACACATAGAGTCTAAAAGAGGAAAAGGCATTCCCACACAAGGCGAGGAGCTCAGCACATGCTGAGGACTCCATCTCTTGGGAAGGGAATATTCTAGGCTGAAGGTCTACTCTTGCATGGCTTAGTGGAGGCTGGGAAACTACACACACAAGGTTGCTTTTCCCATCACCTACTAATTACTGGGGACACAACAGTGAACACGAGAGGCAAATATTTTCTTAAAACTTACCTTCTAGTTACAGAGAGAGAGAGAGAGAGAGAGAGAGAGACAGAGAGAGAGAGTGTGTGTGTGCATGCACACACAGTATACGTGTGTGTACTTATAATTATGACATATGGTGGTGACAACTATAGTAAAAACCAGAGAGGCAAATAGGAAGCTAGTGAATTAATCCAGTAGGACATGAGAGTGGATTGCAGTAGTGATACAGTAAGTAGTATTTGAGTTCCAGATATATTTTTAAAAATGGAGCCAACAGAATTAACCAACAGGTTGAATGCAGTATAAAAAAGAGGAGTCAATTTTGGAACCAACCTAGATGCCTTCAACAGATGAATGGATAAAGAAACTCTGGTATATATACACAATGGAATACTATTCAGTCATAAAGAAGAATAATATTATGGCATTTGCAAATAAATGAATGGAATTGGAGAATACCATGCTAAGTGAAATAAACCAAGCCCAAAAAACCAAAGGCTGAATGTTTTCCCTGATAAGTGGAGAATGATATATAATGGGGGTGGGGGGTGGGGAATAAGAGAATAATGGGGGAACTTTGGAGTGTGTAGAAGGAAATGAGAGGGAGGGGGGTATGAAAATGGTGGAATGAGACAGACATCATTACCCTGTGTACATGTATGATTGCACGGATGGTGTGAGTCTGCATTGTGTACAACAATAGAAATGAAATGATGTACCCCATTTGTGTACAATGAATTGAAATGCAGTCTGTAAAAAATCAAAAGCTAAATAAAAAATAATAATAATAATAAAAAAAGAGGAGTCAAGTTTCAGAAGATCAGAAGTTCAGAGAACCAGCATCCAAGTGCAGAAGTTGAGCAGGTCATTGGGCATATGAATCTGAGTTCAGGAGAAGCCTGATCAGCATATATGATTTTGGGAATCTCTGGTTTTGATAGTATTGAAAGATGTAAATTAGAGTTAGATTGCTTAAAGAGGAGATGTGCTATAGAGAAGAGATGATTGACCTGGAGACCCTCCAACATTATAAAGAATGGAGACTTTGCAAAATCTTCTATTGAGAAGTGTTTGTTTAGTTCCTTGGCCCATTTATTTATTTATTTATTTTAATTTTTAAATTTTATTTGTTCTAATTAGTCATACATGACACTAGAATGTATTTATACATTTTGGTAGATCATACATAGAGTGTAACCTCTCATTCTTCTGATTATACATATTGCAGTATCACATCAGTTGTGTGGTCATACATGTACATGAGGTAATAATGTCTGTTTCACTCTACTATCCTTGGCCCATTTATTGATTGAGGTTTTTTTTTTTTTTTTTTTTATACCTTGGAAATTAATGTTTTCTCTGAGGAGCAGATGGCAAAAATTGTCTCCCATTTTGTAGGCTCTCTCTTCATGTTCTTGATTATTTCCTTTACTGTGAAGAAACTTTTAAATTTGATACCATCTCTTTTATTGATTCTCTATTTTACTTCTTGTGCTTTAGGAGTCTCATTGAGGAGTTTGGTTCCTAAGCCAACATATTAAAGCATTGGTCCTATATTTCTTCTGTAGGTACAGGGTCTCTAGTCTAATTGCTAGATCTTTGATCAACTTTGAGTTGAGTTTTGTGTAGGGTGAGAGATAGGGGTTAAATTTCATTTTACTACATATGGATTTTCAGTTTTCCTAGCACCATCTGTTCAAGAGGCTATCTTTTCTCCAAAGTATGCTTTTGGTGCCTTTTTCTAATATAAGATAACTGTATTTGTGTGTGTATATGTCTCTGTCTTCTATCCTATTTCACTGGTCTTCATGCCTGTTTTAAGCAATTAGAGAAATGCAAATTAAAACTGCACAGATTTCACCTTACTCCACCCAGAATGGCAATTATCAAGAATCCAAATAACAATAAATGTTTGGGAGGATGTGGGGAAAAGGTTACACTCATATATTGATGGTGGGAATACAAATTAATGCAACAATTCTGGAAAGCAGTATAAAGATTCCTCAAAAAAACTAGGAATGGAATCACTGTTTGACCTAGTTATCCCACTCTTTGGTGTATATCCAAAGGAAGTAAAATCAGCAAACTACAGTGACACAACCACATCAATGTTTATAGTGGCATAATTCACAATATTAAGCTATGGAACCAACCCAGATGCCCATCAATAGATGAATGGATAAATAAATTGTGGTATATATACACAATGGACTATGACTCAGCCATAAAGAAAAATGACTTTATGATATTCATCAGTAAATGTATGGAACTGGAGATTATCACGCTAAGCAAAATAAGCCAATCCCAAAAAAACAATGGTTGAGTGTTCTCTCTGATATGTGGATGCTAACCCACAACAAAGGGGTGGGGAAAAAATAGAAGTTCAGTGGATTAGATAAAGGGGAATGAAGAGAAGGGAGATGGATAGGAATAGGAAACATAGTAGGATGAATCTAACATAACTTTCTTATGTACATATATGAACACATCACAGTGAATCTCATCATCATACACATCCACAAGACTGGGATCCTAATTAGAATAAGATACATTCCATGCCTGCATAAATATGTCAAAATAGATTCTACTGTCATGAATAACTAAGAAGAATAAGGAACTTTTTAAAATGGGAAAAAAGAAGAAAGGGGAATAAAGAATGTACAAACAGAGAAACAACATGTATCCCATTTGTTTACAATAAAAATAAATTTAAAAAAATAACCAATATAAGAGACTAAGAAATAGCAACCCATGAGGTAAAGCAAAACCAGGGGTATCTGCTGTGCTAGAAGTCATGTAAAGGTACTCCCTCAAGAATGAGATCATGATCAGCTGCAAGTCTAGTAGGAAAAAGACCAAGAATTAACCACTCAGTTAACAAATATTGAGGTGATTGATAACCTTGACTAATCTGAGATCTTACCATTAAAATGGAAAATTACTTCAGATCATTTTATCTCTGGGATCTTTCCCAATTTCCTTTGGAAACTGGTCCAGAGTATTCAAAGGAATGGCAAAATTTACTTCTTTGATTCTCAGTCAGATTGTTGTAAACTCAAATGCAGCTACTCTTGATTCTCAGTCAGATTGTTGTAAACTCAAATGCAGCTACTCTTATTTGCCTTGGTATCTCTGGATCTTTAACACAAGGTTTGGTACATAGTAGATAGAAAATACTTGTTATATGAACAAAATTGATGTGATATTTAGTATGTAGGTTTCCTCCTCCTCCTTCTCCTTCTGTATCATGTTATCTGCTTTTTCAATTTTTTCTTCAAAAGGTGAAAAATTAAATTTTCAATTAAATATCTAGTTTTAGTAAAATAAGCTAATAAAGGATGAGAAAAAACTTAACGACAATAATAACAGCAACAATTATTCCCTGAAGATTTGTTGTAGGCCTGGCACTAGAGGAAATATTTACAAATGTAATCCTCACCATAACACTGTGAGACCAGCAATATAATTCTCATTTCATCATTTAGGCCCTTAAGATGGTGCATGCTGTGATCTCCCAAGCTCATTTCCTTTTTCTTTCAGGGACACAGCTCTATGTTTCCCTGACTTCTTTGCGGTTGCAGATGGTCATGTGACAGTTCTGTGTTACCAGTGCAATATGAACACAATGATATGTGCCACTTCTAGTCTTGACCAATCAAAATCTCACATGTATAATCCCCCTTCCCTCTCTTTCTCCACCCAGGAGCTTAATGGAGCAATCTCTAAGTCCTGGTGGAACCACAGATGGAAGGAACCTGGATCCCTGAATGACAACGTGGAGGCTGTATGTATTAGACTTTACAGGAGTAAGAAGTAGATGTGTTCTGTTAAGCCATGGAGATTTGGAAATTTGTTTCACTGTAGCTAGGGTTACTTGCCTTATATGGTTATATGACTGTTAAGTCTGAAAGCTTATTTTATGGAGGGGCAAAACCATGGGTCACTGACATAAAGTATAGATACCATATCAAAAACATGGGACTGAAGGGATGGTGTGCTGGATGCACATGCTCTGCTGAGATCTCTGGCCTTCTTCCCCCACTTTGACCACAGAGTGATGTCGAGATCTCTATCTTCCAGGCCAAAGATGAGAAGACTCTTCTCTAGGGACTCTCCCCTCCAGCCAAGAAGAGAGATGAAAGGAGATGACAATGAGGCTCTCTAAACATGTAGGCTGATGCCGTCAATTCTCACTGGCTCCACTGCCTGGCTGAGAGCTCCCAGTGAGTTTTCTGGTTCCTCGCTTTTATTAACAACAAGTGACAAAAATCACCAGATATTAGAAAAGGTTCTAACATGACATCCAGAAACCACAACACACACACCAAAGGAATGCAACTGGGAGGAAAGACAAGTATGAGGGAGAGGAATTGCTGAAGTAGCTTTCATTAATCTTAAGAGCGATAAGACAGTACATGGGTGGAATTAGGAAAGGATGATCTAAAATAGAGAAGAAAAGTTTTTCGTAACTAAAAACATGAGGGCAGAAACAAAATCTCCATAGAAAGTTTGGAAGATAAATTGGAAGCTATGTCACCAAAATTTGATCAAAAAGTAAGAAATAAAAACAGGAAAGCAGTTATAATACTATTAAAGGGCTGGTGCAGAAGGGTTTCCAGAAAAAGATGTCGAAGAAAGCCAAGGGAAGGGATGGAAAGTTATCTATGAAATAATTTAAGGAAATTTCCCAGTACCGAAGGAGAAGGGCTGGTTGATCCAAAGAGTAGTCTCCTAGGGGGTGAGAGAAGAATGGAGGAACTTTAGATTACATAGAGGGAAATGAGAGGGAGGAGGGGGCGGGGTATGAAAGATGGTGGACTGAGACAGGCATCATTACCCTGTGTCCATGTATGATTACATGAATGGTGTGGATCTACATTGTGCACAACCACAGAAATGAAAAGTTGTACCCCATTTGTGTTCAATGAATCAAAATGCAGTCTGTAAAAATAAAAAAAAATAAAATTAAAAAACAAAGAGTAGTCTCCTCATGCATAATGGATGAGTAAAAGTTTCTACACTAAGAATTGTCTAGAAATTTCTGAATATTGGAGATCAAAAAGGTTCTATGAGTTTCTGGGGAGAAAAAAAAAAAAAAAAAGGTTACATGCAGAGTTCCAGTATCTTAATGGCTTCAAATTGTTCAACAGCAGCATCTCAAAAAAAAATTCTACGTGTCAGTAGCATACATCTAACAATTACATACCGAGTCAAATGATTAATTATAATTCAGGGTGGAATAATAATATTTCCCATATTCAGGGCCTCCAAATTGTCTCCAGAATTCACTGGAGGATGTACCAAGGTCAACCACGTGGTGAAGAGATGCGATGCATTCCAGAGGGCTGAGGGAGGAGGGGGTGACAGGCATTCCCAGGAGGACCGTGGAGGCCTACCCTGGCATGGTGGCTGGGTCTACACATGAAAGGTAAAGCCCCAGCTCTGAGCAGAGATGAGGGCTGTCATCACCAAATTCCTAGGTAACCTGAGACAGGATGTCCAGGAGAGCCTACTCTGCCCAAGACAACTGGCTAGTCTTGACCCTACACTGAGGAACTTCCTGTTTCCCCCTCTGTACCCTCCTGCCTGGATGAGCTGAGGACAGTCAGTGCACCCACAGAAATGTCCTGCCCTGACCTAATCCTGAAAGCTGGACTCAGGCCATTTAAATTCAGAGCAGCCCACTCTCCTGACGAGTTTATTTCCTTATGTACATCTAGTTCTTGGCCCACACGGTTGCCTTGCCAGAAAAACTGTGGTGTTTCTGAAGTGAACTCTGTTTTTGAGGACCCACTGGTGACCTTGCCCAGTGACTTCCCCAGAAGGACTCTTGGAAAGTCTCAGGCAAGCTAAAAACAGACCTTGACCTAGATAGACTCAGCTGAGTCTGCCTTCCCTAAGAGGTTAGCTCTGCTACTCCATTTTACAAAACTAAGCACTGTTTAGATCCTGGTGTGTAGGAGAGGAAAAGCTGGGGAATCATGAACACAGAAAGTGTGATGAGAGTTATTTTGGGTGGGTGAAGGGTGGATGCAAGGGAGGAGCAAGGGACCCTGAAGGGACACATGGGTATCTAAGGGACTGGTGATATTCTTCTTACTAATCTGGATGGGGCACATGAGGTTTAATTACGCTTTATAGCTATTGCTTAAGTATATATAGATATGATCTATTTTGCACTTCTTAAGAAATGAGCAGTTGGACCAGCCATTGTCCAGGTTCCTTCCAATAAAGATGAGCTCTAATGTCATGAGGTCATGAGTGGAGCTGGATGGACAGAATGAGTCTGATGGCATGTTCACTGCAGTCTATGAGATGACCCTGAGAGGACAGCACGGATTTGGTGTGCATGCTTACAGGTGCCAGAGGCCAGGTGCTGTGACATATTGATGGGGAGTCGGAATCAAGAAAAAGCCAGGAGGTTAGCTGCTCAGAGCCTGGCTTTTATCCTTGCATTACCTTCCCCTCACCTGGCCTGCCTTCAACAGAGTGTCCAAGAAGATTCTTTAAAAACTTAAGTCAAATTGTCAATCCTCACTCAAAACCCTCCAAGGAATTCTTGTCCCATGCCACCTCTGCAATCTCATCTCCCACTATTTTTCTCTGCATTTGCTTGGCCTCAGCAGCTCTACAGTGCTGCTCTTCCTGAAAGACACCAGCCATACCTCTGCCCCAGGGTCTTTGCACTTGCCAGTTTCCTCTGCCCAGTGAATATTCCCTGAGGGCTTGCAGCCTCATTTCCTCCAGGTTCCTGCTGGATCCTCCCTTGCGAGGCCTGAAGGTCCTATGCATTCTTTGTGAAATGTCCACTCTCCCTTTCAGCCCTAGCGGTCCCAGCATTTCTTGCCCATTTTTAATTTTTTGCAATGTTATGGACCATCTCCTTTCCTTCTCTCCTCTCTCCAGCAGAGTACAAGCTCCATGAGGGCAGGATTTTTGTCGCTTTGCTTACAATAATATTCCTGACATGCAGACCAAGCAACCAGGCAACACCGAAGCTTTCCTCTTGGCCTGCCTGATTCTAGGGCTCCGTTTTCTGGTCTGTACCATTTCCTTGCGAAAAGACTAATTCATAGGGTTGCCCAACAGTAGATGTTGATAGAGCCTCTTCATCCTGAGAACATGAAGCGCATCCTGCACATGTAAAGCCTTCTTATTCCCACTAGAAGAACACACGAGCCTCAGAGGCCTGAATGGCTCCACCTCCCAGGGTCCGTGGCACCTCTGGCCTGCCGGAGCGGCCCTGTTGGCCTGCACTGAGCCCACTCAGACAGAATACAGCCAATTTCTCGATACACATGCTCTCATTGCTGTATAATGCTTTCATCAAGTTCTGACTTACAACAGATCAGGACAAGCCTAAGTAAAAACAGAGATTTGCTTCTTCAGTGGAATGTGTCCAAGTTGACAGAGGAGCTAACACCAAAGACTACTTGGGGCTTAACGGGAACCATTCCCTCTATTTGATTTGGAAGACTTTGTCAACCCCAAATAAGAAAAGTTCAAAGACTCTCTCAAGCTCAGAGATCGAGTTTGCTTGAATGCCCCTTTAGGGTAGAGGAGCTGGGCTGATATTTTTTCTTAAGGAAAAATGCAAAATAAGAGAACTTCCAGAGTAGGCAAAGGGAAAATCTGCCGAACTCTCTTCAAGAACTAACGTATTTACCATGTATACAGTGGAGAATTTAGTTAAGAAGAAGAGGTGCCCATAAAGCTTTCTCATCTTAAAGTTATTCACCCAAAGAAATAATTTATCAATCCAGAAACTTTTTTTTTTTTTTTAACAAAAAGGTCTAGACAGAAGCATTCCTGTGTTTCTTGGCAATCAACCAAGGTTGATAATCTTTGGTAAAGAAAACATTTGGGAATCTGTTATGGTTTAGATATAAGCTGTCCCCCAAAAACTCATGCATGAGACAATGCAAGAACATTCAGCAGTGAAATGTTTTGATTATGAGACTTGTAATCTCATCAGTGGATTAATCCACTGATATGGATTAACTGGGTAAGCTCATGTTTGAGACAATGCAAGAATATTCAGAGGTGAAATGATTGGGTGAGGAGAGCTTTAATTTAATCAGTGGATTAATCCAGTGATATGGATTAGCTAGGCAGTAATTACAGGCAGGGAGGGTGTGACTGGAGGAAGTAGGTCACGGGGGGTGTGCCTTTGAGGGTTATATTTTGTCCCTGGTGGGCAGAGCTCTTTCTCTGCTTCCTGATTGCCAGACACTGAGCTGCTTTCCTCTCTCGAGACCATTTCGCCATGATGTTCTGCCTCACTTCAGGCCTAGAGCTATGGAATCATCTGACTGTGACACCATGGGCCAACATAAACTTTTTCTTCTCTAAATTGTTCTTGTCAGCTATTTTGATCATAGTGATGCAAAAATTAATTAAAATACCATCTTTTTTCAATTCTTGTATTTGTATACTGTTTTATATTTTAAAGCCCTACTTTGGAATTTCCCAATAATTATGGAAAGAGAAGTCAAGAAATATTGACTCCTCTTAAGACTGAAGAAATTAAGATTCGAAGAACTGAAGTGTTTTGACCTACATACATCATTTGTGCTGGGCTATTCAATAAAACCTTCTGCAATGATGGAACAATTCTATATTTACATCATCCAAGGTGGTCATCCTTAGTCTCATGGGGCTATTGAGCACTTGAGATGTGGTTGGTGTGCTTAAGAATACTAAATTTTAAACTTTTTAAGACATTTTAATTAACTTCAATTTCTCTTTTTCTTCTTTCTTTCTTTCTTTCTTTCTTTCTTTCTTTCTTTCTTTCTGGGCTGGGGATTGAACTCACAGACTTACACATACTAAGCACACACTCTATCACTGAGCTACACCCCCAGTCCTAACTAACATAAAATTTAGCAGCCATTTGTGGCTAGTGGCTACCCTATTGGACAGGAGTAAGTGGCTGAACTGAACTCCTGATCAAGAATGACTGATTCTATGCCTACAATTTCCGAGTCTGGGCAGATTCTAATTTATTATGTAACAGGAAGTGAAATTTGCTAAGAGTGCACTAGCCTTAGGAACAAGTAGAGTGGAATTGGTTGCAGAACCTCTGAAATCCAGCATACCTGGGCTAAATTCTGTTGGCATTTTTCATGCAGGCAAATGCCTGCAGCTTGGTTTTCACAGTAAAGTGCAGAATGAAATCTGGTTACCATTATGCTTGCTACATGATCTTTTTTTTGTGGCTTCCATCTTCTTAAAATAAGAAGAAAGGCCTCAGCATCCCAACATATGCTAGGATGATAAGCACCTATTTAATCTCTGTCATTGCAAGAACAGAATATTTCCTTTGAAGTGAGAAAGGTTGCTTTGTGAATTTAGGCAATTCCTTTGGGACAGAGGAGGAGAGTTATACCAGGCCTTGTGCTTTCACAAAAAGTCTCAGATCTAAGAATGTGTTGGTATTCTATACAAAGGAGGAGGAAGGGGAAGGGGCACTCAGGTAGGAGTAGCAAGCTGTTCTAAGGGCTCTTGAATTTGCTTCATTTCTTCTACATGGGCCTATAAGACAGAGTTTCTCAACTTCAGCACTATTGATATTTTGGGCCACTACTGGTAGTCTTGTGCCACCAAGGGGGCCATCCCAGGCAATGCTGGATGGTTGGCAGCATCCCCGGCTTCTACTCACTGGAATATGACCTTATTTCCCAGTTGTGACATTAAGAAAGTATCTCTAGACATTATCAAATATCTCCTGACTGTATCCAGGTGGAGATTCACTATGGTAGAATCACCCTACATGAATCCATCCATTCTCACACCAGCTTAGTATTTTGCTTGGAGCCTTTTTAATCTCGAGTTCTTTCTTTAAACCCAGAGTGCATTTTTTTTAATGTTATATTATTTGTAACTTTTGGTGGAGTTTGGGAAAAGGCATTAAAAAGATTTAAAACCAGAACAGAGAGTAAGAGCTCTTGAAGTCCCTTCTTCCCCCAATCCAACTATCATGTATCTGGAGTGTTTCAGGGATACCCAAGTATAAGAAATGCATCCAGTATTTTCTAGATGGTAGACATGGTATACATGAATGAATGAAGGTCAAAAATACAAAGTTTTCCATTTCCAAACTTTGGATGGGATAGACAGGGCTGGCCATCAGGTTCCAAGGTGGAAATCCAGAGGTTTAAGAAAGTTTGAACTGGGGAAGTGCTATGGAGTGAATCCAGATTAGAGAATTTGAGAGAGAGTCTCAATTCAGAGCCCTAGAAGTCAGCTGCAGTGTAGAATGAAGGGGTAGGCTGCATCCTCGTGGTTAAGGACATAAACTTAGAGCCAAACAGACCTAGTTTGGATTCTGGCTTTCTTGATTGGCAGACACATGAACATTACTCTTTTTTCCTAATCATGAAGATTTAAAAAAGTAGAGAGTGAGAAGAAAAAGTAGAGTTGGAAGTCAGGAGCAGAAGAGGAGATGGGATGATGATATTTATCAGATTAACAGGGGCTGGAGCAGGGAGCGTGCTGGCTGGCAAGAGATGCGAAACATAAGAAGCAATCTATAAACTGGTGCTGTCTTGGATGAGATGACAACCTATGAGCAAGTACTTGATTAAGGTGTGCTTCTAGGAGAAACCATCAAGGAGAGAGCAAGCAGGTCAGGGAAGGGGAATAAGTTGACCAAGTCTGCATTTTCAGGCAAAGTTCCCACCTGGCCTGATCCTGTGGGGAACTCAGGAATGTGGATTACAACTTGAGGGTTTGATCCACCTTAAGTCAAGGGAGCTGGACTTTCTTACTCAGCACCAGTCAGCCACTGACTGTTGACTGTTTTGGAAGGATGTGAAATCCTAGCTCTTTGACAAATTAGCTCAGTGACCCAAGAGTTTTTCTCTAGAGAAAACTGTAGATGAAGCAGTTAGAGGTCAAGCGCACAAGCTGGGAAACAGAGGCACAAAATTCAAACAAGACAGATTTGGTTTCTACAAAAACAAAATAAATTTCTGTTCCTAGAGCAAAATACCTGAGGTTGGGTAAGGTATAAAGGAAAGAGGTCTACTTCGATCAGAGTTCTGGTGACTGGGAGTCCAACATGAGGCAACCCCATTAGCTTGGCCTCTGACAAGGGCTTCACAGCAATGGTTCTCCAATGGTGGGAACATGTGCAGAAGAGATCACATGCTAAACCAGGAAGCCAAGAGATTCAGGGACCAGGCTTGCCATTTTCACAACAATCAGGAGAAAACCAGTTCTCTCTATGAGACTAATATCAATCCTCCCCGAGGGTGGTGACCCTAATGGCCTAACCAATTGAGTTGCTCCTTGGTGGATCTATTTAATAGCCTTCCTAGTGACTTTGAAGCTGTGGAGAAACAGAATTTGGTGTAGCAAGGCTGATCCAGAAGGTTGGATTGAGGTAGAAATCCTGCTTTGGAGGTGTGCGGCCCGGGTGCTGAATTGCTTGAAGGTTTTTTCTTGCCTGCTACTGTTCCAGGCCACCATAGCGAGGCTCTCCTGAGTCTCTGCTCTTTCTTAGGAGTTCAGGACAACTGCTTTTGGGGGCTCTGGCCATGGACTCATCTGGCTGGTTGAGAAGTTCAGGACCCACAGAGATTGTAGTTAATTTGGTATGAGGGAACAATTCCCATTGACCCAGCGAGAACGATGCGACTAACAGTAACAACTAAAATTGATGGAGCACTTCCCACACGCTGGGTCATGTGCTAAGGACTGGATTTTCAGCAGCTCTCTCCTTCCTTGTGAGTCTGCAAGACATCTGCTGCTCCCATCGGCATTTTATAGAATAGAAAGTAAGACTGGGAGAGGCTCCTTACCTTTCCCTGGGTTCCAGAGCTTGTGATTGATGGAGTCGAACTCAAATGCAGGTCTGATTCCAAAGCTCCTCATGCTAACCTCCAAAAGAAAATGCCTTCCAGTTGTCCCTAAGCGCTTATAGAGACTTTCTTAATGCTCGTGGCTGCCAGGGCTGTGGTCCAGTGGCTGGGGAATGGAGAAAACACAAATAACGCCAATGGCCTGAGAGAAAACGTATTTGAGCAGTAAATGAGGGACCAGGCACCTGTCATCAGCTCTGTAAAATGGGTGGGATGTCTAGAAGCCTTTTCAGTTTGCATCTTATCAGCAACCTACAACAAACCCAGTTCCTCAGCAGGGATGTGATGCTGGGGTTGGGGCGGGTGGCAGGGACAGGGAGGGTGGGTAGCAGGAGAAGATTGGGGTCAGCAACTTGGGCTGCAAGGGACTTTGAGGACTAGCTCCCGTTTTTCTTCTTGCACTGACCTCTGTGGGGACAAAGCACTTCTGGCCTGGAGTCAGATGAATCCCAGAGCTGCCACATGGAAAAAGCAGCCTCCCATGGTCCCTACCTGGCCTCCTTTGCTTCTGCAGTCAGGGCCTGGACAGTCCTCCACTCTTGGCCTTACATGGTGTGTCCACCAGCTGAACTGAGAACATCTGGCCTGGTCTATCAGTGACTGAGGTGTCATAGGAAGAAAGCTGGGTTTATAATCTCACGACTTGGGGTGAGTGTGTCCTTGGTCAAGTCACTTAACCTCTCTGATCCTCAGTTCTCACATCTTTCATAACAACAGGGCGGCTGATGTTAGGCTGTATTTAAGGCCCGGACGTTGCTCCTGCAGCTTTATGCACAGCATTGAACTCGCTCCTCACAGCAAGCCTGTCAAGCACATGCTGTTATTATTGCCATTTTACAGAAGAAGAGATTGAAGTTCAGGGAGGTTAACCAGAGGGGGACCCATGTGTCCTGGATTACATGAGGTTGCTCCCTTGTACCCTGTTGCCCCAACCTCTCACCTGGCTTAGCATCTGTCCTGTTCTGTCACTGTTTATGCCCTGGCATGTCCTGGTTTGGACATTAGATTGCAAACTCAGTTAGGTTGAATAACTTGTCAAAATAATGGAATGAGGAAGAGATGGAATATAGTTAAACCCTGGAAGTCAGAGTCCAGGGGCCATAGTCTTAATCACCAAACTATGGTGCCTGCCCATACCTGTTTCATAGGTTTTCCTTCCTCCTTCCCTTTCTCTCTCTCTCTCTCTCTCTCTCTCTCTCTCTCTCTCTCTCTCTCTCTCTCTCTCTCCCTCTCTCTCTCTCTCTCTCTCCCCGCCCCCACCCCCGCTCACTCTCTCTTCCTTCTTTTCTCCCGTATTTTACAGGGTGCCTACTCAGGGCATTGAAATATGACCTGCACCCTTAGTGAGTTCAGAGACTGACCGGGAGGCCGACACGAATCAGCACTTGCAATCCAACATGCAAAGCCTAGGCAAGCCACAGACGCCACTTGCTGCAGGAACACAGACAGGGAACCCTAATGGTGGGTGAAGAGGTTTTAAGGGGAGTAGAAGGTGGGATGACTTCTAAACTGCACCTTAAGGCTATGTGGAGATATCTAGAGCCTTGCTGGGGAGGTTAAGGAAGGAGTGAGGAACTTTTCAACTGGGGAAATGGTTTGCTCCTGCAGAGAGGTAGTACATTGATCAGTGACACATTCAGTTGCAAGCAATGGAGTACCAGACTAAACATGATTTCAAAATTAGACCTTGCTTTTCTTATGTAACAAAAGGCTGGAGACTGGCAGATGGCCGCACTGTTTGATTTTACAACAAGGATACAGAGCCCTTCCATCTTTCTTCTCCGGCATGCTTAAATAGGCTGGCTCTTTGCCTGTGTATCTGTCATCTCATGACCCCAATGTGGTCTTTGGAGTGAGTTGGGCCTCTGCTCAGGGTTGGTTCAGGCACTTATCTCCGGAAGCTTGGACAAGTCACCTGAACTCTCTGCTTCCTCATTAGTAAAATAAACGAGGAGCAACCTCACAGGGCTGTTGGGCAGATGACCTAGCTACTGCAGGTAAAGCACAAACCAGGCAAGCAACAACGAGCAAAGAAGATTTGCTTTCCCCTTTCATCCAAACTGGCAGCATTAATGCGTTGCTTTGAGGGGAGGGTGGGGCCAGGGTGAAAAAAAAGAGAAAAACCCACATTTTAGGTTACTTTTAGGAATTAAATTCATAATCACAGTAGACAGATTCAAAAGAAAATGCCCATCCTTTCTAGGTAAGTATAGCTTATATAATTAGTAGCGCCACAGGCCAAGCCGGCCACAACTGCTGACCCACAGTGAAGCTGGCCATGTGGTCAGAGCTCAGAAACTAGGGCAGCAGAAGGCACTTGGGGCGGGGGGGGGGGGGGGGGCTGGGACCAGGCAAGGGCAGCTCAGCACTCTAGAAGTTCATATTCAAGTTGATATGAACTTGATGGTTGGAATTTGAGATCAGCCAGAGTTAAGATTTGAGAGATCAATTGTTCTATCAGAGAAAGGTGGCCATTGACCCCAGAGGCCGTCAGGATCAATCACTGTCCAGCAAGGAGGGTAGATGTGTCTTGCTGTTAAAAGAGATGAAGGTAGCTTTATTGACTTGTCCTATTTTCCTTGATTGAGAAAAGATTTATTTTTTCTTCAAAATTTTTAATTTGTAAAGCCTATAAAAGCAAGATTTATTATTGGTTCAGCTAGGATAGCGCTCTCTAAGCCAGTGAGTGAATTGCTTGGCATTTTGAAAAATCAAATATAAAAGAACTACTCTTTTGCTTCATGATTTTCCTCTCCAAGTAGGTGATTTAGACATAATATTGTATTTTAATGGGAAACTAGAAAGTTTATTTAAAAGGAAGGAAAATCTGGGGCCCCAGAGCAGTAGACCCTGAGGCCAAACCGGCATCTGTAACTGGTAGTGCTACTATCACATAGACCATGATGGGGATGTTGATTTCATTTAAAATATTCTAGTCAATCTTAAGGATCCTCAGAAAATATTCTGAGATGCTGCAGTAGATCTGTCTTCTCCTAGGGTATATCCTATCCATCAGGAATTGGAAAGTTTGTCTGCAAAGAGCTGAGAATGAATATCTTAGGCATGAAGGTCATATGATCTCATACTTAACTCAAGCACAAAAGCAACCACAGACAATGGCAAATGAATAAGTATGGCTGTATTCCAATAAAACTTTATCAGCAACAATAAGTGATGGTCCAATCTGGTCTGTGGCCATAGTTTGCCAACCCCTACTGGAAAGAAGATGAAAGAGCCAGCATAAAGCTCCCCTTGCATCCAGGAAGGTTCTAGCTGTAGATCTGCAAATGGAATGGGGCAGTAACATCTAGAATACGCCTTGGGAGTAAATTTTAAATCGTATTACTTTTCCATGCTGTTTATATCACTATAGCATTAACTTGCTTCTCCTATGAAATGGATGGTATCAAAGTGAAGTAAAAACTTACTATGATAAATTACTTGCTTGTTGGAGGAACACTGGTCTGAAAGCTCAGATACCTAAACACGGTCAAGGAGTGGATAAAAGATGACAAAGTGCTAAAATCAATGATGAAACATCTATGCCAATCATGTAGTCAAAGTGAGGATCGTGGGCTTGGACTCAGAGCTTGTCTGTCCCTATTTTTAAGCATATTATCAGTCTTTTAATTTGGCAGCTATACTACCTTGATTAACAAACTACGACCAAATTGTGTAGGTGGTATTTGAGAAACTAAGGATTAGGAAACGTGGTCAGGGTGTTACCTTCCTTTGGAAAGGAGAAGACAGGTTCACAGAAGCAGTGATACCTCGCAGAGGTGGCAACAGAGCCTGCTTCCACCTTGAGCATCAGAGCTGGGGTGAAGGAAGGTGCTGCATTACTTCCTGAGGAAGGAGCATTCCAGACTCTCCCTGGGCAGGTGACTGGGGTCAAAGTGTGCCATCAGATGTGTTATAGAGGAGTGGAGGTAATTTAAACACCAGATTACTATCTGATGACTTCTCTGTTCTTCCTTAGAGTCATTCCACCCTCCCTGCAACAACCCCTTTCAAAAGCAGTAATGGCAATGGTCATATGGAATCTGTAATTGTGGTTTCATGAACTGCATTCAAAGCACAATATCTAAGAACAAAGACCAGGCACTTGGATGCTGAATTGCAATCCGAAGAGGGTCAAGGGTCAGGGAGGCCTCCTGAGGCTAGCTTCTGGTTGCATGCATGCCTTTGCTTAATGGTTTAAGTCATCTCAAATATTTCTATGTGTAGAAATAAACTTCTAAAGGCAAATGGCGATCTGAAGATGTCAAATTCTGAAGCACATGTACATAATAAAATGATTGACCTAGTTAGAAAACTAAAATATTTTTGTTTTATCTTGGAGAAGTTCATTCTTGAAGTTTTAAATCATCTTCTCCACATTAGATAAATAGAAATAGTCATGTATTTCCTGATTGTTTAGGACAGGGGTCAGCAAACTATGACCCGTGGGCCAAATTGGGTCCGCCATCTTTTTAAAATTTTTTTAAACACAAAACATTTTGTTGGAACACTGTCTTGTCCGTTTATTTCTGTGTTCTCTATGGCTGCTTTTGTGCTCAACAGCAAAACTGATAGACAAGCAAAGACACTATGGCCTGCAAAACCTATAATGTTTACTGCCTGGCCCTGTGCATAAGGACTTTGCCTTCTCTTGGTTTAGAAGACGAACTAGAAGTGAAACCCTTGAGAAATCATAAAAAGAGGGCTGAATGTAGTGTGATCATGAGCACGTGCTTAGCAAATACTTCCTGAAAGAATGAATGAAAGAGAAATGAAGTAAAAAGGTTTTTACTTCCCGATGCACTGCAATTGTACTAACTTTTGGGCAAGGGTTATTTACCGTAAGAGAGAGCAACCTACCATTAATGAGAACTTAGTCTCTCTTAGGGAGATTATCTTCATGATATTGTTTGGACCCCATAACCACTAAGGACACAGGTATTATTATTGCATGGGCTTGGTGAGGGCTAATTTTGTTGTGTTCAGAGACTTTTTCATTTAATCTCAGGACTCTTGCTCTGTTTGAAATAGTTGAGGTACTGACCATCTGATTGATAAATAATATAATTTTAAAAAACTTTTAATGGAGAAACTTTTTTGACTTACACAAAGGTTGAACAATAGTACAGAGTTCTGTATACCCTTCACCAACTTCTAGTGTCAACAGCTTATATCCATGGCACAATGTTCAAAACCAAGAAATTAACATGACAACCTAATAATTACCTACTAATAATTAGGTAACCTAATAATAATTAGATCTAATTGAAATTTGATGAATTCTTCCAGAAGGTTTTCTTTTTTAGGATCAAACTCTTGATCCTACATTGCATTTAGCATTCATGTCTCCTTCATCTCTAGTTTGTGATAGACTCTCAGTTTTTCCTTGTCCTTCATAATCTATAGATCAGTTGTTTTTTTTTTTTTTAGACTCTCAATTTGGGTCCATCTGAGGTTTTCTCAGAGTAAGATTGAAGTTACTCATTTTGGGGGACAATACCACCCAAACAGTGTGCTTTACTCCCTGTGTGACATTGGGCAGTACTTGCTGCCAATAGGTCTTATTACTGGTAATGCTAATCTTGATCACTTGCTTCTCCACAAACAGAGCACATTGAGACAGGCAAACCCTCGGATGCAATTAGACACTTCACCCACTACAAGTGTTCTAAGAATCTACATACATCAAATACAATTTTATCTGCAGTATTGAGTAGCACACTTTTGACTCTTAAGATTCCAGGTTAGGTTTACCCACAAACATCCCTACAACCTGTTGAGGCTTTTTCTTGAATCTGAAAAGGAATATCTGGTTACATTTCTGTTTTTGCCATCTCTCTTTTCCTCTTATCTCATGAGCTAAGAAAAAGAAGGAAAAAAAAATCCCTGGTAGATCCTTGGTATTCACACATTTCCTTTCTTCCTGATCAGTGAAGGAGTTTCTGTTATTCCCTCTCAAAAGGTCAGTTCCGTACCTGCATGTGGGATCCCAGATCTTCCCAAGTAATGATGGTGAATTCTTAGGATGCAAAATTCTGGTGCTGATAAATATTCTTTGCAGAACATTATTGACATGGGAAAGTGTATATAATATATTCCATTCCTAATGCTTTTCATTCCTTTGTGCACTTACGTGTTTCCATCTGGTATCATTTTCCTTCCATTTGAAAAGGACTTCCTTCAGCATTTCTTATAGTTTAGCTCTGTTAGTGATGAATTCTTTCATCTTTTGTATATCTTCAAAAGTATTTATTTTTCTTTTTCTAAAAAAATATCAAAGCAGCTTTATTGAGATACTCACATACCATACACTTCATTCATTTCAAGTGTACAATTCAATGGCTTTTAGTGTTTTCATGGAGTTGTTCATTCATTGCCACAATCCAATTTTAGAACATATTTTCATCACCCTCAAAAGAAGCTTTATACACATAAGTACTCATCCCCAACACCTGCCTTCCCAGGCCCACACGACCACTAAATCTACTTTTGTTCTCAATAGATTTGCCTCTTCTGGATGTTTCATAAGAATGAAATCATACAATATATGATCTTTTGTAACCAGCTTCTTTCACTTAGCATAATGTTTCAAAATTCATCCATATTGTTGTATCAGTACTTTATTACTTTTTACCAATTAGTATTATTCCATTAGATCCATCTCTATTTTTGAAAGACATTTATGGTGGGAAAATAATTCCACCATAAATTCCAAAACTTTTATGTTGCTCTATTCTCTTCTCAATTGCATTGCTTCTTAAAATAAATCTGTTATTATCCTCGTCTTTGTTCCTCTGTATATAACATGTCATTTTCTCTGGCCACTTTTGTTTTTTTCAAGTGTGTCTGAAAATGTGGTTTTGAGTAATTTGATTATGTGATTTGATGTATTTTTTAAAGATAGTTTTGTTTGGAAATTTGGGGGATTTATAATTTTTATCAAATATGGATTATTTTGGTCATTATTCCTTCAAAATTTTGTCCTATTCCCATCCTCCTACCTCCTTCAGATTCAGAGAATATGTATATATTTAAATTTATCCAATAGATCATCAATGTTCTTTTCTTTAAGTTTTTTTCCCCTCCGTGTTTCATTTTAGATAGTTTTTTACTGCTATATCATCAAATCTACTAATGTTTTCATGTGATGTATCTGATCTATTAATCCTATCCAGCAGAGTTTTCATTTTAATCATTGCAGTTTTCATCTGTAAAAGTTTAATTAGAATGTATCAATATGTAATGACAAATTCCATCATTATGCACAATAAAAAGTGGAAAGAAAAAATGTTTTTATCCTATTCATACCTCATTTAATTGGAGAATACACTTATAATGTGTAATATAGGATAAAGCATAGATCAATAACTTTTAATATTCTTATCTTCTAATTCTAACATCCATGACGGTTCTTGATTGATGTCAGTTAACTGATTGTTTTCTCACATGTTTATACTGATCAGTGTACTGATAGATGCTTTAGGAGAGCTCTCTGCAGATCTCTGGCATTCTTTGCTGGTTATAACTCTAACCTATCCAGTATTCTGTTCTGTGAGCTCTATATTCCCTGGTATCCATTATGGCTTAGATGTGAGGTGTCCCCCAAAAGTTCATGTGTGAAAATGCAAGAAGGTTTAGGGGTAAATGATTGGGTTATGACATTCTTAACCCAACCAGTGAATTGGTTTCTGACAGGGATTAACTGAAAGCAGGTAGGGTGTGGCTGGAGGAGGTGGGTCATTCAGTCGTGTCTTTGGGGTTTATATTTTGTCCCTGGTGAGTGCAGCTCTCTTGCTCTCTGCTTCCTGGTGCCGTGTCCTGAGCCACTTTCCTCCACCACACTCTTCTGCCATGATGTTCTGCCTCGCCTCCAGCCCAGAGCAAAGGAGTGAGCCACTTGTGGACTGAGAACTCTGACACCATGAGTCCCCAAATAAGATTTTCCTCCTCTAATTCTTGACTTGCTCCTGTCAGGTCTTTAGGCCACAGCAGTGAAAAAGCTGAGTGAAATGGTATCCCTGGATTATTAGCTCTGCTTTTTCAACTGAGGAAATTTGCTGGGCTCTGACCAGATTTCTGCTCCCCATCCCAGATCTGGACATACAAGTTAGGGAAACCCTTGCTTCAGCTCCTTGATTTTTCATTTATATTTCATTGATTAATGTCTGTTATCTTGAAAAATATTGTTTCATGCTTTTTGTCTGCTGATTTTTGTTTGTTTGTTTCTGATAGGAGAGTGAATCAGTTCCTGTTACTACATCTTGGCTGAACATGAAAGTCCTCCGTCATAGACTTTTAAAGCCAGAAAGAACCTCAGATTATTTAGGGAAATTCTTCTTTTAATGGATGGGCTCTGAGGCTGAACAGACTCCTTTGGTCTCTATTAGAAGGAACCTTGACCTTGGGTAAGATCCTGTGTTCTAGTCTTCATTCTGTTACTAGCTAGTTTTGTGCTCTTAATTAGTTTGCTCAAGAAAGAAAGGATTTAGTACTGCTCTTTCTCCTTCTTCTCATCTTCCTTCTCTGTAGGGGTAATTGAAAACAGTTTTAGCAAAGACTTTAATGTATCAGCACTTAGTTCCTTTTAGGTCCTAGCTCAGAATGGATCAGAAATACGAGGTTGGCTCTATGCAGACTGATTCACTGAGAAATAAGAGTTGGCAGACCAAAGGAAATAATCAAATCATCATTTAATCTGGTCTAGAGCTTAGAGCTGATAGCCCTCCCACTTCACTGGAGTGCCTCATAAAGCAAGGAAGTATATATTATTTAATAAAAATTCCTATCCAAAGTTAGTTATCAATACACTAAGTTGTCTAAAAAAGTGTTCTTAGATTGATTATTATAGTAGTAAGAAACATTGGTTAATAGGGCACTGATATATATATATATATATATATTTTTTTTCATGATGCCCAGAATCTCCCATATGTATCCTCCTTATGCAGCTTTGCCTAGTTGTTCCCTGACACCTCGCCTTCTTTGGTTTTCAGAGCATTTATCATAATCTGAAATTATCTTATTTTTCTCTCTCTTCTTGTGGTCTGCACCCTACCTTTATCCCTCCGATTTGAATGGATCTCAGCTCTGTGAGGGCCCGGACCTTCCTCATTGCTGGGTCTAAAGTTTCACACAGGGCCTGGCAAAGAGCGGGGCCTCACGAGGAGTCACTGAGTTGACAAATGAAGGAGTGAAACTTCCGCAGGAATCCAGTCCAGTGAGATGAAGCAAGACAACCGGAGACTGAACCTGGATTCGGAAACTGTGTATTCAAGATCAAGTCTGGCAGGAGCTGCGTTCATTCATTTCACAAGTATTGATGAGGGACGGACTCTGTGGGGGGCCCTGTGCCTCTCAGATAAGTCACTTAAACCTACTTCATGTTGTTCCCCACCAAACGGAGACGGTGGTCCCCACCCCAGAATGATGTAGGCGGAGCCCCTCCGCCAATTGCAGATACTGCTGCCTATTTTTATATAACATTGTTTTGAATTTCTGATCCTTTTAGAGGGGTCTTCATGACCTCAGCCTGGGAAAGACTTGAATGGCGTCCTATATTTATGACATAACCTCCCTGTGATAGAAGCAGCCAGTGACTTCCCTTCGTATCATTTTCTTCTTGTGTTGGGAGCATCCAGCGCTTGTGGATTTTCTCAGGGTATGAGCGGATGCCTTCATCCTCTCTTGACACCTCTCCCTGAGATCCGTGAGTGTAGGAGGGCTATTTGGAAGTAGGCCACTGGTGAGGAGAAAAGGAGGAAGGAAAAGTCAGTGTTTGCACGTTGCCTTGGTTACGAGCATCGCCTCCCCTCTGACTAGGGCCTGCCCTCCCAAAAGCCTGGTTTTAATTTCCCCTTTGAAATGAGGACCAGGCCTTGTTGCCAATTCAGATTTCACTGGTCAGCTGTTTGGCAGATTCTGAACCCCTGAGGCCATTTCTTCTGCTCAGGCTACTCACTGACCTTTCAGGCAGCCATGTCCCCTTGGACTGATGGTCCTGATTTGAGTTGGAATGAATGGCCTTATTACTGCTGCTCTCCTGATCATCTTAAAAAGAAACCCTCAGGCTGTGACTGGAGGGTAAGCTGGGGTGTCCCCTCAGAGATAAAAGGGGTGGGAACCCTCTTCTATGAAATGAAATACTTCATGTTCTGATAAATGCATCACAGGGCTGAAATGTCGCTACTAGACTCACACAGGACAATGTGAAGTGGTGAGGGGGACAGGGTTCCACACTGCAGGAGGGTTCGGTTGGTCGGAACATCTTGGCGGGTTCAGCGTTTCTCAGATGGATTTCGCTGCCCAGGTTCTGTTCCTGAGCATGTGAGGGCCGCTGAGGAAGCCCTGACCCCAGGGGAAGGTTTAGAGGACCAGCAGGAACTGACAGGTAGGTACTTAGAACAACACAATAAACAGTCATCCAGTTGAAGAGGGAAATGATTGCACCACCCGCAACCCAGGACGTCCACCCCTGGGTGGAACTGGACCAGAAGTTGAAAGGAAGAGGCAGAATTACAACCGAGGGGAGACGGACCACAAAGAGTGAATAGAGAATTCGGGGCGTGGAGTGGCTTGGGAGGTGTCGGAGCCCGTGAATACTGAGCTTCCTTTGCAGCATTTCTTGGGTGGGTGGGATCCCAGGGGAAGCTTCCTAGGTGTCTTTAGTGGGTGGCGAAGGGATTGCTCAGGCTGGGAAAACAGATCAACACACAGCGTGGTGAAGACTACTAATACGCAGTGGCGCCTTGGAAGCTGTAAGAAGTTCAAATGTTAGTGATTGTTGGTGTTCACTCTATGGTGAGGATGCACATGTACGTATTGTTCCCCGTCCCGGGCCCCTAGAGAGATCCTGTCCTGCTAGCTGACTTCAGTCCAGTCTACGGCATCCATCTGGGAAGTTCTGGCCATGTGGAACCTACAAGAAGTAGCCTCAGCTTCTCCAGTTGTCTCCTTCCAGTGGTCTCCTTTGCCCTTACACAGAATTGGGAGGGACGGGTGGAGCAGTCTTTTCTAAGCCAAGAAACTGTCCTATGAAAACTTTCGGGGGTTTTTCTCATGCTACATCTACATAACCAGAAGGGACCTTTGAAAACTTCTTCCAAGAACAAAACACTTTCCTGGAACTGGTCTGCTCTCTTCCTCAGTAGGGAGAGAGGCCATTGGCAATCAGAGAGCGACCTTCCTTGCTAAAATGAAGATTGCAATGTTCTGTACTCTGACACACATGCGAAGCGCCAGCACTGTTTGCAGTGATACTAAGGCATTCAGGCCCAGAGCAGTTGAATTAGTTATCCAAGGCCACACAGCAGAACCAGCCTTAGAAACCAGACTATAGGCTTTAGTTCTGATGCCATTTCTTTGCCCCTGAAGCGTCATACTACCTTTGGAATGTTATCTTGACAACCCCCTCCCTCTGTTTCTGGAAGAAAGAGTATGTCCTTTCTGGACCATGCTAGTCAGTATTATATAAAACATTTAAAGTCTGGGGCACATTGTGAGCAGTGTTTAACATTCCTGAACTTGAGGTCTGGCCTTCTTGCCCTGCTCCCTTTGATGGTAAGTTAAACATCAAGGCTGTAATAATAGACTCTGCATGTCTTAATAGAGAAGAAAAGCCGGGCATTTTGCACGTGCACAGGAAATTCCTTTAAAATAACCAAATATTAGGAGTTTATTTTTCGTTCTTAAAATAAGAAATTGATTTATCTTCAAAAGTTACTCTCCAGAGCTCCTTTCGAACAGAGCAGTTTTCAGATGGGTGTCTCGTTCGTGTCTCTTCCTTCAGCACATGTGAGCCATCGAGTCTCATCTCCACCCAGGTCACATGCAAGTGACGTCCTTCCTCCTGCGGGATCACTGCAGAAGGCTTGGCAGGTCTCCCAGCCTCTGCCCATGCTTCCTCTCCATCCCCACCTTCTTCTGAACGCTCACTGTGGCCTCGCTGTTCCCAGAGTCTGGGGCATATCAGTGAAACAAACGAAGACTCCAGCCCTCTTGGAGCCAGCAGAGGAGACAGAGAACAGTACGGCAGCAAATAAGGAGAAAGGAGCAGGGACTACGGATAAAACTAAAGCGAGGAAGGGGACCCGAGAGCCAGGGCTGGGGACAGGGCTGGGCGACATCTATGCCCATTTTTAGATAACTATTTTTAAATAGTTGCAGTTGCCAGTAGGCTGGTACCAAGGTAACCTCTGAGTTTTGAAGAACGTGCAGGACTGTGTATGAAGCTAAGGTCAGCAGTGGCTGGGTGTGAGGGGCATCTCTGTGCTGTCTTCACCACTCTTGTTTATCTGAGATTATTTCCAAATTGAAAGTCCCCCCACAGTCCTGAACCGGGCTCTGTCGCAGCATTGCCATATCTGTGGGTGTGGAATGGAGACCTACAATGTGCACTCCTGTCCACAGGGGATGCTGCTGTGCTGGTCCAAGGCCTTGCTGGGAGAACCGCAGCCCGGCTCACTCGGCTCCAGTCACAATGTCCTCCTCTGTCTACCGAGAACCAGGAGGTTCCCTGCACTTGCCTGAAATGTTCATTCAGCCTTACTTCCTTCACCTCTCTGGGTCAGTAATCCCAGGGTAACCTGCTCACCCTGTTCAGAGTGGCCGGCCCACCCCAGTTGCCCCTGTCCATCTCTCCTGCTTTTTTATTCCTCCATAGCACTATGGAGTGACACATCATGTCTCCACCATTTGTCTGTCTCTTACCAGCTCCTGCCCCAGAAACACAAACTCTGTGAAGGTGGCTGCTCCTTCTCTTTCTCACTACCAACATTTAGAACAGCACCTACTCAGATGAGGGCTCAAAGTGGATGACCCAGTGAAGGGAGCAGGTCCCTCAGCATGGAGGAGCAGTGTGTTAACACTCACCTTCAAGACTCAGAAGGAGCCCACCCCACGCTACTTGGTCAAGTGCTCCTTCTTCCCCACGCTACTTGGTCAAGTGCTCCTTCTTTATTCTTGGGCAAATGCCTCCTTAACTAAACTTGGAGCTTCCAGCTGTACCACCTCCCAGACAAATGTGCAAAGGCAACACAATAGCACAGATGAAGGGCTTAGCCTGGGCTGGGCACATCGTAACTGCTCAGTGAATGTCAGCTAATATTGTTTTTGCTCTTTAAATTTGGTCTCTCTGATAATTCAGGCAGCACCTTGGTTAAAATTCAACCTTGTGTAGGAAACCATTTCTTGAGGGTTGGTGGAAAGCGGGTTAGTGTTATGGGGAATATTTAAGCTACTAAGCGAACAAACTATTCTCAAATACTTCAAAGTGTTTGGTTAGTGTTCAAACCATTCCTGTGTTTGTTGAAAATCATTCTATGTAACCACGAAAGTAAAACCTCTAAGGATTACTGCAAACCATAGTTGGAAACGCTTTAAATGAACTTTGTTAAACAAGCCTATGTGAAAATTGCAAAAATATATTTCTTTATACTTTCTTCATAAATATACTTAAAAAGTTTTATTTATTTTAAAAATATTTTTAGTTTTAGATGGGCACAATACTTTTATTTTATTTATTTTATTTTTATGTGGTGCTCAGGATCGAACCCCAGGGCCTCACACGTGCTAGGCAAGAGCTCTACCACTGAGCTTCAATCCCTGCTCCAAATATATGCAATATGTTTTAAACTCATGTTTTATTAATTTTGTATTAATTATATGTTGTTATGATAGATTAATATAAGTATGTAATGTACTACTTTTATGTTGTATATTAAACTTTTGAATGTAAAGACTAATTTTAAGATTTTAGTATTTTTAATATAAATATATTTATACTCATGTGTTTAATTTTGGTACTGGGGATTGAAACCAGAGGCAATGAACCACTGAACCACATCCCCGGCCCTTTTTATATTTTATTTGGAGACAGGTTCTTGCTAAGTTGCTGAGGCTGGTTTTGAACTCGCCATCCTCCTCCCTCAGTCTCCCTAGCCACTGTGTCTGGCTCACATATTTGTTTAGGAATAATTCTATTGATTTACATATGAGCCAATCATGTTTCATGATCTTGAAATTCAGATGGAGCTAATTAACCAATTCCTAATTAACAAGCTTTCACGTAGCCCTGGCCCCCGTGGCTGCTGCTCCCTGCCTCAGAACTAGCACCCAGCTCCATATTATTTACCTGATAGAGAAGATGATCTGTGCTCATCTTGGGGTGGATGTTTCAGGCTGGACCTTTCTTTTTCATCCTCCATGAATCTCACCCCAACATCCTGCCGCCAACTCTTAAATAAATCTTTATTCCTGGGTCTATCTTGGCCAGCAATCTCAGCCGTGCACAGGAGGGATAGTAAATTAGTCGGTGTTGGCCTCCAACTGTCAAGGACAGACTCAGTGACGAAAGCATGTAGAGAGGAAAAGAAGTGGGTCAGAAAGCAGGGCGGGGGGTCAGACTCCAGAAAGACCCACTGGCCAAATAACACACAGGGCACTTACAGAAGGAGACCTCAGGACCACCAGGTCACTGATGGCACATTGGTTTCTTCGTGGCGGAGAAGAGCAGTGTTCTCACAGGGCTATCACCCGCCTTTGCCTGCAGGTGCTGCCAAGGTCAGGATCACAGTCCTATCTGCCACCAGCTATGCTCCTGGGGCATACGTGCTTTGTTTACCTGTGGGACAGAAACTTACAGCACCCTACTGTGTTTCATCAGTTTCAGGGTGCAAAATGTGTGTGTATCTTGCTCTGACTGCTGAACGTGTTGTGTGAGTTTATTTATGATGGTGAAGGCGAAATGTCAGTTTTGCTCCACAAAATGTCCTTGGTCACAGAGTTCAGCCTTTGCTCAGAGTGCAGCCCATGCTGCTGCTGTTCATGGGTTTCCTGTTCACCTCAATCAACCACCCATTGGACTAATAGTAGCTGTCATTCAGTGCGGTCATTGAGGGTGACCAGGTGCCAGCCATGGAGCCGGGCCTATGGCATAATAACAGCTAGTGTTTGTGGAGCTCTGCTCTGTCCCCAGATCTCCTGTCCTAAGCACATCACACCTATCCTCTCACTCAGTCTACAGAACCCGAGAGGCAGGTGCTGTGAGAGTCCCTGTCTTACAGATGAGGACCCCAAGACACAGAACTGAGACCCCACGGCAGGTGAATGGAGGAGCTGGGATCCGAGCCTGACACCAGAGCCCCAGCTGTGCTGAGTGGCTCCTGCCATGTCTGCATATTTTCATCAAATCCTTAGGACCCTGCCAGGTGAGCATTGTCACCTCCGTGTTAAAATGACATGTAGGGAGGTCAACTCACTGAAATCACATAGTGAACGGCAGAGTGGCGATCTACACCTGGAACACATCCCCAGCTCTTCCAGTCTATCAGTGTGATACCCTTAAGACATCCCGGTTCCCACTGGCTAGCTGGTGGCCTTGGGACGCACATGGCTTGGCCCTCTGATGTAGGACTCGCTTAGTCTCTCAATCCCTGGTGCTCAGACTTGAGATGCTTGGTAGGGAGTAGGCAATTCTCTTTTGGTAAAAAAATTTTTTAAACACCTTAATTTCCCACTATCAGCTATATATTTACTTTCAGTTCAGTTTTCACTAAGAGACTTAAGCATACACAGTCCTTTGTTGTATGTATTTTGGGATCAGGGAGAGAGAACAGAGTTTAAGATATAATTTACCCCTTCAAAGACCTTAAGATCTGCTTGGACACAGGTGTGCACTGAGCTGTATCACTGACAGAATGCTCCAGAAGTTCAGAGAAAGGGGCACTGAGCTCCAGAACAAACCTCCTGAAGGATGAGGGCCTTAAAGAATGTGTGAAATCTGAGTGTGAACAGAAAGATTTGCCAGGCCTAGACCAAAGGTTGACGAGGGTCCCAGGAAGACACACACTATAGAAGAAGGGACAGGAGGGGGACTGACATTCACTGCGACCCTTTCCGTATGCCCAATGCTGATCAAGGCACTTAATATATTCTACTTCAATGACCTCAAATTAGCCCTGCAAGATAGATGGGCCTCTCTCCATTTTACAGACAGGAGAGCTGAAGTTCAAGCAGGTTAAGTCATTTGGTCTTTGGTCACACACACAGAGTGGGGGTTCAAACTCAGTCAGACTCAGCAGCGAGCGGACAAAACTCGTGTTCTTCCCACACTCCTAGGATCTTAGAGGATTTCAGCATCCCTGGGAGAATAGACCTATACAGGTCTGATGAACCCTTTGGGAACTCATGGCAAAAGATACCTTCTCATAAAAAAGGATGGGGCGCAAGCCTTGGCCCTGGCTTCCTGGAGACGGCCAGAGTTTGGGCCTTGAAGGTTACATACAAAGGAGGGAGCCATGCTGCGGTTGGGCCAGTCCAGACCCATCAAAGACAAAGGTGAGGTGTCCAACCTGAGGCCTGAACCTGAGGCTCTGGGTAGAGGAAGATGTGTCAAGCTAGAGCCACCCTGATCCTGCAGACAACCCCTCGAGGTCCCCACTGGGCCAGTCCGTTTGGTTTCACAAACTATGTGCCAGATATACCCTGTGTGCTGGGGAGAGAGAAACCCAAGTGAACCCCACTCAGGGCTGGCCCTCACGATTCAGTTTGCAGAGTTGGGCAAAGAGAAAGTTGCCATGTGCCTCGGTCAGGGCCGCGATTCCTTTCTACAGCTGCTTTTAGCCCTAAATGCTGCTCAGCTCTACCTTCTGAACAGGCCTCGGGAAAGACCAATGGCCCAGTGCCTGCTCCAGGTGTCTGCCCGATCTGCAATTCTGTGACCCTGCAGGACACAGCAGGTCTAACCAGTGAAACGGTCAGTCTCATGCACAAGGAGCGCCATCTGGATTTACTATTTACTCCTAAACACATTTTCACATAGAGGGCAGCAAACTGGATACAACTTGGAGTGAAGTTCCTTCTTATGTGCTTATGCTATAATTATAATATGTATAATAATATATGAATTACATTATCACACACATAACATGTGATGATATGACATGCAAATGCTATCAATTAATGATAGCAACAAAAAGTATTAATAGAAATAAATAGAAAACAATGACAGGATCTTTCAAAAAGAGATAGTCTCATGGCTAAGACAGATATTTTAAAGGCAGCAGTTGAACTAGATAACTTTAAAAACAAATCAATAGCCTTTTTGAAGCAACAAATGTTTATAAAGTCTGAATCATAATACATGACAGGATAATGAAGTTCGGTTTATTTTATTAAAAAAGATTATTTGGCAGCACTGGGGATTGAACCCAGGGGTGCACTACCACTAAGCTACATTTCTGCCTTTTTAAATTTTTTTTTTTTTTTTACTTTGAGACAGGGTCTCCTAAGTTTTCCAGGCTGGCCTTGAACTTGCCATCCTTCTGACTCAGTCTTCCAAGTTGTTGCTGGAATTACAGGCATGCCCCATGGTGCCCGGCTGAGGTTGGTTTATTGTAAAATGCGAGTGCTTGTAGAATTATTTGTTATACTAGTATTTGTAGAACTACTTGTAACCTTAAAGAGGTTTAATTTTTAGATATCATTTTCCCACTTGGGCCATGAGTCTTTTGAGACATAGTTTTTATTTGGAATGCTTCACTTTGTGTGAGGATGAACTTAAAAAATGTAAATGCCAACTTTGCTTTCCCGAAGGGGAAGAACTCTCTCAGATCATGTCACATTCACAATAAATCCTCTTCAGTCTGGGCAGAGAGGACGTGCAAAGTAGGAAGAAAAAAAACAGGAGTGTAGGAGAACAGTGTGCTACTCAAACTGCATTTTACTCTGTGGCTCAAACTCTAAGACAAACTCCATTTTTCTCTGGGCTGGCAGAGGCCTCTCTTGGATGAGCCCCATCAGAAAGGAAGGGCAGCTCCCTGGTGTGGGCAGCACCAGGCCAGCTGCCCCTGAGGGCCGCCAGTCGCATGTCTTCTTTCACTTCCTTGACTGAAGTGTCGGTCACTCCGGGGACTGCAGAGTGGGTGGTGTCAAGAGCTTGCCAAGCCACCACCTGAGCGCCAAGATGCGCAACTCAACTACCAACATTGCAAAGAGTGAAATGGTGATAGTAAATCAACTGTTGGAAGAACTGAGTTTCAGATCCTCAGCTTCGCCTGCCCTGTGGTTCTGCAGTGGCCGCTGTCTGTACAGGGCCCCAGTCAGCCTCATGTGGCTTCTGGCTTCAGGCCCACCCCATGGCTCACTCCTTCCTGAGCTTCCCACTGGGCTCCAAGGGGCCCCACTGGATAACCTCCTTGAGCCCCTGAGAGCCCAGGACAGTTAATGCCCCCTGCGATGGCCACTCTCCCGCTGATGGAACAGGAAAGCAAATTCTTCCCCTCCCCCAACCACGGCAGCTCTAACATGGAGTTTACTTATTTCTCAGGAATGGCCCCAAGGATCCAACAGCCAGCCACACTTCGCTGAGGCCCGTTCAGCAACGCATCCTCCTCTTGCTCTCCCTCTGTAGAGGATTTATTTTTAATCCACAGATTCCTTAATATTCCCCCCTCAACTGCTGGAGTTTGTTGGACTGGCTTGGTGCCTCTCTTCCAGAGACTGGAAGTGAGCAGCCACCTCACTTTTGCTTCGGCTAACAAGACTCCACCTTCCTTTTTGTTCTGTTGTGGGCTAACTTGTGTCCCCTCAAAATCTGCATGTAAGTCCTGGACCTCAGAATGTGAGTGTATGTGGAGATAAGGCCTTCAGAGGGGTGATTAAGGGAAGATGACACTGTTACGCTGGTCCCTAATCTGGAGGAAACTGGGACAAACCTGCACATTCATCAAGGAAGGACCCTGTGAGGAGATAGTGGGAAAGCAGCCACCTACAAGCCCAGAGGAACCAGCCCTGCTGACATGGTAATCTTGAACTCCCAGCTTTCAGAATTGTGAGAAAATGAATTTCTGTAGTTGAGGTTGCTTAGTCTGGGGTATTTTGTTATGCACGTGCTAGGAGGTGAATGCACACTCTCTCACTCCCTGTCACTTGGGGAGCCAGCTGCCCTCATGAGAGTAGCCATATGGAGAGTCCCCGGGGCAAAGACCTGAGTCTCCTGACAGCAGTCACGTGACTGAAGGTGGGGAACTTGGAGCCCAGCCAACAACTTGACATGGGATGCTTGATCCTGAAGCAAAGCCCTGTAGCTAAGCTGTCCTGGATTCCTGGCCCTCCGAAGCCGTCTGAGATGACAATGTTCCTTCGAGTCACTGGGCTTGAGGGTAACTGGTCGCACAGCAGCAGAATCAGGGCCCCTTCCTTCCAACCTCCGTCCCCTTGCCTTCACCCTGGACCCAGGGATGGTCCTCAGTGCTGGCATGATTCTCATAAACCTCTGCCTCAGGCCCTGCTTCCTGCAGAAACAGACTTTAAAATGATCCCAAATTTCATCTGAGATAGTCATAGTCTGCACTGACCATGTCTTTTAACATTGGTTATTCAGAATTTAGTCAAAGAGTGTATTCAATGTACCTCTAAGTCATTTCCTAGAATTGAAATTTACCAAGTACCTACTCTGGGAAGGAACAGATCTTGCCCTGACATGTAGGATACTTAGAAAAAGTAGATGAGCCTATTTTGCCATAGAGAACTATTCTAAGCACATCCAAGATACTATTTTATTGAGGTATTTTATTGAGATTTAAAGACAATCCTCTGGGGGTGGAACCTAGCATTGTCCCCTTTTAAAAACAATCAGACTTAGTTCGGAGGGTCGAATCACCAGGATTCAGCAAGTTAATATTTATGAAATTATTTCTGACATGTGACAAGGTCCACAGTAAGCAAAATCTATTGTTAGCACCATTATTATTTTGGACTTTTTCTCTCACTGAGAGCTAACTTCACCCAGCTTCTTCCTTCTCCTGGTGAGGAGTCACAAGCCCTCAAAGACTGCGACGCATGCTCTGAAAGCTTTCTGCCTGAGGTCTCCCATGTCCCACTCAGGACTGGGTGCCTGGTGGGAGCTGGAGCCGTCATGTTCTGCAGACCGTGGTGACCCTAAAGCTCTTTCTCAGATGTGACCCATAAACCCCTAGGGCTCTTTTGAATGACAAAGGCAGCCATCGGGTTTGTTTTCCCTCCTGAGCCTGGCAAATGGCTTTTCAGTGTGTCTGTTCCAGGTGGCTTGGATGTCCCAAGCCAGGTGGCTGTGGTGGAGATGACAGAGCCCCATTAAAGTGAGTGGGAGCTCCAGTTGCAAACACGGTTCTCTGCTGGGAGCAAGGCCCAGCCACCTCTCAGGGTGCATGTCTCTGAGCCACACTTGCTTCTGGCAACTTGAATCTCAATTTCTTCTGACTCCACAGCAGCAGAGCCTGCCCTTGGTAGCAACACTGGTATACCAGTGCTTGACTGGACGAACAGAATGCACTCAAGGAACATTGGTTTCTTATAAGTGTGTTGGCATTTGCGAGTCTCCTTTGACTGGGTCCCAGATGAGTCCCCTGTATGGGCCCCCCAGAATCATGAGGGCAGGTTATACTTTGAGCATTGTTCCCCCCATTTCTGTGTGAAATCATGTTAAGCCTGAGTTCTTCCTGGTTGACAAACCATGGACTGTCAACCCTGATGGATAGGATGGTGGGAGAAAAGCTACCACCTCATTAAGGGCACAAGTTAGTGGAGGGTGATGGATTTTCCATAGCTCCGAGAAAGTTGACAAATCCTTTATGTAAACACCAGTTTGACAGTGAAAACAGTTTCCCCTTCTTCTGTGGAGAGCAGCAGACAGAGTAAATATTGACAAACGTACAGGTTTACTTTGTTAAGAGGCCCAAAGCAGGTAAATGGAGCAGAGGAGGAAGGCTTGGATTGAGTCATTATCAGCAGAGGGAAAGCCATTCTCTTTGGGCACCATATTTGGTGTGACTGGGATTTTATGAGACTGAGGAGACAAGTTGGAACTTTGTAGGATGGGGGAGGATCTGACTGGACTGGGCAGCAAAGTCATTTGGGGCTTGATTCCACCCCTCCCCACAAACTTCCCCTGGGATTCTGATACAAGAGAACTGAGGTGGAGCCCTGGCATCCATCCACCTGGATACAGAGCTCTCTAGTGGCTTCCATGTTGGTCAACATGGCAAACATCTCTTAAGAGAAAAACGCTTGCTCTTGGCATAATCCCTGATTCCCAACCATCTGCCAAATAGGCTGTCTGGTCCTGAGAGCTGGGGGCAGTATAGAGGACAAAGATATCACCTTAACTTAAAGCTTCTAGAACATGCAAATTGGATGCTGCTGGAAAGAAAGCCTCCTTAGGTCAAAGGAGATGCCCAAGTGGACTTTCACGTCCTGAAAATTCTCCATGCATGGGCTCTCTTGGTCCTGCTCTTGTATAAGTTCATCTCTGAACCAACCCCTGTACTCCATTATTCTTTCTCTATGTATATACTCTATTGGTTTCTTTACTTATAAACATGGTTGATTTTTGTTTATTGTTCATCTTCCCCATCAAACTCTAAGTTCCACGTTCCAGGAACATCATTTGCCTCTACCACCATTGTGTCCTGAGAGCCCCGTGGGTTTCTTGGCACAGTATAGGTGTTCACTGTAGCTGGTTCGGTGACCGAATGAGTCCATGCAGAGCTGAATGAACTCACCACCCATCCTCCAAGGGCCCTGGAGGCCACGGCCTGATGTTTCAAGAGTGGAAGTTGCTTTTCTTTAAGGAAGACACATTTGGGGTGAAAGATTGTGGCAGTCTTCTTGCTTCTTTGGTAAACGGCCCTCAGAGTCTCCCAGCACTTCCTCCCTGTCAGGCTGGTTGACTCCTGTTTCATTCCGGGATCCTGTCCCCACTCCCCTCCGCGGGCAATGCCCTCATCTCCTTTTTTAGGTAAAATCAGAAGCCAGTGGGAAAACTCCCACAATGCTCTTCTCCCTTTTCTCCTTCCCATCAGACACACCTTCATTCACACCTATCCCTTCCTGACCCTATACTCTCTCAGAGGGCAAGATGTCTCGCGTTCTGAGTGGGGACAAAATCAGGGCAGGAGGCCAGAGGACAACTTGGGTCCCAGAAGGAGCTGGAAACAAAGGGAAGCCTCTGGTATTCTCAGCCATGTTTGGCAGCCTCTGCCTTCTGGATTGACCCTTGCAGGAGACTAGGGGTTCATTCCAGGTAGGGGCCAGAATCGACTGTCTTTTCTTACCAACTCCTTCCTCCAGATTCCTTGCCACCAAGTCATAGGATAAAAGAGAAACTTTAACCTTCAAAATTATTTGAAATTTTGGTACCTCTTTTCAACCTCAAATCATACACATGCATAGCTCACTGGGTTAAAACAATGGAAAAAATTCGGGGGAGAGGGAGTTCATTCTACTGTTAGATTGAAATTTTTAAAGTATAACTCTAGTCAAATCCACACTGTATGGAAATGGCTTTTAATTGGTGAATTAAGTCAGCACCTAAGGAAGACAGGAAATTCGGAATTCCACCTGATTTATGTCCTGCCTACTATTTACTAGATTTTGGTAACTTACTTAGCTTTTGATCTGAAAACTAGGCATAATCTCTTTTTATCTGAGAATTAAGCACTATTATTTAATTGAAAGTACATACACTGAATAATATTAGGTTACATTTAGTGAGAGTTTATCATATGTCAGAAACTTTACCTGCTTTGTGAATGAAAAAAAAAAAAATCCTCCCCATCAGAATTTGATATGTGGTGGGATTCCTACCTGGATCGGGCAGCCCAGCACACTGGCATTTCCTTATCCTTTCGACCTGTGGTCCCTGCTTGTCCCTGGCACCCTTAGGTCTTGTGGGCTGCACCTACAAGGTGCTTTTCTCATCAGAAAGTGGCCAGAAGTTCAGACATACATGAGTCAGCATTTCCAGGCATTGACAGCTCTGGACATTTCCATTCATGCTCTCTTTACGAGGTATTTGCTGCAAGTGTCTAAACTGAAGAATGACACTTTGCAGGGGTACAGAGCTGGCCTCAGCTTAACATTTCCTGTCTCAGCAGTGTGCTTCCATTGCTCAGGGCGAACTGTGGCATTGTGGAATGCTTTCGCATCCAGATGACACGTCAGAGGAAGAATGCCTGCCCCCTCGCCCTCCCGCCCCCAGGCCCTGAAGTCATGAACACCTGCGACACTATTCCTCATCCTCCGTAACTAACTTTACAACCAGTCCTCTGACTCCAGACAGTTGGAGTTTAATTATTTTATTTACTTCTCCATCCATCCATCCAACCATCTGTCCAATTATCCATCCATCAACCCTCCCATCCATCCACCCATTTATCATAAATAATATCAAGCACTGATTATGAGCCAATAGAGTTCTTAGCAGTGGGAACTGGCAGTAAATCAGACCCTTAGCTCAGTTCCCAAAGGGGTTCCCTGTCACTCCTACCATCTTTCAGGTTGTACTTGTTAATACATCATACCTAAACTTCACTGAGTTACATATATTTTGCCTCATTCATGTATAATGTGTACTATTATTTGCTTGATATTTGTCTTTGAAAAACCAACCTATCTTTCTTAAATAAATTTATGTTAAGAGAAAGTTTTATATCACTGTTAACATGCATTTGATGTAAACTATAAGTTTTCATAAAGAATTAGTTATACACAACATTCACCTGCGCACTACCTAAGACCATCTCAAGTTCCAGTTTGGAGAACTGAATTATTCCATGTTTCTCCCATAAGGTCACTCCAAATAATTACGATTCCCAGTTCCAATGTAAATTCTCAAATCAGATGATTCTCTTAAGGATATGTTGTCGTGACTTGGAACTAAGGTTGAAACTCAGATTTCCTGCCTTGGAGTCCAGTAAACCAGTAAACCCACTAGAAGATTGTGAAGTTCATTGTACTGGTTATCACCAACATTTAAAAAGAGTCAATTAGTGGACTGAGACAGACGTCCTCACCCTATGTACATGTATGATTAGATGAACGGTGTGAATCTACATCATGGACAACTATAGAAATGAAAAGTTGTATATAATGAAAAGTTATTCATATACAATAAATCAAAATGCAGTCTGTAAAAATAAATAAATAAATAAATAAAATAAGTAATTAGAATTTAATACAGGACATCATACTACATGGGTTAGTTATGCTTTGTGAAGCTTAATCACGGCATGAAACATGTCATATGGTCAGCATAAGGTCCAATACCTTTCAAAGCCACTGTTCTCCCGGTTATGCTGTATACTGAGCTGTCTTGTTGGTTCTGCTGGATGGCAAAGAAAGTCCGGGAGTTGGCATTGTAGTCATCATCAGATCTAACCCACTCCCTGCTTTTGCAAAGAAATTTTACTGGAACTCAGCCATGCTTACTTGCATATGTATCGTCCATGACTATTTTCATGCTACAAACAGGGTTGCCAGAATTAGCAAATAAAAATACATGACTTGCTGTATTTTATCTAACAACCCGAACTGAAATTGCAGAACTGAGTAGCTGTGACAGAGGCTATCTAGCATGCAAGACCAGAGATATTTAATATTTGCCCTTTGCTGAAAAAGTCAGGCCAGGCCTGCTCTGTGTGATTGGCACTCTGGATTCGTGCAGTGCCAGACTATACAATTGTACATGGCCAGCTGGTGGCCTCTTGGAAGCTGCTCTTCCTTCCAACTTCTTCTGTCACATTTCAGTGTTTGCTTCTCTTCAGGGCTCTGAACCAAGATTGTGTGAGCAGGGAGAGCTGGGTTTTGGCTCCTGGGAGCTGTCTTGCTGCTATCTCCCAGAACTGCCCATTACCCCTACTCCTGGCTGCCTCTCTGTCATTGCTACTCTTCCCAAGTCTTTGGTTCTCTAGGACCCTTTGGGCCCTCTCTATCACAACCCTGAGTGACACCCTTAAGTGGAAGAGTGGGGTTTGGTAATAATGTAAAAAACTGAAATTCCCCCAGTGTGAGGGGCCCAGCCCAGTTTTGGACAGTGAATCATGACTTTGGCTGAGATGTTCTCATTACAATCTCTGCTGAGCTCCTCGGAGAAGCAAAAGCTGTTGCCTGCAAAAACAGGCAGCTTCTCAGCTGCTTCCTCCCCATGGCCTTGCCTCCCTTCCTGGTGGTCTCATCCTACACATCCTTTCCATTTCTCTGTCCATCTTTCCCCTGCCTTTGTCTCAATTGTTGAAGACATGAGCTTGGTCTGAGATCTGCCCGTGCACAATACCAAAGGTAGTAGAAGTGATGGCTCAGCTCTTTTCCATTTTAATTCCCTTGTCATTTCTCTAAGTGTTTATTTGAGCTCAGATCATGCGTGGAATGATGCATTTGACTCTGGGGTCCCACATCAAGGTGAACATCTGCATCTGGAGCGGTCTTGAAGAAAGCCAGTCTGGTGTCCGACTGCCTGGATCCTTTTGTTTGAAGCACATTTCGGTGAATTGAGGTTTGTGGAACATTATCATCATATATAGGTCCTTCATTTTGTACCTGAGACCAAGGGATATGAATAAAGTCCACCCATAGTCCATGTGAAAAGTGCCACATACGCACTGAGAACTTGGATATGATGGTAGATTGTCTTTCAATGTCTCTGTGGGGTGAAACTCACAAACTTTTTTCATTTTCCATTTCTAGATTTCTTTTATTGTTTTTTTCACGTAATCCTTGTCATCAACATGATGTGATCTTCATAACTACCAGATATCAAGTACCTCAGTCACCTTATTTAAACATCACAACAGCCCTGTGAGGTAGACAACATCATCCTCATTGTGTATAGTTGGAAATTGAGGCATCAAGAAAGTGAGTCATATAGCTAGTGCCATCAGGCCAGGTTGGACCACAAATCTGTATGACTTTATGCTGTGTGTGTATGTGTGTGTGTGTGTGTATGTGTGTGTGTGTGTATGTGTGTGTTCTGCTGTTGGTTCTTCTGTACCTAGAATAAGCCTGGCACTTAGTAGGTGTCCAAAAATTATCTGTGGGGTGAGCAAATGCATGGTACCAAAGTCAGTTCTCGTGGTCATTTGTCTGGTGGGTTTCAATGTGGCTCATTATGAAAAATACTTTCAGAACTTCTCAGAGTGCAACTGCGCTGGGTCTCTCTGGAGATTCTGAGGTGAGGCCCAGGAATCTGATTTTTAATATACTTCCCAGCAATTTCTGATGTAACTAGCTCAGCCTCAGCCTGCAGAACAAAGTTTGGCATCCATTCCCACCACACTACACGGCTTCATGAAAAATTTGCAATTTTTAGTGCTTCTGCAGAACAAATAAAACCACAGTTTATGTTTCCCAATTCATGCAGCTCATCCCGTGTCCTTCTGACAGAACTTTCACATTTCAAAATGTTCCAACATGCTCCCCCGCCCTAAGCTATCAAGACATAACATTGGATCTTGGGAGGCAACTGACTCTCTTTGACAGTCCCCAAAAGTCACATAGCTATTTCTTTCTCTCAGTATTATTCTCTTTTTACTAAAGAAAGCATCCTCCTTGTTATTCTAGAAGAGAGAAGACTTAGGGTAATCCAAGTACTTTTAAATACCAGCTATTCTGAAGGAAGGGGGACCAGAATCATCTTGTTATATTAGGAAGGAGTAAATCTAAGTCTTATGTCTCATGAATTGCTTTGCCAGAATAGTTCCAGGTTACTATATTGTCCTGTTGTAATTATTAATAGTGTTCTTATTTAGTTTCAAACATGAAGCTGGGTTTGTACGAAAAATAATATGGTCATTATACCTAAGACCAGAAAGAAAAGAGGTACAAGGAGTTAAGTTTCTGTTTATAACAAGGAAGGAATTTCCAAGGGACATAAAAAAGTTAGTTAATTAAAAAAAAATGAACAAAACAAACACCAAATATAATCAGGTGGCCAAATTAGGAAGGGCATTTCCTCTTACTAGAAGTGTTGAAACAGAGGCACGTGGCTCTTTTTTGAGGATGATGGAAAGAAAGTGAAGAACCCTGTGACTGACATTAGAGGAGCCTTCAGTTACGTGTCCAAAGTTCCCAGGGGACATTGGGTTCTGTGGTGCCTGCCTTGTGTCAGGGACAGTGTTTCAGGTACACCCACATGGCAAGAAGCTGGAAACAGCACAGCCAACTCTCTTCCCTGCGGGGTGAAAGTCATACCAGAGTCAACAAACAGGAGGTGTTCCCACTACGGTAGAAGTGGAGAAAACTGTGTACTCAGGACTTGACTCTTCATGTCACACCCAAGGTCCAACGGCCTCTGCTGAGCAGGCAGGGCAACTCTTCAGGATGTGAGTATATGGAGCCAGCCTTCCTTTCCTGGGAGCCAAAGCCACATCTGCTCCTATCCATCCTTGTGAAAAGTGTGCTAAGCTGAGACCATTCCTCTTCTCCCCACCCCTTGCACCCCCAGGTCACTGGGCAAAAGTCCATTTGATCTTTGGTGGAGTTTGACCTCCACTCACTCTAAGGATCTCAGAGCTGTGCAAAGTGTTGGGGAGTTTCCCAACATTCCTCAGGGAAATTATCACTTCCAGCCCTGCCCTACTTTGCATTCCCTTGCAGAGTTGGAAATTAAGGAGTTGGTCTTTATGAATTTTTCCAAGGTCACACAGTGCATGGGCAGGAAATAGGAGTCCAGAATCAAGATATCCCAACAGGAGGCTCACTGCAGTATCACACATGTCTCCCAGTGGATCAGAGGGGCAGAAAAAAATGTTATGCTATTGCAGAATTGAAGTTTCTGGTCACTTACTGCATCAACTTAGAAAAGAATATGAAAGAGTGTTTGAATCCAGTTTGGTTTTTGGATGAGAGTTAAAATGTGGATCTGAACAAGCCTATTAATCATAAATGTTGTCTGGAAATTCCTTTCCTGTTATTACTCCCTAAAAGAGCTAATATACCAAAGACTTGGAATTTTAGCATTGGAGAATGTCTTAAAATCATTGAGTTTGACATGATCCTTAGTATAGGAAAATCTTTTACTGTGTCCTTAACAGGTGCAGAATTATATTATTTTCTCACACTATAGATGGCAGTTTTTATTTTTAATATTTGATGGCTTTCTAGTTTTAAAAACACTATACACTTATTGTAGAAAATTGGAAAGGAGTAAACATTATAAGGAAGTAGCAAAGATATACGTATCAACCCACAATGCAGAGCATGCCACTGTAAACAATTTTACAAATAAACTTTGTATTTTTAGTGATATTTAAAAACTGAAGATTGGGTTCTCAACAATTCAAAACTGCATTTCTCCTGAATGATGCAAGGAAATTGGAAATTTTAACTCTAATTGCCTTTTCTTTACATACATACTACTGTCATTTATTTTATCTTTAAAAATATGTTTTAAACCTAACAATGTTATTATTTTCCTTTATATTCATTTATTCATAAATATATTTGAATTTTATCACAGTTTTGCCATTTTGTTGTTTCTTGTATTTCCTACATCTTCAATTTTCCTTAAGGGATCACTTCCCTGTCAGAATAACATACTTTAGAATAGTATGATAGTTTAGATCTGTTGGTCCCAACTCTCAGTTTAAGCATGGAGATGGCTAGCTGAATGACCTTATGATGTAGAAATTTCCTGACTATTATCTTATTTGAGTTCTGGCTGAGTTTATCAGCTCTGTTGAGGTGGTCATCTATCGTGATCTGGTGCTCATTGTTTCTATTAGGAAGTTAGCAGTTGGTCTAATTACTGAGTTTTTGGAAGTCATCTTTGGTGATCTTGTTTGTTTTCCTGAAATTTCACTACAATGTGCCTATATATTTTTTTGCTTGGAGTTTTAGGGGACTTCTGAGTATTAATATCTCATCATTCTTACCAATCAGTGCTTTAATATCTCTTCATTGTAGAAAACAGTCAGTCATATGAGTTTTCTTTTGCCTTGTTTCGTCTTCTTTCTTTGTGGCATTTCAACTAACCGTATGTTTGACGTTCTTCCTATGTCCTCTGTCTCATATTCTCTTATCTATATTTTCATCTTTTATTCTATGTGATTCATTCTGTTCTGCAACTCTTTCCACTGTTCTTCTCATACCCACCCTACCTGCTTTACTTGTGGTCAAAATACTTTTCAGGAGGCCAGTGCCATGCCAGTCCCTCTAGTATTCCTTGTTAGTATTCTTGGGAGATTTTTGGTCTCTAAGTGGATATAAAAGAAAGTGATTCTAATTTGAAGATGGGGAAAGAGAACAGCATGTTAGTATCTCAATAGCATCCAGCCCATTTTCTGGTAATTTGCTAATCAATTAATTGATTCTGGCAAACAAAGCACTGCTGGCAAGAATTCAGAGTCCTTATTTGAGCACAGTAGGAAGAAATGTTGACGGAGCTGAGAGCTTGAGAGGGACTCATGCTGTATAGTTTCCATCTCTGATTCAGACCTTTCACTTCCTGCCATGAATACAAAACTGTGAAATGCATAAAAGGTCTTCATATACACTTTCATGTAAACCTGGTGTTTCAGATGCTACTAATTTGTTGTCCATTTCCATTGATCTTAAGATTAATGAACATTCTGCTCATTAGTAGTGGTGTAAACTTTTATGTTTCTCTTTTTCTTTGAAGTCATGTGTATTTTAGTTTAAAGCTATAGAATGCTACGTTAATCTCTGATAGCTGGACCTCATCTTATATTAGAAACCTCATGCATTACTGATGAGTAAAAGCATCAAGCTATTAGAGATCATCAATTCTAAACTTGGCACTGTCACATAATACTTATGTGATTTTGTTGGTAGCTGGCCCCTACTTAAATCTTTAGCCTCATCTCCCAGTATTTTTCACCCTCATAGAGACAGTGGGAGAGACAGAGATTAAGTGTTCACACAAATTGGAGAAAGTGTTAACAACAGGAAAAGTTGACAAAGGATTAATATCTAGAAGATATAAAGATGTCTCAGATATCAACAAGAAACAAGTCAGTAGACCTCAATTTTTAAAAATGGACAAAGAATGCAAATAAAAAATAGAAAAGGAAAAACAAAAGTTTCATAATAATATATAGAACTTCTCAGGTGTATTAGATATGTGATAATGCAAATTAAAACAACAACAATTTTATATCTATTAGATAGGCAAGATGATTGGTTGGATGATGTTAAGTGTAGGAAACGTGATGAAGTGAGGCATGTGATTGACTAAATTAATGCCTCAAGGGTAGAAGAGAGTAATAAGGCAGGGAGAGAGGGAGAGGGAGAGACTGAGAAATGAAGAAACTGGGCCTGGCCAGAGTAAATGCTGTTGGAATGCAAAGAGAAAAGGGAAGAAGGGAAGCATTGTACAATATAAGTACCAATTGTATGATAGAAAGTTGGAGGGATACATAGAGGTCTGATTATACCGTTCTTACAGGATATGGTGAGGAATTTTAGTTTGGGAAAGATATTGAAACACTGTAAATCAAGAAGGTGACATTTTCAGTTTGGCATCTTGAAAGTTATGCTAGCTACAGATCATGATGAGAGGCAAAGCATACATGGGGAGTCTAGTGGGATGCCTTTGCACTCCTGCAGGTGAAAAGAGCAAGAAAGTTCAAATGTGATGGTGATGATTAATTTAGAGGGAAGTGAATGGACTTTGGAGTCATTTGGCAGGTAAAATGGATGTGGGTAACGGAGATGGATGTGGCATGCTGTGTATACCTAATAAATACTTTTTGAGTGAATGAAGGAGGAATGGAATGTTTCTGTCCATTCTCTGAGACAGAAAACAGTGAAAAGGGGTAGGTTTAAAGGAGAACATTGTAAATTCGATTCTTGCTATGTTACATGAAAAATAAATGTATAACGGATAGGTGGCCCTTATCTTCCAGAGGTGCTGCATGAACTTGGCACTGAAGCAGATGTCACAGAGAGGATTTCTACACCAGACAGGTGTCAGGGATGAATGATTTTTGTGACTTTTTTCAACTGATGGAGTCTCAGGATTCTAAGCAGAAAGTCTTAAAAATTTCTCCCTGTCTTCAGTATCTTTTGGGTGTGCTTATAAACTAGCTAATGCCCATCGAAAACCAGAACTGTAGGACATATCTCCAAAACATTTTGGAGGTCCTCAGGAGCATTTAGCACACATCATGCTTCCTGCTTTAATCTCCTCCCAAAAATGTATCTCTAAGAACAGAAAAGTGGCACTCTCATTGTGCTTGATAGTCCCAGAGATCTTTCACATTTTCTCTCTTATTTTGTTATCACTGCAGCATGTGCACTGAGATACACACGACCTTCATATCCCCTATAAAAACAAGAAAACAAAGTCTCAGAAATGGCAGGTGTCTCATTCAAGAACACTTTGGTCTGTTTGCCAGACTCACAAATGCTTTTTGACACTAATGGAGACAGAAGTCATCGATGACATCTAGTGATGGTAGAGGAGAGCAGAGAGTTGATACAGGTGATTTTCTGACTCTAGAAAAGTTTACAGAGACTGTATGGTGTTAACTGGGATTTTCATAGCCAAGAGGACATTAGCAACTACATAACTGAATAAAAACCTTGCTTCAGGAGAGCTTTAACAAAGCTGGAGTGTCTGATTCAAGGCATGGATGTTCTTGAGAAGGAGGCTGGGTAAATATCCATGGTGTAACCATGTAAGACAGAGTTCTCTTGAGCTGGCAGCTTTACCAAACAGTAAAACTGGCTGTGTCATTCCCTGTCCGGAGTCCTTCAATGGCACTATGTCCTCTGCAGCAGGATTCCAAAATGTGAACCAGTAGCATCAGCACCTCTTGGGAACTCGTTAACAGCAGAATTTCTCAGGCTCCTCCTCAGACCTTCTGAATCAGAAATCTGTATTTTTCTTGTGACTTTGGTACATGCTACATTTGGGGAACCATCATTCTAAAGAATAAGGCACAAGTTCCCAAGTGTGCCATGCAAGGTTCTCCAAGATATGAATCCTGGTTGCTTCCTCCTTTCCTCCTCCTCTTCCTTCTTCTTTGCATTATTGGGGATTGAATCCAGGATCTCATAAAAGTTAGGCTGTTGCTCTACCACTAAGCTATAACCCTAGCACCTTTTGAAAGTTTTCTTTTGAGAAAGGGTCTCGCCAAGTTGCTGAGGTTGGCTCTACACTTATCCTCCTGCCTCAGCCTCCTGAGTAACGGGATTATAGGTGTGAGCCACTACACCTGGAACCCCATCCTTGCCTTCTTGATGCTTGTTGAATTGTCTAGTATTACCAAACTGCTAGTAGTTCTATGCACAGACCTTGCCATTTCTGGTACTTCTGTGCCTTGATTCACATAGCAACCCCCCCACCTTTCTAGAATGATGTCCTCACATTTATGAAAAATGAGTCTGGCTAAATCAGCCAACTTTGCAGGCTTAGGTTTGGCATTTTCCTCTCCTAGGATTTTTCAGAACCTCAGATGTATAGAGCGCCCCCTTCACTATTCTCTCATGATACACAGGGAGTCCCTCTATTTTACCACTTACTACGTCACATTAAGTGAGCTGATTTTGTGTCTGCTTGTTTTTACTAGATTGCAGTCCACTTGTAGGCAGGGACTGTTTCTTTTTGATCTGTATACAGCAGGCTGTCTACTATGTAGAAGGTGCTCAGTGTGATCTGTTTTTCATGCTCAAGAAGAATACTCACGGTGGGATGCCAGGCGAGTATCCAGCTGCCACCCAGTCTGTTTCCAGGCGGTAGATAAGACAGCCCTTTTGACATGTGGCCTGGGGAGTTTTATCTCAGCCTACATCAATCTAATCAGGGTGCCTTAGTCCATTTTCTGTTGCTAATAACACAGTATTGCAGACTGGGTAAGTTACAAAGAAAAGAGGTTTATTTTTGTCTGTGATTCCAGTCCAAGGTCAAGGGGCTGCATCTGGTGCTGGCCTTCTTGCTGGCAGAGTCCTGAGGCCATGCAGGGCATCACATGGCTAGAGACAGGGAGAGACCTAGTTACATGGGCTTTTACAGCAGTCCCATTCTCAAGATAACCAACCCATCAACCCATCAATCTACTGATCACATGAATGGATTAATCCATTTATGAAGGCAGAGACTGATTCACCTCTTAAAAGTCCCACCTCTTAATATTTCATAATAGGGATTAAATTTCAACATGAATTTCAAGGGGACAGGCCACATTCAAATCACAGGACAGCCTTCTTTGGAATAAACCATGGAGCACATACAGGAGAAGGAATGAGACGTGGCTCAGTGACTTTACCTGGGCAGCTCTGGAGACGGGCCTGCTTTGTGCTCTAGCCCTTCAGCTCTGAAATTAAAAAATAAATTAAAATTGTTTCATTAGCTCATTAAGTTCCATCAGACTACAAACACATAAAGAAGCCCAATCATAAATATACCAAAGTGAAAAAGTAAGACATCAAATATCAGGACAAGATCATAGAAGAACCTGATTCTTAACAATATTGTTGAGCTAGAAACTACCAGCATTCTAGTCTCCTATTGGTTGGGAAAATAAATATTCTTATTGTTCAAGAACATCTGAACTATGATTTTTGTTACTTGTTTTCCATAGCATTCTAATGGGTCTGGAGGCCATAGTTAGTGCCAAACCTCTTCAAAATGTGGTCTGCACAGCTGCCTCTGTTTCTTTGGTGCTTGTTCATCCTGGGTCCACCTTAATCCAGTCTTTTCTCTCAGTATTTGCCTAAAATGTTTTCTCTAAGTTTTCTGATGCACTACACATTGCCCAACCCAATGGACAACCCAATGGACACTTTTAGTCCCCATTGAACTGGGTTTCCTAATGATATTCACACTCCTTCTATATTCCCTTGGACAAGTTATTTAACCATTCTAAGTCTTGATTCTCTAATCTGTAAATTGTTAGTTATTGCGATTAGTATAATATAGTTATTGTTATTAGCATAAATTCCTTCATCTTTGGATGCAAATATTAGAACAATCTACTCAGAGTGGTTTAAATAAGAAAGGGTGTTTATCAGTCCATCTCCCCTAGTCCCATGGACTTTGGACAATGCTCCCAGTGGCTCAGCAAGAGCACCCAACCTCAGTCACCTTTCATTTCTACTGTCTACCTTCTGTGGGGTCTTCTCCATTCCAAGGCTCCCCAATCATGAAACAATCAGTTCCCAGGGAAATAGGACTGAATTTCTCAGTGGTTCTCTTAAAAGAGCAATTGAGTTTCTTCCCTAGAAGCTTCCAGCCCCTCCCTCCTGAATCACACTGGTGGGAATTGGATTATATGGCCCCAACCCATGAATCTGATCAGAGGGACAAGGGATGTGATGGGTGGCTTCAACCAATCCGGGCCCATCCCTGGGCTGGGGATACAGCCAGCTGGATGTGAATGGAGATGAACAGCCAAATGAAAATTGAAGTCATGCTATCAAGAGAAAAAGTAAAAGGATCTTTTTTGGCCTAGAGCAGCAAATATGCAGCACTCTAGGTTTAGAGATCTCTATAGTCCCCTGGTTTGCTCCCAAATCCTTTGGTGCATTTCTCCAGCCACACTGACTATATAGAGTATTGTAATATTCGTTTCTTTTCTCTTTTCATTGGAAAGTGAGTTCCTTGAAGGCAGGGCCCCTGCCTTACCCATCTTTGGATCTCAGCCCAACACAGACACTGGCATTTGGTAAATGTGCATCTATGCATAAATAGACATGTGAATGAACGGGGATGGCTTTCTTCTTGCTTAATGGAAAAGTCTATTCCCACAGCAGTGGGAATGGAATTCCTTCTAGAGACTGGAAGTCCATCTGTCTCTATAAATTCCGATCCCCATGCCCAGGATTTCCACCCAACAGATGCTTTTTGCATTGTGAAACGCCCAGGCCCGTGGGCTGCCTGAGTCCACGTGTTAGCTCCATCCCTCATCACTCCATTTCCTGGGAAGGAGCAGAGCCTGTGGGGGCCCTCGGCTCCCTGCACATGTTTTCCGTTTCATGTTTCAGTCAGTAAATGAGAGGGCTTTCTCCCAGGCCACTTAACATGTATTACAGACATTTCCTTGGACAAGTGGACTCTTCTTCCTCTGGGAATCCAAAGCCTGAAATGATCTGCAGACCTGATAGGGTTGTGCTCAGAACACCCAGCAGCTAAAGCGAGAATGTCTTTTATTTTACAGTCTGATTTGCAGGCAAGCAGCCTGACCTCCCATCTCAGCACAGGTGGGTCGGCCTCAAGGTGGAGAAGGCTGCACATCTGGAGGAGTTAACATCTGGATGACCACACCCAGGGACCATGCTGTCACCAGCTGGGATTGGGGCATTGGCTTCTTAGATTCCTTCGACTCCTTCCATTTTACTTCTTAAAATTTAGCTCTTTCTGAAAATGAACAACGAGCAATTTTAGGAGGGGTGGAAGGCAGAACTGTTCCTGAATCCAGTTTCATCTTCCAGACTCATCATTACCAGCCAAAGTAATATGAAATTAAAACTGAGGCTTGGCTGTCCACGGCAACAAGCAGAAATCTAAGACTATAATACATAAAACACAACCTCTTACAAAAATAAAAAATCGCTGCAAAGCCACAGAGCTCAGAAATAGCATTTGGTTCTTCTTCAAAAATACCACTTTTTTTTCCCCTGCCAGATCCAACCCCAGAGAGAACTGACTGCATTCTTGCTACTGTCCCTCTAAGTGGAGAAAGAAGGGAGCAATAAATAAGGAAAGTGAGGCCGAAGTTCTAAATATGGAAAATGGTAAGGTTAAAATCTGGGAGTAGAAGGGAAGAATGCAGAAGGGGGGACATTGTCAAGTTGACCATGGCACCAAGCTTGTAAGGCAAAACAGCTAATGTAAGGACACACTTGCTTCCAGACCTCAGAACTGGCCATTGTTTTGCCCTGGAAATTCTTCATTTTATTCTAAAATAGAGCTTGTAAAGAGATTTTTATGTGGTTGTTTTCTAAAATCTCTATTCTCCAACAGATGAATCTCAAATACTTTGCTCTAAGCAGCCAAAGTCTCAAGTGTTATTGGATTGTTTATAACATCCAATAACCTTTCAAGCTCCCAGTGTTTATAAAAGTGAATTGGAAATATCCAAGAACAGTTTGTCTATCTAGTGGAATTTCAGCTTTTCCATTTTTGCTTAATTTTGGAACCAAGTGTCAGAGATGTTGTAGCATCAATAAAGCAAGATGATGTTGCAGCTCAGGTTTCATTGGATAAAAGCTGTTTTGGAGAGAAAGGTTAGGTTTCTCATACTTGCAAAGCTTGAGGTGGATCAGGTTTCCAAAATGACATTCAGAAATGGCCTGGTGGTCATTGGACACACTGATCAATCAGAACACAGGTTTTAATGATAGTCAATTAAATCACTTAGCACAGTACCTGGAAAATAATAGGAGTTAAATTACTCTTTACCACTTTTATAACACAATTACAAGTTGAGCATCCCTAGACTAAAAATCTAAAATCCTAAGTGCTCCACGATCCAAAATTTTTTGAGCACTGATATGGCACCACAATAGAAAATTCCATGCCTGACCTCATGTGATGGGTAGTAGTCAAAAGAGGTGCCCTAAAACATTATATACAATTACCTTGTATAAGATGTATACAAAACATAAGTGAATATTTTGTATTTAGACTTGGGACCTATCCCCAAAATTTTTCATTACAAACTTACAAATATTCCAAAATTTAAACAATTACAAAATCTGAAATAATTCTGGTAGGGAATATTCAACCTCTATTACTCCATTGACTGAACATGCATGTGGTCCCTAAGCAATCTCATTTAACAGACACCATTTTTATTTTCTAGTTTGTAGCATGTATTTAGTTTCTGGTTTGCCCTAATCAGTAATAATGACATAATTAATTGCAATTTTTATGATGATTATCATAGGTGGTAAGTAGATATTATAAAGGATAGAAGATAAAATTAGGCATGATTATTCTTAAAAAATAAATTAAAAACAATATGTGAAAAAAATTATCTTTACTAGTAGTCAATGAAGTGCAAATTAAAAGACGAAATGCTTCTCACTTACCATTTCAAAGATTCAAAATGACAGTTATGTTCTCAAACACTACTAAGAGGAGGCATAATTTGGCATAATGGAATTTTAGAAAGTAATGTGGCAATATCAACTAAGTGTGATAAGCATGTGTCTATCCACTGATTCACTTTTAAGAATTTATCTGGATCCTTAAGAAGGAAATTGAGTAGTCAAAGATTTAGGTACAAGAAGTCAAATGCCATATGCCTTTTTGGGACCTTGGCGGGACCCTGAACACTCAAACTGAGTGATTTGAGGACAGTGTCATTAAAACAAATCAATAGTGCCTTACAAAGTGGGATCATGGCGTGGAGAGAACACTGAGGCCATTCGCGACTTGGGGGGCAGCTACAGAAAGCAGCAGATACCATCTCAAGGCTGAAAGGACTGGGAGCAGGTGGCTTCCAGACCCTGGAGAAAGAAGCCACATGGAGGTCTCCTGCCTTCCTGAGTCCCATGTGGTCAACCCATGAAAAACAATTAAAATAGCTCTGGTGTGGCTGGCACCTTCCATTTACCAGGTCCACCCAGAGCCAGTAACAGGGCCTTTGACAGAATCCAGATGGACCTCAGGAGGCCAGTGGTTCTAGAGAGACATATGAAAAGTGTCCAGCACACTTTGTTATTTTTAAGAGCAAAAATAAAAATGGAAGATGATACGAATGTCCAAATATTGGGAAATGAGCCAATACAATATGGTACATTTTGCAGTAGGAGGTTAGACAGCCATTTAAAACCATGCTTTTGAAGAAACAATAACATGTTTTCAATGTATTCGCAATTGATGACAAATTATATATAATCTCAATTATGAAAAAAAAAAGGACACACAGAGAAAAAAAAAAAAAAGAGAGACCCATTGGAGAAAAGACTAGAGGAAATATTCCCAAACTTAAACTAAAGCTGGTTCTGATCCCAGAAACCAGGACTTCCTTTTTCTATTTTTGGTTATCTGAATCTTCTAGATTTTATGTGAGCTTATATAATTCTTCTAATATGAAAACATTATTTTATTTTTTTTACTTTTATTTTATTTTTATTTATTTATTTATTTATTTTATTGTATACAAATGGGATACATGTTGTTTCTCTATTTGTACATAGAGTCAAGGCATACCATTTGTGTAATCATACGTTTACATAGGGCAATGATGTTTTTTTTTTTTCCCTTCCCCCCACCCCTCCCACCCCTCTTTTCCCTCTATACAGTCCTTCTTTCCTTCATTCTTACTGCTCTCCTTATCCCTAACCCTAAACCTAACCCTAAACCTAATGCTAACCCCTCCCACCCCCCATTATATGTCCTCATCCGCTTATCAGCGAGATCATTCGTCCTTTAGTTTTTTGAGATTGGCTTATCTCACTTATTTTAAACAACTTGTCTTTTGTCTGCTGTAGTTTATAGTCTGATGGGTCAGAAAGATTCATTTCTAACTAATGATAGAAAAATGCAATGGAAGAATAAAGCCATAACTCATTGATTTCAGCTGGAAGCCAGCATCAGGAAACTTCCTGGAGTAGGGGGCACCTTGCACTGGGTCTTGAGGATGGGAAGTATTTCCCTAGGTAGAGATGAATTAGTAGAGGGAATCCAGGTAAGGTGGTGATGAAAGCTGAAGACGAGTGCTCTTGAGGGCATGAAATATCCTGGGCACATGGTAGCTGGACACCATGTGGGTATACCTCTGTCAGGGAGCCCAAGGAAAATGTTTTAAAAACTCTTCTAGGCATTTCCTGGTTTCTAAGGCACGGACAGGGGTCAGAAGTACGCATTAGCAAAGCCCATTAGACAGTATGGTGGACCCTCGGGGAGTGGCTACCCGGAAGTGTAGCTGGCCCTTTCCCCCCACTGAGGTAGGCAGGAGTCCTGCAGCCATACTGTAAAGTCTGACCCTGACCATGACCTCAGATGACTGCACTAGCGGGACACGGATCTCCCGTGCTGAGCGAGAGATGTGGGCTTGGGCGAGGCAGGTGGAAGAGCCGCTCTGGGATCTAGAGCAGCCAAGGGAGAAGATGCACGGATGCAGATGGAAGGAAGTGGACGGAGAAAGAAGAAGGGATGGGAAACTGAGAGGATCCTGCCCCTTCGCATGGCTGGTCCCGTCCTTTCTGAGGTCCCACTGCTCCCGTCCTTGAGTTTACAGAGATCTCCTTCATCCCTATAACAGAGCTCAGATTTTAGTGCTAGCCTGGTCAGAACCGATCTCGGGAACCTGCAGAGGTGGGCAGTAGGCAAGCTTTCCCCTCAGATGCACAGCAAGGAAGCACATGTCACAGTCCCACCGCTAAGTCACTAGCTAGTGCAGTCTTGCCAATCTGAGTTTCTCGAATGACACAGTTTGTGGAATTCATGGGGGTTGCAGCACAGACAAGGAAACAAGAGCTCAGTTGAGCTGTCCTCCGTCAAGTCAGTTTGGGTGACTAGATTAACAAAGCTAAACTGCTTTCTTGACTGGAAAACTTCTCCCATCCTTTATGTACTCTTGTGCACTGTGAATCTCCTCCAGGGATTACAGAATGGAGTACCTCCACATTTATTTGACTGAGATACTCTTTTGGTATTTTTTTTTTTTTCAAAACTCCCATTTTTGGGCAGTGCTTAGCTCAGAAAGAGCTAACTCATTCATTCTCTATATTTTTTCATTCAGTAAACATTTATTAGCATAGCAAAAATTTCTCAAAATGGCACATTATGAAAACAGCTTCCAAGGAATTGTGTATGGGTGCCTGTGTGTATGTGCCAGCGCAGGTAGGCCTGTGTATACATGTGGCCGCACACATGTGTCTGTGCCTCTGCATGTGTTAAATGAAGATATAGGGGAGCCAAGGCTGGAGGAAAGTCAGGCACTGGACTCCAAGATCCTCTCCACAGCTTCCTGTGGACAAGACACATCTCAGCTCCCAAGGAGGATCACACCATGTCAAATGGACTCAGTCTAAGTGCTTTGATTAATTTTGACTTCGATTTAAGGAAACCTTCAAATTATTTATCTTCCAGCCCATCAAGTGCAATATCTTGCTGAAGCAGAATGTGCTTATGCCCAAGCCAATTTTTAATTCGTAAAAGTAGCTGATCTTTCTCTCTGATCATTTTTAGTTTTTTTTTTTCCTTAAAAGTCTTTGATTTAAAAAAAAAAAAATCCTGAATGAATGATGATTTTTTTTGGTTGAGGAAAGAAAATGGAATTAACATTTACTGAGCATTCCTTATAAACACTAAATTGAGTTTTATAAATACCTCATCTTATTTAATTCTTCCAGCAACCTTGTAAGGTGGGTGACCCATTTGATTTTACAGGTAAGAAAGTTCTGTGAGGTCAGATACATCTCTGTTTTTAGTACCTGATTCATAGTTGGGCCTCTAACATGGAAGGGAGGAAGGAAAGAAGGAAGGAAGGGAGGCAGGAGGGGAGGGGAGGGGAGGGAGAGAGGAGGGGAGGGAGGGAGGGAGGCAGAAAGTGATTTGGATCAGGATTACCCAAGTTGCCGGTGTCTGAATCTGCGTTTGAACCCAGGTCTCTCTGATCCCAAGGCCCGAGTGGTTTCCTCCTCATCATTTCAGAAACTAGAAACACGCTCGCAGGTCCATCCTTTGGTAGAATCACACAGTGCCATGCAGTGTGCTCCGTGGTTCTCACTTCCTAAGTGAAGACAGCAAGACTCAGAAAAAGGGCAGATTCATGACCCCCTGAAGGTCTTCTGACTCCCAATCTAGTGCTCTCCAGCTACATCACAGATGAGATGTTTGAAAGCCAGCAGGAGATTCCCCTGGAGGTGGTGCCCAAGCTGAGTCTTCACAGGACAGTTTCCACACCACTCTCTCCCTGAGGTGTAGCCCTCTGTCCCCGTCTCACCCCCGCTGCTTCAGCCAACAGTGGAGCTGGTGGGACCCCTCCCTGCTCCCGGTCAGAAGTAACCAGCCCCAGACAGGCCAAGGAAGAGGCCTAAGATTTTGCAAAGCTTTGTCCCTGCCTCCTCCACGTCAGCCCTGGTTTCTGTCAAGGCCCTTAGATGAGTATCCCTCTGCTCCTGGCCACGTCCAGCCTGCGACCCTCAAGCTGCAAAGCAACCTGAGCCCCTCCTGAGGACGGGCAGCTCTGCAAGGCCGCAGTTCCCTCAGGAGAAGAAGCCTGGGGAGAGGGCTTCTCCAGCCGTCCCCACCATGAACACAGACGCACACATTTCTCCAGAACCTGCTCTGCCCTCACTGGCCGGACGGCAGAAGGAGTTGGGAGCTCCCAGTTCCCTTGACGGCTCTTTGAGTGAAACTGTGTGTGTGTTTTATTTTTTTTTTCCTTTTGTTTCTTTCTGTCTTCATCTTTCACTTTGCTCCAAACTGACACTATTTCTCTCAGCTTCTGTCTTTTCTTGTTTGTTTGTTTCTGTGTTCTTCATGCACATACTACCAAGTGAAAAGTGAATAATGCCCTCAGGAAATCCCCGGGACATTCATTTCTAGACACAGAACCAAAGAATGTCTGACTCAGCTCTTCCCCTCCTCCACATGGATGGCTGATGAGGCACCTTGGAAGGTTGGTTCTGAGGGCTCCCCAAGTGTTTGGAAAAAGATGACAAGCATGCTAATGGATCGCTCTCCTCTTCTCTCTGGCTTTAGGTCTCATCTCTCCTAGATGGCCTGAGAGGGGGACTCTCAGAGGGCTGAACTGCATCCCCCTCAAATTCATATGCTGAAGTCCTAACCCCCAGTACCTAAGGATGTGACTGTGTTTGAAGAAGCGACATCCAAAGAGATTAAGTAAGGTGAAATAAAATCATACATGTGCCCTAATCCGACATGACTGACATTCATCTTTACAACCAGAGGAGATTGGGACACAGACATGGAGAGAGACCTCCTGGAGACAAAGGGAGACAGTGACCATCTGCAACCAAGGAGAGAGGGAGGCCTCAGAAGAAACCACAGTTGCTTGCTGACACCTTGATCTTAGACTCCCAGTTTCCAGAACTGTGAGAAAATAAATTTCTCTTGTTTAAGTCCTTCAGTCTGTAGTACTTAGTTATGGTCACCTCAGCAAACTAGTCCAGGTTTTGGTACTGAGACGTGGGGACTGCTGTCAACAAATGCCAAAAAACGTGGAAACGGCCTTAGAACCGGGAAATGGGTCAAGGTTTGAGGACTGTGTTAGAAAAAAACCTAGATTGCTTTGACTGCTGGTAACCTACTAAACTAGTATAGAATTTAATACAAAGAAAAATAAATAAATACAGGACATGTGAAGAAGGAACTGTAGAATAATTCTAAAGTTGCAGGTAATGTAAGATGCTAGGTGTCTTATATATGTTAACTCATTCGTCCTTCAAAATAACCCTGAAAATTAATTATAACATATTATATTATATTATAATTTATTAATATTATATTAAGCAAATATTGATTCTAATATATTTATATAAATAAATAAATGAATGATTTATATCAGTGATTCTATTAGTTAATGTTCCCATTTTACAGTCAACAGCAATGACTGGTAATAAGAGCAAGCGTACTGCTAACCTCTCTCTGTAGGCCTGATACTATTCCATGAGTTTTGTATTTTTATTTTTATTTTTTTGCCTAAATTTGTGCAACTATCCTTTGAAGTAGGAGCTGAATGACACATTATAAAATAACAATATTTCAGAGCACAGACCCTGGAATTAGACACCTACTTTCAAATCTAAATTTTGCCACGTGGTTGCTGCGTGGCCTTGGAGAAGTTCATTAACTTTGCTCATCTATAAAGTATGCATGATAGTGATGATGCTAATCGCTTCTACTTCACTGGGAGGTTGACATAGTCAACCCGCATGAGGGACGGGTGCTTATCCTAGAACCTGAACTATAGTAATGGCCAAATATGGGATAACTATTATTATGCCTGTTGTAAATGGGGGGAAACTGAGTCTCAAAGAAATTAACTGACTCTGTCCAACTCTGTTTGTGAAAACTGTTTTTTAAATTAAAATGCGCTTAACATGCTGCTCTCTTTATATGAAATCTCCATTAACTCATCATTTTCCATGAAATAAAATCCAAATTCCTCGGCCTGACTCATCTTTCCATCCATCCCTGCTGTCCCCACACACTCTGTGTGCTAGAACAGCCCAAGAACTTGTCGCCCTCTGAACAGTCCTGTGCTCTGCCGCTGTGACTCTCTGGGGGCCTTTTCTTCCCCCTGGCCTGCCCTCCCTCTTGCTCCTGGCCAGTGCCTACTCTCCCTTCTAGACCTGATCTGCTGTTATTCATTCAGTTAGATGAGCATCTACTGTGAGCCAGGCCCTTTTCTTGGTGTAACAAGGCACTCACCTTGGGGCTTAATAGCAAATTAGAAATATTCAACGCCTTTGAGAGCAGACAAACTCCGGGGGAGGCAGACAAGTCGACAGACCTCACAGTGCAGTGTGAGACAGATAGGGCTGCAATGCTGGTGGACAACGTGTGGCTGACCTTCTTTCTCCCAGTCTTTCTGCTACCCCCATAGGATCCCTGGCCATCCCACAAAGAATGCTTACCTGAGGCCACCATGGTCTGCTGATGGTCCTTTCAATGGTTGGTGGACCCATGAGAAGAGAAATAGTTTACTTTTGCAAACAGAAGCATGTGTTCTTTACTTCACTCTAAAGATCACGAGCAATCTCAAGACTAAGAGAACGCGGAGACGTATCCTGAGCCAGAATGACTTCAAGGAGAAGGGAGGCGGGTGCATAATTAGACTGGACCCATCTTGAGCGTGATGTGCCTGCTGGAGGAGGCCTGTTCTCAGAGGGAGCTGTGAAATGGAACGAGTAGAGTGGAGGGTGTGGCAGGTGGACAGCAAGGGTGGCCCCAATTCCCAGCCCCTCGGTTTCAGTCGGCTTTTTTGCTGCTGTGACTTAAGGACCCAACCAGAACAACTGTAGAGAAGGAAAAATTTATTTGGAGGTTTACAGTTTCAGAGATCTAAGTCTTCAGAAGGTCGGTTCCATTCCTCAGGGCTCCAGGAGAGGCAGAACATCATGGCGGAAGAGCGTGGAGAGGGAAGCAGCTCACATGGTGATCCTGAGGTAGAGAGAGAGGACTCCCCTCGCCAGATCAAATATATACTCCAAAGTCATGCCCCAATTCCCATCTCCTCCATCCACATCCCACCACTTCAGTTACCACTCAGTAAATCCCTGTCAGGAGATTCATTCCTGATTGGGTTAAGATGCTGAGCCCTCTTGCATTGTCTCTCATGTGAACTTTCACTGATAGGATGGGTGGAAGTGACAGTGTCCAACTCACAAGCCTAGGTCTCAGGGGTCTTTGGGCACATTTGCTCACTTGCTTAAAACCCCATATCCCTGCCATTTGAACAGTAGCCTAGTGGAGGAACTGAGAGGCACATGAACGAGATCCCATTATCCTAACCAGGCCATCCTAGATCAACCTGCAGCCAGTCAACAATGAGCTCTGCCAAGGTCAAGGGGGCTGACCCACAGCCACCTACAAATTCAAGTGACCTTAGATAAGACCAACCTTTTTCATTCTATGCACAGACTCATGAATAATAAAGTCATTGAGTTTTGGAGAGAATCGTTACACAGAATTATTGTGATAATAGATAATTGATACAAAATATATGTCTTGTTCAGCAAGTTAGGGATAGTGTTTTGCTCTTTACAATGAAGTTAGTTCATTTTCAGGCATATCTTGGGATAAAGTTTGAAGTTAGACTTTTCTAAAGATATATAAACCACAAATTTTGAGACACAGTTCAATGAAATTTTCCAACTTCCCCTTAGACGCATGTTATCATTTGGTAAAATTAATGTAGTTTAAAAACATATACAGTCTGCAATGTATCAACATCCACTGCATCTCTGTTCTCCAACGTGTAAGGTCACGGTCACTGATAGGTTCTGGCAGACTTTCTGAATATTCTAGAAACCTTGTGCAGGCAGGGCCCTCAATCATGGAGCTGTTTTCAGTGAGCATCTCTCTGCAGAAGGAACCCTTTGTACCTGAGCTGGCGGGCTTGTGGGGAGGAGAAGGGGACCAGCCGGCCGCCTGAAGACCCAGTACCAGAAGGACCTGTCTGAGCTACTGACTTCCTCATGATGCACACCCTCTCTTTCCAGGCAGGTAAAGTTCAGGCTGCCAGTTTCTCTGTGACTTGGGAGTGGGAAAGGAAGATGGTGGAACCAACCAGATTCAACCCAGAGAATTTCACTTACCCCACGTCCTATTCCTCAGTCTCCATATCCAGAAACCTGCTGATCCAGGCCTAGGGTCTGGTCAGGGTTTCCACAGAAGGTGGCCCACAGCACCACACCTGCATGGCGGTATATTCTAGGGCTGACCTCCTCCTTGATCATGTCGGCCAACACCTCTTACCCGCTTCCTCAAATCATTTGGAAATTCCTGTTTACAAAGACTCCTCATTACCACAGGGTGGATTCGGTGGGATCCTTGGAGGCTCAGAAAATGAGCTCCTTCTACCCTCTTGATAACAAAGTTGTTCTTTGGCATGGAGGGCTCTTGGCCAAAGTTTGCTGCCCACACCCACTGTTTTACAAGTCAGTCATTCAGCCTTCCAGGGAGCCATGCCAATCCCAAATAACAGGTGTTTATTTTTAAGCACAATCCCCAGTTTGCATATCTTTGGAAGAATGTAAATGGGTAAAGTATAGGTGCAATAATAGCATTATCTTAGGGTCCCTGGGTGCCTCCAATGTCCCAGGTGCTGTGGTGGGTCCTTTCATAGGTGAAATTTCTGTTAATTTTCATAGTCTCTGGAGGGGATGTCCCCATCTTCTCCAATCCCTATGTGAACAGAGGGATGGACCAAGAACATACCAGGTGTGATAGCCAGGAAACAACAAGGTGGGACCTGGAAACTAGATTTTCTTACTCCAAGTTCAATGTTCCACCCTCCATCAGATTATCATTACTTCTCAAAGGGTAACTACTTAGAAGTATGGCCTTCCTGGCCTTCAACACATTTTATTTATTAAACCTACATGTTTTATTTATTAAAAATTTATTGTAATATATGTGCTACTTTGTTACTATTTGATAGTAATAACTAACATTTATTGGTCATTGACCATGTGCTTGTCAATGTTGTTGATTTTTTATGTTTATTAATGACACACATAACTTAATTATCATGCTTCTATTATGTTCTCCATATAACAGATTTAAAAAATGGAAGTGCAGAGAAGTTAAGTAAGGCGCCTAGGGTCACATGCCCAGTGTAGAGCGGGCTGCTGACTGACCGTCCCTCCTCATAACTACCTTCTCATTGTTTTGCTTCATGCGATAATAAGCAAGTCACTTATATTTGATCCACTAATAAGTGAACCTCTAATAACTTAAGTCAGTGATAATATTACTCCATGATTCAGAAAGAGATGTTAAATCAGCTAAACGCCTAGCACATGTTAAGCATCTGATAAGTTAATTTCTATTGCCCCTGCTCCATGGGTCAACGAGATCATTCTTTCATCTGTTTATCCCAGAAGACTTAGTCCTGTCCCTGAGCGGGATCCTGGGCTAATGAGGAACCAGGTGTGTGAAGTGATCAAAGCCAAGTCCCTGCCCTGGAGAAGCTCCTAGCTCACAGGAAGAGGCAGGTAACCACCCAGCAGGGTTTGTAGGGGCACAGCGGCCTGCACAGAACTAATGGCAACTCACTGCTTGTGAGAGAAAGAGGACCTTCACAGGGTCAGTTCTTGGAGACAGATTTGGAGATTCTTGGTAGAAGGAAGCAGGTCTTCAGAAACGGCGGGTTTTCAGTATAATAGGAGTTAAGAGTTGATAGGACATACTGTATGCCGGACACTGTTCCAGGTGATTGGCAGGTCTGCCTGTAAATCTAGTAGCTGAAGAGAGCTTAGGTAACTCGTCCAAAGTCACAAAGGTAGGAAGTGGCAGGGCTGGGATTTGAACCCCGTTCAGTCTGCCTCCAGAGCCTGTGCTGTGTGTGGCATTACCTTTGAAAGAGGCAGAAAGGTTAGGGGACATCCTGGATCACTGGGAAGCAGGCAGGTCTAGGCACTTCTAACCATCCGCAAAAGCCTCAGCCCTGGGAATGAATAGGAAGAGGGTACTAGAAGGCAGAAGACTCAGGCTCATGGCTCTGCTGCAAACAGCAAGAGCCCCACTTCCACCCCCAGCTTAGGCTGCTCTTTATTTTTCCCATAAATTTGATTGGTGGACTATCATTATACAGCAGTGTGAGATGCACTGTTACGTAGTCACACATGCTCTTGATATAACAGTGTAATTTGGTCAATATCATTCCTAGTGTCCTGCTTCCATCCTGCCTGGACCTTTTCTAGGGAAATCACTGGACAAAGAAACGACAGCAATAGGCATTCCTGGGCCAGTGGACCTTCACAATGCAGATTCCTCGGGCAGCTTTCACATGACGTTAGGTCTCAGCAATCCCAGCAGCGCCTGCTCTTGAGCTCCTTAGAGTGACCCCATAGATCACCCCCATTCATGCATGGCTGTGTCGAGTGTTTCACATTAAGCTGATGTCTAAAGTTGTGAGTCTGAAGAGATCTGAGTCAACTGGAGACGTGTCAAAAATGCTGCAGAAAGGACAAACATAGATGTGTTTGGCTCTGTCTTCTCCCCATCACCATTGGTCCAGTGAGTCTTAGTGTTTGTGACTCACAAAATGCATTCAAGGGGCTGTAAGTTGGAATCATCAAAGCTGGTCGTGCTGTGGGAAAGAGAGACTCTCCTAATGAAGTAGAGGGCCCAGGGCAGATGGAGTCACTGAGCTGTCTTCTTGCCCCAGCCCAACCTTCCCCACCCACACACACCAAGGGAGGTCCTTTGAGGTATTCTTGTCCACTCAGTGGTCCTCAGGCAGCACTAGGCTACGCCTGGGCGGCTCTGCAGAGGCAGGCCCCTTCTTTCTTCTCTGATGAGAAGTTCAGTCAATAGAGTCTGGGGTTGAAAGGGGTCTGGTTTTGTAGTCCCTGTAGTAACTCTTCTAATTTTCCCCGCAGAGGCTCGGTTGCCAGGGGCTTACTGTGGGACAGACAGAATGGAGCGTTTTCCTCCCGGTTCCTGCTCCATCTCAACCTCCCGCAGGCCCAGAGGAGTTCTGTGTTATTTGGCCTGCCCTGCTGATAGGAAGAACCACAGACTGGGCTGCTGAAACAACAGGCATTTATCTTATCACAGTGCTGGAGACAGGGAGGCCAAGATCAAGGTGCAGCAGGCTTGGTGTCTGGTGAGGCTCTGTCTTAGGGTTGCAGATGGCAGCCTTCGCACAATGTCCTCACGCGGCCTTCCCCTGGTGTGTGTGCATGGGTGGAGATGGGAGAGATGGGAAGGGTGCCCTGGTGTTTCTTATTATAAGACCACTAGCCTTATTGCATCAGGGTCCCACCCCTTGGCCTCATTTACCCTTAATTACTTCCTTCGGGGCCTCCTCTCTAAACACAGCCACAGGGGTTAGGGCTTCAATGTATTCAGTCCTCAGCAGACTCTCTCTCTCCGTGGCTTTGCCTCTTCTGTTGCTGCTCTTTCCTGGCACAGGCAGAAATTATTCTGATACCGTGGTCCAGTCTCAGCCTAACTCAGGCCCTGTGTGCCTAGACTTTAGGATGGGCCTTTCTATAATTCTCATCCCTTTGTTCCATGGCAACCAAACTCTTCCTGAGTCTGTGGTTGCTCTTGGGGAGGAAGTTTCCTGTCCCTCTGTACTGGGTTGGATGGTGTACCTACCAAACTTCATGTCTACCTGGAACCTCAGGATGTGAGTTTCTTTGGATGCAGATTCTTCGCTGATTCTTTAGTTGAGATGAAGTTATACTGGATGTGGTGGGCCCTAAATCCAGTGACTGATGTCTTTCTAAGAGAATGAAGAGGGAGATTCAGCATCACAGAGACACACAGGGAGGAAGCCCAGGTGGTGGTAGAGGCAGAGGTAGGAGCCACAGGAAAAGAAGTGCCAAGGAGTGCTGGCAACACCGGAAGCTAGGAGAGGGATGTGCAGACTCCTTCAGAGCTTCTAGAAGGAGCCAATGCCGTTAATGCCCTAATGTTGGAGTTCTGGCTTCCAGGACTGAGGAAAAAGACATTGCCCCTGTGGACGCCACCCCGTTTGTGGTGGGGTGTTAGGGCAGCTCTGGGAGTCTAATACACCCTCCTCCTGCAACAGCAGACTGGCTAGGTACAGGTTCCTGACCCAGGGCTCACGTGGCTTCCCACTCCCTTCCCAAGGATAGGGAGTTTAGTTCTATCCCTGACCTAGAAGCAAAGGATTTTGCCTGGACCTTTACAAAGATGAAAGCATTCGCTGCTCCTCTTCCAGCAGCAGAGAGTACTTTTCACGGAGAAGGGTCTGGAAAGGCAGCGAGACTCCAGGCTCTTCCCTCCTGCCTATGGTGCTGCCTCTTGTGCGCTCCGTTCTCTGGAGCACAGCTCATGGGCACGTCACTGCTCCCTGGGTCTGGGATTCCTTGCCACCCTAAACTGGCAGGCAAACCCAGGCTGGCATCATAGCTGGGTTCATCCCACCCACCTGAACACGCCACCTTTTTCTCCCGTGTTCTGCCAAAGGTGAGCTGGCTGTGTCCTGTCTCGCTGGAGGGCTCAGCCCTCTCTGTTTACTAGGTGGCTCGCAACCCCAGCTCAATGAAGCCTTCAGAATAATATGGCTTCTCCTTCCTCACTAGTGTGGGATCAAGGTTCTCTTGGGGCTTTCAACATTCTGAGTAGAGTGGAATTCCTTAACGAGTATTTATGCTAACTCTAAATGAGAGCAGTTTCTCAGGGATTTCTGGAATTCTCTTGGCTTCATCACACACCAGCCCTGGGAGCATCAGCATGTCACCTGACCTCACCAAGAAACCCCTTCCCCATGTCCAGAATTACAGGTTGGCGGGATTATCTCAAAGGGCCTATTCAGCTCGAATGGCCCGTTATTTTAAAAGATGATTCTGGAACAATCCACAGATTGGTAGATTCATTGTTTTGCCTTGTTTTAATGCCAGGTTTTTAGGGCAACTTATCTTGGTTTGTTACAAAGTGGTTGGTCGTTTGGTTGGTTTCTGAGATGGGAAGGGGTGGAGGGTAAAGAGAGGTCCCCTCTGTGCATCGCTGACCTTGAGGTGCTTGCTCCTCATCAAAGGTGAGGGGCTGCCTCAGAAACTGGCGGCCCATAAGCCTTGAACTTTTCCTGGAACTAGCATAGTAATTGACAAGCTGATTTAAAATTCTTTATTTTATTTTTAGTATACTTTTAGCATTCAAGGAAAGTTGTATTGATGTCAGGTACAGTGAAATCCGTCAACCGGAAGTTTTTTATTCTCTGTTAGCCTGAGAGCCTGGGTTGCTTGATGTGGCCTGGGCCACACCAGGGGCCTGGCAGGACCGCTGCAAACAGCCCCTACTCCGAGCAGTCCCTGCAGCCCCTTCCTCTGGCTGGCACATTTTATAAAAGGATTTCTGTCTTACAAGTCAATGTCTGGCTCCCCCCTTAGAGAAGGCAGTTCCTGCAAGCGGTGGCTGTTTTCAGAATGTCTTTCAGCCTTCTGGCCTTCCAGACTTTTCTGTGATGGGTGTTATTTGGGATGAGAAAAGTTGTCAGGAGTCTCTAGCAGACTTTATTGGGGACTGTAGGAGGGCGATCTGGAAATGGAAAAAATCATGCAGGATGTCAAAATAGGACTTGGGTGGTATTGCTTTGTTCTTGTTTCCTCAATTACATCACTTAAAAGATGTGGACATTTAGATGATCAGTTCATTCATATGTTCATTGATTTATCTATTCAACATATTCATTGAGGGTTTTTAGATTCCAGGCACTCTACTGCAGTGAACACCACAGACAAGAGCTTTACCCTCATAACGCATAGTTAGGAAGAGAGAGTAGACAGATATTTATATAAAATAACCATTTAAATTATATTTGGGATAAGTATTGGTAATAAGTAGTACAGGATATTGTAAGAATTTATTACAAGGGCTCAAAACCAAGTCTGGTGGGTACTGCAGTGACCTCAGCTTAGACTTGCAGTATGTGTAGGCACTGAATCCATGCTGAAAGGGAAGAGGAACACATTTTAGCAAGAGAAAATAGCATGCGCAAAAGCCCTGAGCAATGAGGAATTTAAAGATACCAACCGTGTAGAGAAACAATCTGGAGATGCTGCAGTTTGGAGAGTCACCTTAATTAAATGGACATACTGGCTCTAAAAACTCCTACTATAAATTCTACCAGAGATCCAGTCTTGTCCAAGCACACTGTTCTTGCAGTCAGTGTTATAGGACCTCATTCTTAAATGTGAACAGACAATGAAGGTTTGCTAGACCCTTAGGAAGTCTTTTAACATGAAATTCAGAACCATAAATAGAACAAAGAGAAGAACTCAGAGGAACTCATTTTCAGGGAGTAAAAAGTAATTTAAAAAGAAAACAATGCTAAATTAAGCCTGCAGAGAGATTCTACTGCAGCTTTGACACAAGACCTAATTACTAGACAAAAGTAATATTTAGGGAATAAGAAAGAGTTCTTGGAAATTAAGATTATGACTGTTGAAATGAATAAATTCAATAGAAGTATTGGAAATTAAGGCTGGGGATAGCTTTGAAAAGTATAGAAAGGATACTTTCTACTTATCTAAAAGAAAGTTATACAAAATATAGCAGAGAAAAGATAAGGAACTAACTCTATCCATCCTGGAATTTTGATGGTCTGGAAGAAGGTCCAGAAACAGACAACAGAGAAGAAGAGAGAAAGGAAATAATGCAGTAAAAGATCTTGAGGGCATGCAAGAGTAATCACAGTGGTTCATAGCTCCTCCCACCTAAAGGTGGGATCTATTTCCCCCCTTAATCCTAGCCCATCTGTGTGATTGGCACTGGCCAGTGGAATGAGCAGGAGTTCTGAGTGTAGGCCTGAAGGGGTTCTGCACCTCCAGGAACCTTTGGAACCACTGCCAACATCTGCCATTTGAACAAGTCTGTCCACTCTGCTGGAAGATGAGAGAGAATACTGAGCAGATAGGTGATTTCGGCGGAACTCAGCCCACATCGTCTAAGGGTGGGCAGTCAATCAAGCTGCTTAGCAGATCTCAGACCAAACTGTTTTCAATAACTTAATTTGGGGATGGTGAACATAATAATCACAATAATAAGTAATGCAAAGGTTCTTGTTTCAGTACCAACTTGTAAAAGCTTTAGAAGACATCACTATCATTCTTATAACTTGGAATAGCTTGGAAAATATAAAACATAAATGACTTCTTGAAACTATAAGAGAACTGGGATTGTAGTCCAAAGTGCCACACCCATATGTGGAGAGACTCAGGATGCAGAGGGTCACAGTCAACATCTGCTTACCTGGAGCAGAAGCCAGTGGAGCCATGAACTGACAGGAACACTTAAATGGAAATTTTGATGAATGGTTTGATCTGCCTGGAGAAAAGGAAAATGTCAGGGAAGGAATTGATAAAGGCAAAAAAAATCTTTTATTTTTCTTATTCTTAATTGATCTAAAAATAAGTGTTTAATATAATAAGAGTAACAATATATTGGGTAATTATACAGATAAGTGAAATGAATGACAGCAAGAGATGGGAGGGAGGGATTGGGGATATCGAGTTACACTATATACCTGTGTTATGTGGGAAATGGAATACTGTTATTTGAATTTAGATTAGTTAAATATGTACACTGTAAACTGTAGAGCAGCAACCGAAAACACTATTTAAAGTATAACTGAAATGCTAAGAGAAGTGATAAAATAGAATCACATCAGATGCTCAATTAAAATCAGAAAACACAAAAAGAAGCCTCTGGCAGTCAATGGAAAACAAGTACATGGCTCATATTAATCAAGCTATAGTAACTATCACTTTAAATGTGAATAATACAAACAGGTCAATTAAAACAAAATTAAAATTAAAGAAATAAGACACAACTAATTTTCTACTTGTTGTGTGTTTTGAACCTCACTTTAAATATAAAGACCCTGGAAGGTTAAAAGTGAAAGGAGAGAGAAAAATATTTCATAGTATGTTATAATCAAAAGAAAACTTTAGTAGCTCTATTAATTTCACAAAAAGCATACCCACAAGAAAAGGAAATTATCAGTATGACATAATAGTATGGTCAATACTCCAACAAGACATAACAATTATAAATGTGTGGCCCCTAACTTCATAGTGCCAAAAGCTATGAGCTAACAACTGTAAAACTGAAAGATAAACAAAAATTGGTATTATAGCTGGAGACTTCAACATCCCAATGTCAGTAGCTGATAGAATAAGGAGGCAGATCAGTAGGAATATAATTGTCCAAAGAACCTACTGACCAACTTGATGTAATTGACATTTAATAGCACATTCTATCTGGTAACATCAGAGTGCACATTTTTCTCAAGTTTGCAGGGATTCTTCATGCTAAAATTCTGGGCCATAAAACACATTAACAAATTTAAAAAGAATGGAAATTATATAAAGGATATGCTTAGGTCACAATGGTAAGTTAGAAGTCAGTAAGAGAAAGATAGCTGGGAAATCCTCATATATTTGGAAACTAAACACCACATTTCAAAATAATACAGAAATCAAAGGAGAAGTCTCAAGAAAATTTTTAAAAATGTTTTTAACTAAATAAAAATGAAAATACCACCAAGTAAGTTTGTCTTCCCTCCTCAGTACTATGAAACATCATACTAGAAATTCCAGTTTTTGCAAAAAGACATGAGAAGAAAACAAAAGGGTATAAGTAAGATTGGGAGAAAGTAAAACTGTCTCTATCATAGATGATATGGCTACTTATAAGGAATATCCAAAAAAAAAAATGACAAAAACCAAACCAAAAGAATACCTCTTGGACCCAACACACAGGGGAGTAAGGGCACAGAATACAAAGTTAATACACTAAGATCACTTGTTTTTTAATATGCCAGAAATGAACACTTGAAACCTGAAATTTAAGAAAAAATTAATTTCACAGTAGCAAAAAATATGAAATATGTAGGTACAAATCTAACAAAATGTGTATAAATTTATATGACAAAAATGAAGAAACATCAGAAGAGACCTAAAAGAATGGAGAGATAATTCACACCTGTGGATTGGAAGACTCAAGGTGGTTAAAGATGTCCATTCTTGAATATCTTATTTATAGAGTTAGTGAAATCCCCATCAAAATCCCTGTGAACGTTTCTTGTAGATATTAAAAAAAAAAACTTATGTTTATTTTTAAAAGCAAGAAACTGAAAACAACTAACAGAATGTGAAGGAAGTAAAACAAATTTGAAGGATTTTCACTACCCAGTTCTAAGACTTACGGTTGCAGCCATCAAGTCTTCCCAGTCGGGCAGAAGAATAGACAGATTAATTTTCTGATCTGAATACTGACATCTGCACAAAAGCTTATACTAATGTTTATCACTCAAAACTTGAGTAACCAAGATGTAGCTTCATAGGTCACTGGATAAGCCAAACTTTGGCACATTCACATAATTGAACGTTACTCAGCAATAAAAGAAATGAATTATCATCAAGCCATGAAAAGACGTGGATCGATCATGCACGCGTCCTGTCTGCTTCCAACTATATGACATTTGGAAAAGGCAAACTGCGGAGACAGTGAACAGATCAGTGGTTTCCAGGGTTTCCCTGTGGGGTACAGAGAGGGGAATCACAGGGCAAGACTTGGGAATGGTGAAACTCTTCTGTAAAGTATGCTAATGGAAAACATAAGACAGTGAGCATTCGTCAAAACCCACAGATTTTTGCAGCACAAAGAGAAACATGTAATATATGCAAATTTTAAAATATGATTTCAGAGGTCATGGGACCCCAAGACGGAGTGTAGCTTGTGACCCAAACATCTAAATGTGCTGCAAATGTGAAGGGGCAGGTGAAAGCTTCTCCCCTAAGAAACTTGAAATGAGCGGGTCTATAAAAGGAAAGGCAGAGGATGCCATAGAGAAGCATTGCAGACTCAGGTCAGCAAGGGCTGACAATGACCACGGTGTCCTTAAGCTGGGACTGAACAATGCAGTGGATGCAGATGCTCAGAGCCAGGTCTCTCGCGAATGGAGTAGGAGATTCCAGTAAGTGCGGGGAGGAGAGCCAGAGCGATCCAAGTGGCAGACGATCAGAGCTGGGGATAGCAGTACGAACTCATGTCGACCTTGATACGAACTCAGACGGTGACATGGAAATATTTATAGCTACATACTTAGGCACAGGTTAGTAGACACATGCGTCTCCTTGTTCTGTCAGCTGAGTGGCCTCGAAGCAATGACATCGTGGTAGCAGCGGGCTCTGCTCATGCAAAGATCTTAGTTGCAAATACTACTCATCAATACAAGTAGCTGGAGCTCCGTGGAGACATGGCTAATTCTAAGACTGGGCAGGAAATGAGCAAGATGAGCCTGGGGCATCTTGCATGCAGTAAAATAAGGAAGCGCTCAGACAAAAACAAAGGAAAGCCCAGGGGAGAATTGATAAAGTATGTCAAAGGCATAGGAGCCAACTGAAAGTTCACCCGATGGCCAAAGCTGGAACAATTTGAACATCAGGGTGATTAAATATTAAGAGTAGTATTGAATTATAGCCCAAAGCATATTTAAAAATCCATGAGTACATATTATTATAAATAAATGATTACATACATAAGTAAATTGGGGGAGAAGAGACTAATCTCTTGTGCAGAAGAATCCCAAATAATTTATGACTCTACTCAACCCTTTGGTGACGGATCATAAGACCCCACGCCTAAAGGGTGGTGTGTTTGGTGACTGACTTCCAAAGGGTAGTGTGAGGAAAAGGAGACAGAGGACCTTCCTCGGTGGAGAAACCGACACATACTACCTGAAGCCAAGTGATTAAGGCAAACTTCAAAATTGATTAAGTTCTGTTGATAACCTATACCTCTGCTATGACACCATAAAAATAGCACTTCACCTCTGCGGTCTTCCTCCCTAACCCCAGAGCCCCAGTGTAATGCACAGGAAAAACATCGAATTCCAGTTGATGTCCGTTCTACAAACTAGCTGACCAGTACTCCTCAAACCTGTAGAGGTCACTAAATACAGGGAGTCTAGGCCACTGTCAGAGACAAGAAGATCCTAAGGACACATGATGTCTAAAAGTAGTGTCCTATCCCGGATGGGACCCTGGAACCTAAAAATCACGTTAGGCAAAAAATGGAGGAACTTAATTAACAATGCATCACTATTGGTTCATTAGTTGTGAAAACATCGTACTGATAAAAGGTGTCAGTAATACAGGAAGCTGGGTATAAGGCAGATGGAGACTTTTTGTAATTTTACCACAATAATTTTGTCAATTTAAATTTCTTCTAAAAGAAATGAAGTTATTTTAAAAGACAACAGTAGAACATAGTGGAGCGTATTGCACAAGTAAGTTTTTTATTTTATAAATTTCTGTGTATTTCACTTGAACACACATACACATACTTCTGGTCTTGATATAAAAGTATTTCTTTCTGGAAATTGATAGACAAAAAAGTCTGAAAAATCCTGGACTGGAGCGCCGCTGTGAGCTCTCATTATTCTTAAAAGCAATTTATGATAAACTGTTTAGTGAGCAGCGTCTTCATTCATTCATTCAGCAGCCGGTCAATCGAAGAGCTGTGCTTTGCACGGGAGAGATGCCATTGATGAACAAGACACAGGGTTTCACCATTAGAGACAGAAGCAGGAACACAAATCCTCTGTCCTGCAACCCAGAGACCTGTAGCAGTGCCTTTCCAGTACACAGCAGAGAGGGCTGGCTCAGGGCGCGGGGACGGGTGCACAGAGGAGCTGGCAGTTAGACCTAAAACACAACCAGGAAAGAATCCCTAACACTTGCTCGGCACTTCTCTGTTGCCAGAGTCTCTGTGAGATGATAACAGGGTTTACCTTGTTAGGTCCTCGTCCAGCCTGGCTTTCCTTACACTTTACGGAAAAGCAATGGCAAGCCTGCAGGGGCTCTGGGATCGCCCAGGGACACTCAGCCCAGCCGTGGCCGGGGTCTCTTGGCTGTGTTGCGTGCCTCGGATCCTGTGCTTCCTCCCAGATCTTCGCCCCCGTTGGGTGTCCCCTGCTCTATCTTCCTCGAGCTACAGGATGTGATGGAGGATCCACACACTCTTAAAATATTGTCCTTGTCATTGCCTGCATTAGGATGGCTGCTCTTCTTTCTTCTGAAAGGACTCTGACATAACCTGCACAGCCCAGTTCCCCGTCACCTCTGTCCGTGGCTGTCCTCCACAGCCACCTCTCCCAGCAGATTGCACGGTTCCCTTGCTGGTCCTCAGCTGTTCGTTGCAAAGCCTATCTCCCCACCTGCAAGGCGGCAGAGCGGCGGACTTCTCCCGAGCTTCTGACCCGGCACTTCCCTGGCACCCTCTGGTTACATAAACAAGGAGAAGGAAAGGTGGACAGGATTAGGATTTCCTCGAGCAACAGCAGAGATGGGAATCCCACGCTGAGGGGAGCAACATGAGCCAAAGTGTGGAAGCGAGGGGCAGGAGGGCCTGGGGGTGACGGGGTGCAGGTGCTCACGAGCATGTCGGAGGAGAAGTGCCTGTTGGTGCCAGTTGGTGGCCGGACCAGGCAGAGCTGGGGCACTTGGCGGGGAGGTTGGGACTTCATTCTACAGGCAATGGTGAGTCGCGGAAGAGCGTCAGAGCACGAGGACAAGATTAAAACCGAGTGGCATACACTATTTTATGCTGCTTTATTCTATTTTCTCCCTTTTAAAGGAGTTGAAGGGCATAAGGAAATAGGGAAAGTATTTATTAGGTCCCTATTACATTTCAGGTACTGCTCTCGAACTTGATTAATTCTCATGATTAATTCTCATGATAACCCAGGACATCATCTGTGTCCCCCTCATTATACAATTAAGAAACTGAAACTCAGAAAGACTGAGCAATTGATCCAAGGTCACATCACTGAAAAACGGCAAATGTAGGATTGGAACCCAGCTTTGGCTCCAAAGCTCGTGTTTTCCGACTGCATTATACTAAATCTTTAGAAACCCTTGGGAACCCCTCTTCTTGCTCCTCCTGCCTCCCCTCCTCCCCATTCCCATCTCTATCTCCTGCGTCCCTGAACCTAAGGACAGGAGGACCTGAGACTGAGCAGTAGGGCCTCCAAGGATAGTTTAAGTTCTCTCCTTCCATTAAAGACGGGGTACAGAGCCCGGAGCAGGCCTGCAGAGGCAGCGGCTCTGTGCTTGTTCCCTGACAGGACCCTGTCTTCTTCAGATGTCTCTGCTGGTTCTTCGAAGGAGAGCTTCTCTCCAGCTCATGAGCAGTGCAAGAAAGTAAGGCTGCCGATTTACCAAACTTGGGTTTGAAACCTTGTTCTGAATGTACTTTCTAAAACATTTTTCTTCCAAGTCTATCCGAATTACCAAAAATACCAAAGAATTATGGACTAGGGGGGGAAAAATAGCCAATTCTTTCTTGATAATGCTATTATGATTCTGGCATTCCAATTCCAGTGTCTCCAAAGTTTTTGAGTAATGTAGGCTTTATGTGTGTTTGTGATTAAAATATGATGTACCTTAAAAACCATTCCAGCCTCCTGTGATGTGGTCATAAAAATTATTTCAGCATTAAATACCTTATTCCCATCCTGTCAACCTTGAGACCACTGCTAGATGAATCACTGCAGAAATGAAATGCTTAGCAAAATGTTTTTCTTTCTGATTGCAGGGCTGAGGCTTATTCAATTAAAGGATAAAAGTAAATTGATCAAATATGTGGACGCTTGGAGTTTATTTTTATCACTGCTGAGCAGATTTCTAAATGCAGCGATCTGATGAGATTTTTTTCTCCCTGTGAAAGAGGAAGAATCAAAGAGGAAAACCGAGTGGCCCAGCCTGGGGAATGAATGATTGGCCAGTGTCCATTTCTAGTGTTCCTGAAGCTTCTATGATCTGGAGAACTCAAACCAGCACTGGGAGAGCCCCCTTGTAAGAGCCCAGCCAGCGATTTTATGACGGGCTGACTTTCATGGAGTTAATAAAAACGCACTCCGCTTCGCAAACCCGACCTGCAGAACCCATTTCCATTAACATTCCTCCTTTCAACTCGGGGTCCCTGTGGCCTCCCCCTCTTCCCCACCTCTGTCTCCTTCACGGTGCCATTATCCTGGCTGTCAAGGTTATAGGAAAATAAGAAACTGAGAGAAAACTGAGGGATTTGGGGGCAGGAAGGAGACTGTGGGCTTTAATTTCTGCTGGATTCTTAATCCTGTCTCCAGCCGGCTTCCAGGGGCTTCTGTGGCTGGAGGAAGTGACCAGTGGCCTCTCTGCTCTGAAGTCTCCAACACTTTTTAAAGCTTATGGTTTTGAAATACCATGAACAGCCACACAGAGTGAAAAGTTTGGTGTCTTCTATGTACCCAAGTACACAGAGGCCTCGTGTTCCTGACCTGGGTTAACCCTGGGGACAACACTGTCGGCAGTGGTACAACAGTCCTTGATAACTGAGGGCAGCGAGTTTAACGGGAGCGAGTCATAGACCTTGGATTTGAACCTGAGCGTTTCTAGCCTGGTCCGGGTGTGTAATCATGGCCTTATGATGGAATATTTTGTTAAACCTCAGATGACACATGGGATCTGATGTGTGTAACATGGCAAGTTAAAATGCCTTCTAGAGCATTCCAACTCCACAGCCTGGCCCCTTAGTGCCCCTCCTGGGCCCTACTGAATGCCCATCCTATGAAAGGTGAGCAGTACACCTACTTGAAGCAGGGGGCCTCTGGGAAGAGACCCCCACAGTGTGCCAGGCAGACCTTCACCCTCAGCGGGGAGGCCAGAGGAGGAGGCCAGAGGCCTGGACAGGTGTGTGTGGTGAGCTTCGTTCACAAACCAAGTCTGGCAAAACTGGAGCAGCCAGTCCTGGCTGTGCTTCTGAGACAGTGGCCTTCACAGGGCCCAGAAACTGGCCCAATGGACAGCTGACTTCTGAGGCTGGGCGTAAGCCCCTGGGAGGGAAAAGAAGAACCTTAGGATAGTAAACTTCATTCCACCTGCCCTAGGATTCCAGATCCCCGCTCAGCCTTCTGCCCACTGGACCCACACACACTGGAATTCATTCCTTCTTCCCTGGTCTTTCCTGGGCTTAGAGGTGAAAGTAAGGACTTGCGGGTCAGTTTGTTTGCATTTGAACCCAGCTCTGTCACTTATGAACTGTATGACGCTGGTTGTGTTTCTTTTCTCTGAACCCCAACTTACTCACCTGTAAAGTGGGCCTGGTCAACTGGTTGCTCCATGGGATCAGCAACTTGTTCATACCTTTCTTTACCCCAGCTACCTGGCAGGCTGCCCTGCCCATTAAGAGCATTTCTGAAACATTTGCTGACTTGTACTTGTGAATGGAACTGAGCAATAAAAGGATCTGAAACCAGCTATCTGCTCCGGGAAGTTAAATGACTTAGGAGAGCTAGGAAAATACCACTAATACTCAGAAAATATCTTAGTAGAATTAATAAACATAACCAGAGGAAATTCCATGTTGGCACTAATGATAACATGCGGGGGAGAGGGGTGGTGGCTTTTTTGGAGAACTTTCTTTGGCAAACAGCTTATACACCAAAGAAGGGGTCGATGGACATGGCGGAGCCAGGAGGAGAAATGCCAGGTTAATGACCGAAGAGACCAAACCACTTACAAAAATAGCAAAACTTCCTGCACAATTAACCTCTGAAATTGCATCAGCAAGCACCAGGCTGCTTGAACAGTCAGGGACACGCTGGAAGTGACTCCTTTCATCAAGTGACCCAGTCCTAGCAAGGCATCTTACTGCCTGCCTCCAAGCCAGCATCAGAGGCAGCCCAGGGTGAATGAAGACACATCCAGTCCCCCATCAAAAGGACATGGCGGGCCCAGTGCCAGAGGTATTATTAGAATGGAGTTTTTTTTTTTTTTTTTTTTTTTTCAGGTCTTAAATTTAAACAGCTGTAGTTCTTTTTAAAGTACCATCCTA